>NC_060142.1:420195219-421395219 GCF_021461385.2 Schistocerca piceifrons | reverse complement strand
CATTCGTAAGACTGCTACCAGTCTGAGTTACCATATTGCGAAGTGAATGCAACTCTTGAACTCTTGGCTGCCTATCTCATCGCTCACAAAAGTTTTTGTTGCCGGATCTTCTCAGAGATCGACTCCTGTGGCACCGTCTGGAGCAGTTGCTTGTTTTTGTAATTAACTTTTGCTATTGTATTTGCTGTTTTACAGCAGGTTTCCATTTTTTAATATTATTGCCGTTCCTGGCGTGTAAGGCCTTTAGCCGTGATTGTAGTCATTTGCTTTAAAATTCTAATTTCGTATTTGTATTTTAGCAGTAAGCCTCAAAACCATATTTTCTGCCGTTTCTGGCGTCTGTTGCCAGCTACTGTGTTTGTAGCGACTTACCTTAACATTTCAATACCTGTAATTTGTAAGTTGTATGGCCGTGCGGTTCTTGGCGCTACAGTCTGGAACCGAGCGACCGCTACGGTCGCAGGTTCGAATCCTGCCTCGGGCATGGATGTGTGTGATGTCCTTAGGTTAGTTGGGTGTAATTAGTTCTAAGTTCTAGGCGACTGATGACCTCAGAAGTTAAGTCGCATAGTGCTCAGAGCCATTTGAACCATTTTGTAAGTTGTAGAGAGTTTTAAACAATTCATAATTTATTGCCATTCCTGGCGTGTAAGGCCTTCTGCCGAGATCATAGTGGCTTGCTTTTAAAGCATTATCTGCTGTATCTGTATTTAATGGCGATTTGCTAAATTGTAACTCACTGAAAACACTATTACTTACACAGTAGTTTATTACTTCATTAATAACGTGTGGTATTTTTTATTTACTGTTGAGTCTGGAATCACTTGTTTAAAATAAATTGTGTGTAACTGAAAAAGGCAACCAATTGTAATTGATTACGGCCCCGTCGACAATCGTAACCGAATCCTGCCTTCCCTTGACTGTCAGGTCACAAATAAAGCAAAGAATTTACCTAGACATGGTGCCGAGATTACACTCACACACGTTGTCACAAGTAAGCACTTCTATGTATCACATTAAAAAAAAGCAAATATATGTTAGACAGATCATGGGCTCAATAAGAGCCATTGCACGTCCATGTGAGAGAATAGTACATTACATATGCAACTATGAAAAATACCATAATGTATTAATTGCACTTTTGATTTCGAGTATTTATCGGTGTGATAAATTTAGCTCACATATGGCACTATAAGACAGAGATAAGAATTTTTTTTTTAAATGTCTAGGTTCGTTTTTTTAGTCTCATATTAAGCATAATTAAGATATTTTTAGAAATCCTTTTGGAAAAAAGCTTTCCCAATACTCATTTAGCCTCGTTTTATGTACTTTTTATTTTAAGATTAATTAAAAAGATTGACATGTTATGTAATTCTGTGTGAAATTTCCCATAAGCAATTGTTGTAAGAATGCTCTAAAATTATGACGATTTGGGCACTGGCCGTATTCTTTTACATGGTGGCATTTTTGACCTTAGTCATGTTGGATGAGTATCATGTGAGCATATTTGTCCTAGCACAGGCATATGAAAGAGTGAACTGGTAATGCTAGATCATAGGCTCAGTTTAACAGCACTGAAATTAAATATTGTGCAATAATTGTATGTTTGTTATACAGAACATTTAAAAACTTGATGGGTAGCAACTTGATTCAAAGTAGATAACAGTTTTTTTTATTTGTTTATTTGAGATGCCATGTTCAAGCATTCAGCAAAATTTGTCTATGATGACCCATGGCTTAGACGCCAGAAGCTTGTTGGATCCAGGACCTCAGGTTGGCTACGTTGGTGTAAACCCCCGGGTAGTTGGCCAAGGCGCATCCGTTGCCAAAGGAGACAATGCCCACCTGGGTGGAGCCGGACACCAGAGGACCGCCACTGTCTCCCTGGCAGGCGTCCTTGCCGCCTCCGGTCACTCCTGCGCAGATCATGCGGCTTGTGATGCTGCCATACGAACGGTTGCACGTGTTGCGGTCAATGATCTGGACGTTCACCGCCAGCAGCGTGTTGGAGGCGCTGCCGCCGGACGAGGTGGCTCCCCAACCGGTGGCTGTTACGGTCGTTCCAGCAGAGGGCTCCGACGAGGTCAGACTCACGGCCTGCACGTTGCTGTTGAAGCTGAAGGCGTTGGATACCTGCAGGACGGCGATGTCGTAGTCGTAATTAGAGTAGCTCGCGTGCATGTAGCCGGTGGCGATGTTGTGGGTGGTGCCACCACTACCCCTGGTGGAGGTGCCAGCGCGCAGCAGCATCTGGCTGGTGGAGTAGCCGTCTACACAGTGGGCCGCGGAGAGAGCCCAGGTGTTGCTGATGATTGAGGCGCCACACATGTAGTTGCCCCTGACGAGAGGAAGACAAGGTGCTACAGTAACATTTGCGTTGTTTCATACCGTTGGATATGCAGTCTCACTAGGTTACAAAATAATGACGTTTTCTGGATTTTCCTGCCGGTTGAAGTTGTTAAATTTGCACCTGTTTCTGGATGGGAATTCCCTAACCATGGCAATACAATATAATTAGTAAAAATATTTTCAAAAGCATGATCCTTTAGGTTAATTTCTAGAACCACTGGAGTAGGAAATTTCTACACTGTAAATGTGAACCACGTAACATGATAGTGATTCGAAAAAAATAGCAGTCCTGTTTGGAGAACTGTTTACTTATTCAGTTATATCAGGGTTCCAATGTGTAACAATACGGAGCAGGAAGGCGATGACGTAGTCGTAACCAGAGTAGCTCGCGTGCGTCTAGACTGTTTCTCACGCTTCTGCTTGTCTCGGGCTTATAATCCACCTCAGCATTCGCTCAACATAAGTTTATTTGGAGTTTGGAAACAGTCGCCCAGCTTCTAACCGACACACTGCCTTCACTTGCACAGAGGTACAACCAACTCTCATCAGAAAACGTCGCAGACCTCCACCCTGCCCTCCAATTAGCTCTCGCTTGACACCGCTGAAGTCGCAAATGGCGATGGTTTCGAGTCAGTGGAAAACACGCTACGGAGATGTCATTGAATTAACCGATTTGTAACAGTTCGTTGTGTCTCTGTGGTGCCAATTGCTGCTTAGATTGCTGCAGCAGATGCAGTACGATGCCCAAGGGCCACGTGTCGAACGTGATGATTTCTCTGATGATAATGCCTTGTGGCCGTCCGGTACTCGTTTTTCTTGCGACCACACATTCTCCTGACCACCGCTGCTCTCAGTTGTGTACAGTGGCTACATTCCTCCCAACTCATTCTGCGATATCGCAGAAGCAACGTTCATCTCCTCGCAGCCCTACTACACGACCTCGTTACTCAGTAAGATATTGATAACGGCGTCTTTGTCGCCTTAAAGGCATGCTTGATTGACTTCAACTCACCACGTCCAGTCTCAAAGGTAAGTAACACTCACGACCGCTACAGCGTGTATTTAAAGCAAACCTGCTCTGCGTCTTCATAGTATTGCTACTAGTGCCAATCTTACGCGACTGGCACAAAATGTGAATAGAAACCATCTTTCAGCGTCTTTCAGAGGTTTAAAGACGCCTACCAACTTTCGCTTATGTCACTCAACTCTTTCTTGGTATTACGATGTTTTTCCCGTCTTTGTATTTCTAAAAGATGTGTTCAGTATCCACTTCACATCCTAAGCGCACATTCCACACAATTCAACCGAGATTCTTTGCAGATCAGCAGGTTAGGCAGAAAAGGCACCCAACACCACAAAGCTAAATCGCTTGAACGTGGACATATGCCTGCCTGTTCCGTCACAACTCTCCTTTACGCACAGACGCCTATCAGTAGAGACAAGAAACAATGAACTGCGTAAGGCAGTGCTATATTTTTTGGATATCCATTAGTGTCACCTGGAAAAGTATAAAAGAGACGTAGCACTTCAGCGGATTTTGGAAACAAACAGATTTATACATCTGCTATAGGAAATCAGATTTTGAAATTGCGTTACAACATTAGTCGCTTTTAGTATGTAACGACAGAGAACGTTCCTAGTCTTACCTCACGTATTGTAAGGAACAATATTTTTCGGACGATGTTGTCACTTTGCCAGTGTCACCTACAATGCGTTACATTAAGTTTAATTCTTCTCTAGGCACAGGGACATCTTTGCTTTTGCTCTGAAATACTTAAGGATACTTCAGCGACA
The DNA here is from genome assembly GCF_021461385.2 of Schistocerca piceifrons. NCBI lineage: Eukaryota > Metazoa > Arthropoda > Insecta > Orthoptera > Acrididae > Schistocerca > Schistocerca piceifrons. Next base: position 421,391,076 of record NC_060142.1, on the reverse strand, counting down.
GGCTCTAAGCATCCACAACCTAGGCTTTAAGGTAAGTAACATTTAATATTTTCGAGCATACAGAATTTACAAACGGAATAGACTGTTCTGCTCTTCTTCGCCTCTAGAAACCTAAAAGTTGTACTGACTGAGAACTTACATGGTGAAGTAGAGCTGCCACGGGTACTGGGAGATGCTGACAGCGGAACCACCGACGATCCGGCCATCCAGACGAGGCCTCCAGGGCTTGCTCCCCTGGATGGGCTTCACCAGGGGAAACGTAGAGGCGCCACAGAGGGCCACCACCAGGACTAAGACCAAACCAGTTCGCAACATCTCTGCAGGAGCGCCTTGTGCTGATGGCGAACGTGTACGCTTATATATACCCACGAATTTACGTCATAGAGAGATAGGGAAAACCCACAGTACGAGTAGGTGGACTTCAGTATGTCATTTTTGTACACGGTTCTTTGTTTTTCACTTTCGTAAATGTTCGTCTGTTACATTAAACAGAATCTGATAAGAATACTCGACACAACTCTTTCTTCTTTATTGCCTATGGAAAAATCTGTCCTTGAATGACACATCAACGTGCTCATAATTAACAGTCTCTCAACGGCTGATAAGGGCATCCGCGATTGTAAGGGGACACTACAGATCAACCTCGGTCTCCAGTCCCTTGCTAGATCGTAGTCTGGAGTACAGACATTTTAATGAGTAAAAATTTCTCAAATGTTTCTAAAAATAAATTCAAGCATAGCGGCCACAGCAAGTTATAGCTGCAGCAATTACAGCATAACTTACGTGTCTTTGAATGTCACATTGTTCACGGGAAATTACGTCGTTTCCACTGGCGCAAATGTGTCATCACACTGATCTAAATCGAGGATCTAAACACAAATCTCTGCCTAACAGTTCTGCAATTTGGCCCTCAGTCTCTCTTTCTGTCGATTCCCCGCAAAGCAAAAGCGTTCAGCATGTAAGCGTTTTGTCATATCGCTGGCTTAGTTGTGGAGTGTCTTTGCGGGCAGCCGCGTCTGTAGGGAGTCGAGCACGGAACACGAAACTGTTATGTTGTGTAGTGTGTAGCTCTGCATGTAGAAGCATCGTTAGTATTCAGGTTGAAGTGTTGCTACAAGTGCTATTACAGTAAACTGATTAAATACGGAAGTAATTCAGAGGAAAGTGCGTCAACATGTAATTAAAAATGAGCAGTGCCGCCGATAACGTATTTGTGTGTACTCTCGTTGCGTGTCGCACAGTATCAATCATCCACGCCGTGTTCGATCTCCCAGAATGAACTGATGTGAATCAGTAGAAATTAGTTACCATCATAGAGTGCAGTCAAGTGCCAGTGTCTTGTAGCGAGCGTCAGGACTTGCGTTCGATCATCGCGTTTCCGCATTATCAACAATCACCCGCGCCGCGACGGTTATGCGCACGCTCGTACAAGTGAGAACTGAAAACTGAAAAATTAACTTTACGAACAGTGTTATATCATCACTAGTGACAAGGAGGACTATTACCAGATATCTGTATGTGTGACGAGCAAAAGAACTTTCGTTCGATCATTCGGCTTCCGCATCATCAACAATCACCCGCGTCGTGTCGGTTACGCGTACGCTCGTCTGAATTATATTTTTGGACTGTTAATCATCAAGATTGTTAATTGGGATAAACATTTACGATTTAGAGTGTAAACAGTGCAACCTGTGGTTTCCATATCGTCTCAGAATATAGATGTTCATACCAGACATAGGACAGTGTTGTGTTTTAACGTTGAGTGGCTCCCCTAAACCGGCTTGCATATTTCGATAGATAATTTCAGGCAAGCCAACAGCAGTTTGGAGCAGAACAGTACGACCGCCGCGGGATTACCAGGTACGTGGTGTGGACAGGGCGCACGGTCACGAATCGAGAAGTCAGTTTAAAGTTCTACCCCACACACACACCCATTCGTAATCCCGGGCGTGTTACAAGCAAACTCGTCAGTTGTCTGTAAATATGTTTTCCGAAACATTAACACTTACGTTTCCATCTAGCTCATACTTCATAGTAAGTGTGATGCATTCAGTTTTGTGTGCAAGTTACAAAATATCTATGTTTTCTAAAATGAAATCTGTTCCTTGAAACTTGTCGTTGGTTGTTTCCTACATGTTTTCTAGATTTCCGGAGCATAATCAATGCGTTATATGTTATATGTAGCCGTTTATACAGGAAGATGAGAACCATCACGAGATCCTGTGAAGGTCTAAACGTGCCCTCTGATGTGACAAAAAGTTGGGCACCATATCTTGGTTAACCGTTTTCGAAAGCCTATAAGTGGACTCAAATCAATAATTTCGACAAAAAAGCTCTGTTTGATAAAATGATTCGTCCAACGTATCAATAAACAAGAGGCGAACTAAAACTGGCCCATAAAGCATTTTTTGCTACCCAACTTACATCACCCACACCTGGGGCAGACAGTGCAACTTGGGTTACCTAGACGCAAAAATATTTTCCAGCAAAGTTTTATTATTCTCATCCTGCATGCACAACACAACGTTGACCACTAGTTTACCTTACCAGTGGTGAGAAATCAGTTACTCTCGATCGATGTCGTTACATGCCTATAAATTCAAGTTGTTCCATCTACTATCGAGCTGAGACTTTCTTACAAGTAAATCCACCCGAAGGACATACTTTTACTTTGATCGACTTTGAATATGCTGTAGTGAAGAGCAAAATAAGAGTCACATAGTTTTTATACGTGCCCATATGGTCGCTAAGGAGTTACAACACTCCCTTGAAAAAATAACATGAGTTTAGTGTTTCTGAATGAATACCATTGAAACGGTAACAGATTCTGCGTTAGAATAAATTTCAAAGAAAGGTCTTATGATTTTTATGTACATCACAGTCGTGCATCCAGATTTGTCAAAAAATTCATCTTTTTCGAAATCCCTCCTTCTCACTATTTAGTTTTTCATTTAGGCATATCGTTAATAGCAAAACGTCAAGGGCCGGTAATACCAAATTCAACATATGTGATGAAGTGGTATTCCAAACACTCGTTTGGCAGAAGTAAGCTTGAGATACCTCTGTATAGCTGTACATGCGCCGATGGATGTCCGCTGCAATGCCAGTTGTGGTTTTGGGTGTTTGGTTAGTCTTTCCACGTACATATGTGGAAATATATATATTTCACACACACTCACACACACACACACACACACACACACACACACACACATATATATATATATATATATATATATATATATATATATGTGTGTGTGTGTGTGTGTGTGTGTGTGTGTGTGTGTGTGTGTGTGTGTGTGTGTGTGTGTGTGTGCTCATCACTTCAGTTTGATCAAATTTAAAATATATTGCGTTGCATTTGTTTTTTCTTTTTAGATTTCGTGTATTTTTTTCGATTTGTAACCTGTTTCGATTTAGTTATGTCATGTATGAAATTGTTTGTGAGTATTATTCCTTAAATGCAAGTTAATGTCGTAATTATGTAATATAATTAAAACTGAAAAATATTGGAAGAAATTTTTCCACAGTTGCAATTTATGTAGGTCTAATGATTGAATCATAACGGTCATTTGAAAAGAAATTGTTAAAGTATTCACCTTTTATCAACGGTTTTTTGCGTGGTCCATGAATCTAAACAGGAGACAGAATTTAGATTCGTGTTATGTATATAAATCAGTTCAGACCACTTCCTTATGAGCTCTCATCCCGATTTCATGGATGAAGAGGTGAACCAAGGATATTATTGTGCTTTGTATAAATCTTTTTCAACTTTTGCTCTGAAGTTGGGCATCTTTTTTTTCGAAAACTATGAGCAAAGGTCACATTAAAAAGCAGCAGGCTGCTGTAGGCGAAAACAATAGCCGTCTGTAGAGGAATGAGGAGGCATTGTCAGAGAGACGTTCACGAAACTGCGTTGTAGACGCGCAAAGTAACTGCACCTAACTGTCTGAACATGTAACTAGAAATATTGTCTATAATCAAGTTCTCAGTTAAGTAAATATTACAGAGAATTAGGATTTTGCATACTATGTAAAAATATATATTCATTTTGTGTTACATGGCTGGTTAGAGGCGACTGTCTGAAAAGTGTTCGAAGGTACAAAACACACCCCTACTTTAAACACTTTTACTGTATCAAAAAGACGATCGCAATCGCTCATGAGCAGCATTCAAACTCAGGAGGTAGTCCTCTCTTCACAATCAGTTCTCCTCTCTTACGGCACGACACAGTCTTTCCAGCTCAACCGACAGGTCGCATAGCTTTCAACTTACTCTGTGAGCTCTCTAAGTAATTTATCTATTTGTGAAATATTGAATACACTTTTCTCAAAAACTTTCTCCTCATGTAAAGTACGCTTTAGACATCGTATTTCTAATGGGACTTTCTAGATGGTTGCAATGAGCTACATGTAAGATGAAAAAAGAAGCGATGAGCTGCTGTTAAATGAAAGAGATGTGATTGTCACTTTTTTGAATTCGGCAGAAGGAGAAGAGTCCGTGATGTATCTTGATGAAGAGAGGACGCAAACATTTCATCTCTTCTCCTATCGTAACAGGTTTTGTTAATAAATCTTTCATGACCCAATTATTTTTTGCTCAGATTTTTAAATTTTTGTTTTGTATTTTGCTTAAGGAATAGCTTCTAAAGTGAAATGTATAAAGTTCGTATGATTGCTACAACCGGTTTTTTAAATATTTTAAGTGGCACGTGTATGTCCCATCGGTCATTAGGTGGGAGTATTGCATAGGTTTGAATAAAAACAGAGCATAAGAGAGAACATTTAATTTCAGCTTCAACTTTTACAAAAAGTAATTAATTTTTGTGACTAGTTTATACAAATGCAAGGGTTAGTTGCAAATGATGTTTGATGTAGATTTTACCAATGCCGATATCAGGAACATTTATTTTCTGTGGAATTTTTCGAAGCAGGGATGTGCACATAGAGGAACTTTGCAGTGTATGCACATCATGTTGGTTCGTACTTCCTTCTGCTTTGTGCTGCAGAACCAGCAGCGTTTCCTTGAGTCTTTTACTGGGAAATGTTTTCCAGCTCGAAGGCGAACTTCGCCTGGTACACTCTTCACACCCGGCTTGTTTCCTTTTAGAAAATTTGGTCTTCCTGTTCTTTTAATTTCATGACCTACTGTTAGTTGTCTGATAAGCTAAAGGCGAAAGGATAGCTGGTTATGTCGTCCTCCATGCTTACAGTTCCACATTATGGAACTGTTAACAATTGCCAGGTCAATTACGAAAAAGAAAGGGTGATGCCACCACTTTAGAGATCACCTTCTAGTTGCATATGTCTCACGCATCTGATCAAATCTATCCACACCTCCCATAAACGAATTATACTCTGCAACTGCTTTAGGACAGAAGACCTCTGGTGAAGTACCATCTGTGTTTCTCCTATTGACAAAGGTTACATCTTTTAGGCTATGATAAGTACATAGTATTGTCACAGTCTTGCTGTCTTGCCATTGTATTGCTGAGACGCATCCCTGCGGTTTGAACATAAACTGCCCCTGTTGTAATTTGTCTTGTTTCTTCATCATACCTGGAAGTCCCTTCCTGTTTGTCCTCACTGTTCCAACTCCAAAAAGTCTTCTTTCATTTAGTGACTTGATCAGATCGTACGACGTGAAGAAGTTATAGAATACAATTAGTCAGTGAGACTGCATGTATGACTCAGTAAGACGAAGCACAACATTTTCTCCCAAATTGAACGATAAGTCTTGGGTGTCCTTCTTTCCAGTATACACCTCAAACTGGGCTTCGAAACTTGTTTTTGAAGTGGCAAGACATCAAATTTTGTAACCTCGTTTTACAGGCCTCATTGGAAGGTACTGCTTTATAGAAGAACGCCCTTTGAATGGGACCATACTTTCATCAACAGCCATGATACTTGATGGAGTCTATACTTCTTTCGAACTATTATTGATAGCGTCAATTATTGGGCGTAATTTGTGTAATCGATCATAACCAGCTTCACCTCTCGGTACTGCTGTAGCATTGTCATTGCACAGAATGTCTTCAGTCAGTTTTTTTAACCAGTTTTACTCATTAGTTGAGAAATTGCACTTACACCTAAAAATTGGTCGGTGGACTAATAGTGAGTCAGCTCAGGCAGCCTATGTATTCCCATTAGAATGTGAATGGCAATAAAATATTTTATTTCTTCGTCAGTGTCTTTCCAATTGCAGATCGCCTGTCTTACCCTTTTACCTCTAGTAATGTTACACGCATTTGAGTTGCATAGAGCTTAGTCTCATCTTTGATTTTCCTCAAACAATCATCAGAAAAAATTGTAAAAAAATAATCTATTTCTTTATCATTTTGTCCAAAATCGAACTTTATATCTGCACTTCCATCAATAGATGCTGGTAAGCTTTCAAAATAAGTTATGTCGTCAGTCCACTCTGTTTCAGTTTCATTGGCATGTTCGGCCTCATTCTCTTGTTCTGCACACTCGGTAACTTCATTTGCAGTGTCATTGATAATTTCGGCGACATTTTCTTTTACTGCACACGCATACCATCATTTACTGCCACCTCCACTCTAGCGCTGTCACCATTGTTTTGACGACCATAGCTAGGTGACTCAGCCAATGTCCTAGGTGGTGTGTATCAATAGATGTACTATTGGATGCATCAAGACGGGTGAGTTCATGTGCAACTTCATCTTCACCTTCTTCCTCCGAAAATTCTTCATTATCAGGAAGCGAAAAGTAATACTCAAGAAGTTCTTCATCTTTCAGCCGTGACATTTCTAAAAAGAAAACGGAAATAAAGCCTGCAATTGGGCTAGCACACTGTATTATCCAACGAATTATTATTGTTATTATTATTGTATGAATACTTTAGCGAGCCAAGTGATGTAGCATCGCACAGGGAAAGAAATAAAGCCGAAATGTCGAATGTATAACGAAATTATAAATAGTATGTGGGACAAATATGTCCCACTGGCCGTATAATTGATATTTCATGCAGTCAGAAACTAAAAACTATTTACCAAGTCACTGAAATACATTTTACACTGAAATTCCACGTAACATTTACAAATAATTGATAATAAACACTATGAATACGGTTATTATGCTTACCTTGCTTATTTGCAAAAGAAAAGTTGAAAAATATCCAAAAACTTTCATACAAGCGATCAAACAAATACACTGCATCGAACAACTTCCAGCAGAGCGCAGCTGTTTGACGGGAAGAAGTCTGTAATGGTTTCAAGTAGTAGCGAAGGCTTTCAGTAGATGGCAGGACAATACAGATGATGGTTTCTATTGTCCCCTTGATCGTGAAGCAAAAAACGTGAAGTGGGACATGTATGTCCCGTGGGTCATGAAAGGTTTAATACTGGATTTTGGGTTAATATAAATAACGTCAAGTAAATTAAAGTGCCTGTCTATTTATTTAAGAAACAGTTCATCTCACCGAAACATGAGTGTCTTTCATTAGGTGACACAGTCAATAATTAACACCTTCTACGGCGGCTGTATTCAAGACGACCATCGCAGCAGACAGAAGAGGTAAAGTTTCTCACTGAGAAGAAAATACTACTAAGAATATTTACTGTTAAATTTCCTAGAAAATTTACTTGAGATAATTTCGATGGTGTCTGTTCGGCAAACCGTCGTAAAAACATTTCATTAACTTCCATTTATGGCTTCACAGTTAAGTCACACAACATTTCCAATTCAAGAACTCTAATTCTTTATCCATCCGTTAGAAAACATAAGATATACTACGTATTCAACTGCTGAGCAAAACTGACCGTTCATTGGCCTTCTATCGGGCATGTGAACAGTCTTGAAACAATATTTAAATCCTAATGAAAAGCTGAATTTGAAATGATTCTAATTCAATGCCAAAAGAAGCTCGTTTTGTCCTCAGTAAAACTACTTAACTGACACTCGACACTGATGTAGGAATACATTATGAAGACATCCACGAAATAAAAGACAGCACAACACGGAAGAAAATATCTGATTAATATTGCTTTCACTGTTCGCTGTAAATTAAACTGCTTACTTAGCACAACAACTGAAAATTCTGACGATGCACTGTTTGTTCACAAGAATGCAAAATGAGATCTCCCTTGAAAGAAGCGTCACTTATCTCTTGCTTGGCGTGCAATTTGTGTCTCGTGTACTAACGTTCTCGAAAGCAAATTGAAACTAGCAAATGAAGCGACTAAAGAGATAATAGTTTTACTCTAAATTTTTCTTTGCTTGTCAGAAACAGTCTGTAACTGCGAGTGGTGTAAGGTGCAATGCACAGACGACAAAATATTGTAAGCTTTACTAAGAATGATGGAAGAGGGTTTTACTTCAATGACTAGCGCTCTTGAAAAATTAAACTCTGGTAGTTGTCAGAAAAGACTGTACAACAAAAAAGACTCTAACAATTACGGAACTCTCTCTTTACAAACTTTACAGACATTTCAACTAATTGCATAATTTCTGAGATAGTGAAAACAAAGAAATCGAATTAACATAATCACGAATCTTACTTGCTACCTGAAGGACAAGTCATGAATATTATTAGTTATCTAATGGACTAATATTTCCTTCAATCGGTAGTTCTGACAGACTAACATTTCTTTATTACGTGTGCATGGGATACTTTGAAATATTCCTAAAAAAATTTTCTCCATCAATACAATCAATAAAATAGCATCATAAACAAATTTTCACCTCCATAATATTCCAGACAATTTCGCCCAGAGTCAAGAATATCACATCTCCTTCCCTAAAATTCAACAGCTCGCTATTAGGCCTACGCCTCAAATAAAATGCCCCAGATCTGCACAACAGACTGGCGACCAAGAGCACCATAGATCACATAAAACACAGAGCCAAGGATCTCGTCCACTTCTTGAAAAGCGCGCTCATGAATATTTAATTATACTTAAGTTTATTACTAATGAAACACTCTTTTTCGTATGAATTGCCTACTAGATCCAGCTTATTTGCCGTTTTTCCAGAACGCCTTACTCGCTGTCGGGTGCGCGCATTTCAGTAACCTCAGCACAGAAATGAGAAAAGTCGCTGACTCATCCGATTCCTGAAATGACCGGATTGGCAGCCGCAATCTGAATGGGATTCTGATCAACAAGACTTGCCTCAGGGAAGATGCGTGCAGGCTCGAAGAAAGCTATGGCACTTCAAAACGCATAGTAGACGCCGTAGCTCTTAATCATTTTCACTTTCTGGTTGATGTCAAGAAACAAAATAATGACTGATGACACGGTCGGTTGAAAGTGAAATGGTAGGTTGCTTGTACTGAAACAGCTGATAGAATTAATTCTATTCATATCTGCTACAAATTTTCCGGAATTGTAAAGAAATTTGGTGATTTGACTAAATAAGACAATGTGTCGCGCCAAAAAAGTGGTCCTCCAATCTTCTTCAAGCTCACAGATTAGACCCATACAATCTCTAAATTGTGAATTCCAATACCTGCACCGCAGTGACCAAACGTCATAACCATAGGCGGCCAGTCCACTACACAAGGCTACAAAATCAGATGGCGACTGTGTGTGTAGATTATCGCCGTCTAAATGACGACAGCTTCCCAGACCACTAACCAGTTCCATGAATAGTTGTCAACTTAACGCCTCATAGAAAGAAAATATTTCAAAGACAAATCTCTTAAATGTCTAGTATTAAATCCCACTAGCGGAAGAAGATAAAGCAAAAACGGCAGATGTTACTTCATTTGATCTTTATAAAAATAATTTCATTCCACTGGCATTTAGGAATGCATGTAGCATTTTTCAAAGATTTGTGAACGAAGTGAGCAACGATTAGGTTTTTGTTGTGCCAATACAGGCTACATATATCTAGTTCTGAAGAAGAATACTTGCTCTTATAACTAAAATTTTGGAACTTATGAGTATTAATCTTGGGACGTCAATCAGAAAATAATTTTCTGAGGTACATCACTTCCCTAGAAAACACCGTAACAGACTTGAGCACACTAAAAGCATTGTACGGATACCTTGTCCAGGAACAGTAAAACAAATGCTAGCATTTCTTGACAGACTCAGTTTCTGTTGGCGAATCTAGAACAAAAACGAAACTCCTCCCAAACAGGCCATGAAGGCCCAGCGGACCGACCGGTCGCCGTGTCACCCTCCGCCCATAGGCGTCACTGGATTCATTGGTCAGCACACCGCTCTTCCCGGTCGTATGTCAGTTTACGAGACCAGAACCGCTACTCTATCAAGTAGCTCCTCAGTTTGCCTCACAAGGGCTGAGTGTACCCCTCCTGCCAGCAGCGCTCGGCAGACCGGATGGTCACCCATCCAAGTACTAGCCCAGGCCGACAGCGCTTAATTTCGGTGATCTGACGAGAAACGGTGCTACCACTGTGACAAAGCCATTAGCTGAGTCTAGAACAAGCTACACAAAATTATGATCTTTTAAATGACTAGTGGAAGAGAAGTGAGAACAAAGACAACAGGCACATCCACTAGACTCCAGAAGCAGCAAATTAGTTTGAAAACTGTAAAGAAAATCTAACGCAAGCTACACTACTAGCTTTCCAAAATTTGGAATTTAACTTGCGTTGTTAGTGGATGCATCAAACTTCGCCTAAAGAATGTGTCCAGCAACACAAATATTATGCAATTTGGAAGCCTATTGGTTTCTTTTGGAAGAAGATTTCCGTTGCCCAGAAGTATTGCTCAACTTATAACAGAGAACTTCCCAGCCTATATTTATCAGTAACCTATTTGGAAAACGAAATTGAAGGAAGAAGATTTTCCATCCACACAGATAACGTCCCATTACCTTTTGCTTTCAAACTGAAGAAAGAGAAAACTTCAAATTCCAAATCCGTTAACTCCAGTATATTTCTTAGTTGTTTTGTTTCGTGGGTCTAGCATAGACAATGGTAGTTGATCATTTAAGAAGGTTTAATTAAAAACGATGAACTGTGATGAAATACTTACCTCACAATAAGACTATTAAGAACTTCGAAGCCTCAGTCCCTGTTAAATTAAGACTGTGGTGTGACGTATCAACTGAGACCATTTGTCCACATATTCACAGACAATTTAGAATCACAGTTTTTAGGTACTGCCACAATATGCCTTATCCAGATGTGAGTTTTTCAGTAAATTTCATATAATCACATTCGTCCGGCTTCGCATGACGTAAGGGGCCAAACAACAGACTAAGGCATATGCAGCCTGTCAGAAGAGCAAAATTACAGGGTATCCGAAACCTCACATTGATGACTTCCTTGTTGTCAATGAACGTTTTCAGCTGGTACGTAGTGATCTAGTTTTGTCTCTGCCACTTTACGTACTTAGACGGATTCACCAACAGGACAGAAGTCTAGTCCTTCGAAACACAGAAGCAGAGAGAGAAGAAATAACATATTTTATTCTGTAACTGCCACATCTAGAGCACCACAACAGGTAATAACAGCTCAAGGAACACAGTTTCAGTCTAGCATATTCCGAGCGTTAGCGAAGTTCGTGTGTGTGAACTGATAGATCTGCTACATACTGCCCACAGGCTAACGGAAAAATTCAAAGGTTTAACGGTATATTCAAAAGTTGTGTGCTGACCTGGTGGTGTGCAAACTTTGCCACAGCTAGATAGGCTAATATATTACACACGGTATTAATTATCTTCCGTTGCTCCTTATGGAAAGAAAGCAATTCTGCAGTGAAAGAAATGTTGTTTGGTGTTACAGTAAAATTACCTAGCGATATCTTTCAAAAACCTCATGTCACTATGGAAGTTCACCTTCCAACTTAAGTCATCGAACTGAAGCAAAGGATGAATCATGTGAAACCTCCAGCGTATTCCCACAAGACTAAAGAAAGTACTTTCGTCCACAAGGATCTTAAAAATGCAAATAATCTGTTTGTTAGAATTGACAAGGCTAGGAGTGGACTCACACAACTATAAGAAATCATTATGAAGTGATTCAACTTTTATTTATGTTAGTTTCTTAGTTACAAGTTCCACTGATAATTTTGCACCACAGGTCGTAATGAGGTAAAATGCTTGACTTTATAATCACATCGCAAATTACCTTGTACATACGGTTACATTCTAAACATTTGTAAGATTTTTTATGCAAAAAGAAAAAAATATATGAAGATGTGGGTATGTAATTCTCCCATCACCTTTTACACGGTACAGTAATACAAATTCCGGTTCAGAATAGAAGGAGCTGTGAAGGAGGAACAGTCTCAGTTCGTTATCAAATTTTTCTTTGCTGTCTGTCAGAAATTTTATATCACTGGGTAAGTGAAAAAAAATTATGTTGCATAACTTTGCACCCTTTCCGCGCTAAATACAACCTTAATGTGGAGTAATTAATGTCATTTTTCCTTCTTGTCTTTTAATTATGTACCTCATTGTTCCTTTTGAACTGTAGTCGATTACTTACAACAAACTACATGAGGGAATAAATATACTGTGAAGCAGTAGTCAGAATGACCAGTTCCTCAAAAAGATGTCTACCAGATGCTTGTGGGTGAGCACCACATGTTATTCGTAGTGCACCTTTTTGCGCAATGAAGACTTTCTCTTTTTAAGATGAGTTACTGCAGAACATTATTCCATATTACATTACTGAATGAATCCATGCGAAATACTTCAACTTGCTGATTCGAAGCACAAACGTGGCTGAACGAAGTTATTTTAGGGGTTTCAAAATGTGTTTTTTCCAGTTTAAATTCTCATCAACATGGTCCCTGAAGAATTTTGAAGTTCCCACCGTATTTATTATTTCCTCGCCATGTATTACAATTCTCATTGGTGTACTACCTCTAGATATGCAAAACTGAATATGTTGTGTCTTTTTAAAATTAAGGCTGAGATCATTCGCAGAAAACCGCTCAATGATACTTTTAAGAACTTTTTACCATTCCTTCTGTGGCTTTTTCATATACTTGGATTGATTACAATACTTCTGTCATCTCCAAAAGAACTAGTTCTGCTTGTTGTATACTAGACAAAGATCGTTTACATATGTGAGGAACGGTAGTGAACCTAAGATATACGTGATTTATGCCAAATGAGAATTATGTCCCTGGACTATATTGCTTGTATTATTAAGTACAACTCCCTATATTCTTTTGATTGCATATGATGTTATCCATTGGTTGGTTCTACCATTAATGCCATAAAATGTCAGTTTATCTTGGAGAATAGTGTGATTCACACTGGCAAATGCCTTAGAGAGGTCGGAGAAATTACCAGTCACTACTATTTTATTATTTAATACTCGATAACGTGAAGAGTGAACATGTAATGGCATTCTCAGTAGAGCAACCCTTTTGAGACCCAAACTGTGAATTACTAATAATACTATTGCTATTAAAGTGAGAGTACATCATATTCTCAAAAATTTTAGAAAATGATGTCAGCAGTGGAACAGGTCGGTAGTTATTGAATATCTCTTATCTTCTTTCTTAAAGAGGGGTTTAACAATGTCATTTTTCAGTCTCCCTGGAAAAAAGCCTTCTGTTAGTGATATATTACACATTTCAGATAAGACTGGACTTATTACATGAGAACAAATTTTAGTACTCGGGGAAACACCACCAAAAAAGATGAACGTTTACTTTCGAGAAAATGTATAATTTTCTTAATTTGAGAAGAAGTTGGTGATATATTCATATGACTGATATTTATGAAAGCTACATTTTCAAAACATTTCTGTGATTATGCTCTTGAACTGTTTGTTTCTCCGCTTCCTGCTATATTTAAGAAATCATTGTTAAATGCATTTTCTATCTCTTACTCATCATTTATAGATCTTCAATTCATTTCAGTACTGATGGTTGTCTTGTTCTGTGGCTGCTTGTCCTGTCTCTCATTTCACCACATTCCATACAGCCATGAGTCTGTTGTTGGAAGTACTGACATTTTTAACAAGTTTTCTTAGTAATTTTGAGTAGTTTTTGTAGTGTGCAATTACTACAGGATACCTATTCGTTCTTCCCATAAGAAACATTTCCCTTTACATTTCATAAAATACTTTAATCCCTCTAGTGATCCATGGTTTTTTTACAGGGCTGTTTAGTGTCCTTTCTGATTAGCTTATGCAGAAACTTATATTCAAGTAATGATAAGAATTTATCATGGAATAGATTAAATTTTATGTTTAGCATTTGGTTCATTGCAGATTACATCCTATGTTATCTCCTGTAAACTTCTCAAAAATATTTGTCCTGGGTCATTAATAATTCCAATTCATTTTCGCTGAGGAGTATCTATACTGCAAGGTGCTATGTTTTTATCCTCACTAACTGTGAATCACGATCAGAGAGAGCATTTGATACTGGCTAAGCAGTATTTTCTTACTGTGAGCTTCACCAAAGAAAACATAATCAATCAGGGTCTGACTGTCTTTATCCAAACATGTTGTAAAGTTAATTACTGAGACCAAATAGTAGGCTCCAAATAAAGTTTCCATATCATTTTTCCATTCAGAATCCGTTGAAAAATCTACATTGAAGTCACCACAGACTGTTAACTGCTTGCTGCTCTCTGATAGATAGTACAGTAAGAAATCCAGAATCCTCATAAGTAGTTCAAAATTTCCCAGTGGGAATCTTTGTATGGCTACAAGTAAAAGTGAACTATTTTTGAGAATTAATTCACATCACACATTTCTGTGTGTTCATCACTACAAAATCTACTTGTCTCAATGTTTTTGAACTTCTATGTAACAACTCTTCCTTTTGCTATGTTATTTCTGCATGAGTAAGCTGCAATAGTGTAATCTTCTATATGTAACTTATCAAACCCCGTAATTATGTGGTGCTCAAACAGGCACATGATGTCTATCTTTTCAGAGCTTTCTAAATTTTCCAAACAGACAACAAGCTCTTCTAGCTTATTACTCAGTCCTCTAATAATCTGATGAAATAAGCTAATCTTACTTTTCTCCGAATTATTAAGCATTTGTTTTGGCTCTTCTGTTATTTTCACTTCTTTCAAAACAATATGCCAGAGTCCTGATTCTAACATAAAAAAAGTATCACTCTGACACCAGTAATCATGGGGTTCTTGCTATGTGTGATAATATATTATTTGAAAGGAGCTCAGCCAACCTATGTTTCCCTCTCCTACTCAGGTGTAGGCCATGTCTACTACATTCCCATCTCCCAGTTGCACTCATATGAGATTTCGTTTCAGTTAGCAGCAGCTTGCCCAACTCTGTGTTTACACAGCTCACAGTAGTGTTCATCCACGGCTGGTCATGGCGCTGCAGGACCTTTACAAAGCCCATATTTGTGTGTGTAGTTGCTGCTTCTACACTACTGGCCATTAAAATTGCTACACCAAGAAGAAATGCAGATGATAAACGGGTATTCATTGGACAAATATATTATGCTAAAACTGATATGTGATTACATTTTCACACAATTTGGGTGAATAGATCCTGAGAAATCAGTACCCAGAACAACCACCTCTGGCCATAATAACGGCCTTGATACGCCTGGGCATTGAGTCAAACAGAGTTTGGATGGCTTGTACAGGTACAGCTGCCCATGCAGCTTCAACACGATACCATAGTTCATCAAGAGTAGTGACTGGCGTACTGTGACGAGCCAGTTGCTCGGCCACCATTGAGCAGACGTCTCCAACTGGTGAGAGATCTGGAGAATGTGCTGGCCAGGGCAGCAGCCAACATTTTCTGTATCCAGAAAGGTCCGTACAGGACCTGCAACATGCGATCTTGCATTATCCTGCTGAAATGTAGGGTTTTGCAGGGATCGAATGAAGGGTAGAGCCATGTGTGGTAACACATGTGAAATGTAACGTCCACTGTTTAAAGTGCCATCAATGCGAACAAGAGGTGACCGAGACGTGTAACCAATGCCACCCCATACCATCACGCCGGGTGATACGCCAGTATGGCGATGACGAATACACGCTTCCAATGTGTGTTCACCACGATGACGCCGAACACGGATGCGACCATCATGATGCCGTAAACAGAACCTGAATTCATCCGAAAAAGTGACGTTCTGCCATTCGTGCACCCAGGTTCGGCGTTGAGTACACCATCGCAGGCGCTCCTGTCTGTGATGCAGCGCCAAGGGTAACTGCAGCCATGGTCTCCGAGCTGATAGTCCATGCTGCTGCAAACGTCGTCGATCTGTTCGTGCAGATGTTTGTTGTCTTGCAAACGTCCCCATCTGTTGACTCAGGCATTGAGACGTGGCTGCACGATCCGTTACAGCCATGCGCATAAGATGCTTGTCATCTCGACTGCTAGTGATACGAGGCCTTTGGGATCCAGCACAGCATTCCGTATTCCCTCATGAACCCACCGATTCCATATTCTGCTAGCAGTCATTGGATATCGACCAACGCGAGCAGCAATGTCGCGATACGATAAACCGCAATCGCGATAGGCTACAATCCAACCTTTATCAAAGTCGGAAACGTGGTGGTACGCATTTCTCCTCCTTACACAAGGCGTCACAACAACGTTTCACCAGGCAACGCCGGTCAACTGCGGTTTGTGTATGAGAAATCAGTTGGAAACTTTCCTCATGTCAGCACATTGAAAGTGTCACCACTTGCGCCAACCTTGTGTGAATGCTCTGGAAAGCTAATCATTTGCATATCACAGCATCTTCTTCCTGTCGCTTAAATTTCGCATCCGTAGCATGTCATCTTCGTGGTGTTACAATTTTAATGGCCAGTAGTGTATTTCGACCAGGTCACCCCTAATGCCGTAATTACTCTTCTTAGCCAGGCTGTCCCCTGTTTTCACCAACTATAAAAACTGATCCGCTTTGTCAAAACCTCTGCACAAATTCCCAAGGTCCTCTGCCATCTGGCTAAGGATGACCCTGATTTCTCCTGAACCATCTGGCCTAGGCATCCCACCTCCCCGTCCCTCCCATGCCTACTAATTACCAGCAAGACTCTTTTCTTCCTACTCTCTTTCGGTACCGACCTACACTGAGTTCCTTTGCTAAAAGTCAGCTGCACCCTACTGTGACCTACAGCTGGGTGACCCTCTTCCCCTCCTATTTCAGGTAAGAAATCAAATTTATTCGTTACTGTTAGCTCAAATGCAGATAAAGTTGAAGAGCTGTTCTCCGTTTGACCATTACTTATTATCTTAACCGATTTCCAAGATTCTTTCCCCCTTCGACTTACCTGTTTCAAATTTCGCGTGATCTAATGCAGTCTGAAGGGAACAAATCTTTGCCTCCCGCTTAGCGATTCTCTTGTCTCTTTTGCAAAGCGTACAGTTCCATAGGAGAGCCTCGTTGAGTTCCTCATTCAGTTCCCCACTACGGTCACCCCCATGAAAGGAGGAATTCTCTATATTAATTTGCCAAAACGTAAACAAATATGCTATTACAAACCGACCTTACGATCTTTTCACATTTTCTGGACTAATACGTAAAAGAAAGTGATACATTTAATAACAAGTTTAAAAAACACACTGATACACATATTTAATGAGTAATTTGTACTAAACTATTATTACCATCTAAATAATTTATCTTTACGAGAGAGCAAAAACTCGGATGTCTCGCAAGCAGCAGGACTGTCAATGTTTCTTCACTTTCAGGATTTAAGAAAAACTAGTCAACACTTCTGCTGTTCGACAGAGGCCAGTTAATTTTCTTCCTATTGATAACGCACACGAGCGTCCAAAACCATCAAATCAGCTGCCAGCTAACCAGTATACGTAGTGTTTCTAAGTGCCTTAGGAAGTTCCAAGTCCAGAACGTATGACAAAATTGTTTGTCAAATTCGCACACATTGTTGAGAAACACACACACTGCTACCATTCAGATCAAGTAGGCGCATCGTTTAAACGTATTACGTAACTTTATTTCATCAACTTCTTCGGAACCCAGTTTCCAGTATATTGTCCTGCGTTTGACAGTATAGTACCAATTATCATGTTTACTATTTTCATGTCAATTGCATTTCTTTAGTGTATTACGTCACCAGAAGGTCCAGTAAACCGTTTCACAGGTAATTACCAAAGTCTTCTTTATTCTATTCTACAGATGAATGAGGAAGAACTGGAAACATTCTTTCATGCTGTTTTTGCAACTGTGATTGCAGCTCTGCTGTGAAGAGTTCAGAGAAGCATGATCCCAGCAATCGCTAAATGTTTGGAGAATCAGGAAGGTCTTTGTGAGAATCTACTCTGAAAACTATGTTTGTTTTGTGAAACACGAGCAGTCACAGGTAGCGCATTTACAACATTTCTCTTCAATGTATTATGTACATTTAACATCATGATGCTGATAAGCTATGTAATTATTTCTGTCCTTTGAAAGGTACTTTATTTTTAACTGATTACTGTTCTTCATGAATATTTCTGAAACGTCTGAAAAATAAATGTTACTGTAGTGCTGCGACCCAGTCTTTGGACAGGAAATTAAGACTTCAACAAACGTAAGGAGATGTAGCGTGGAAGCCACAGTAGAGGGTTGCATTATTAGCCGTGAGTCGGTAGCCGCCAGTGTGGTGACATGTGTGTCACTACAACAGATGCATCAGTGGACTGTGAAGTAAGGATAGTCGAGTTCATCGGTAAATGGCACCACACAGTGGTAGCACCACCACGCTGCCAGAGTGACGCCGGACAGAGAGACGACTAGGTTCCAGCAGTAGCAGCCTTGGATTCAAGACTGCACTCCATGGAACTTGGTGCCCCTCCCGTCCGTGCCTGCACCACCGCCGCTGAGTTAGTAGTGGGACTTGGCACACATCACCAACTGCCTACCGACTCCTGTCTGAGGGCAGCAGGTTGAACCTAATGCACAGCCGCGTGCGGAGCCGAGAGGCCGTTTCCCAAGTAGAATGCCGTTGCGGTACAACACATAGCGACGCTGACATCAACGGCCGTGGTCTCCGAAGGCTGCTGGCCTCAGTAGCTCAGGGCACCAGCTCAGCAGTTCCGAGGGGGACACGCTGGCCATTAATCAGCCCCAGCGCGGGCCAACGAACGGGGAGAGTCATGCCTGTCTCACAACGTCGTGAAGTCAGTAAAAGTGATTTGTAACTGTTTGCAGTGTTTGCCCTGGGATCCACAGTCTGACACCAGCATCTATTTACCCCTCAGCGTACGAAGCACGCTGCTTTACGTTTGACGTTAAAAAAGCTGTAGTATATGTACTATTTAAGAAACAGTGTATGCCACAGGTTATTGGGCATATTAATATTTGTAAAAAAAAATTATACCCAGACCAGTAAACGGACCCTCGCACTCGAGTATTCTAAAGCAAATCGCTACCCATTGCAACGACTGACCAGCACAGTTACGCAATACTTAAGCAAGATACCCATCATGCATTTCATTACAGTGCTGCTAGAATACCTTCCTATGATGTCCTTTTCCTACTGGAAATACAGATACAACGAAATTTTGTTACAGAAATTTTTGTACTGTTAGCATGTAAGGAATCGCACTGTAGTGTTTGGGAGCAAGAATTTTTGCTCTCCTTCCATAAAAATGGGGATTTTAGAGTCTTGCCCCCAATCCCCTCCGGATAAATTTCTGAAGATACTAATGGGAGTGTTGAAATCGAGGAATATGGACCAAATTGTGATCACCTCTGTCTAATAAACATTTCAGTAGCTTGATCTGTTTGTATCATGGATGTATATATTACCTAAATTTGTAAGTCGAGAGCAATCTTTTTATCTGCTCCATCATCCTCCAACAGGAAGGGAAAGTGTTTCATTCTGTTGGATAGGAGCACAGTCTCTAGCAATAATTCCCGACTGCAAAGTCAGCTTGCGAAAATTTTGGTTTTCCTCTGATTTTGTGACATTGCAGGCGATTACTGTTAATTCCCACCTACCATCTCTGAATGACGAGTGCTCCTCACACACCACACGTTCATCAAAACAAGTTCTATACCGTTAGCCTTGTTTTTATTGCCAAATTCGCCTGCACAATACCTTATCACTGCAGATTTTTGTGCTGCTGTGCACACCTAAGTGTTATGTCATACGTGGAGCTTTAGTTTTTTAAATTTCTTGTATATATTTAAGGTGGATGACTGGGAAATGTTTTGCGAAAGAATTTGTATGAAGATGTCCAGGAAAAGTAACTGGCAATTTGTCAAGATTTCAGAGAAATACGACAGATATTAGCTGTAGAAAATTAATTGCTGAAACGTTATGTAACGTGTTAGTAAGACCTGAGAACACGGTGGTATTCATGTAATATTGTACTCATGCCACAGTTCGTACGCTATTCATGTTCTTTCGACATACTTTAGATGCATTCCATTTACACTTTATTTGTGACGTTCTGCTTGTTTATTTCATTCTTTAGTCGCTGCGTTTCATTCTATCTGGAATATGGTTGGCTTACATCAAGTTCGCTAAACTACTTCCGAAGAGATACTGTGTATCATCCATCGCTCTAATGAGTTGGCACTGCCTTCAGGACATTCTCTACAATGCATATAGAATTACATCTCAAACTTTGATAGAATTTCGTATAATTACCGTTGTAACAAAGTTTCATCCCGTATTTCTTAGTCCCACTTGAAATACAGAATACGGTTATAATCTAACTTAGGATGTATTTGATTTAGAAACTTTTATTGAATTATGACCTAGTGTAACATATCAGACACAACCAGAGAGCCGGGTGGCTCTAGGCGCTTCAGTCTGCAACCGCGCGACAGCTACGGTCGCAGGATCGAATCCTGCCTCGGGCATGGATGTGTGTGATGTCCTCAGGTTAGTTAGGTTTAAGTATTTCTAAGTCTAGGGGACTGATGACCTCAGATGTTAAGGCACATAGTGCTCAGAGCCATTTGAACCATTTGAACAACCAGAGAACCATTCATCTAACGTAATTCAGGAAACTTCCTGCAAGATTAAAACTGTGTGCCGGACCCAGACTCGAACTCGAACTCCGCTGCAGAGTGAAAATCTCCTTTTGGAACGTAATTCTTGTCTACACATAACGAAACGAAAATTTTGTTTCCCTTATCGGTTGTTGTTTGTTTTATTGGCAGACGACTGTCGGCGTGTAACATCTCAGGTAAATTAATATATTACTTTTGAATGCATTATGGAAACAGCAGTGATCAATGTCTTATAAATAATTACTATTAAAAACAGTCTTGAACACAATTTATTTAATAAGGTGACCGGTTTCGACCACTACTGTGGTCATCTTCAGACCATTGAGTAGGAACCTATTTGTTGGAGAATCACTAGTGATTCTCCAACAAAGAGGTTCCTACTCAATGGTCTGAAGATGACCACAGTAGTGGTCGAAACCGATCACCTTATTAAATAAATTGTGGTCAAGACTGTTTTTAACAGTAATTAAATTAATATATGGTGAAAGCAAATTAATTTTAATCAATAAAGTAAAAATCCTACAAACATAAGTACACAAAAGGTTTAGCCATGTCTAGTAATGCGCAAAATGAGGAACGGTGACTAACAAAAATTAAATAGGCGATTAACATTTTGAGTTTTTCCACCAAATGAGGGAACACCTTCATCAATTGTTCTTTTATTAAAAAACTGGGTGCATTTGTCGAAATCGTGGGGTACAGACCAACAGACAGCACAGCCAAATATATTCAGTGAAAAAGGAGTATATACATCCGTGGACATGGTCCAGTGCACAGACTGCTTGGCAACACTTGGGTTTCCCTCTGCGGCCAAATCGAGATACTCCGTCGTCTTCACCGATGCCAAGGTGTTTTCTCAGCCTCTTTCTTTATTGAAGATGTATGATGATTCTGTGACACAAGTGCGAGGTCCTCGAAAGAACAGAGATGACACAATGCGAAAGAGTAGATGTTACGTGGATCACATGGCAGCAACATTCTCAACTTCACTAGTCCAAATTCCAAAATGAGCTGATATCCAGCAGAATAGTATGTCCTTCCCTAAACATTGCTGTGTCCGTATTCTGGATGGCTTGTGGCGGACAAAGGTGCCGAAGCTAATTTCGAGGTAGAATATACATCAGAATTGTGTCTATTGTCTAAGAACCCAGACTGGTACTACAAAGAATGAACATACTTTTTTACATTAGGTTTTGCTGTAATAAGGGGATCTATATCGCAAAATAAAGTTTGTATTCATGACAACAGTTGAGAGTAACGATTAATACGCTGTTAGTTAATTACTGTCAGTCGGTGTTTTCACTATATATAAACTCACCTCTGGGTATACAGTTGCTAGATTCAGCCATCTACGAAGTAGTAAAGATTGAAATAACTGTGGATTTTACTTAACAATGAACCTTCAATAGTATTTCCATTTATCTTAATCGCTCTTTCACAACCTAAGCCAGGGCTTCATGGAAGTCTCACGACAGCCTCTTTCTTTGTGAGTTGACCAGATAGGAAAGAGTGAAGCGTCGTGTTCCGGGGCCTTAAGCCATACAAAGCAGTACAATATTTTAGAGTAGGCGAGAAGTCTTGCCTTTTCTATATAAGACATCTACGTTGGATACAAACTTGCCAAGACCTTTCAGCTGTAAGCCTAAATACTTGCTGAATGAATATGAGGTGGCGGAAGAGTGGTAGCAGGAAAACGTGCAGCTCATGCTACAAGAGCGTGACCCAATAGTAGAATACTGCTTACGCTTGCAAAAATGGGAAAAAATTAACACGTTCTGTAAGACATACAATTGACCAGTTTCCTGTGGATGTTTCCAAAAACACAAACTTGCCAAGACCTTTCAGCTGTAAGCCTAAATACTTGCTGAATGAATATGAGGTGACGGAAGAGTGGTAGCAGGAAAACGTGCAGCTCATGCTACAAGAGCGTGACCCAATGGCAGAATACTGCTTACGCTTGCAAAAATGGGAAAAAATTAACACGTTCTGTAAGACATACAATTGACCAGTTTCCTGTGGATGTTTCCAAAAACATAACGAAATGTACAGCACGTATAACAGAAATTTCTAAAATGTAGTATTACTTTAAATTAATTTCATAATTTCACCATAAATTATGGTGAAATTATTCACCATAAATTATGGTGAAATTATGAAACTAATTTAAAGTAATACTACATTTTAGAAATTTCTGTTACACGTGCTGTCCACCCCGGTGGCTGAGTGGTCAGCGTGACAGACTGTCAATCCTAAGGGCCCGGGTTCGATTCCCGGCTGGGTCGGAGAATTTCTCCGCTCAGGGACTGGGTGTTGTGTTGTCCTAATCATAATCATTTCATCCTCATCGACGCGCAGGGCGCCAAATCGAAAGACCTGCACCAGGCGAACGGTCTAACCGACGGGAGGCCCTAGTCACACGACATTTCCATTTATATACCATAATTCATGTATTTAGGTTTGAATCACGGATTTACTTTCAAAACCTTTTCTTAAGAATTTACTTTATTTACTAACGATTGACCAAGAACATTAACACATTTAATCACACTATGTGAGCGTGGAAGTAGTTGCCAGTGGGTAACTGATGAAAACAAATTAAATTTTATTCCTAAAAACCCAAGATTTAAAAATTATAATCAGAAAGTTACAATTTATTCAGAGACAGAAATAACAATTTTTTTTACAGTATGAGCTTTCGGGCTGAGAAGCTTGCCGCTCTCTTTTAACACGGCCGCAGTCACGACTGCTCACAACAACCTCTGAAAGGCTACACTGGTGCAAATCTGCAACACACCAGATTACTTTAAACTAAAAATTTTAACAACTCACACAAACACATAAACTATGCATCCCGTAGGAGGGATGGTAATGGTACAAAACACTCACATTAAAAAAAAAAAAAAAAAAAAAAAAGAATTACTTGCCACCGAAAGTGCAACTTGTTTTTAAAAGAAAACTCTTACGGTGGAAGGGTGGCAACTTTATATACTAAAATGACCACTTAAATAAAAAGCCATGAAATGCAGTCTTACATAAAATGTACAAACATGCTCTACATTACACATATACCGCCTCTCAAGATGATAGGCAAGATAAAAACATATTTCAGGAATTCGGCCTTTACACCTTAAGCAATAAATTCGTTAACACCGAATCTGACAAACATGACAGAGGCAGCTATTAACGTACGGCAGACCGACAGACAGACAGACACACACTAACTGCCTAACAAATGTGGACGAGAGATAGACGAGCAAGCTGGTGACGAGAGACTGACCAAGAAAAGTAGCAGAATTTGACAAGTAAATGAAACGACACATCACGAATCACTTAACTTCTAATAAACCGCGATTTCTGGCGAAGACCTGGCGCAGCACCCCCAAAACGCTCTTCCGAACCGTCCGCTGCCAGCCGCTTCAACGGACGCATGAAGGCTCGGCGATCTCCCGTCTCACGGCGTCGCAGCTCGCACCGGCCAGACCGACGTCGTTGGTTGACTCCTGTTGCTCTCGCGTCGGCCGCGTAGCCACTACCCCTCGCTAAACGGCTCGGCCCACTGGACTGACGTGGAGACCTCACATGCACCGACGCTCAAGACGGACAAGTCATCTTGTGTCCCAGTGCGCGACAGACCAACCGATCGATCCGACCGCCAATGACCATTGCCTGAACAAACTCGAGCAGACTGGCGGCCTAACACATACTTACACTCCGGACAACAGACAGACACTGACTGCCCCACACTGACCCGGCTGACCAACTGACCAGACTCGCGTGACTGACAGACTGACCCCCTTGCCGAGCTCATAGCGCCCCTTAAATGCACGTGAACAGGCAACTTTTCCCCTTTCCCACCAGAGGGAGACACCAAAGCTGCGATTGCCACAGTGGCGCCACCGCCAGAAACGGAAGGCGACTGCTTTACGCTACGCACTGCGGCGCGCTCTTCAAAACAGAAAATTTTAGCACTGGTCAAGATCCTTTATTATTACAAAGGCACACATCACTCATATTCTCTTAAACATATGTATAAATAGTAAGTTATAACAATCTTATATACTTAGTCTTACTCCTCGGCTCTACAGCCCTTGAAGGGCCTTGGCCTGCCTCACAATGTCCTGCCATTCTACCCGATCCATGGCTTTCCATCTCCATCCTCTAACACCCAGCTGTTTCATATGTTCTTCAGTTCCGTCCATCCATTTCTTTCTAGGACGTCCCTTCTGTCGTCTGCTCCAGCCTTGCCACCAAAAATCTTCTAACATGTTCTATCTTCCTCCATTCTGACCACGTGTGCTACCCACCGCAGTCTTTATTTTAGTAGTGGCGACTATGTCAGGTTCTTCAAAAAGTTTTTCTAATTCTACATTCACACGGATGCGCCAATCTTCTTGACCGCACATTGGGCCATATATTTTACGCAGAACCTTTCTTTCCCAAATACCAAGTATCCTTTCCTCTTCTGCAGCCATGGTCCACGTCTCGGCGTCATACATAGTATCTGGTCTTATAATTGTTTTGTAGATAAGAATTTTGGATTTTCGTGATAGAAGCGAGTTCCTAAGCATGGGTAGTGCGATAAAGTAGTATCTGTTACCTGCTGTTCTTCTAGTTTTCACCTCGCTGCTGATGTCATTTGTTTCTGCGGTGGTCAATCCGAGGTACTTGAAGTCTCCCACTCTTTCAAACTGCTTGACCGCTGTACTGAGCTTTGGTAGGTTTCGCTAGTCGGTCATTGCCATATATTTGGCCTTTTCGACGTTGACTACCAGGCCAAGTTCCCTTGTGCCTCTCTTCAGTTGTTGATAGGCATCGGCCAGCACAGCAGTCTTTCGTGCGAGTCATGCCACATTGTCTGCGTAGGCTAGGTGCTGCAGTGAACGATTAAATGGTTCCTCCTCTATGTAACCCTATCTGACTAATGACTTTTTTTAGGCATATGTGGAACAGTAGTGAGAAGATATTGTCACCTTGTCTTAGTCTCTTCTTCACTTCCACACCGCTGAAGATTTCACCACGTATTTTTACTTTGCAGTTTGTCCACTGAAGGTCACCAAAGTAAATTTAACGAGCTTCTTAGGTATTCCAGTCTCTTCCATTACATTCCGCAATACCGCTCTTGAGAGACTGTCCTAGGCTCGTTTGAAATCCATATAAAGCTGGTGTATGTTTATTTGATGTTCATAACATTTTTCTGTTAGTATGGCGATGTGAATATTTGGTCGGTTGTTGACCTATTTCCTCTAAGGCCACTCTGATAGTCTCCAATTCTCTCTTCCACATAGTGAGTAAGCCTGCTAGCTAGGACCTTGGAGAATACTTTCTACGTAGTATTTAGCATGTAGATCGCTCGATAGTGCTGGCAGTTTCATTTATCTCCTTTTTTATGTGTGGGCCACATAATAGTAGTTTTCCACTCTATTGGCATGCTCTCCTCCTGCCCAGTGCTCACTATTATTTTATGTATTGCTTTCCACAGTGTTTTCCCACCATATTTGACAAATTCCTCCTGGATCTGATCTTCTCCAGGTGACTCATTGTTTTTTAAGGTCTTCATGGCTTGTATCACGTCCTCCAGTGTGGGTTCTGGTGTGAAGACCTCTGGTCCATAATAAGTTATTTCTATCAGTTCTTCTTGTTCTAGTCCTTCTACTTACGGGTTTAGTAAGTCTTGGAAGTATTCTGCCCATCTGTAAAGTATTTCATTACTCTCTCCTATCAAATCCCCTACTTCACTATTACATATATTTGTTCCTGCCTGATACCCAGCCTTTTCTTCTATAACCTTTTGATACATCTCACGGACTTGCTTCTCTTCTCCTAACTGTTCAGTTTCT
This sequence comes from Schistocerca piceifrons, assembly GCF_021461385.2. Lineage (NCBI taxonomy): Eukaryota > Metazoa > Arthropoda > Insecta > Orthoptera > Acrididae > Schistocerca > Schistocerca piceifrons. The sequence continues at coordinate 421,364,379 of NC_060142.1, read as the reverse complement.
TCCAATTTTTTTCTTTTCTACTGCACTTTTCATCTGTCTGCAAACCCTCTTAGTTACATCGTGCTTCTCTTTATATTCGTTCAGGTTTCCTCTAGTTCTTCTCTGAAATAATTTCATTCGTGCTATGTTACGCTCCTCAGTTCTACTCATACATTCTTCATCAGACAAACTGTGGCGAAACAAGCGCTGTGTCATTTGAGAGATACAGAGGCCAGCGAGTTTCAAAAATGGCTCTGAGCACTACGTGACTTAACTTCTGAGGTCATCAGTCCCCTAGAACTTAGAACTACTTAAACCTAACTAACCTAAGGACATCACCCACATCCATGCCCGAGGCAGGATTCGAACCTGCGACCGTAGCGGTAGCGCGGTTCCAGACTGACGCACCTAGAACTGCTCGGCCATCCCGGCCGGCGGCCAGCGAGTGTGCCGGGTCTTATCCCAGTTCACTGCTACTAGTGCCACGTCAGCATAACGCGCCTGTGCGTAGCATACGAGGTATTGCGCCATAATCTAAAAATGAAATTAAAGTAGCTTTCCGAAGTTTGTCAATGTATTCTTCAGTATACCAATGTTACACTATTAAATCTCAGAGTAATCAGATGAATATGTTTCCCTAAATCCATTGTTTTAAATAACAAACAAGGGCGCTAAACAATAAAGCTAGAAAGCCTAAAATTGTTCAGGATGTGCAAATGTAGGTCACAATCAAGTTTCTACTGGATCAGAACAATATTCTGGTTGAAATCAGGGTTATTACGAAAAATTTAAGGCACTAAATATTAGATCAGAAATATGAAAATTGTACTAAGCTTCAGTGTGATATAAAAACATCAACTATATGATCCCATTAAGCTCCCCCTAATAGTTTTCAAGTAATTTAATGAAAATAAAATCTGGAACATAAACGTCCATACTTTTAATAGATTAAATATAAGTTTTATTAATGATAGGAAGTTCTGATTACAGCACTTGATTAAATACATTAAATAATAAAGCTATAACAAGTGTCAAGACTTCGATGTAAATACCAATCAATACAAGGTCTCTTAAAGCTGTAGTTCAGAGGCCATGTTGTACCGTCGGTTTCGTTCTAAAATTTCTAACCGACAAAGTTTAAATGCAATCGAGCTAAAACGTTTTCTGTAATTAAAGGCAACTTAACTCCACTCGTATAAAAATTACGAAGATTGTAAACTGATATACAACAGTGTTATTATGTGCCCGAGAAAGGCCATTTAGATACTGCTACCGGGACATACAGCAGATGAAGGCAGGTGTTTCCTTCGACCGTCCGCTGCGCCCATGTATAAATATCACCTGAGAGGCAGTGACAGAAACGCACAGTGCTGCTCGAGATGTCGATGGGAGAGGTGTCTTTACATGCGAAGGGTGTGGTGGATCGTCGTCCGTCGGGGCCAGCTCAGGCGACTGAGCTGATGCCGTGGCGGCCCATCCGACCCCCCACCTATGACGAACCAGCTACCGACTCCTGACTATGACAAGGATGACTCTTTTACTCCTGACTTGCACTCTCGTGACCGAGCGGTCATTATTATGAACAAGCTCCCTCACGGGGGCTCCTACCTTGGCCGAGAAGACGATGACTGGGCCATACTCGCCTTCTGCAATATTCAGAAGGCTGCTGCACTACCGCACACGAGGCAGCAAGAGCCGGGAGTGACACCGGGAGCCTCGCCGGTCGCACTGCAAGAGTTTGCGGGCCCGGCGGCGGCGGCTTCGGCGGGTGTTGCGCCGCGGACTCGACCTCCCAAGTGGTCTATGTGCCCCAGAGACACACGAGGAGCCCGTGCCTGCGCTAGTTGATGCCCCGTCCTGCGCTAGAAGAAAACCTGCGGTCTGGACGGGGGCACAGTCAGTTGCAAAGGCCACAGAGATGGAGGCCATCGAACTGCCGGAGCAAATCTTGCTGAGGCGATGGGCGAGGCAGAGCGTCGCGACGTTGACCCTGACCATGCCCGCGCGCCCAGAAAGCGCCAGGCTGTGACGCACGACGATTCCGACAACTCCTCCCTTACCTCTGACACCGGGAGAGCGCGGAAGAAGGCATCTAGGGGCCCCCGCGCCTCCACCACAGAGGCTATGAAGACGGTTGCGGGCTCCTCCCGGAGCACCGCCAACCCGAGACCGACAACGGAGTCGCAGCGAACCCCTCGTTCGCCTGCTGCCTCCAGGCTTTGTTGCCCCACCCAGGCGTCACACCGCCAGGGCTGCTGCGCTGCAGCAAACGCAGCCGGTGCCGACCGCCAACACGTTTGCGGGCTCCAGCGTAGACGCGACGGAGGACGACGACGCGCCTCTGGCGCCGCCCCCGCCGCCTATCGTCGACCAATGGGACGGCGTCTACAAGGATTTCCAGCAGAAACTTGACATGGTGGCCACGACCACTATTGTCAAGGCCGCCGGCCGTGACCTCTACAAGGCCACAGTGACGTCCACTGAAGAGTACCGCGTGGTGATGCACACCATCTGCACGGATGGCCTCCCGTGCTACACGCACCCTTCCGAGCCGCTCAAACTTCTGAAGGTGGTATTCCGCCACCTTCCCCTCACGGTGGCGCTGACTACCTCCGCGAGGAGCTCGAGGACATGGGCTTGGGCATCCGGTCCACCGGCCTGATGAAGTCCCCTCGAACTCACCGAGATATTTCGCTGTACTAGGTTCCTCGTTGACAACCTGGAAAACCGGAAGATTTTCCAGGTACAGCGGGTCGGCCATGTCAAGGTCGAGGTGGAACCACTTTGGGCCAAAGGCAAGAGGGCCCAGTGCTTCTCATGCCAAAGGCAGGACCACATCTCCCGCTACTGCTCCATGCTGCCCCGCTGCACAAAGTGCGCGGGACAGCACGAGAGCAAATCCTGCGGGCTCATCCGAGAAGAAAAACCGACGTGCTGCAACTGCGGCGGGCTGCAAGTCGTCAGTTACAGAGGCTGTTAGGCCTTCAAACGGGGCCGAAACAACCAACGGGACAGGGCTGCTCCTTCTCGTAAAGTTCACCCGTCCACCAACTCTGCTGCCACCACCAAGGGCGGACCGTCTGCCTGCTCCACCCAGCAATCGGAGCTGGCCGCTGGGAGAGGCAGCAGCCGACTGCGCCGTCCGCGGCTTCGCCGGGGCGGCTGGCAACCGTCGCACGCACGCCTGGCGCGCGGGATGCCGCCACATGCAGGCGTCGCCGGCGCGCGGGCCGGGCCACCCCTGACGCTGCGCAACGGTCTGCCGCCGACACACTGCTCCGGCAGCAGCCGGTAACTTCTGCTGCGCCGCCAGTGCAACTAGCTGCCGATGTTGCACGGCAGTCTTTTCGGAGCGGTTGCAACAAGCCCCCCCCCCCCCCCCCCCCGTGGCGGAGGCCGCCCCAGCGGCTCCCGCCGCCCCCTTGGCTCCCGTCGCCAATGGGCTCCGATCGCTCTTGCCGTCGTTGAGCCACCTGCTAGAGCAACTCCCGGTGCTCGTCACCGCGGTCACGACGGCCCTCCAGGCCGTCTTGCTACTTCTCCCCGCCATGGATAATCACCACATCCGTGGCCTCACCGTTTGCACCTTCAACGCGAACAGCTTGGCCCCCCAGCAAGGGGAATTAAGGGCGTTCTTGCGCGACCAGGCAATTGACATTTGCCTCGTGTGCGAGACGTTCCTGAAGCCGGGAATTCATGTCAAGGCCGCCAACTATCGGTGCTACCGCACCGTCTGGTTGACCCACGGTGGTGGGACGGCCATCTATGTCAAGGCGTCCCTCAAACATCACCAAGTCCAGCTACCGCCCCTCACTGCGGTGGAGGCCACTGGGATGGCTGTTACCACTACGGCGGGGGTTATCACCTTCGTTGCGGCCTACAGGCCACCGAGGGGACTGCTCCAGGAGGCTGACTTCGACGCCCTGCGCGGGAAGATCTTCATTGCGGGTGACTGCCATGCCAAGCACACGCAATGGAACTCCCGCATCACCAAAGCCAGCGGCCGCCGCCTCCTTTGCGCCACACAGCGGCATGGCGCGATAGTACTGGGACCCTACGACCACACCGTCTTCCCCCATCGCGGCCAGCATTACGTGCTCGAAGTCGCCGTAATGAAAGGTGTCGGGCACTTCACGTCTGCCACCGTTAGATGCGCCATGTCGTCCGACCACCTTCCGGTGGTCTTCGACATGGACGTCATTGGTGCCTCTATGCTGACCGACCACCGCAACTTCCGCGGCATAGATGAGGCCAGATTTCGTGCCGAGATCTTAGATCGCCTCGAAGGTGCGCCCGATCCGGATGTACAAGGGGCCGATGCAGCATTGGCCTTCTTCACCCGACACACTCTCGGTGCAGCAAAGGCGACCACTCCCAGGCGCGAGAAATGTCGCGCCAAGTCCCGCCGCACATCTTGGAGGCGATCACACACAAAAATCGCCTCTTTCGGGAGTGCCAGCTCACGCGGTTGCCCTAGACGAAGTGCCGCCTCCACAGGGCGCGGCGCGAGATTCGGGCCGCCATAGATAATCACCGGAATCGTGACTGGGCGGGCCTTGTGGCTACCCTTACGACGACAGATGACAGTGCTTGGCGGACGGCCAGGCGCTTCCTTCGCCGTCACCAGCGAGTCCCGTCCCTCCACGTGGGTGCGAACGTTGTCTGCGAACCGGATACGAAAGCCAGCATCTTCGCGGACACGTTAGCGGAAAATTTCCAACCCGCCACTGGCGTGTTCGATGCCGACCACGTCCACCTAGTGGAAGACCGCCTACCGGTTTTCCTCACTGCGCGTGAGGAGGACGACACGATAGGGGAAATCACGGCTGCAGAAGTCGACATGCAGCCCCGTCACCTCAACCCCAAGAAGGCAGGTGGCACCGATGGTGTCACCAACTGCCTGTTGAGACTTTTACCGCCAGACGTACACCAGTCTCTGGTGGACATCTTCAACAGCATCCTCTGCTCTGGGACTTTCCCTTCCGCGTGGAAACACGCGTAAGTGGTTGCCATCCCCCAAAGAGCGGCAAGGACCCCCGCCAGGTTGTTTGTCAATCGTCATTAATGTCTTTTCATCCACATACGCAAGTAGCTAATTACATGAGAAGTTGGGCACAAGACGATAATGCCATGGTTTTCGATTCATTACAGCCTTGTCCTCACTGGTGTGGGAATACAGAGAAGATCTGAGACCGTTAAGTCATGAACGTAAGCTAAAGTGGTTAAGGTGACCACTCGCAATAAGCAGAAAATCCGTGTTCTAGTCCCTGTACGGCACAGATTTTCATAAGTCACTAATAGGTAGCATATCTATGTATCAAACATGATCTCAAGCCATTGGCATTCAGCGAATTTATTTCGAACTAAAAATTTTAAGTAATTCATCCCTACACCCTCCAAATGAGTGGCTGCCGTACAATCCTTCCCTCTTCCACTTTAGCATAGCATCTACTTTATAAGCATGTTGATTTACTGAAGGTTAATTTAGGCAGGCGATGCTCTCAAACGACTTTACAAGCTAAGGGAAGTTGGTTATTGTTAAATGATAATTAATTGTGTTGAGGGGTATAATTTTGCAATATTCATATTCATTCAGAGTCTTTCCAGAGACCTCAACTGTTATACGGAAATTTTACCTGATAATCTTGTCTCACAAAGGTGTTCTGGTTGACCAGTTGCGACAACTGAAATGTGCAGAGGCGTGGCGACAAGGGAAGGTGGTCATGTGCAATGGCGAGGTGGTCATTGACCACTGGTATAGATGCGTTGTTACATTATGTAAGTTAGTATTTCACTTTAGTAGAGCAGAAATGTGGAAAGGAGGAGTTGGTACGTTTAATAGGAGTTGTCGTAACTTTAAGAACGTAAACATTCATAAATTTTGTCTTGAGCAGCATATGGAAACATGTGTGGCAGAAGTATAATCTAACAATAAACCCTTAATAACATTAGGCGTATACTGAGCACGTACAGGTGACTTTAATCTGTTCATAAATCAATCAGGCTTTATGGGGTCTGTTTAACATAAAAAACACATCAGTAGTGTATTCTGGTGATTGTAATGTACATTTTCTTAAAACCTCTTTCCATCAGAATTTATTACAGTCAGTAAAACTATCTTTCAGCTTCATTCCTACCATAAACTTCCCAACTAATTGTTTATAGATAGTCACGGATAATATCTTAATAGAAAGATGTAATGAACAAAATTATGTTCTCTAAGCAATTTCCCCTCAGGGGACTCAGCATTTATGTGCTGGGTACGGGCTTGGCGAACCCGGGATCCCCGAGCTGGGGACTGGTGTGCGCTGCCAGTCCTCTGACACCGTAAGCTCTGGGCATGCTTCAGCGACCACCGTGTGGCGCAACGGTGGAACGTTGTGTGTCGCAGGGACCGGGGATCTTGGCTTGATTGCCTGGATCGCGAGGATGGTACATACCTCTCTAACAAACCCCTCAATCTTAAGGTGTGCTGCGCGCCGATAAGATGCATGGCTGTTGAGGTGGAACAGTCGCTAGCGGGCGACCTCTGAGGAACCTGCCGCACCTCAGTTGTATAAGGCTTACTCAGGCATGCGGGGCTCTGTCTGGGCTGACGTTTCGTTCCCTAGCTGCTCGTGGGACGCACATGGCAACCACGTATTTCCCTTCACCAACTTCGCAATCAGTCAAGCGCAAGAGGGAGGCTAGTCCTCCAGATATGCAGATGGAAAAGAGTAACAGGGCTCATGGAGTCGTAAATGACAATGTTTTCATCGTGATTAAGAGGAAGGAGGGCTCATTTGAAAAAGTGTCTCCTTTCTACATACATAAAGGTTTAGAAGGACTCGCAGGTACACTGAAATCTATCAAACGCCTGAGGTATGGTACCCTGTTAGTTGAGACTACTAGGGCATCGCAAGTGGAGCTGCTTCGGAAGTCACCCAAGTTAGGCGAGTATGATATTACTGTCGAGTTGCACAATTCCCTCAACTCCAGTAAAGGCGTTGTCACCTGCCGTGATTTAATGGATATCGATGTCGACGAGCTGAAGCAAGAATGGGCAACACAGGGGATTGTAGACGTGGAACAAAGGACACGTAGAAATAATGGAGTCACTGAGAAATCTGCCACTTTCATTGTGACTTTCAATTCGCCTGTCTTACCTGAATACGTTCTGGCTGGTTTCCTCAGACTTAGGGTTCGGCCTTATATACCTAACCCTATGCGCTGTTTCAAATGTCAGCGATTTGGCCATACGACAATGAGTTGTGGGGGTGAACCAACCTGCGGTATCTGTGGCAAGGCAGCTCATGAAGCTGGGACCAACTGCACATCTCCAGCGCTGTGTATAAACTGCTCCGGGAGCCATCCCGTCTGGAGCAGAGACTGCCCCGTCTTTGCGGAAGAACGAAAAATTCAGGAGATCAAGGTGACAAAGAGGCTACCTTATGCGGAAGCCAAAAAAGAGTATAGGGCTACAAAACCCCCTGTCTTTGCCACATCCTGTGCCTCCTTGGTGCACAACCGTGCGTCGCGAGTAGACGCTTCGACGCAGACCATGGCCAGCGTCGCAGTATCCTCCACCAATACCTGTACCTGTTTTTGTACCTGCCAGAGCACTCCCACTAACGATATAGCTATTCAGGCTGCTCCGCCTGCACCCACCGCTATTGCAGAGAAAGCTCCAGTGAAGCCTTCGAAGGCCCTCCAGAAACAGAGTGCCTCTCCACTTCCCCCATCCCCAGCTTCCACAAAGAAAACGGGACCAGGGAAAGGGGCACGGCGTTTGACGTCACATCTGCCAAAGGCACCATCGGATGTCATCATGGCATCCCTGACAGATGAGGAGGACATCGTCATGGATTTTGATACCTCTTCCCCAGAACCTGGCAGCCCCTCTGCTGCCACTCGCTCTACAAGTGCCTCACCAGCTCGGCGCAAAGACGGGGGGAAATCTAAACCGAAACGCTGATATGGCTCCCATACTTCAGTGGAATCTGAATGGAGTCAGACCTCGCCTTGCGGAATTGCGGCTGTTAGTACAGGCAAACCCCATTTGCATCTCTTTGCAAGAGACACATTTTAAAGAGACTGACACGCCTGTACTTACGGGATATCACATGTACAGGAAAGACGACCTGACTGGTAATAGGGCTCAGGGTGGGGTGGCAGTGTTCATTAAGGACACATTCCACTCCTCACCTGTGACCTTAACCACGACGCTACAAGCGGTTGCAGCTCGGATCCTGGCCCAGGTTCATGTTACAGTGTGCTCCTTGTATTTACCACCCGCTGAGCTCATTGACAGTGAAGCCCTCGCACAGCTCATTGATCAGCTACCCCGTCCCTTTCTCATTTTAGGAGACTTAAATGCTCATAATGCATTATGGGGTTCCAACAAAACCTGCCCCAGAGGCCAGATGATTGAGCAGTTGCTCAGGACTTCCGACGTCATACTGCTGAACACAGGTCAGGCCACGCATTTTAGCACCGCTTCAGGTTCGTCTTCTGCCATAGACCTCTCTATTTGTTCGCCTGTGCTTGCGGACATTGCTCAGTGGGTCGTCGATGACGACCTTCATGGCAGCGACCATTACCCTATCTGGCTCCATCTGCCAGTTGAAATGGGTCGTGTCGCACAGCCGCCGAAATGGTTGTTCCGGAAGGGAAACTGGACGCTCTACCGGCAGTTGGCTGTTTTTGAACGGTGTGAAGGCGTCCAGGATTGGGTGGATCACATTACGGCGGTGATGCACCATGCCGCTGATGTATCCATACCAAAGTCAAAGGGAACACCTGTGAGGCAGCCTGTCCCTTGGTGGACTGACGACTGTCGTACCGCCATCAGAGACAGGCGGGCGGCTTTGAGGAGATTCCGTCGGTGCCCCACTGCTGCGCATCTGACAACTTTCCGGATAGCACGGGCGCGGGCGAGGAAAATCGTTAGGGAGAGTAAACGGAGGTCTTGGCGTGAGGTCCTGAACTCCATCAATAGGTCCACATCTTCAAGCAAAGTATGGGAAGCCATTAAGAGGATCTCAAGGCAATACTCTCGACCGCCACTAGCCGCTATACGTGAGCGGGGGTGTCTCCTAACATCTCCGAGAGACATCGCCCGGGCGTTGGCAGAATCTTTTCAAACTATTACAGCCGATTCTAGCCAGGACCCAGAATTTCTGCGCTATCGGGGTACACAGGAGAGGGCTGGTTTTGATTTCCGTTCACAGAACACTGAGGAATACAACCAGCCTTTCTCTTTGTGGGAGTTGGACTCTGCACTGTCCGTATCTCGGGATACCGCACCTGGTCCAGACCTGATATCGTATAGCCTGCTGCAGCAGTTGGATCTGCGGTCAAAGGAAGTCCTCCTTCAACTTTTTAATGAAATTTGGAAGACAGGCGACTTTCCTAGTTCGTGGAAAGAATCGATTTTAATTCCGCTTTTAAAACCAGGGAAGGATCGGACCGAACCCAGTAGCTACCTTAGCATTAGTCTCACGAGCTGCGTCGGAAAGACATTTGAGCGTATGGTCAATAGGCGCCTGGTGTGGGTTCTCGAATCTAGATCCTTACTTACCCGCTGCCAGTGTGGATTCAGGAGATATCATGCCACCCTAGATAACCTGATCCTACTCGAAACAGCGATACAAGATGCTTTCCTACGTAAGCAACACCTTATCGGGGTTTTCTTCGACCTGGAGAAGGCGTACGATACTACCTGGAGGCATACCATTTTGCGGCAGCTTTATGAGTGGGGTTTCCGTGGGCGTTTACCCACACTCATCCGATCCTTTCTGTCAGACAGGTATTTTACGTATAAGGTTGGGAATGTCCTGTCTGACCGTTTTAAGCAGGAGAACGGTGTCCCTCAAGGAAGTGTCCTCAGTGTGACAGCTTTCGCAATTGCCATCAATAGTATTGCGTCCACAGTACGACGGCCCGTGCAGTGCTCCTTGTTTGTGGACGATTTCTCCATTTTCTGTTCGTCTTCCTCCGTCACAGCTGCTACACGCCAATTACAGCTGACACTCGTGCGATTGGAGAAATGGTCTAAGACCACGGGCTTTAAATTCTCTTTGGAGAAGACCATTTGTGTAGATTTTAACCGTTCCCGTTCTCTTTTTCATCTCCCTGTTTTAAAACTAGGAGACACTGTTCTCCCCTTTATGGAAAAAGTGAAATATCTCGGGCTTCTTTTTGATGAGAAGCTCACATGGTAGCCACACTTAAAGGATCTAAAGGTCCGCTGTTTCAAGGCTTTAAACGTCCTTAGATGCGTCAGTCATAGATCCTGGGGCGCTGACAGGGCACGTCTGCTCCAACTTTATAAGGCCTTTGTGCGACCTCGACTGGAATACGGATGTCAAGCTTATGGCTCTGCAAGACCTTCCTACCTCACAATGTTGGATGTGATTCACCATGAGGGTATTAGGCTTTCAACGGGGGCTTATCGCACGAGTCCGGTTGCTAGTCTGTGTGTCGAGGCTGGAAAGCCTCCGCTGTCCATTCGGCGTCTTCTCCTCGTGGTACGGCACGCGTACAGGACCAAGTCCACTCCCCTTTCATTGGCGTCCGACACTTTTTCCCAGCCGGCGCTGGCACGTCTCTTTCGCCACCGTCCGGCGGCAACAAAGCCGTTTGGCTTCCGTGCAAAGGAGAATCTCGAGTCGGTACACCTGGAGGGCATTAAGGTCCTCCACCAGGGATGGAGTAGGGGATCTCCCTGGCGACTACAAAGGCCAAGATTACTTCTTGATCTGGCTGCTTACAGGAAGTATTGTATCCCGGACCACCTTTTTAAAATTAAACTTACTGAGATTTTAGAACGCCATTCCGATTTTACTACTGTTTACACGGATGGTTCTAAACAGGGGGATTTTATGGGCTGCTCTGCTGTGTTTCCCGATACTGTCCATCGGATAGGGCTCCCAGAGCAGTTCTCAGTTTACTATGCAGAACTGTTTGCCATTCTGCAAGCATTAGAGCATATGCGCCGACATCGTGGCACGAAATTCATCATCTGCTCCGATTCCCAAAGTGCTCTACACGCTCTTCAACAAATGTACCCAGCAGATCGGATGGTGCAAGAGGTGCAGGACGCACTCCTGCTCTTGCAACAGCAGGGTAAGGATGTGATTTTCTGCTGGGTTCCAGGGCACATAGGGATTCCTGGAAATGAACTTGCAGATGCGGCTGCCAAGGAGGCTTGCTCCATCCCACCTCCTGCTCGCTGTTCCGTCCCCCTGCAGGCCATTATGTCTTTCGTGACTCGGAAGGTCATGCGTTGGTGGGAGGCTCAGTGGCTGGACGAGAGGGATAATAAGTTGCGAGCGGTGAAGGATTCTGTCCGACCATGGCTCACCTCCTTCCGACAACGACGCGCTGAGGAAGTAGCCCTTACACGGCTTAGAATAGGACATTGTCCTTTGACACATGGTTTTCTGTTACGTCGTGAGGAGCCACCAACGTGTCAGACATGTGGGACACAGTTGTCGATACGGCATATTTTAACTGAGTGTGTTTTATATGCAGGTTTGAGGGAAGATTTCAGTTTCCCACCAGACCTACCCTCTCTTTTAACTAATAATGAGGCGAGTGTCACTAGAGTTTTACGTTTTTGTGTGATGTCTGGCCTTCTTCCCAAAATATTGGGATTGAAGTCTTAATGTGCTGTCCAGTGGTTTGGTCACCCATTATCTGTAAGTGGTCACTCAGCCACCGTTACTTACTTTTCCCTGTTTGTACTGCTATTTTATTTTTAGTTTTATCTCCCTGTTTTGATGTGCTGTGTCCAATCTTGCAATTTGAACAATACCACTTTTCTCACGATTCGGCTCTGAATTGAACTTTTGGGAACGGGCGCTGATAACCTCGCTGTTGTGCGCCCTAAAACACTAATCATCATCATCATCATATAAGCAATTTCCGAAAAGCATTTGAAGCAGTACCACACGATCATGTGGGGTCTCTGGCGAAATTTGTGGCTGTATTGTGCACTTATTAGTAGGGTGGACGCAGCATGTTATCGTGGATGGAGAATCATAGTCATATGTAGAAGTATCTACAGGTGTGCCCCACGGAAGTGTGTTAGGACCCTTGCTGTTCATGTTGTATATTAATGACCTTGCAGACAATGTTAATAGTAATCTCAGACTTTTTGCACATGATGCAGTTATCTGTGACGAAGTGCTGTCTGTAAAAAGCATCATAAATATTCAGTCAGATCTTGATAAGATTTCAAAGTGGTCCAGGTACTGGCAGCTTGCTTTAAATGTTTGAAAATGTAAAATCTGTGCACTCCAGAAAACGAAAAATCCTAATATCCTATGACTATAATATTAATGAGTCACTGTTGAAATCGGCCAACTCATACAAGTACCTAATTGTAACACTTCTTTGGGATATGAAACTGAATGATTATATTGGCACAGTCATGGGTAAAAAAGGTGACAGACTTCGTTTATTGGTAGAATACTGGGAAGCGCAATCAGTCTGCAAAGGAGATTGCTTACAAATCAGTTGTGCGACCGGTTCTAGAACATTTCTCAAGTGCGTGGAACCCAGACCAAATAGGGCTAACAGGGGATATTGGACTGAACAGTAAAGAGCAGCACAAATGGTCCGTGGGAGAGTGTCACAGAGATATTGAAGGAATTGAACTGGAAGACTCTCGAAGATGGCCGTTAACTATCCAGAGAAAGTTTCAAGAACAGGCTCTAAATGACGACTGTAGGAATGTACTACAACTCCCTACGTATCGCTCACATAGGGAGTGTGAGGATATTGTTGTTGTTGTGGTCTTCAGTCCTGAGACTGGTTTGATGCAGCTCTCCGTGCTACTCTATCCTGTACAGGCTTCTTCATCTCCCAGTACTTACTGCAACCTACATCCTTCTGAATCTGCTTAGTGTCTCCCTCTACGAATGTTACCCTCCACGCTGCCCTCCAATGCTAAATTTGTGATCCCTTGATGCCTCAGAACATGTCCTACCAACCGGTCCCTTCTTCTTGTCAAGTTGTGCCACAAACTCCTCTTCTCCCCTATTCTATTCAGTACCTCCTCATTAGTTACGTGATCTACCCATCTAATCTTCAGCATTCTTCTGTAGCATCACATTTCGAAAGCTTCTATTCTCTTCTTGTCCAAACTATGTATTGTCCATGTTTCACTTCCATACATGGCTACACTCCATACAAATACTTTCAGAAATGATTTCCTGACACTTAAATCTATACTCGATGTTAACAAATTTCTCTTCTTCAGAAACGCATTCCTTGCCATTGCCACTCTACATTTTATATCTTCTCTACTTCGACCATCATCAGTTATTTTGCTCCTCAAATAGCAAAACTCCTTTACTACTTTAAGTGTCTCATTTCCTAATCTAATTCCCTCAGCATCACCCGACTTAATTCGACTACATTCCATTATCCTCGTTTTGCTTTTGTTGATGTTCATCTTATATCCTCCTTTTAAGACAATGTCTATTCCGTTCAACTGCTCTTCCAAGTCCTTTGCTGTCTCTGGCAGAATTACAATGTCATCGGCGAACCTCAAAGTTTTTATTTCTTCTCCATGGATTTTAATACCTACTCCGAATTGTGAGGATAAGATTACAATAATTACTGCGCGCACAGAGGCATTGAAACAATGATTCTTCATACGTGAATGGAACGGAAAGAAACCCTAATAACTGGTACAATGGGATGTGCTCTCTGCCATGCACTTCACTGTGGTTTGCAGGGTATATATGTAGATGTAGAATGGCCTCTCAACATATGACACGCCATTTAATTTGTTAAATGATAGTACCCTCTGAACAGGATACACAATCTACTAAATTCAGCATGGTAATCAGTAGGCCAAAACTTGATTGTTTTAGGGCACTGCTCAAAGACATGAACTGTAAAAATGTGTATAGTGCTCACGAGAGAAATGAAAAATACACTTTTGTTACTGTAGTTCTCACCTTATTTAAATGCTGTTTCCCCTATACTTCACACAGAGCAGACCAAATTCTACAAAGAAACCACTGATTGCTCTAGGAATAAAGATACCCTGTATAACGAAAAGACAACTGTATCTGTCAGTTAGAAAAGTCTCTGATATTGATGCTTTTGCTCATTACAAGACATACTGCAAAGCATTAAAGATAGTAATCTGGACATCGAAGAAAATGCATTACGAGTGTAGAACAATCACATCAGATACAATAAAATCAATATGTGATATAGTGAAGGTGACTGGTAGAACGAACCATGAAGGGCAAATTATACATTGGTAAGAAATATGTGCAGTGTTTCAAGAATGTATAACATACATTTCGTAGCTGTTACTGTAAAGATGAGGTTGTCGGCTTCAGCAGAAACTGCCACGGGAATCTCAGACAAGTCATTCCAGATAACTTCAGTAATATGAATATGACCCTCACCACACCAGTAGAAATAATTCCTCAGTAAAATCTTTAAAATCATTGAATCCTTGTGGTTATGATGAAGTATCAACAAAGTTAATTAAACAATTTGCTCCCAAGTCTAGTAACATAGTAACATATTTGTGTAACCAGTCAGTTATCAGTGGAACTGTTCCTGAATGGGTTAAATAATTATGTAAAAGTTAAGATATTGTTTAAGAAAGAGATGAAGAAATATCGTCAGATTTACGTCCAGTTTCACTTTTGCTAGAATTCCCGAAAATTTCAGAAAAGATAATACATAGTGGACTTCTTAACCATCCGACACCATAATGTATTGCCAAAGCCACAATTCGAGCTTCCAAAGGCTCCTGATATTCAGAAGGCTATTTGCACATGCAGCGACAAAGTATTGAATTCATTAAGCAATAAATGAAAGGCTACTGGCATAATTTGCGATATGTCAAAGGCATTTGACTGCGAAATCACAACATCCTTTTAAGTAAATTAGAAATTTTCATAGACGTTAATAAATGGTTTCTAGCCATTTATTTGTCACTAAGCGTTTAAAAAAACACACACTACAAGCAGTTTATAAGTTGTAAGATGTTTCCTAACTTTATAAGCCTAAAATATGACTGCAAACAAATAGAAGTTTACAGTGTTAAATTCTTGAGACTAAACCTTGATAATAAACTGGGAGGTGCATATTACAGAAATGCTGAAGTGCCTCAACAAATTTCTGTTTGCAATACGAATGTTGTCAGACATAAGTGATATCAAAATAAAAAAGCTGGCATGCTACGTTTACTTTCATTTCATAATGCCATATTGGATGATTTTTGAGGTAACTCATCAAGCCAAGCTAAAGTGCCTGGGTTCAAAAACGGTGATTTATTTGTGGTGTGAACTCAAGAACATCCTACAGCCCTCTGTTCATCGAACAAAGGATTCTAACTACTGCTTCCCAATAAATTTATTCCTTTATGAAATTTGTCACTAAAATGTTTCGTTTTCAAAACAAAAGTTCAGCTCTTGACATCGAAACCAGAAATAAGAATAATCTTCGCAGATCGAAGTCATCTTTCCCGACACTCTGTGACCACAATGACATTGAAACGGAGGACT
Organism: Schistocerca piceifrons; assembly: GCF_021461385.2. NCBI lineage: Eukaryota > Metazoa > Arthropoda > Insecta > Orthoptera > Acrididae > Schistocerca > Schistocerca piceifrons. The sequence continues at coordinate 421,348,876 of NC_060142.1, read as the reverse complement.
ACGCAGAAAAGCCCGAAATACGAAACGCCTTTATCCAGAACTGTTTCACAGAGGCAGATGAAACTGTAGTGCTTACTTTAACGTCGAAAGAAAGAGAAAGTGTATGCGATAGAAAAGCAGCTAAAATAGTTCAGCTGTGGGGGAGGCACTGGACCTGACGCATTGATTATGCGAAAGAGCTTGACCCTCTTCTAGCATAAATGTACCGTAGACCTTTGGAAAAGTGAAGTATTCCTGATGTCTGGAATAAATCACAGATCCTTCCTGTTTTCGAGAAGGGTCGTCGAACAGACACACGAAAGTATAAGCCTACATCTCTGACCTCGATCAGTTGTAGAATTTTGAAACATGTTTTCTCCTCGCGTATTGTAACACTTCTGGAGGCTGAAACTCTCCTCTGTAGGTACCAACATGGGTTCCGAAACAACGATCGTGTGAAACTCAGCTCGATGTGTTTGTCCACGAGACCAGAAAGAAGTACATATAGGCAGCCAGGTAGACAGAGTGTTCCTTGATTTGCCTAAGGCGTTCGGTACAGTTCCTCGCTACTGCCTAATAAACTAAATACGATCGTATGGAACAGTAGGCCAGCTGTGTGATTGTATTGATGAGGTTGTAGCACACAGAACACAGCATATCGTTCAGAATGGACAGAAGTCTTCAGACAGAAGAGTAATTCTGGGCGTGCCCCAGGAGAGTGTTATAGGATTATGAACTTTCACAACATATATAAATGACCTAGTAGATATCGTCGGAAGTTCCATGAGGCTTTTCGCAGATGATGCTGTTGTATACAGAGAAGTCAAGCCTCTAGGAACTTGTAGCTAAATGCAGGAAGCCTTCAGAGGATTGACGCTTGGTGCAGAGAGTGGTAATCGGCCCTCAACGTAAACAAAGGTAACATATTGCGAAGACCGTTAATGTATCCTTACACGATTGCAAAACTATCATTGTAAGCAGTTACTTTGAGCAGTGCTGCCGCTCGCGTTGGCGCTGTTGCTAGGTTCCCCCCTTGGTTGGAGGCCAGACCGTAATGTTTAGTTGAGATGGTTGTGGTTGTTTGTCTTCATGTTGACTGGCACCACTCGTTTTGCAAGCGTTGCCTGTCCACTAGTGGCGGCAGCGGCGGTTACCGATATGTAGTAACTGCTGACGTGGTTGTTTGTCCGTGTCGTGTGAGTGTCTCAATTCGGCTGGGGACTCAGGAGGAGCCATGTCCGCGCAGTGCGGGAACACGCCGGGACCACTGGCGGCGCACATGGGCTGCTACATGGAAGGGTTGTGGTCACGAGGGTACACGACCTCGTGGTAAACCAGATAAAGCAAGCTTTAAGATGAGAGCATTTCAATTCAAGTACAGAAACCCCACCATTGTGATATCTCACGATTCTCCAGATCTCTGGGTTCGTGTTGCTCCTCGTAGTGTCGCCGAGGCGAAGAGCAGAGAGTGGAGTGCTTTTGGCGCATTGTTCCATCGTTGCATTTGGTTTATCAGACGTCAGGTAACCTCAGTAAGATTATCATTAGTCATTCCTAGACTGCCACTAGTCTGAATTACAATCTTGTGAAATGAATGCAACTCTTGGCTGCCTGTCTCATCGCTCACGATAAACTTTGTTGCCGGATCCTCTCAGAGGTCGATTCCTGGAGCACCGTCTGTGGCCACTTTGTTCTTGTGTTTTATTATCTCAATATCTTAATCCCTCGTGATGATCAGTTCCTTGTTTTTTAATTAACCCTTCCTATTGTATTTCCTGTTTTACAGCAGATTTCTAATTTTTTTTTAATGTTATTGCTGTCCCTGGCGTGTGGTGATCAGTTGCTTGTCTTTCTAAATTAACCTTTGCTATAGTATTTGCTGTTTTACAGCAGGGTTTTAAATTTTTTGTATAATTGCCATTCTTGGCGTTATAGTAGGTTTTTAAATGGTTGTGTTACCAAGTTTACCATCATTTCATCTCACTCGTTTGGTGATCAGTTGCTTATCTTTTTAAATTAACCTTTGCTATTGTTGGCTGTTTTACAGCAGGTTTTTAAATTTTTTTATATTATTGCCATTCCTGGCGTGTAGGGCCTTCAGCCGTGATCACAGTGGCTTGTTTTTTTAAAACATTATCTATATCTTTATTTTATGGTGATTCGCTAAATTGTAACACACTGAAAATACTCATACTTATACAGTTGTTTTAATAACGTATGGCTTTTTTATTTTTTGTTGAGTCTGGAATTACTGTTTTAAAAAATAAATATGTGTAACTGTAAAAGGCCCCGTCCACAATCGTAACGTAACTCATCCCACCCTCCCCCCACTCCTATGACGTCATCCACCCACTTCCACCACCACCTCGCCCACCGAAATGGTGGGAAACAGTCTCTATCCAACAGTTGGAGAGGAGAAGTGGGAAGAGTCTGTGACAAAGTCGCTGCCAGGACGGTGGATTTCCGACGAGGTGATGAATAGATTTGAAATTCTAAGAGAATGAGAATAATATTGGAAAAATTACTGTACGAACTTGCACCTACTAAGATATTCCAGACAGCTGCTCCATCAGAATAGCAGTTTTAAAAACATCAGCTATTTCCAACTTATTTGATCATAGGTCTTTTGTTATCTAGTATTCCTACCGGAATCACATTGTCACCCCTATGTAAAAGACATGGCTTCTCTGCCCTGGTAGAGATAAACTTGAGGAATTTACCATGAATATAGCCGCTAAAACCACTACACACACCTGAAAGTCTTCGATAGTTGGAATTCTCCTTCACCACGAAGTTGAAGGCTACTCGCCACTTTACAGCAAAACAGGTAGACATAATGAATCACATACATGCTTATACACCAAACAAAATACCGTCGCAACACACTCGAAACAGGATAACACCAGCACAAACGTATTTCTCGCCGAAAAAAGTACACTAACGTTACCTTCTCGTGCGGCAGGTGGACTAAAACTGTTTACTGCCATTTCCTGGGGTGGGGTGGTACTGGGGAATGGATAAAATCAAAGGAATGGAGGATAGGTTGAAGACCTAAATTACTGGAGGCACTAGAATTGCCCTGTTTCCAATGAAAATTAGAATTTCCGCCTTAATGTCAGTGCGACATTGCCACATCTATGAGAGCCATCTTGGATCTGTCATCTTGGAAAAATTTGATAACAATACAAACTGTCCCAGAAACCGCCAAACCCCACTACCAGGGGCTTTTTGAAGGAATACATTACATGACTTTTAAATGTCACGTAAGAGTTTCTATGAAAGGATTTCACTTAGGCGAGACCTAGTTTAACTTCTGCAATTATTGTCGTATTTAGTACAGATATTTCGAATATTTGTAATATTCATTATTTTCACATGAACTTTGCTTTGCTTGACTATCATAATAGAATACTCATATAAGTATTTACCTTAACGTTCCTTACATTTCAATGATTTCAGTGAATTGAGGTAGATTCTGTGCTAATAATTCAGTTGTGTGTAAACTCTGGAGTGTAAGGGAGGTAGTGTGATTCTGTTGCTCGAAGGATTATAGAAGTGCAAAGCCACAATTGAGAGTCTGACGACACATTAACAGTCGAGGGCGCTGAGTTTTGGAGGTATGAGTTTTGTTTTTTTCGAAAATTTTACGCTTTTTCAGAAAAAGGAAGAATGGCGGTGTAAGGAGACCGTTGTCGAAACGATTATTAAAATAATCGAGCACAACCACCAAATTCAGGTGAATAACATATCGGCGGTGTTCTAGAAGGTTCCAGGAGGAGCAGATCGGGCCAACAGGTGAGAATTCTCCTATTAAATCGCGTGCGCGAGCGGCAGAAGCAGTTCTCAGTTAGAAGGATGGCCTGTGATGACGGACAGTCTGTGGCCCCAGTGTTGGAGAAAGTTTAACATGCCGAAGTATTATTTGCTTTATTGATATTTTGAGAAATACACTAAATGGACGAATTGTTTCTATAAATGCGGAAGAAGTTTTTTAAACACATTTGTAAAATACCAAATTTTCAAATGTGTGTGAATTCGTAAGGGACCGAACTGCTGAGGTCATCAGTCCCTAGATTTACACACTACTTAAACTAAATTAAACTATCTTATGCTAAGAACAACACACATACCCATGACCGAGGGAGGACTCGAACCTCCGGCGGGAGGGGCCGCGCAATCCGTGACATGGGGCCTCAAACCACGCGGCCACTCCGCGTGGCTGTAAAGTACCGGAAGTTACAAATGGAAGGGAGATCGAGGAATGTTACCAGTGTGCCCACCATTAATTCCACATGGAAGTCAGAAAATTATTAAAGTGACAGTCAGTATTATCGGATAGTGGAAAAAGTTCTCTTTTGAGGTAATGAGTCAGTTTAATCCTTCTGAACCAATTCTCAAGCTATTATTTTCGTTGTAGCGCAGACCAAATTAGTGCTTTCAGACTGTGAGACAGACGGGGACTATTTACTTGTCTCTTGTCTGTGTTCTATCAAGTGACTTTTTATCATTTAAGGGGCTCCGGAAGGCTCAAAATCATGAAAAGTTCAATTTTTACTTTTTTGCGTTTTCTGAATCTGCAGACTATTACCTTTTAATAGATATATAATTTATTCAATTCCGAAGACTACAACTATTTTTAAATTTTTTTTGAAATGTGTTCTACATGGACGTGACCCAATGTGGCGCTGTTAAACTGCTGTCAAATGGTGTTATTATTAACGTCCGTGTTCATCAGGTACATTTTAGTGATGTGAGATAAAGTATGTGTTGTGGCTAACCTGTGATGGTTCAATATATATCGCTGGTGTGATTGTCGATTGTTTCATGTTTATTTACTCTGTCGTTATCTCGAAAATATTCGTAATTAATTCTGTTTCTTGAGTCTCTGTTTTGTTGAGGTATAATAATGAGTAAAAGTAAAGTTATTAGAAATCCTCTGTAGGCTTTTAAGAAAAGGAGAAATGTTGGAAAGCCAAAGGTATGTGTTATTACTGTAAACAATAAAGACGATAACCAAGTGAGTGAACCTAACCTCTCAAGTACACCTGCCCATAGCAGTCAAAGTGGGAAAGAAAATATTTCACAGAAGAAGCTTGGTTCAATGAGTGAAAACTATGAATGTTTTATGGGCGAATCGGATGTGAATGAAATATTTGATATGTCGGTTCTCAAAGGAATTTTTTCAAACTGTGTAAGATGTATTCATTGTAGTGAAGTTGGTCTGGAACTCTCCATAATAAAGCACGTAGGACTTGCTAGTGAAATACAACTGAAATGTGATAAGTGTTCATACATGACCACCTTTTGGAACAGTGTTGCAGTAACTGCAACTGAAGAAAATGGTAGCAAAATCTACGAACACAACAACGAGCGATGCTTGCTTTAGACAAGGAACGCCTTCGGGCTGCAGACAGGGCTGTAAAGAGTCTATAAATACAAGCAAGAGTAAACAGGAGGAGGAACAAGAGGAAGCTGGAGGAGGAGTTTGCAGAGGATGAAGATAATCCATCCTATGGACCTGGAATGCACTAAAAAGTTATTCCAATCTTTGTCGCTCGATTCCCAAAACTTTTATTTTCTCATACCAATTACATGTTTTCTAAGGATCTTCCAAACATATTTGTTTCAAACTTTCAGTAAATGTTACACAGTACCTTCTGCATAATTTAACACAGCCTTTTTCCAAAAAACTGTATATTTTTGAATATATAAATAAAAAATTGCAAAAAATGTTGTGAATTTTCATTACAATTAAAAAAAATCATCTTTAATAACTGAACTAAAATTTTGTAAAATCCCTGTGTTAAGTTGTAGCCCATATTCCAACAAATAATCTGTAAGAAGTTCAACTTCCTACCTCAAATACTTTGTGAGGAAAGATGTAATTTATAAGCGTTATTTTAACATTGCAAGTATAGGGCGTTCCGGAGCCCCTTAAGAAACATTGTTAAACACAGGGTGTTAGGAAATTCCCGTCATAAGCTTCTAGGAATTGTAGAGAGGAGCGAGTATATAATATTTTGAATAAGAACTCTCATTTCCGAAAACATAATGTTTTCGTGCTACAGCCATATTAAAAATTGTTTGCTATGTAGGTATGCAACGCGATAGTCACGATGGAGGTTGGCTATGTCGGATTGGCTGACGCCATTTGATGTCTGTGGTACGTCTCTGACACGGTTCGAGTCTCCTTTACATACTTGTGAGTGTTAGAGCAACGTGGTTGAGTACACCTTTGCAGAATATACAGCGACACGATGCTTCTGAATGGTGAAGCTCACGGTAATAAAAGAGCTAGTTGTCACCTTTGTCAAGATAGTTCTCCACCAAGTCCTAATACGTCGCATATGCTTTCCGTCCCAGTTACACAGCGGCTTCGAGAAGAGTGCCTTGACGTTCACCAGGCGTGACTGTGGTGCTCCAAGGAAACTCCACACACCCGAATTGGAAGAGGCCGTATTGCCTAACGTTGAAGGGAATCCGTCAACGAGTATACGAGCAATTTTTTTAGCTATTAATGAGTGGAAATGTGAAGCAAGTGATATATACTAGGTCACGCCTAATCAATAACTTATGAAAGTGACCCAGTTACAAACATGTTTTCAAATAGTTGTAGCACGGAAACGGTACGTTTTCGGACATGGGTTCTACTTCAAAATATTATCTAGTCACTCCCCCCTACGTCTTTTTCACCACATGACATGATACTGACAATCTGTTCTTCGAGCTGTTCTACAAAAGTTTTTCCTGGAAGTTTAACGATCTCTTGACTGATCCTGTAATTTATGAGACCAGTGTGCAAGCAATGTGAAGAGCTGTCTGTAAGGATGGGTTCAATGGGCAAGATACCACTCAACAACAGAACGTCGATTTCATAGAAAATCATCATCTAGAAAACTCGCACATACTTGCTGTGGGGGTCCTCAAATTCTATTCGGACATCTTACAGTTTTTTAAAAATCAGGTGTTGTTAACGACACATACTCTTTTTTATTTTGACTTAATTAACTACAAATTTCACTGCGACATTTAATACCGTCACTGTGTTTTTACTAGATTGCTTACATTGTTATCAACCTATGTTCGGTTTCGCCGTATTTAACGGATATTAGCACTTTCGGTTAAAGTGGACGCCGTTGGGGTTAGAGCGGGATACACAAGCTTGCATTAATTTCTCAAGTTTGGTTGCTTACATCAGAATCTATAAATCTTCAACCTACTATTTCATCAAGTATTTGCTAACGAAAATTCTGTAACTTACTTGCTGTAATGTTGTAATACATCATTGTGCGTCCATATGCATCGATGCTTAAACCAATATACAGGGTGAGTCACTTAACATTGCCGCTGGATATATTTCGTAAACCACATCAAAAACTGAGGAATCGATTCCACAGACCGAACGTGAGGAGAGGGGCTAGTGTAATTGGTTAATACAAACCATACAAAAATGAACTGAAGTATGTTTTTTAACACAAACCTACGTTTTTTTAAATGGAACTACGTTAGTTTTGTCAGCACATCTGAACATATAAACAAATACGTAATCAGTGCCGTTTGTTGCATTGTAAAATGTTAATTACATCCGGAGATATCGTAACCTAAAGTTGACGCTTGAGTACCACTCCTCCGCTGTTCGATCGTGTGTATCGGAGAGCATCGAATTACGTAGGGATCCAAAGGGTACTGTGATGGACCTTAGGTACAGAAGAGACTGGAACAGCACATTAAGTCCACATACTAACACCTATTTATTGGTCTTTTTCACTGACGCACATGTATATTACCATGAGGGGTGAGGTACACGTACACACGTGGTTTCCGTTTTCAATTACGGAGTGGAATAGAGTGTGTCCCGACATGTCAGGCCAATAGATGTTCAATGTGGTGGCCATCATTTGCTGCACACAATTGCAATCTCTGGCGTAATGAATGTCGTACACGCTGCAGTACATCTGGTGTAATGTCGCCGCAGGCTGCCACAATACGTTGTTTCATATCCTCTGGGGTTGTAGGCACATCATGGTACACATTTTCCTTTAACGTACCCCACAGAAAGAAGTCCAGAGGTGTAAGATCAGGAGAACGGGCTGGCCAATTTATGCGTCCTCCACGTCCTATGAAACGCCCGTCGAACATCCTGTCAAGGGTCAGCCTAGTGTTAATTGCGGAATGTGCAGGTGCACCATCATGCTGATACCACATACGTCGACGCGTTTCAAGTGGGACATTTTCGAGCAACGTTGGCAGATCATTCTGTAGAAACGCGATGTATGTTGCAGCTGTTTGGGCCCCTGCAATGAGTGAGGACCAGTGAGGTGGTCGCCAATGACTCCGCACCATACATTTACAGTCTACGGTCGCTGTCGCTCTACCTGTCTGAGCCAGCGAGGATTGTCCACGGACCAGTAATGCATGTTCCGTAGATTCACTGCCCCGTGGTTTGTGAAACCCGCTTCATCGGTAAACAGGTAGAACTGCAACGCATTCTCTGTTAATGCCCATTGACAGAATTGCACTCGATGATTAAAGTCATCACCATGTAATTGCTGATGTAGCGACACATGAAACGGGTGAAAGCGGTGACTATGCAGTATGCGCATGACTACTTTGACTCAGTCCACCGGCTCTCGCAATGTCCCGTGTACTCATGTGTAGGTTCATGGCAACAGCAGCTAACACACCAACTGCACCCACTTCTCCTGTGACGGGCCTGTTACGGACCCGTTTGTGTGCTACGACCATACCTGTTGCATACAGTTGGCGGTAGATGGTTTGCAATGTGCGGCACGTTGGATGCTCTCTGTCCGGGTAATGTTCTGCATACACCCTGCAGGCTTCAGCTGCATTTCGTGGACACTCGCCATAGATGAGTATCATCTCCGCCTTTTCAGAGTTCGAATACACCATGGTCACAGTTCCTACAACACTACACTATCACAGACGTCTGGTAACACGGTGTACTACAGTTGGTCTGCGTGCGGAGGCGAATGCAGAATAACAATAGCAACAAGCGCTACATGCGGACACTGCGACAGCTAGGCCAAACCACAATAGTGCACTACAGCCACACTCGTAAACACGGTCGTCCTCGTAAACATGTCCCTGCAGATGCTGCTCGCCGACCGTGGCCCGTGTTTGTTACAACACGCAACTGAACGTCGGAGGTTTCAAGCGTCAACTTTAGGTTACAGTATCTCCGGATGTAATTAACATTTTACAATGCAACAAACGGCACTGATTACGTATTTGTTTATATGTTCAGATGTGCTAACAAAACTAACGCAGTTCCATTTAAAAAACGTAGGTTTGTGTTAAAAAACATACTTCCGTGCATTTTTGTATGATTTGTATTAAACAATTACACTAGCCCCCCTCCTCACGTTCGGTCTATGCAATCGGTTCGTCAGTATTTAATGTGGTTTACGAAATATATCCAGCGGTAACGTTAGGTGACTCACCCTGTATACCTCGCACAGAATGTGACAGAGTTCTCGAATTTGTCTCATCATTAGACTGTTAAACGTTCTAGTAGCCAGTGGAGTATTATTATAAAATGAAAACAGAGTAAAAGCATACTTAACGTCGAATGTATTAAATGCAGACATTATTTATGTTGACAGTAGTGGTGGTGGTGGTGGTGGTTAGTGTTTAACGTCCCGTCGACAACGAGGTCATTAGAGACGGTGTTGACAATAGTAAATGTGCACAAAAAATAACGCCAAGTTCAAGAAAAGGACTATTACATGTGCAGTATAGCTGTTCCACTGCTTATATGCCAGTAGCTTGCTGGATCCAGGGCCAAAGGTTGCCGACGTTGGTGTATACTCCCGGATAGTCGGCCAAGCCGCATCCGTTGCCCCAGGAGACGATGCCCACCTGATAGGTGGAGCCGGACACCAGAGGACCACCGGTGTCTCCCTGGCAGGCGCCGTAGCCACCTCCGGTCACTCCTGCACAGATCATGCGGTCAGTGATGCCGCCGTACGAGCGGTTGCACGTGTCGCGGTCTATGATCTTGACGGTGGCCGCCAGCAGCGTGTCGGAGGGGCTGCCGTTGTACCAGGTCGCACCCCAGCCGGTGACTGTTGCTAAGCTTCCAACAGTGGCGTCCGCCGAGGCGAGATCCACGGGCTGCACGTTGGTGCCGAATCTGAAGGAGTTAGAAACTTGGAGGACGCAGATGTCGTAGTCGTTGCCAAAGTAGCCTTCGTGAATGTAGGCAGCGGCCACTCTGTGCGTGGAACCACCACTACCCCTGGTGGAGGTGCCAGCACGCAACAGCATTTGGCTGGTGGAGACGCCATCGACACAGCGAGCTGCAGAGAGGGCCCAGTTGACGCTGATGATGGAGGCACCGCACATGTTGTAAATGCCACTGATGAGAAAAGAACAAGCAATATCAACAAAGAACTTCAACCTTATGAATCTGCACCATGTCTTTAACTCAAAAGGGGAGTTCACGACGTTTGGAATTCGGATTTTCTGTAAACTTCGTACACTCGTAGTAATCCATGAGGACAACAAAATGTGTAAGCAGTAGCCCGTACTTCTCAAGCGTTATGCGTTTGGCCGTTTACTAGTCGATAGTTATGAATATTGCATTATTTGTGATAATAAAAATTAGTAGACTGCCAAATAACATTGTAAATTTAATAAAAGTTCATCCGATTAGACGTATTGTCCCCATTATATCAATTGTAATACAAATAATAAAGAAAATGAATGTGTTGAAAATAAAAATAAAAACTGACGAACGGAACTCGATCTAGCGGCCTGAACGCCAACCACTTAAAAAAAAAATTGTTCTATATTGTTCGCAGAATTTGTTAACAGCGGACGTCCGATGACACTCGCTCAGTTTTTTCGTTCATCCGCTCGCTCAGTTATTTTATTAGAAAGGAATGCTAACGCTCTGACCGAACACGCTGAGCTACCGTGCCGGCACCACTCGGCTGCAGCCGCTTTATGGTTAAAATGGCCACGCCCACATATATATTTGACGACCGAAATTATCTTGCGATTTTCTCAGTACGCGTTACTGCTTACACGTTTTGTTGTCGTCATGGATTACTACGAGTGTACGAAGTTTGCAGTAAATACGCGTTCCAAACGTGGCCTCCCCTAGTCAGTGAAACTGAGTTCATCTGTTGCAAGGAAATTAAATAATGGGTTGAAAACAGGTACACAATGTAAAATACATTCATAAAGGTGTACAAACGTGGTCGTTAGTATCACCCAGAGAACAGCACAGTTTTGTAGATCTCTTTCAATTTCGCAATAATTATATATGTTAATGTTGCAGCAACCATCATCTGAACATTCAATTGTCTTACATTATCGATTTTAAGTTCAGGATATGTACAAAAATGTGCCTCAAATTTGTTTCATTTTGGAATAACGTAAACATAAATCAAATCCAAGAATAAAGTTTTGCGACCCCACGATATCGGAACCATTAACTTACGAACCTGTTCCTGTCGTCTCGAACGAACAGTGTGACATAGTTGGAAGACTTCTGTTTGTAGTCACTCCAGGAATATCCTGGACAGTAAACCCTAGCCGCGTGTAATAGTACCATACAATAATACCCGAAAACAAAGAAACCACGTTGTTTAAATTATTCTTATGAGCTTGGTTTGGTCACCAGTCAGATGAAAGTCGTGCCACATCAGAAAAATAACATCAACATCCGCACATATCTCAATTCTATTGTTTGGCATGTATATGAAAAATAAATCTTTTCTGATATAGAATAGAAAAGTGAAACATATGCTAAAGGACATCTATAATGAACAATTTACCTCTAAAAGTAATAATAAAAGGGGAAATGGGTCTTTAACATGACTAATTTATGCTAGTCGTCATTTTCAACGCTCACACAGTAAAGGTACAATTAATTTGAACTCCAGAAGTATCTTGAAATCTGAATGTTGCTTAATGGTCGAACCTGGGCAATATCAAATTAATCTGAAAACTCGACACCCAGCAACGAACAACGACTTTATTTTAAAAATTTATCGAATCTGTGGACTATCGTGCAAACAAAAATGTTGAAAGATTTGATAATGAGGTTACCACGATGGTTGGAAATGGGCACATCAAATTCAGTGCCATGTTAGAAAGCAGAATTCGAAGGAACCATTTGTATTTCACCTAATCTTTCGTGAGAGTATCATAAATTGCGTATGTCCATCGTATTAATTTTTTTTTACTAAGTCAAGGAATCTAATGTGGCGACCTTAATAGGTACGTAGATATTTCGCTGATATTGATATTGAAGGCACGTACTATCCAGTTGTCAAATGTATTTCAAAACCAGTTCTTGCGACTTCCTCATTTTTCGTAATTTTAGCTCGTTCTCGTTGACAAGGCCAAATCCCACTGTTATCATAACACTTCCTGTCCTGAGTTATTGCAGCACGAAGATAGTGCGGTTCTAGCAAAGCAATCGAAGTTCAAAACTCACTCAACAAAAAAACCTCTGAATTTCATGGTGGCTGTTCTCGTAAGAATGTTAGTGATTTCACTACTGTGGAAGACGCTGTACGTACTTATCGTGAAAGAGTTCATCAAAGGAACAGAACGAAGTAACACCTCAGCTGTTTCGCTGCTTGAAAAACAAGCACTATTTTAAAAATTTTAATTCCACTAACTAGAAGAAAAAATTTGGCATGATTTGCTTTCCATAAATTATGGTTCCTGCCAGAAAACGTTCTACTGGATGCCTTATCTGATTTCGATAACGGGCCATTCGTTTTTGTGTAACAATAACAATTCGTTCTTAGTTTAAATTATGAAGAAAAATGACGTGAATAAGGTACGGTATGACTGTGATAGAGTTATTACTCATTCTCCAAAACTGCCCGTTCCTTTTAATGTAGAAAAACACTCTAATTATTCATATTCAGTATGAAGGAAGTTTTTGGCCAGTACTTCAGACCACAGCTAAGAAAACTATTACATTCAACAGACAAAGAGTGCATCCAGTAACTACATATTTGTATGGGACATTTGCCCATACTCGGAGTGATTAGTTACACTCCAAAGCAACGTGAATATGAGGGAAGAGTTGACTTTCGACAATCTTTACAGTGATGCAATCAAGATTAAGTGATCGAAAGCGAAGGACCTCAAGTCTTTCTTTCTTTCTCAGGCGAATCATGAACACACTGATAGCATGGAGAGAGGAATACAGTGAACCGAAGTTAGACTTGATTAATTTCTACAATGGTAGTGGAGAAAATGAGAAAAATTATTACCATTTTAAACATAGTTTATCTTCTTTCAGGGAAATATTAACCTCGAGTTTTAACAAGTATAGTGGGAAAAACTATCATTTAGTTCTTTCGTGCTACCACGGCTATTTCCTGACAAAAACAATCATATACGAAAATATTTCCTGTTGTTAGGTTACAATTTACTAGCATTTCTCAGGACTGTTTCAAGTGCTCCGAAGAAAAATTTCTGAAAAATACAATATAAAAAGGTCTGGAAGATTTTTTTCCTATCTTCTGACAAACTGTTATTTTTGGCGAGGGTTGCCTTTCTAATCAACTCACCAGTTAGTTGTAAGACTCCGTTAACATAATCTGTGGCTTCAGCTATACAGAAATAGTAACATACAGAACATAATGGACTAGTACTCACAGTTCGAAATATAGTTGCCATGGGTACTGGGAGATGCTGACAGCGGAACCCCCAACGATCCTGCCGTCCAGACGTGACCTCCAGGGCTTGCTTCCCGGGATGGGTTTCATCAGGGGACTGGCGCCACTGAGGGCCACCACCACGAGCACAAAAAGCGCTGTACGAAACATCTCTCCTGGAGTGATTCCGCCCTGCATTATGCTCTCTTATACACGGTTTTGATTGCTACATCATTCATTTATCTGTACAGTTGATAGCCGATAACTCTAATGCATAATAGCTGTTCAGTTAGATAATCACGAAAACCTGAACCATAATGCGGGAATGATGTGTGTTCGTATGACTCCTACTGGTATTGACACTTTACTGGATTCCCGTACCTTACCGTACGTACAACTCACGAATATCAAACCACTCTAATCATGCTGTTAATATTGTCACTTCGTTCCTACGTAAATCTTCTAGGCATTCCTTTTCGACGATTCTGACCTCACATGTATACGGTTTATAACTTAATTTCACTCAGGAAGGAGCTCCTCAGCTCGATACCTAAGTCGAGTGCGTGACTCCATCAGCCCATAAACGAAAGTTGTGGCGATTCCCTTGTCAGATTTGCTCGGAGGTAGTTGTTCTGTCTACAGTCCGTCCTACTTGAAACAGTGAGGCTTCTAGTCGTAATTACCGCCCCAGACGGAGCCCACGCAAACCAAGGGCTAAGCTACAAAAATGACTTTCGCTAATCGATAATAGGCCCCGAATTCCCGTGGTACTCTGCCCGTACTCACCACATGTGAGACGTAAAATTCAAGGAGTAATTGATTTGCTCATAATAAATTAAACATAACCCGCGAACCTTTATTTCACACATTATAATTATCCCTAACTATGAAGTTCAGTAATCATAAACAAAGCTCACTTGAAAAGCTTTCTAGGCGCTGTAAGAACATTGCAGCATTAATAACATAACAGAGTAGATACTATTTTCAATGTTTCATATTCATCTTCAGCGGCGCCCGTCGATAATCTTACTCTTTGTGTTGTAATTTTTTCTCCTATCTATGTAATTATGTAGTTCTAAATTCGTTCGAGCAATCAATCATTCATAATATGAAACACAGTCATAGCTCAGTCACTCAAAATGATTCAGAAATTTTACTTGTTATAATGAAATCAGGCGATGATTCTTCTTCTCTGGAGGCACGTGCTTTGCGGCAGTCTGCTAATCTGTACAAATAAAATGCCTCGTAATTTTGGTAGCGTTGTATAGTCCGTCGGGAAACCTCAGATCAAGCGGATATTTAGCTTTGATGAAGTTTAATCTTCCGAAGACGTGATGGAGCTCTTGTATTATTAAATGCAGGTTCGTATCCAGTCTTTCGGAAGTTCCCTTCTGTTTAACAACTACGCAATATATCGATGAATATCATTAATTCTCAAATGTCAAACACACACCTTTTGTATGAAGGAGCAATGTATATGTATATTTCCCTTTTAATCGTACAATTTCGTATCAGTTATCTTTTGTCATAAATCTCAATATTCAGATTACAATTCTTCAAACCAAGCTCAGGCTAATCGGCACGAAGACAATCTCGGAAGCTTTTGTTCTAACAACCACCAGAGAAAGTACTACAAAGAATAATTATGCGCTCATGGCATAGCTATTGTATGAAACTACTTTGCGCATCGATTCTGCGAGTATGAAGATAGAAAATTAGTAAACGTCATTCAAGGGTAGAATTGTATCAGAATAATTCATCGAATATAAAGAGATATTACAGTGTGTTACTTTCTGGATTGGTCATAGGTTATACGCAGTGAATGCCGGGAATTCACTCCATGTGCAGTGGCTGACAGCTTCGCCCACTTGCATTTCGCCGCTCTGTAACATGTTTTTCATACATTAAATGTACTCTCGGATGGCCATACAACATTCAGTCGATACCGTCACCAGAACGTCACGTGGAATGTAATAACATTATGACACTAGGGAGGCCGGCCGAAGTGGCCGTGCGGTTGAAGGCGCTGCAGTCTGGAACCGCAAGACCGCTACGGTCGCAGGTTCGAATCCTGCCTCGGGCATGGATGTTTGTGATGTCCTTAGGTTAGTTAGGTTTAACTAGTTCTAAGTTCTAGGGGACTAATGACCTCAGCAGTTGAGTCCCATAGTGCTCAGAGCCATTTGAACCATTTTTGACACTAGGCAGACCCTTAAAAGGTGTCGAATTGAGTGAAGTACTTCGCTGAAGACTTTCACCGATGTTCCTCAATTTGACAAAAATGGAGATTCTACTACGTATCTCTACATTTCACTTCTTGTATTATTTCTGTATTCTCTTTTTCTTTGTCAGACGATGGTTGTCCGAATTGAGACTATCTATCCAGCGGCCCTATTCTTTGCACCACTAATTTTGCCACTTCCTCCAGAAAAATAACTTTAATCGTGAAGTTCAGGGTTTTTAATTGCGTGTATTTTGTCCTTTCATTTCCTTTAATACGTTGTTTTTTAATGTAATGCTGAAATGCATTTTAGCATCGTCTTCGACAAGTGTAACATACACCAAAAACGTTCCGTTGCAGGAGTAGACCTTTACAAACATTTTTCCTTCATTGTCACCGGATACGATTTTTGTTTTACTGAGAAATATTTTAATTATTGTCCTGCGACTTTTCAGTGTCTGTGCTACTTCAGCCACATAGTGAAATTTGTCTCCTGAAGAAGTAGATTATTTTCGCTTCTCACTCCAGTTCTTCTGTTTGGCAGTACTGTGCTTTCTGCTTTCCTGTTCCGATCTCCAATGCTATACAAGATGAAAGGCTATCGTTGCCCTTTAGTATGAGCTTTAATTCCTCTAGTTTTAGCACATGGAAATTACATAAGATTTACTCTGAAACTGGCAGAATTCTGAGACATAGGGGCTCCTAATATCGCATAGTGCGTCTGTGACTTTGCCCTAGTGTTTCTGTTTGGCAGATATGAATTTACTCTGTGAGGGGTGCAGTGATAGACTGTCACAGTGACTAGTTTTAAAATTGCCATTTCGTCCTTAAAGCATTATGTTTAGGATTGAGAATCTCATTTCGAATGAACTAGTAATCTACGCGCAGTGGATGTACCTATTTCCAGCCGCACGGGGCAGCCACCTTGTCACAGTCCCCGTGGCTTCCCCCGTCGGAGGTTCGAGTTCTTCCTCGGGCATGGGTGTGTGAATTGTCCATGGCGTAAGCTAGTAATGTGTAAGCTTAGAGACCGATGCCCGGAGCAGTTTGCTCTCATAATTTCTTACCACAAATTTACAATTTATGCACCTATTTCCCTTACCAGCTTATCTCCTGTCCAGATTACCTCTGGAATTTCCAGTCAGCCAAATCGATGTCTCACGTCGATCAACAGGCTATATCTAACCTCAAGGATCCTATCCCCAATCCTTCGTCAAACTCTAATCCTGGGACGGAACATCGTAGAATGTGATGCTCTCATGATGCAGATTACTGCTCGTAGTTCCACTCTCCGTGCACATATCGCGCTGAAATCAGGTTTCCGAAGGATTGAAAGCAGGTAATTTGTGGTTAAAGTCTCGTCAAGGTTATTAGACATGGAGATTTTGAAAGGGTGGTGAAGGAAATCGGTAGTGCCCTTTCGAAGGGCATTGACACACAAACAGGGGGCCAGGTGGTAAAGGAACAGAAACTGTGGAGAGTCGAAAGAGGAAAAGATTGTGTCTTGTGGGAGCACAGTAATCAGTCACAAAGGGATATCTGATTTGTTTTATGGAATTTAGGAAGCACGAAGAAGGTACAAGTGCAGGGAGTGATGAGGTGAGGAGAATGGTAGACTTAAGAGAAGTTCTGGGACGGATCTACAGATGTGAAAAGTAATTGGTGATACTGCTGAGTTTCAGGAATGAGGTCCCTGTGGCAGGATTTGTAGGTGGACAAATCTGACAGCTGATGGAGATCCTCTGCCAGTTAATCCCAGAGGTTCATAACCTAAGTGGTTAGCGATTAAGCGATTTAGCAAAATTAAGTAAAATCTAAAAATGGATGACCGGACGGTGGTTCGAACCGCACTCCTCACGAAGAAAAGTTCAGTAGTGCCAGTGCGACACTTCGCTCGGTTAACTCCGCGGATCATTTGCGTTAAATTACTGTGGAGCTTAGACATCATCATTACTGTGTGCGTGATACTGCTAGAGTAATCATGCATACAGTTTACGTTCTTCAAGCTGTGCTAAACTAGTGCACCGCTCTTGCTATTTCACTGATGGATCTGAAGGAAACCGATTAGATGAAGGTCTTCTTGAGAAATTCATATATCAGTTTCTTAGCAGTTGTGCACCCGTATCATCTACCCATCTGTTTGTTGAACAATCAAGACATCGCTGTCGTAGGGGCATTTTAGAAGCGGGAAACGATAAATGTTTGAACTCTAAAGCTTTAAAACTATAGTTGTATGGCTACACAAAGAATAATGTGCGTAAGACAGCGTACTTATATCTAACAGTATGGTATCGTCCGAAGGACGAGATCCCATGTCAAAAGTTGGTACCTCACCTCGGAACCACAAGTAAGGTGCCGGTCGTGGTGGCCGAGGAGCTCTAGGCGCTTCAGTCCGGAACCGCGCGACTGCTACAGTCGCAGGTTCGAATCCTGCCGCGAGCGTGGATGTGTGTGATGTCCTTAGGTTAGTTAGGTTTAAGTAGTTCTAAGTTATAGGGGACTGATGACCTCAGATGGTAAGTCCCATAGTGCTCTGAGCCATTAGAACCACAAGTAAGGACAGTCGCTGCCATACGCATGAGAGTCGTCACCGAAGGCACAACCTAAAGAAGTTCCATACGCCACCGCTGCCGGAAGTTACTTATGTTAGAGCGCAGTGCCGTTCAGTCTCAATCAGCACTTACGATGACGACATCGTCTTACTTCAGATCGAGTAGCTCGAATTGTGTTAAAAGCATATCGAAGTTAACAGTCTATTGTACAATGAGATGAGACCATCATTCAGAATTGTATCAAATGACAAAAGTCGTATTGTTCAGTGGAAGTAATAAACAGATTTTGTTCTTCCTGCGGACATGGACACTTTTCAAATTAATTTCAGAATGTTAATTTTTCCTAAGGTGTTCTAATATTTTGTGTGTGTTATAGTACCTGCTCGATTTCCTCCAGAAGCAAATCTAGGCGAATGATCTGAGTGGTGTCTGTTCCTGACGTTTGTTTCAGTGGTATGAATTTATATCATCCGAACTCCTACGAGAAACAATAACTTGCGGGTAGAGTGTTAATGGGCGAGAGACGCTGCACTGCAGCGTGCGATAAGTTTGAAATATGAGTCGGTCAGGAACCACAGGCAGAAATGGTTAGGGCAACCGCTCATGGAAGCGATAAATCCACGTTCCAGTCCCGGTCAAGTACACATTGTCAATTTTCGACAATGCGTTACCACAGTCTACTCTGCGGTTGGAAGTAAAGAGTTTCTCACCTATCCTTTCCCTTTCTTTGCCAGTCCTCTATTTCATACTAAGATCTAGGCTTGCTAGGACCCGCTACAGTGCCGATGCGAATCTCAAGTGGTTTTTCGTCCATACTAAATCTACATCTATATGGATACTCTGCAAATCGCACTTAAATACCTGGCAGAGGATTCACCGAACCATCTTCACAATAATTCTCTGATATTCCACTCTCTCGAACAGCGCGCGGAATAAACGAACACCTATATCTTTTCGTGAGAGCTCTTATTTCCCTTATTTTACTATGATGACCGTTTCTCCTTGTAAAGTACGGTGTCAGCAAAATATTTTCGCCATAGGAGAAGAAAGTTGGTGAGCCCGTGACTACTTCCCCTATTTCTCGATAATACAAAACGTTCTGCCCTTCTTTGAATTTTCTCGGCGTACTCCGTTAATCGTGTCTGTTAAGGATCGCACACCGCGCAGCAGTACTCGCAAACAGGACGGACAAGCGTAGTATAGGCATTCTCTTTTGTAGATCTGTTGCATCTTTTAAGTTTTCTGCCAAGAAATCGCAGTTTATGGTTCGCCGTCCCCACAACGTTTTATATGTGTTCCTTTCAATTTAAGTTTTCGTACTTGTAATTCCTAGGTATTTAGTTCAATTTACTGCCTTTACATCTGACTGATTTATCGTGTAACCGAAGTTTAAGGAATTCCTTTTAGCAATCATTTAGATAACTTCACACTTGTCATTATTTAGGTTCAATTGTCAATTTTTGCGCCGCATAGATATCTTTTCTAATTCGTTTTTTCAGTTTGTTTTGGTCTTCTGATGGCTTTTCTATGCGATGAACAACACTATCATTTGTAAACAACCTATGGCCGCTGGTCAGATTGTCTCCTAAACCTTTGATATAGATAAGGAACAGCAGAGGGGCTATAGCAAACGTTAATAGACAACTGCTGTCGCCAACGAAGGGCTGTATCAGCTTTCCTTGTTGCATGTAAGTGTGCGAAACAGCGAGTCTTCTGTAAATTACAAGTAATAAACATGATTCCAAACTACGCTGTGTCACTGACACCTCACGGCGTATCATAGCCATCTACACCACAAACTTGCACCATTTGTGTCATCAACTCACCCGTGCAGCTTCCAAACGCACTAAAAATCCTGACGACCGCTGAAGCTGGTGTCAAGAAGTTGGCCTTATACCGCGCTGCTGTAACAGATGATGAGTCCGCTAGCGTTCTCGCTTCCCGCACCCGGGTTCCCGGGTTCGATTCCCGGCGGGGTCAGGGATTTTCTCTGCCTCGTGATGACTGGGTGTTGTGTGATGTCCTTAGGTTAGTTAGGTTTAAGTAGTTCTAAGTTCTAGGGGACTGATGACCATAGATGTTAAGTCCCATAGTGCTCAGAGTCATTTGAACCATTTTTGATGAGTCCGCCTTACGCCAGCACCAATAAGACTGGTGTCAGTTTATGACGTCACCATCGTCACCACAGGAGCTTCACTCATCTTGCAATCAATGTTTCACACGTTACAGGTCGGTGAGTGAGGAGCATTTTGTTAACCTTGTAACTGGCCGTTTCCATTTCGTAATTCGTTGGCCATTTTAGATGCCAAGGAGAGTCGTTTTAATCTGAAAGTATCTCTTCTAGAACCATGTGAACCTCCTGACTTACCTGCTTTTAAGGGTAACTTTCGTGGGTCATTTTTAACACCTGACACTTGTACATTTTGCAGTCCTTCTGATCACGAGTTACCATGCACGAAATCTGTGCCAGACATATGTTACGCTTGTAGATGTTGGCGTCATTTGACAACAGATTATACTGAATGTAGATTGGCTTTAATAGACCATGAGAACTAGGGTAACTTATTGTGTATTAAGCACTCTGTTGGATGAACCTGGTGTCGATGCGTTTTGTACTGTATACAGGGTGTTACAGAAAGGTACGACCAAACTTTCAGGAAACATTCCTCACACATATAAAGAAAAGATGTTATGTGGACATGTGTCCGGAAACGCTTAATTTCCATGTTAGAGCTCATTTTAGTTTGTTCTTCCACCTACGCTCAATGGAGCACGTTATCATGATTTCATACGGGATACTCTACCTACCTGTGCTGCTAGAACATGTGTCTTTACAAGTACGACACAACATGTGGTTCATGCACGATGGAGCTCCTGTACATTTCAGTCGAAGTGTTCGTACGCTTCTCAACAACAGATTCGGTGACCGATGGATTGGTAGATGCGGACCAATTCCATGGCCTCCACGCTCTCCTGACCTCAAACCTCTTGACTTTCATTTATGGGGGCATTTGAAAGCTCTTGTCTACGCAATCCCGGTACCAAATGTAGAGACTCTTCGTGCTCGTATTGCGGATGGCTGTGATACAATACGCCATTCTGCAGGGCTGCATCCGCGCATCAGGGATTCCATGCGACGAAGGGTGGATGCATGTATCCTCGCTAACGGTGGACGTTTTGAACATTTCCTGTAACAAAGTGTTTCAGGTCACGCTGGTACGTTCTGTTGCTGTGTGTTTCCATTCCATTATTAATGCGATTTGAAGAGAAGTAATAAAATGAGCTGTAACATGGAAAGTAAGCGTTTCCGGACACATGTCCACATAACATATTTTCTTTCTTTGTGTGTGAGGAATGTTTCCTGGAAGTTTTTTTTATCAGTGTTTTCCACATATTCCTTTCCTCTCTGATTGTGCGTAGAACCTCCTCATTCCTTACCTTATCACTCCACCTAACTTTCAACATTGGTCTATAGCACCACATCTCAAATGCTTCGATTCTCTTCTCTTCCGGTTTTCCCACAGTCCATGTTTCACTACCATACAATGCTGTACTCCAGACGTCCATCCTCAGAAATTTCTTCCTCAAATTAAAGCAGGTATTTGATATTAGTAGACTTCTCTTGGCCAGAAATGCCTTTTTTGCCATAGCGAGTCTGCTTTTGATGTCCTCCTTGCTCCGTCCGTCATTGGTTATTTTACTGCCTAGGTAGCAGGATTCCTTAACTTCATTGACTTCGTGACCATCAGTCCTGATGTTAAGTTTCTCGCTGTTCTCATTTCTACTACTTCTCATTACCTTCATCTTTCTCCGATTTACTCTCAAACCATACTGTGTACTCATTAGACTGTTCATTCCGTTCAGCAGATCATTTAATTCTTCTTCACTTTGACTCAGGATAGCAATGTGATCAGCCAATCGTATCACTGATATTCTTTCACCTTGTATTTTAATTCCACTCCTGAACCTTTCTTTTATTTCCGTCATTGCTTCCTCGATGTACAGATTGAAGAGTAGGGGCGAAAGGCTACAGCCTTGTCTTACACCCTTCTTAATACGAGCACTTCGTTCTTGATCGTCCGCTCTTATTATTCCCTCTTGGTTGTTGTACATATTGTATATGACCCGTCTCTCCCTATAGCTTACCCCTACTTTTTTCAGAATCTCGAACAGCTTGCACCATTTTGTATTGTCGAACGCTTTTTCCAGGTCGACAAATCCTATGAAAGTGTCTTGATTTTTCTTTAGCCTTGCTTCCATTATTAGCCGCAACGTCAGAATTGCCTCTCTCGTCACATTACTTTTCCTAAAGCCAAACTGATCGTCACCTAGCGCATTCTCAATTTTCTTTTCCATTCTTCTGTATATTATTCTTGTAAGCAGCTTCGATGCATGAGCTGTTAAGCTGATTGTGCGATAATTCTCGCACTTGTCAGCTCTTGCCGTCTTCGGAATTGTGTGAATGATGCTTTTCCGAAAGTCAGATGGTACATCGCCAGACTCATATATTCTACACACCAACGTGAATAGTCGTTTTGTTGCCACTTCCCCAATGATTTTAGAAATTCTGATGGAATGTTATCTATCCCTTCTGCCTTATTTGACTGTAAGTCCTCCAAAGCTCTTTTAAATTCCGATTCTAATACTGGATCCCCTATCTCTTCTAAATCGATTCCTGTTTCTTCTTCTGTCACATCAGATATTCTTTCCACCTATCTGCTCTCTCCTCTGCATTTAACAGTGGAATTCCCATTGCACTCTTAATGTTACCACCGTTGCTTTTAATGTCACCAAAGGTTGTTTTGACTCTCCTGTATGCTGAGTCTGTCCTTCCGACAATCATATCTTTTTCGATCTCTTCACATTTTTCCTGCAGCCATTTCGTCTTAGCTTCCCTGCACTTCCTATTTATTTCATTCCTCAGCGACTTGTAGTTCTGTATTCCTGATTTTCCCGGAACATGTTTGTACTTCCTCCTTTCATCAATCAACTGAAGTATTTCTTCTGTTACCCATGGTTTCTTCGCAGCTACCTTCTTTGTACCTATGTTTCCCTTCCCAACTTCTGTGATGGCCCTTTTTAGAGATGTCCATTCCTCTTCAACTGTACTGCCTACTGCGCTATTCCTTATTGCTGTATCTATAGCGTTAGAGAACTTCAAACGTATCTCGTCATTCCGTAGTACTTCCGTATCCCACTTCTTTGCGTATTGATTCTTCCTGACTAATGTCTTGAAGTTCAGCCTACTCTTCATCACTACTATATTGTGATCTGAGTCTATATCTGCTCCTGGGTACGCCTTACAATCCAGTATCCGTTTCGGAATCTCTGTCTGACCATGATGTAATCTAACTGAAATCTTCCCGTATCTCCCGGCCTTTTCAAAGTATACCTCCTCCTCTTGTGATTCTTGAACAGGGTATTTGCTATTACTAGCTGAAACTTGTTACAGAACTCAATTAGTCTTTCTCCTCTTTCATTCCTTGTCCCAAGCCCATATTCTCCTGTAACCTTTTCTTCTACTCGTTCCCTTACAACTGCATTCCAGTCGCCCATGACTATTAGATTTTCGTCCTTCTTTACATACTGCATTACCCTTTCAATATCCTCATACACTTTCTCTATCTGCTCATCTTCAGCTTTTGGCCGTACCTTTTTGTAACACCCTGTATTTATTTAATTTTTTGGGTAGCAATGGAGCATGCAAGATGTTGGCAGAAACATGCTCCACTAGTACAGGTAACTCTGTTGCGCCGGCCGTGGTGGCCGAGAGGTTAAAGGCGCTATAGTCTGGAACCGCGCGGCGGCTATGGTCGCAGGTTCGAATCCTGCCTCGGGCATGGATGTGTGTGATGTCCTTAGGTTAGTTAGGTTTAAGTAGTTCTAAGTTCTAGGGGACTGATGACCTCAGATGAGATGTTAAGTCCCATAGTGCTCAGAGCCATTTGAACCATTTTTGTCCTTAGGTTAGTTAGGTTTAAGTAGTTCTAAGTTCTAGGGGACTGATGACCTTAGAAGTTAAGTCGCATAGTGCTCAGAGCCATTTGAACCATTTAACTCTGTTGCCACAATGACAGAGCAGATTCTTAGGTGACAAGCAACCTTCGAACGAAAAGATGGCGAATTAGCATATTACAAGTGACAGGCAGAGGCTCTGAAGCCGAGAAGCATCAAGTACTGGAACATCTTGACTAAGTTAAGGCCATACCGAATGTATCATCTCGTCCTATGGATCCTGCAGTAGCAAACTTCACATCGTCTTTATCTGGCAAGTTAACAGAGGACATACTCGCATTTGTTAAAAACGTCGCAGCTGCACTCGAGTTGGGCAGGTAGGCTGCCGAAATTAGCCTTCGTATGGCCAGTTTGCGGCTGATTGAAGAGCCTAAAACCAACGAACAAATACCATCCGAATAGGCCTTGAAGACCCAACAGTACTGACCGCCCGCTGTGTAATGCTCAGTCCTCAGGCGTAGCCGGACGCGGATACAGAGGGGCATGTGGTGAGCACAATGCTTTGCCGGCCGTTGTCGGTTTTCGATACCAGTGCCGCTACTTCTCAATCAAGTAGCTCCTCAATTCGCCTCACAAGTATTGAGAGCACCCCGCTTGCCTGCAGCAGGGGTCGGAGAAGCAAGCTTAAGGAGGTAATATGAATAAAATTACATTAATTTGTACTTTTTTATTTACGTTAGCTTCAGTTATCTGCAAATACCACCACTAACACAATGAATGTACGATTTGTACTCTGTCTCAAAAAATGAGCTGAAAGCGACGACCATCAGCCTCAATGCAAGCATACCGCTGGCAAATAGGATTTGACGCACCCTGACAAATCTCGCTGGTGTGTTTCGAATCAAATCACAGGCAGCTACAATTCTGTCAACTAATTCCATTTCGTATCCGCTGGGGCCTCATACACAAGTGACATTAGACATCTCAATAGGAAATAATCAAGAGGATCCAGGTCAGGTGACCTCGCAGGTCATGGAACAGGACCTCTCCTTCCAATCCAGCGACCAGGAAATGCAGCATTGTGATGTTTTCGAACATTTACACCGAAGTGAGACGGTGCACCGTCATGTTGAATAGGTCTGTTGTTGATTCATAGCACGTTAGGCTGGCCGCAAGATGAGACGCAGGTCCGTGAGGTGACGCAGGGTGACTCACGGTGAGTTTTTTCGAACCACACAACTGAATGGTCCCGCGCACGTTAGAGCGCAGCGTGACGTGACGCAGTTCCTGCGCTTGGTGACCCTGCGGACCGCAGTCTCCTGTACGCAGTTTACTGCGAGGATCACGGTGGTTCTGGCTGTTGGTTGTTCGAAATGGAGGAAAAGCTAACTGAAGCCGTACGTGTTCGCAAAGCTCTGTATCATACAAGCCATGAAGATTACTTGAAAACGAAGCTGAAAGCTGAGAAGTGGGAGGAAGTGGCCAAGGAAACGGACATACGAAGTGATAAGTTGCAGTGTAATTCTTTGTTAACATTCTGCTACTCTGTAGCAAATTTTCGTGATGTGCTCTGTCTTGGTTAAATGTTTATCAGAAAAGATGCTTGGGTTCCTTACAATATCATTCCTTACTAGCGTGTAGCCCTCCATATCTACCAGTGAAAACGGAGTAGATGGATTTAACCACGTCTTTGATATCAATATAGAATCGAAACTGTCGTCCGAGTACATTTCATTCTTGATGGGACCATGCACTTCTTGGAATTGATCACGGTTTAATCTAAAATAGTTCGTGAATTTTTCATCATCATATTCCTTAGTTAAAGCGAATTCCCCATGACTTAGTCTTGTACGCACTTTTTTCTGCTTTTTGTTTCATCAAAGTGATGTAACACACCGTTTCGAACTCAAACTCAGAATCGGAATCCGATTCTGAACTTATATCTATTAACATAGCAGAAGTAGTTGCCATCTATGCCAGAGCCAAAGTTCCTCAGCAAACTGCGTGTTGAAACTGCGATCCAACTTGCGATGATTGTCGCCGTGACTCGCGTTGCCGTGAGGAATTGGGCGTGAGCCCCCCTGCGTCACCTCACGGGCCTGCGTCTCATCTTGCGGCCCGCCTTAATGTCATGGTGTAAATACGATACAACAGATTCACGTTATGGACAAGTAAAGTAAACAAAAACCGCATCATGACTTCCTAGTAATCAGGCTCGTCCTCATTGTTTCCTTGGAGGAAATAAAGGATGTACATGTAAATAAACAGCACAGTATGTGTAAACACGTACACATATTGGTTGTAAATAAGCTGGAAAATAGTAATGCTAGACAAAGCGATAGGCAAGTTTACTTCCATATCTCCTTAAGCTGGCTTCTCTGACCCCAGGTTCCCTGACTCAAATTGTTCAGTGGGGCATTCTCTATGTCCTATTACATTTTATAGGATGCTTAGGAAGCACTCTAGATGGTAAAGAGCATCCTGCAGCATGCGTATCTCGACAGCCAAACATATTGGAAGCCAGTTACACTACCACACAGAAAGAAATGTTGGCCGTGATCTATGGGATCACTTACTTCCAACATTAAGTGTATGGGCAGTAATTTAAGGTTGTAACAGACTGAAATGCTTGCTTGGTTTGAAGGATCCCTCCAGCAGGTTGACCAGGTTGGCTCTTAAGTTGACTGAGTTTGACTATGGTCATTCATATACATGGGTAGAAACATCCAAATGTGGATACTTTGAGCGACAAGGTCACAGTGACGCACGCACTTGGGTAATCTGTGATTGGCTGGCAGAGGAAGCAAGAAAATAATGCAGCCGCAGTTTGCAATGCACAAGGACTTACTATGCAAGTCAACAAAATGTGGACTGCGCGTAGTGGTTCCGTTACCGCTCAGAAACAAAGTATTGCAACAAGCACATGACCATATGTTGTCAGGTAATGGTGATCGAAGAGTGGTGGATAGAAGCGCAGTCGAAACATTTTAGTGCGAGGCGAGAAAACGTGATGTGGAGCAGTATGTACGAAATTGCACACCACGCGCCTAACGACCAATTTTTACCAATGAAAAAATCCCTCTTCAAAAGTTGGACGAGCCATCAAAGCCTTTTTAGATAGTTAGACTTCACAGTTTGTGTGCATTTAACAGAACTCCAACTGGTAACAGGCAAGCACTGACGATTATTTACCATTTTTCTATGTTTATATCTACGACCGCAATCTCTGCCACCAGGCTGCTACGTTGCCTTCAGCATTAGTGAATAACTGGATTCTTAAGTTAGGCTTAGCAATAACTTTACTGACTGATCAGGGTAAGAACTTATCTGATATGGTGACACACCTGTGCTGTGTACTTTGCGTTTGAGGCTTTTTTTCTATTTAAGAGGTTTAATCTCACGTTTTGTAAGTGTAAATTTAGGCAGTCTGTAGGGCAGTAGTTGCTCATTTGTTTTGTTTCCAAGACAAGCATCCGTTCATTTAGTAAGCCAGTCAGTCCAAAGACGTCTGCTGATACACATCTTCTGAGCGTCAAGTTACGCATTTCGATTTCCTGTGTTTTCCTTGTAACATGTTTCTTAAATTTCGTGTTTTTGCTCAAAGAGGTTACATCTCGCATTTCTAATTGTAAGTGAAAATTCGTGCAGTCTGTATCGCAATTTAATTTCTTCTGAACAGCCAGCTACATGGCTCATTAAGACATCAGTGTCCATTGGTTACACATCAGGAGGGTAGCAAGTTGCTTGTCTAAGTTTCTGTCTCCTTCTATAACATATTTCTTCGGTTAGTTTTGATAACATTGATAGGCTGTGTGCATGCTGCGCGCGTACGCAGGCTGGTTCAAATGGCTCTGAGCACTATGGAACTTAACATTGGAGGTCATCAGTCCCCTAACTAACTTAAGGACATCACACACATCCATGCCCGAGGCAGGATTCGAACCTGCGACCGTAGCGGTCGCGCGGTTCCAGACTGAAGCGCCTAGAACCGTTCGACCACTTCGGCCGGAGCGGACGCAGGAAGAGCTTGCCATAATAGTTCACGAACATCTGAATGCCCTCTTGGCTAAGGACAGTCAGCTAAAGACAGCTGCCTTCGGGTACAGGGATGGAGGAGAACCTGGCTTGTCACATGGGACACCCCAGTTTCGCTTGTTTCACCCACAGGGTCTGTTGCCGATGCAACTCCTAGTGTACTCGATGCAGTGGATCTGCCCTCACAGCAGGGTGAGTGGCGGGTGTTAACGTTTTTGCACTGCACAAGATGGAGGGCCACTGCGAAAGCTGGTTGTCTAGCGTTGCCTGTTCGCCAAGTGAGTGAACAGATGGCTGTTCCTTATGCAGAATTCGAGCAAGCACATGTACGTTACTGGTACACTTAGGAAGACAGCGTTCAAGACTGGAAAGGAAGCCAGCAATGTGCACTCGGTATGTCTGTTGGGAGTCTTCTCTGAGATGTGGAATGGACCTTGTCTGCAGCTATTGAAAGTGCAGGGGGCAGTTGCCTGCAAGTTCTTGCTGACGTCGGCATTGACGACACCCGTCATAAGGTTTCTGAGACCAGCATCAGTTCATAAAGGAGGTTGGCGGAAGTGGTGAAGTCTGCTCGCCTTGCTCCGGATGTACTAGCAAACCTAGCAGCAATGTTCCCAAAGTTGATATGGGTCCTTTGGTTTGCAGACAAGTGCAGTATCTCGACCAAAGCGTCGTCGTCTCTGTGATAGTCTTGGTTATAGACTTCTGGTCCTGCATTATCGAGTGGTGATTTATAGCACACCTATTGGCAAATTAGGTGTGCAATATACAAAGGAAGCAGCTATTTGGGTAGCAGAGGATTTGTAGAGTGCACATGAGGGTTTTTTATTCTAAGCGATAGTTTCAGGTTCTCTGATGAACACTAGCCAATCGGTACTCAGAAAGGGAAATCAGACCATGTTCAGAGGAAAGACAATTCGTGTGTCAAAATTTTATCAGTATTCCTAATGAACTTCCTGAATTTACTCTCCTCCACGAAAGTCTCCACGCACCAATTAATATTCACACTGAGAGCTGGTTAAACCCAATGTGAAAAGCTCTGAGATCTTTAGGGATTCATGGGACATATATTGGAAAGACAGATTAGACTCCCTAAGAGTGGGAGTGTCCACTGAAGTTGACAAAAATTTTACCGCTATTAAGGTCAGAGTGAGACAGTGAAGTTATCTTGTCATGTGTAATGGGTCTAGATGAAAGCAAGTTGATTGTTGGATGTTTTTACCAACTAGAAGATTGCGCTGTAACAGTTCTAGACTTATTCAAACAAAATTTAGTCAGTAATGTGTAAATACCCAGATCATGACATACTGGTTGCAGGCGACTTTAACCTACCGAGTCTAGACTGGGATGTGTATGGATTCATTGGTGCGGGGGGGTACAGAGAGACAGTCATTGCTAAATAATTCTGAAAGTACTGCAGACTTCACACAATGGAAATATTTTAGACCTTATCGACAGAGTCGGTATAGTGATGGGGATTGTCATTGATCAACTATCATTACAAAGTTTAATAAATCAGTCAAGAAGGCTATGTGAGGGTTTCTGCTAGAAAGAGCGGATAAGCAGTTATCAGCATCTCACTTAGACAGAAAATTGGCATAACTTACTCCCAATAAGATGGAGTTGAGGAAGTGAGGGTAAAGTTTAAGCAGATTGCAAATCATGGTCTGGAGAACTATGTGCCTAGTAAGTTGCTTAAGGAAGGAAAAGGCCCAACACGACACGATTTAGCAGCGAAATTCAGAAAATGCTGAGGAAGCAGAGGCTGTTGCAATCTCGTTTCAGCAGAGAAGGCGTAAATGACGCAGGCATAGTTTGGAAGAGATTGGTGAGTCCCTTAAAATGATCTATACATGAAACATACATCAAACTACCACTATCATAACTTCGCAAAAGATCTGGCAGAAAAGTCGAGAAAATTCTAGACCTGTGTAAAATCGTTAATCGGCTGTAAGGCTTCCAATCACTCATTCGTTGACTAGTCTGGTGTGGCTGAAGGACATAGCAACGCGAAAGACAAAGTTTTAAATTTCGCGGCCAAAAATTGTTCACGCAGGAAAATCGTATAGACATACACTCATTTGACCATCGAACATGCTCCTGTATGGACGAGTTAGTTCAAATGGTTCAGATGGCTCTGAGACTATGAGACTTAACATCTGAGGTCATCAGTCACCTAGACTTAGAACTACTTAAACCTAACTAAGACACATCGATGCCTGAGGCAGGATTCGGACCTGCGACTCTAGCGGGATTCGCGGTTCCAGACTGACGCGCCTAGAACCGCTCGGCTACAAAGGGACGGCTAGGACGAGTTAGTAATAAGCATCCTTGGCGTAGAGAAACATCTAAAAGAGTTGAAAACTACTAAGTCAACAGGTGCGGATGGAGTCCCGGAGAGTACTGTATAATATTGGCTCCTTACCTAAATTTCATTTATCGCGAAACTCTCGCGCAGCACCAATACCCAATTTGTGCTAAAAGTTCAGGTGACTCCTGTATTCAAGAAGGGCAAAAAGAAAGAACCCGCAAAATTATAGACCAGTATCCCCAACATCACTTTGCTACAGAATCCTTCAACACATTCTCAGTTCGAATATAGTAATTATTCTTGAGACCAACAAGCTTATCTCCACGAATCACCATGATTTTAGACAGAATCAGTTGTGCGAAACTCAGCTTTCCCTTTTCTCACAACATATACTGCGAACTCTGTATTAAAGGCAACATGCAGATTCCCTATTTCTAGATTTCGGGAAAGCCTCTCACAAAGTGCCCGTTGAGAGTGTTCAAGGTACGAGCATATGCAATAGGTTCTTAAAAATGTGAGTGGGTCGAAGACTTCTTAAGTAATAGAATGCAGTATGTTGTCCTCAACGCGAATGTTCATCAGAGACAAGTGTATCGTCAGAGTGCCCTAGGAGTGTGTGATAGGACAGCCGTTGTTTACTGTATACATCACTGATCTGGTGGACAAGTTGGGCAGTAATCTGCATTTGTTTGCTGATGTTGCTAGGAGTATGGGAAGATGTCGAAGTTAAGTGTCTGTACGAGGATACAACTTGACTTAAAAAAAATCTCCAATACGTGTGATGAAAAGCAGCTACCTCTAAGTGTTGGTAAACGTAAATTAATATGGGTGAGTAGGAAGAACAAACTCGTAATGTCCGAATACAGTGTTACTTGTGCCGTACTTGACAGAGCTATGTAATTTAAGTATCTGAACATAATGTTGCAAAGCTATATGACATAGAATGAGCATGTGATAATTGTACTAGGGAAGGAGAATAATCGACTTCGGTTTATTGGGAGAACTTTGGGAAAGTGTGATTCATCTGTAAAGCAGATCGCTTGTAGGACGCTAATGTGACTTGTTCTTGAGTGCTGCTGGAGAGTTTCGGATCTGTACGAGGGCGGATTAAAGGTAGATATCGAAGCAATTCCGAAGCTGGCTCCTAGATTTGTAACCTGCGGGACTGAATAACTTTGCAAGGGTTACGGACATCCTTGAAGAACTCGAATGACAAGCCTTGGAGGGATTCTTTTCGATGAACACTACTGAGACAATTTCGAGAACCGGCATCTAAAGTTGACTGCAGAACAGTTCTACTGCCGCCAACACACATTACATATTCCGCGTAAGAACCACGGAGGTAACATATAAAAAATTAGGCGTCATACGGAGACACGTAGATGATCGTTATTCTCTCGTTCTTTTTGCAATTGGAACAGACAAGGAAATGGCTGTTAGTGGTAGAGGGTACCTTCTACTACGCACCATACGGTGGAGAATGTATGTAAATGTAGATGTAGATGTACGGACAAGTCCCATTTGCAAGCAAACGGAATGTATTTATAGAACAGTCTCGAAGATGGTTAGTTATTATGTTAACACATAACATACAGGCTGGAATACATTTGTCCAATCTGTGTCGGTGCATACAGTTCCAAAAGCCCAAATCAATACTGGTCTCTCACCGTACGAGGCTGTCTATAGAAGTACAATAACTTGTCCCTTCGATGTTTTACTATCAAAGTTAGGTCCGGCGTTATGTCAATAAAGGAGTTTTGGAAAAGTAAATTTGAAAAAAAGGGAATACTAAAAAATTTCTGATGAATCAGAAAACGGTCTGTACCAAGTCAGTCAAATGACGTCCCAAAACAATGGTAAGATCTCTTTGTCAACTACAACTTCCATTTTACATATCAGTACAATACAACCGTTAAGATGGTGCAGTCGCTGCTTTCCCACAGATTTTGGTACCATTGTTACCGAACAGCTGAAAACTTATTAGGATTAAGAGGAATGGTCATACCAATACGTATACTCGAACAAGGCACCCTAAGCGCTGTGCTTTAGAAACGAGGAGTTCGTTATTACGTATTGTTACAGTGTATTATCCCTGTCAGTTTAATTTTTTCTTCCCTTTGTTGTGTACTATCAGACATACGCTATGTGTTAAGGGTTAGCTTGATGTTCCTGAAAGTTATCCGCTTATTTGTGTTTTGTGGGCACTATTTTTTGAAGAACAAAGGGACTTGCTAGATGCTCCTTGTCCTTGGGTGGCACAACGACAGGCACGGAAAGTCTCGAACGTCAAAACAGCGGCATGTCATATAACTGACGTAAGTATCAATTAACCGGAACCACGATCAAGATATGGAAACCAATGTTGTACTGGCCAGAGTTTGATATCCTACTTACCCACAATGTAGCCTGTAACAACACTTTGAGCGCAGAACTCCTACACTCAATAAATGAAAAATGGTTCAAATGGCTCTGAGCACCACGGGACTTAACTGCTGTGGTCATCAGTCCCCTAGAACTTAGAACTACTTAAACCTAACTAACCTAAGGACATCACACACATCCATGCCCGAGGCAGGATTCGAACCTGCGGCCGTAGCGGTCACGCGGCTCCAGACCGTAGCGCCTAGAACCGCACGGCCACTCCGGCCGGCCTCAATAGATGATCTCATTGCATTAGAAAAGGTGCGTATTACTATGGAACGTCTGTTCGAACATGTCCAACAGTTCACAAAAAACAGTCTCAGAGGTTCGATCATCACCATAAGAGTTTCTACTACTAGTATAGCCATGCTTCTTACAGCATGTAGTACCCTCTACCTACGGATGAGGCATAAAACTGTCATTCCTCCAGACCTACCTTTGGGCCACGTTTCCGTGAAATGTCTTGACGCCACAGCTAAGAAGAAAGAACTGAAACTAATTTAATAAATACAGCAATTAAGTTATAGCATGTAGAATGCGACACATCTCTGCCATACTGTAGATTAAAACCTTGATTTAAGTAGGAACAAGTAACGTAATAGTCTCATGAAATATTAACAGGCATTGTATAATGTGGAATAGCGTCAAAGTAATCTACGTGAATTTTAGATGTAATTTTTGGAATGAATTTCTTGAAGAAGGTTGGATGGTCGCACAGAAAATTGACTTCCAGGGTGCACTTACACATTTTTAAAATTTTACTTGCTGTAGACTACAGTAAATCGGATCTGGTACATACTACGAGGAGTGTAACATTGCTGAGAGCAAGGCGCCGCTTATGATACATTTTCGCACTGAAATGAACCGTAATTAAGAAGTACAAATGGTTCCTAACGACAACACCTAATTCGTCATTCTCTGAGTCTTTCCCTATAGAGCCATAACATGTAACCTCCGAGTTCAGCCACTCCAATGCTGCTTAGCACTAACGGAATATCTTAAGGGATATGGAACTCACAATAAATGAGGCAACACTGTGGGCAGGAGTCCGCTGACACGTTTGGATAATTGCAGTAAACGTCCTCACCGCAGCAGCAATGCTGACATGTCCAGCTTAAATACGACCGATACCGAAGTCTTGGTTTCAGCGTCTGGTCAGCCTGTCTGCACCTCCGATTCCGATGGAATGAGAGGCTCGCTAGTTACAGGACAACATGACAAATCGTGATGTGCTGTCTGTTGCCGAGAGGACTTCAGCTCTGAGATCACAGCCAGCGGTTGTAGTGAGACCTCGCCACTGCAAGCCGTTACTGCTGTTTGGCCACCACCATGTTTGAAGAAAACGTGAACGAGCCTGGGAATACCCTGGTGAATGGCTATACCAAGTGACTGCAAACTACCGGCTGCAACCTGTTGGGCGAGACACCTGAGTCCCACATCCCTGGTTACACACAGTGTTGCTGATCTGGGTCATGGACAAACGCCTTCAAGACACCGGCCATCCGTGATGTGCCGTTGGTAGTCACTGAAGTGCACATGCATCTTCGAGAGCGCTGAGGCAGGCCGCATTAGTTGCTAGTGAGATCCGGTAAGCTTGCACCTATAGACACCTGTCCAAGCCACCTGCACGACACTGCCATTCCGTCCTGACCCGAACGACGGCAACAGCCGACTAAGCACTGTGTCCGCATTTCATGTTGCTCGTGAGTACGTGAAGCAGCGCGCCTTCTACTACGCCGGAGAAGGCAATCCGTATAGTAAATTATAAGCATTAAATATGATTCCAGAAAACGATGTTTCTCTGATGTCCTAGGTAAGGGCATATGACACCTACCCACACCAGCTCCCGAGCTGTGCCTCCTGCACCAGTAACATAACCAGTTCACCTGCTCAGTTTCCACACCCACTAAAAATTCTGACCTGAAGGGTGACTGCTACAGCATATCTCGCAGTAAGGAAAGGTAATCGTTGTGTGACCTTGAACAAAAGCTATGCGACAGTTGCAAATACTCCAACAACAATGCAACCCTAAATGTCCCAATGTGTCACTTGCGATGCCACTATCAGAATGTACTGTAATATTTTTAGACCATGCGGCATCAGACGTCTGGAAAGCGGCTATCGCGTGTAATAAGCCTGAATAGCTTTGCTATGTAGTTCACACTACTACACGGAATTACTCAATAAATATTGGCGATGGCGTACAAGAAATCGAATGTTAAATGAATTCTGATTTTTCATTAACAAAAATAACCTCTTTGAAGTGACTGAACAGAATGCACAAACTGGTGTACGTTAATCACGCCTAGAAGGCGAACAACATTTACGTAACACAATATACACAAACATATGACAAACTCTTGAACATGCTGTAAGTTAGATTGATCTACACCAACTGTCAGTAATGATTTTAATGTTACTGAATTTGCATTGTACTGAAGGTACAATGAGTACTGTGGTGGCAATAAATTCTTTAATTGAATAATCAATGAGCACTATAGAACTGATGGTTACTAGAGATGTTAGAAAACATTACTTTATAACCATTTTGTTCTAATGAAACTGAATGAGTTTTTACGTTGATAATGTACTGAAAAACCACCACATCGAGTTGAACTATAATTAATGTGGCACAGTACCTGGCGTCTTCTGTCAGTTGTATAGTCCGGCGTTTGTGGGAAATTTTCGGCGTTAACTCCGATTATATCCTCTTGTTGCATTAATACGCCGATACTCACGTAATATAGCCTTTTTACTGGTATTGCTGCACACACAATGATGGATTTGGGATAATAATGAACTACACTCCTGGAAATGGAAAAAAGAACACATTGACACCGGTGTGACAGACCCACCGTACTTGCTCCGGACACTGCGAGAGGGCTGTACAAGCAATGATCACACGCACGGCACAGCGGACACACCAGGAACCGCGGTGTTGGCCGTCGAAAGGCGCTAGCTGCGCAGCATTTGTGCACCGCCGCCGTCAGTGTCAGCCAGTTTGCCGTGGCATACGGAGCTCCATCGCAGTCTTTAACACTGGTAGCATGCCGCGACAGCGTGGACGTGAACCGTATGTGCAGTTGACGGACTTTGAGCGAGGGCGTATAGTGGGCATGCGGGAGGCCGGGTGGACGTACCGCCGAATTGCTCAACACGTGGGGCGTGAGGTCTCCACAGTACATCGATGTTGTCGCCAGTGGTCGGCGGAAGGTGCACGTGCCCGTCGACCTGGGACCGGACCGCAGCAACGCACGGATGCACGCCAAGACCGTAGGATCCTACGCAGTGCCGTAGGGGACCGCACCGCCATTTCCCAGCAAATTAAGGACACTGTTGCTCCTGGGGTATCGGCGAGGACCATTCGCAACCGTCTCCATGAAGCTGGGCTACGGTCCCGCACACCGTTAGGCCGTCTTCCGCTCACGCCCCAGCATCGTGCAGCCCGCCTCCAGTGGTGTCGCGACAGGCGTGAATGGAGGGACGAATGGAGACGTGTCGTCTTCAGCGATGAGAGTCGCTTCTGCCTTGGTGCCAATGATGGTCGTATGCGTGTTTGGCGCCGTGCAGGTGAGCGCCACAATCAGGACTGCATACGACCGAGGCACACAGGGCCAACACCCGGCATCATGGTGTGGGGAGCGATCTCCTACACTGGCCGTACACCACTGGTGATCATCGAGAGGACACTGAATAGTGCACGGTACATCCAAACCGTCATCGAACCCATCGTTCTACCATTCCTAGACCGGCAAGGGAACTTGCTGTTCCAACAGGACAATGCACGTCCGCACGTATTCCGTGCCACCCAACGTGCTCTAGAAGATGTAAGTCAACTACCCTGGCCAGCAAGATCTCCGGATCTGTCCCCCATTGAGCATGTTTGGGACTGGATGAAGCGTCGTCTCACGCGGTCTGCACGTCCAGCACGAACGCTGGTCCAACTGTGGCGCCAGGTGGAAATAGCATGGCAAGCCGTTCCACAGGACTACATCCAGCATCTCTACGATCGTCTCCACGGGAGAATAGTAGCCTGCATTGCTGCGAAAGGTGGATATACACTGTACTAGTGCCGACATTGTGCATGCTCTGTTGCCTGTGTCTATGTGTCTGTGGTTCTGTCAGTGTGATCATGTGATGTATCTGACCCCAGGAATGTGTCAATGAAGTTTCCCCTTCCTGGGACAATGAATTCACGGTGTTCTTATTTCAATTTCCAGGAGTGTATTTTCTGTAAATAATTGATGACACTCGTGGAATGCACTTTGAATCACAAACTTATTATTTCACACAGACATTGCACTGTAGAGAACTTGACTTGATAAATACATAAACTGGTTCGCTATGGATAAATGTACTTGTTATCGCGGCGCTATAAAATGCACTGTTCATAAAAACACTGTCGTACGATAACTACTAGTTCGTTGCTTGTGCTGGCGTGAGCTCATCAATGGATCTCATATGGTAGTAAGATCACATTGCAACATTAGCTGCAGTCACTGGTCACTTCATACCTTGCTGCTGATCGCTGCAGTCCGTCGTAAATTACGCAGACTTCCACAAGGCGTGCCATGTGCTTTTTGAGCGGGAACAGCAACTATATCGCTCACAAGCCGTCTCCGTCGAAATGTTGCATCCTGCAAGCCTTATTGTCCATTTGTCTTGCTGACACACCATAAATCCAGTTCGTGTTTGTTGTAAGCTCACTTTTAACTGTCTATAAGCAACGTTACCGTACCGTACTTAAACCGTCACTTTCGCGCTGTTTAATCTCTGCTGTGCATCTGAACAGTTCCAGAACACATCTCTCTCTACCGCCAAATTCACGCGCCAACCTGCATTGCCTGCATTCTCGGGGATTTCCCTCACATTTAAACATTAATTTACACTATGCCAAGTTCTCTATTTACAAATGGACATACCATAACATTACCATATTCAATTACAATCATTTTATATATATATTAAACTAATATTAAATTAATATTTTTACTATACATAATAATATTATCGTAGTTCGATGCTTCTTTATTTCGTCGTCCGAGCGCAGCACTATTCAGATACTGTCTTACTCGTAGCGCTATTTCATTTGACTGCCACCAGGCGGAGGCACCTGTGCTTTTGTTTGCGCAACTATCCAACAGATGGCATGAGCGTTCACTTATTCAACTGCTGCGTCTTGGCTATGCTTCGTTGTCGCATTACACGCTGCAGAACTGACCGAAGATTCCAGCTTGCCATCTGTGCACTGTGGTGTAAAGCACGATGAGCGAAGACAGGCAGGCTTTCTACACAGCACGCATTTAAATAGATTCAAACCGAAAGCTGGTGTCCCTACTCTTGCTTTTAATTTAGAAATATAACACCAATAGTATGGACCGACGCTGAAAATACCTTTCTTCTTGCTAATCGTTTGGATAGACATTGGTGAAAGCAACAAGATAAAGTAAGAATGACGTGTGCTAATTTTTAGATGAAGCTCTGGTCAAAATGCTGGTAGGCCTGCATACTAGTCTCTCCTAGAGAGGGTAACGGAATATTCACAGAATTTTTGGAGAAGAAGCTAGATAAGGATATTTAGATAAAGTATTTGAGTAAAAGGATGTCATAATACGGCTCGTATTGGGTCCACGTTCCAGGATAAGAAGGCAGTTACTGGGAATTATTATCAATAGAGCTGATCAGCGAAGACAAATTTTTTATTCATATAGAGTACGAGAAAGAAAAAGATAACTACAGGATCTTAAGAGATGCAGCGGCGAGATAATTATACTAATGGTCTAGAACCAAATGGACACAGATACGACAACAGATTCATGTATAAGCAAAACCAGAGACTGCAATGGTATCATCAGCCGTGATTTCAAGAAAGAAGATACTATGGTCGAAGAGACAGTGAATTTCAATATAGATTTAGAAGAGAAAACAACAACAAAACGGATCATTTTTGGAGAATACCCGATTTGATGACAGAAGGCCGCCTAACCAACCGGGACGAAAGATGAATGACCTGCCGGAAAACGACGAACAGTTCGCCATTCACACCTACAGCTAAATTGCTCATAATTTTCAAGCAACTATCACAATAGAAACTATGGAAACAAGAAGGTGGGACCAGGAAAGAGACAGGTTACAGTGATTTAAATGGAAGGCTCGAGAGATGAATACGATGAACTATATTGTGAAGAACATGGCACATTTAAATAGGAAACTATTACTCCTATTATTAGTAAGAAAATGTGTCAGGAAGAAACTTTTACCCTTTTGATTCTGCAAGTAAAAAAACCTAGAATAAACTTTTGAAGAAAGATGCAGATATTCCTCAATTAGCAGTCAGCAGATACAAGGTAGTAGGAGTGGTGAGAGAACAAAGTAAGTCCATTAAGAAGCAAATGTTATTGGATGCTGAAGTGGGAGAGTAGAAACATAATCTTGATGCGATAGTACGTCCACAGCTTTGTGAGTCAATGTTTAAAGAAGCATACTGGATGTCAGAGCATGGAGTAAGCTTAAATTCTCGTAATGAAGCCACAGGAACTAATAATGAAAAAACTATTTAGTTTACCCAGTTAAATCGGAGGACCACCACTATGACAGACAGCTAAAATGGTTGATGGCCGAAATATGTGACGTAAAGATAGAAGATTTGCAGATTGCTGAACAAGATGTTACTGATAAGATTCGTCAAGATTTAGAAGAGTTTGTGACAAATGAGAAGGAAGAAATTGGTAACAAAGTAAACGAAATCGACAGAGTACAAGCTGATATGAAAGATAAATTATCCAATATGCTATTCAAGTATGAATATCTGTTCTTAAAGTTACCAGACAACATCATACCACACAAGCCATTCCATTGTCCCCACACCAAGTACCACAAGCTACGACGGAAACGGTAGAAAAGAAATTATTGAAGATGTCGTCGACTGGAATAACAGAATGAAGTCGTAACCAGTTTTTTTAATCCTCTCTTTGTAGTAGACAAAAAGAGGAGGAGTAGATAGACTGGTACTGGGCGGTAGAGAAGCAAACAGAAAAAGTATTTAACAGCCTAGACCTAACTGCTGCGTACAAACACATATAGTTAGACGAACTATGTATTAAGGTAAATGTTACAGGTACTGAAAGCTTCCGTTTGGACTGACTGTCTCTGCGTCAGCACTTATACAAACGTTGGCTAGGGCAACAGGAGAAGAACTGTTAAGTAAAATCACGAGGTATGTAATTCTACTGGCGGCAGTCGAAACATGTGAAGATCGTATTATAATACTTTAGCTAATTTCCAGATGTTTAGTTCCGCTAGTGTAACCCTAAACTTATATAAATCAGAATTTAGAAGAAGCTCTACAAACTTTCGAGAACTTGTACTTATAACTGAAGGAATTTATCTGAGCCTTGAGAAGATAGAAGCCATTAAAGATAGCCCAGTACCTACCAAGAAGAAACAATTAAAGGTATTTCTTGGAATCACAGGATAATGGTGAAGATTCCTGGATGAGCAAGGATGAAGTAGTGAATCATTATATAATCTGTCTGAGAAAATAACATGTCTGAAACTAGTCTAGCGACTGTAAAAATTATTTTCAGGACATTGAGAGTAAGCTAACTACTGCCCCAGTTTTGTGTCATCCAGATCTGATTGGGCTTCACAAGCCTAATATTAACTAGTAGAGAAAGAAAACACAGTGTGGCAAGAAGGAAGTAAGTGCCATAGTTTACCGACTTTAGAAGTTTATGTATTACCTGGCAGGTCGGAAATTAGCAGCACTAACCGACCATAAAACGCTATCATTCTTGCTCACTTGTAATTTGAGGCAAAGTAAGTTGACAAGATGAAATTTAGTGCTTCAAAAATTTTAGTAATTAATACAAACAATGATACGAAAAACTGTGTAAGATACGTTGTCCAGGCTTCCCAGTGGACTGAGGCTACAAAACAATGAACAGCAGTTTGCAAAAAAGAAAATTAAAATTATGAGAGTTCAGTGTGAAGGATTTCCTTAAATTTTTTGGTCCTGTCCTCCTCAGTTGCGCGTAATACTACGGTATGTTGATGATTTTCACTTATGGACCGTCTGACAGCAACAGAAACCAAAACATTGCATTAAATAAAGCGTTCAGTGCATAGTGCTGTGGAATGCAGAAAAAACAGCAAATTGGCGCTCATAGGAAGAAGAACAAGACCAAAAATGCAACAGGAGCGTAATATGTAAGAAACTGTCTACGCAACCTGCCACTGATGATGCCTTGCAGAAAATAAAGGCGAAACGCGTATGGCACTAAAATTGTGTTTTATTCAGTTGCTGTCAGACGGTCCATAAGTGAAAATCATCAACATACCGTAGATTTCCTTAAAGGTTATTTCAAAATACTCGGATTGAATGAGACAAATATGAATGGCAGAAATGCGTAACTTCGCACTGGGGTGTAGCGACACCACCGTTTAACGTGGGAAAAGATTAGCTTAGGTGCAATATTTCTGAACGTACAAGTTGAAATAGTCATAACACCAAAATTGACAAAAAAATTGCTTTACGAACTTTTAACTGAGAAACTGATTAGTGACACTGGGAGCCAATTCGCTGTAAAGACTTGGAACGAGAAACCGAACGATTTAATGTCAGCCAGTGTATGTATCACGCTGTAGACCAGCCTCTAATCCAGATGGGCGTGTAATGAAGGAACTGAATATGCTTCCCACAGTATATTGCCAGAAAAGTGAGACAATTTGTCATATAATGTGCGGATGTTTTAAATAATACACCACATATGTCCACTGGATATGCTGCAATTGAAGTACTGATTGACCAGATACCTGACATTTTACTAAGTGAATTAATTAGAGAGTTACTTGCTGATGTTATTATATGCGTTGTGTGAATTGAAAAGGTGGAAACAACAGCAACAAAACGAAAGGCAGCACATGATAAGTTAGTGCACCCAGTCGTGTATAAACAAGAATACATAGTACTGGTGCTTATCTACATGAATACAATGCATCAAGAAATTTATAGAATTTATAGAGGACCTTATAGTATTGTTAGGATAGGTCATCCAAATACACTTCACCTTAAGCATCTAAAACTGAAGTGTACTGCAAAAATGAACACGTGATGAAATATTATGCTAAAGAAGACAGTGACAAGTAAAATGGCAGTAGTGATGAAAGCAGTGACAATGAGCAATTTTATTTTTAGTGATGTGAACACAGACTACAGTAATATCTGCAATCTTAAACTTTTTGTGTTTAAATTTAAGCAACAGTGCCCTGGCTGTACCACACAAACAGTAGTTCCACTATATAGCAACAAATAGCAGTGTATGATGGGACACTGTTTTTTTTTTTTTCTTTTTACTTAAGTTGGCTCTACACGAATGGACAGTGAGGATTGGTACGGAGACCACACATAAATCGTTACACGTGTGGTGGTGAACAGCCACACAGCAGCTTGCTTCAGTCGATGGGTCTGCGTTGATGACGACCTGTGAAATGGCATCCTATGGGTGGTTGGTGGCAGACAAGAGGTCACACCAAGTCAGTCTAGTGTTGACAGCGGTGGGGAGCAATGTGATGGCACTGGGGTAGCTGGTGAGCCAAACAAGTGAGAGCACAACTGGAGACGCATTACGGGTTTGACACAATGATCTGCGAAAGTGTTTGTATTGCGGTTTTGTTATTGAAAGTACTTAATATTTTGTTTAGGGTGCTCGAAAGTTAACATCGTTTTGATAGGTGTCATATATAATTTTGGTATCTGTCTTTTTGGCATCTGAATCAATTGTGTGCGAGCGGCGATGTTGTAAGCTGTTTCGCAGAAGTTAAGTTAATAACTCTGAGCTGGGCAAGGGCGCAGAGGAGCAGACAATGTTTAGCTTTAGTAGAGAGAGAGTCGAAGTTCAACTGTGTTAGAGTTAGGCAGATAATGTTAAGAGTGAGGAAGCTATTGCAATATTATGATTCCAATTTAATGTCTCAATTTATCATTTTGTTCAATCAACATGATTATGAAACTGATTTGTGAAGGAAGAAATCTAATGGAATGCCAGGTAAATACAATAATGATGTTACTTTTTTTCACTATTGCTGCGCCATCGAACCAACTTGGTTATTGCATTGAAAGTTGTTAGATTTCAGAGATAGGAAAGTGCATTATTCGGATGTTGAGAGGTTCATTAAATTTAAAATCTGCCTTGAGCACTTTTTCTCAATATCCAAAAAAAAAAAAAAAAAACATAGTGTTGTCATTTTCGCGCATATTTCTTGCTCTTATCAACCTTTCTGTTACAATTCTTTTTAATGGATCATCCAGCCAAGTATGTTCGATAAACTGTTCGATTTGCAATTGACAGAGAAGTCATTGCACCTCTCCAATGTCTCTGTTTAGATACAGTAATTTGCAGCTTTCGCATAGCGGCGCCCAAAACAGAGCAGTACTGCAACGCGTTATCCAGATTTGCGCAGAATAGAGGTAAGGAGAAAATATTATGATTTTTTTTATCTGTTCAATCAGGGCCAACTTATATTATTCAGAGACAGTTTTTGTGATCAAATTTTGCAAAGCCATTTACTCTAGGTTTCATGTCCAAGTTAATTATTCAAGCAGATTATACAGTTCAAAATTTTCTCGGGCAGACTGCTAACTTTTGTAGTATGAAAGACTTCCCTTTTCATAATGCCAGTTAATTATTGTTACAGTGCAGATTTGCTTTCACAATTCGACAGTCCATTTATTATCACAGCTCGGGCTTACTTCAGACATATTTTTATTTATTCAGATACCTTTCACTTGGTGATGTCATTGTTAGGGCGACTGAGGAATATTTTGAGAAACCGGCAGAAGTTGTATACTGCTCTGCCTTACTTTAATTATTATTGTACTTTAGCGAAACATATAGTTTGCTAATACTGTGTTTTGGATTTCAGCTTTGATATTATTGTTCTCCAGCATGTCTTTTACATCTGTGATTTTGTGATTTTTTTTAATTATTTCTCTATTATCATGGCGCGTAGTACGTTTGTCAGCAACTCACGCACTACGTAATTACAC
Source organism: Schistocerca piceifrons (assembly GCF_021461385.2). NCBI lineage: Eukaryota > Metazoa > Arthropoda > Insecta > Orthoptera > Acrididae > Schistocerca > Schistocerca piceifrons. Next base: position 421,304,706 of record NC_060142.1, on the reverse strand, counting down.
TTTCCGTAATTACAAACAACAGTCGTACCAGCAAAACTCTTATGGCAATGGCCAACATTTTCAAGGTCGCAATGAGAATAATCCGGGAAATAGGAATTCTAATAATAATTTCAGGAATAAAGGGCACTTTAATAACAACCAGGCTTTATGCTTCCTCCACGTCAAGGTAATCAAAATCATTCAGGACCTCAGCACTCTGTTCAAATCACTGAAGTCGCATCTGCCAACGCACCGAATGGTGCAGACGCTACGGAACAATGACTAGCGGACCAGTCGTGAGATGATGCCGACAACGGGTCAACAAACGGTACATCGCATTCTGCACATATTATAGAGCATATGGTCCGCTCTACCCCCGTGAACCATGGACCTTGCCGTTGGTGGGTAGGCTTGCGTGCCTCAGTGATACAGATGGCCGTACCGTAGGTGCAACCACAACAGAGGGGTATCTGTTGAGAGGCCAGACAAACGTGTGGTTCCTGAAGAGGGGCAGCAGCCCAGTAGTTGCAGGGGCAACAGTCTGGATGATTGACTGATCTGGCCTTTCAACACTAACCAAAACGGCCTTGCTGTGCTGGTACTGCGAACGGCTGAAAGCAAGAGGAAACTACAGCCCGTAATTTTTCCCGAGGGCATGCAGTTTTACTGTATGGTTAAATGATGATAGCGTCCTCTTGGGTAAAATATTGCGGAGGTAAAATAGTCCCCCATTCGGATCTCCGGGTGGGGACTACTCAAGAGGATGTCGTTATCAGGAGAAAGAAAACTGGCGTTCTACGGATCGGAGCGTGGAATGTCAGATCCCAAAATCGGGCAGGTAGGTTAGAAAATTTAAAAATGGAAATGGATAGGTTGAAGTTAGATATAGTGGAATTAGTGAAGTTCGGTATCAGGAGGAACAAGACTTTTGGTCAGGAGAATACAGGGTTATAAATACAAAATCAAATAGGGGTAATGCAGGAGTAGTTTTAATAATGAATAAAAAAATAGGAGTGCGGGTAAGCTACTACCAACAGCATAGTGAACGCATTATTGTGGCCAAGATAGACACGAAGCCCATGCCTACTACAGTAGTACAAGTTTATATGCCAACTAGCTCTGCAGATGATGAAGAAATTGATGAAATGTATGATGAGATAAAAGAAATTATTCAGGCAGTGAAGGGAGACGAAAAATTAATAGTCATCGGTGACTGGAATTCGAGAGTAGGAAAAGGGAGAGAAGGAAACATAGTGGGTGAATATGGATTGGGGGAGAGAAATGAAAGAGGAAGCCGTCTGGTAGAATTTTGCACAGAGCATGACTTAATCATAGCTAACACTTGGTTCAAGAATCATAGAAGAAGGTTGTATACATGGAAGAATCCTGGAGATACTAGAAGGTATCAGATAGCTTACGTAATGCTAAGACAGAGATTTAGGAACCAGGTTTTAAACTGTCAGCCATTTCCAGGGGCAGATGTGGACTCTGACCACAATCTATTGGTTATGAACTGTAGATTAAACTGAAGAAACTGCAAAAAGGTGGGAATTTAAGGAGATGGGACCTGGGTAAACTGACAAAACCAGAGGTTGTACAGAGTTTCAGGGAGAGTACAAGGGAACAATTGACAGGAATGGGGGAAAGAAATACAGTAGAAGAAGAATGGGTAGCTCTGAGGGATGAAGTAGTGAAGGCAGCAGAGGATCATGTAGGTAAATAGACGAGGGCTAGTAGAAATCCCTGGGTAACAGAAGAAATATTGAATTTAATTGATGAAAGGAGAAAATATAAAAACGCAGTAAATGAAGCAGGCAAAAGGGAATACAAACGTCTCAAAAATGAGATCGACAGGAAGTGCAAAATGGCTAAGCAGGGATGGCTAGAGGACAAATCTAAGAATGTAGAGGCTTATCTCACTAGGGGTAAAATAGATACTGCCTACAGGAAAATTAAAGAGACCTTTGGAGAAAAGAGAGCCACTTGTATGAATATCAAGAGCTCAGATGGAAACCAAGTTCTAAGCAAAGAAGGGAAGGCGGAAAGGTGAAGGAGTATGTAGAGGGTCTATACAAGGGCGATGTACTTGAGGACAATATTATGAAAATGGAAGAGGATGTAGATGAAGATGAAATGGGAGATCCGATGCTGCGTAAAGATTTTGACAGAGCACTGAAAGACCTGACTCGAATCAAGGCCCCGGGAATAGACAACATTCCATTGGAACCTTGACGGCCTGGGGAGAGCCAGTCCTGACAAAACTCTACCATCTGGTGAGCAAGATGTATGAGACAGGCGAAATTCCCTCAGACTTCAAGAAGAATATAATAATTCCAAAGAAAGCAGGTGTTGACAGATGTGAAAATTACCGAACTATCAGTTTAATAAGTCAGAGCTGCAAAATACTAACGCGAATTCTTTACAGACGAATGGAAAAACTGGTAGAAGCCGACCTCGGCGTAGATCAGTTTGGATTCCGCAGAAATGTTGGAACACGTGAGGCAATACTGACCTTACGACTTATCGTAGAAAATAGATTAAGGAAACGCAAACCTACATTTCTAGCATTTGTGGACTTAGAGAAAGCTTATGACAATGTTGACTGGAATACTCTCTTTCAAATTCTAAAGGTGGCAGGGTAAAACACAGGGAGCGCACGGCTATTTACAATTTGTACAGAAATCAGATGGCAGTTATAAGAGTCGAAGGGCATGAAAGGGAAGCAGTGGTTGGGAAGGGAGTGAGACAGGGTTGTAGCCTGTGCCTGATGTTATTCAATCTGTATATTAAGCAAGCAGTAAAGGAAACAAAAGAAAAATTCGGAGTAGGTATTAAAGTCCATGGAGAAGAAATAAAAACTTCGAGGTTCGCCGATGACATTGTAATTCTGTCAGCGACAGCAAAGGACTTGGAAGAGCAGTTGAATGGAATGGACAGTGTCTTGAAGGAGGATATAAGATGAACATCAACAAAAGCAAAACGAGGATAATGGAATGTAGTCGAATTAAGTCGGGTTATGCTGAGGATATTAGATTAGGAAATGAGACACTTAAAGTAGTAAAGGAGTTTTGCTATTTGGGGAGCAAAATAACTGATGATGGTCGAAGTAGAGAGGATATAAAATGTAGACTGGCAATGGGAAAGAAAGCGTTTCTGAAGAAGAGAAATTTGTTAACATCGAGTATAGATTTGAGTGTCAGGAAGTCGTTTCTGAAAGTATTTGTATGGAGTGTAGCCATGTATGGAAGTGAAACATGGACGATAAATAGTTTGGACAAAAAGAGAATAGAAGCTTTCGAAATGTGGTCCTACAGAAGAATGCTGAATATTAGATGGGTAGATCACCAACTAATCAGGAGGTATAGAATAGAATTGGGGAGAAGAGGAGTTTGTGGCACAACTTGACAAGAAGAAGGGACCGGTTGGTAGGACATGTTCTGAGGCATCAAGGGATCACAAATTTAGCATTGGAGGGCAGCGTGGAGGGTAAAAATCGTAGAGGGAGACCAAGAGATGAATACACTAAGCAGATTCAGAAGGATGTACGTTGCAGTAAGTACTGGGAGATGAAGAAGCTTGCACAGGATACAGTAGCATGGAGAGCTGCATCAAACCAGTCTCAGGACTGAAGACCACAACAACAACAACAACAACAACAACAACATGGTCCGCTTAGCAGACATCAAGGATTTACTGTTACGTGAAACTGAACAACCTCTGAAACATTTTTATCATCCTGTTATTACCATTTAAGTTTGCAAACGCGTATTAAAAGCAGTTCTGGTTTCTGGTTCTCCTGTTACTGTCATTAGTGACACAGTATTCAACCGCTGCAATTTTAATTATTCTTTTCCGATGCCACCTCTTAATAAAATCAAAATAAGTGCTGCTGTACCTGGTAAAAGCGTTGAAGTTAATTCTCAAACTCATTTACAGTTTTCTACTCAAGGTCACACATTTTTCAACAACTTTCTTATCGTTCCATTATTAACAACTGAAGTCATTCTGTGCATCGATTTCTTAAGCAGACATAAGGCAGTGCTTGATTTTAACAACTCTTGTATTACATTACAAAGCGACGACAATATGATATATTTAAATTTTGATCGGAGCCTCTCTAGCGAGGAACAAGGTATCAATCGCCTGCATTTTCTTTCTTCAAATAGAAGATCGACAGGTACACCCTACAATTTAGTTCTGCTTACCCGTTCTGTGAGCACAACGTTGACTTCAATGTGATTGACATTTTCGACACGACTCAGAACGAAGTTAACAACTGTAGAGCCACCTCTGATTTTCATAAACAACAATTATGGGAAACCTTACGAACTCATACTCACGTTTTTGGTAATGTACCTGGCACTATTTGTAGTTTTCTTTATGAATTTCAAGTTAAGCCACACAATACTTTTGTTGGATGGCACTACAACGTTCTTCTTGTCTATCGTCAGAAAGGTAAAGAAGGAATTAATTCCATGCTTCAACAAGGTATTATTGAGCCGGCAGCCAGCTCTTACAAGGGTCCGCTTCATATTGTGCGAAAGAAAGATGGTTCACTGAGGCTTATTCTCGATTCGAGACAAATTAACAACATTATTATACGGGAAATCGATAGATCGCAAACCTTGGAAGAGATTCTTCAGAAATTTCATGGCGTCACAGTTTTCTCCTCCCTTGATTTAAAATCTAGTTTCTGGCAGATTGAATTGCACCCAATTGCCAACAAATATACGGCTCCCTTCTGTTTTGGCATAAGCTATCAGTTCCGTAAACTTCCTTTTGGATTAAACATTTCGTCTCGCAGCATTCATCAGAGGTTTAAATTCTATTTTACCGGATCATTTAAAAAAAAATTACCACTTATGTCGATGATATTCTCATATCTGAAAAGACCTAGGATGAGCACAAAGATACCTTGAATTCTTTGTTATAAATCCTTTCTGACCATCGAGTCACAGTCAACATGAGCAAATATGAATTCTTCAAATCTAATATCAAATTTTTAGGTCACGTCATATCTCTTTCTAACATTGAACCTGAACCGGATTAGTTGCAAGCTATCCGTGACATAACCACACCCACTTCCAAACGTCAAGTCAGATGTTTTCTCGGTTTGGTAAGTTTTTTTCCGTCGTTTTGTGCACTATAAGCCTCTCGATACCCCCCCTTTTGTGCCTACTTAACGGCTAAAACTCCAACTGGTTCTGGGACGACCAAGCTCAACAAGGATTTGTCTATTTAACACAAGCTTTATTGAACGCTCCTCTGCTTTCTCATCCTGATCTTTCACATGACTTCTGTTTGGCTACTGACAGTTCTAAAACGGCTATTCGTGTCTCTTTGTTTCAAGAGACCGAAGAAGATGGCATTGTTGTTAAGAAAAAGCATCGCTTTCGCTAGCCGCGTTTTGTCAGCAGCTGAACGTAACTATTCCATAACAGAACATGAATGTGTAGCAGTGGTGTGGGCCTTTTCCAAATGCCGTCATTTCTCATTTGCCAGACATACCAACATTTATACTTATCACAGAGCGTTGCAATTTCTTACGTCAGAAAAACTTTATCACGAGCATTTACTTCGTTGGGCTATGTACACACATCACGAAAGTTTTGCATCACCTCGGTTCCAAGGGTTCCGGAACCTGTACAGAAAACTGGAATAGAGATCAACATAAACATCATTTCCGCCCCTTATATTGTTGTGCCACATTGCATGTTGTACCACCATACAGCGATACCTTCAGAGGTAGTGTTCCAGATTGCTGTACACACCGGCACCCAGTACCACGTCCTCTTGCATTGATGCATGCCTGAGTTCGACGTGGCATACTATCCACAAGTTCATCAAGGCACTATTGGTCCAGATTGTTCCACTCCTCAACGGCGATTCGGCGTAGATCCCTCAGAGTGGTTGGTGTGTCACGTCGTCCTTGAACAGCCCTTTTCAATCTATCCCAGGCATGTTCGATAGGGTTCACGTCTGGAGAACATGCTAGCCACTCTGGTCGAGAAATGTTGTTATCCTGAAGGAAGTCATTCACAAGATGTGCACGATGGGGGCGCAAATTGTCTTCATGAAAACGAATGCCTCGCCAATATGCTGCTGATATGATTGCACAATCGGTCGGAGGATGGCATTCACGAATCGTACAGCCGTTACGGGGCCTTCCATGACCACCCGCGGCATTCATCGGCCCCACATAATGCTGCCCCAAAACAGCAGGGAACCTCCGCCTTGCTGCGCTAGCTGGACAGTGTGTCTAAGGCATTCAGCCTGACCGGGTTGCCTGGTTGAAGGCATATGCAGCACTCTTCTGTGAAAATAATGTGATGCTAATCCTAAGCAGTCCATTCGGCACGTTGCTGTGCCCATCTGTTATTCAACATGGTGGCGTTGCTGTCAGGGTTCCTCCGAGCCATAATCAGTAGTTACCGATTATCCACTGAAGTATTAGCCCTTGGGCGGACTGAGCGAGCCATGTCACTGACAGTTCCTGTCTCGCCGTATCTCCTCCATATCCGAACAATATCGCATTGGTTCCCTCTGAGACGCCTGACACTTCCCTTGTTGTGAGCCCTTCCTGGCACAAAGTAACAATGCTGATGCGATCGAACCGCGGTATTGACCGTCGAGGTATGGTTGAACTACAGACAACATGAGCCGTGTACCTCCTCCCTGATAGAATGACTGGAACTGATCGACTGTCGGATCCCCTCTGTCTAACAGGCGCTCTTCATGCATGGCTGTTTACATCTTTGGGTGGGTTTAGTGACATGACTGAACAGTCAGAGGGACTGCGTATGTGATATAATATCCACAGTCAACGTCTGTCTTCAGGAATTCTGGGAATCGGGGTGATGCAAAACTTTTTTTGATTTATGTATTTAGAAGAATTTCGGTTTACCGTCATCTATATTCCCGGTGATGAAAATATTATCGCTCGTGCATTATCTCGCTCACTTGGTAGTAGTCTGTCTGGTTCTTCAAAAAAAAGGACTCTAAGCACTATGGGACTTAACATCTGAGGTCATCAGTCCCCTAGACTTAGAACTACGTAAACCTAACTATCCTAAGGACACCACACACATCCATGCCCGAGGCAGGATTCGAACTTCCGACAGTACCAGCAGCGCGGTTCCGGACTGAAGAGCCTAGAGCCGCTCGGCTACATCGGCCGGTTGTCTGGTTCTTCAACAGGATTTTATCACGCCAATTCCATCGTGTTATGGAGCCGGCAAATGCTTTTTCATTTTTCGTCAAAAACGTTATTTCTTCAATCTGGAGAAACGCTTTCGTCGTGTCTTTATGACGTGAAAATTATACCAGAAAGCCAAGACAACGTCTTCCTTTTATGCTCAGTTGTGTCAGGTCATTCCTGTAAAATTACGTCATCTAGCAGACATTGAATTTTACGGTCCTATTGTTACCAGAAGACAAGGCTTCTCTTATATTTTCGTAGCTGTAGAGCTCACGCCGAAATTTGTTTCATTCGCACCTTTGCCTAAAGCTACTGGCAAAACTGTGTCCGCCGCCTTTGTTAAGAATTTTTTAACAGAAGTTGGTCACGTTGACAAAGTCATTTCAGACAACGGTCCGCAATTTAGGTCAAGTTACTGGACTCGCCTCTCTCGAGCAGCAAAAGCAAACCCATTTACGTTTCCCGCTATTATGCTTCTTCGAATCCAGCTGAACACATTACGAAAGAGATAGATGAACTGTGCAGGTCGTACTGCCACAAGAAACACAGAGATTGGGACAAATACATTTACACATTTCAGGATGTTATCAACTCTATTCCCAACGCTTCTACCTTACTTTCTCCGTACCATGTACTGAAAAACAAACTTCCACCTGACAGAATCAGAGAACTTGCACCGATACCTAAGTCACGTTGCTTACGACACCATCAAATTGTGGAAATTGCTTTACGAAATTTCAAACGAGCTACGGGAAAGAGGATTCAACACCAGCAGCCTTCCGGAATCCAACGAACATTCCAGGTAGGTCAGAAAGTACTCGTCAGATCACATTGATTGTCTCATAAAGGAAACGCTTGTTCAGCAAATTCTTTCTTTGCTATAACGGACCATACAGAATTTGTCGTATTTGTCATCTGAATGCTTTGGAAGTGGATATCTTGAGAACCAAACGTTGTATGGGTGTAAACCAAATTACGAATGTCATAGAATTTCACGAATAGGACACACTCATACATGTTTACAAAATGGCTCTGAGCACTACGCGACTTAACTTCTGAGGTTATCAGTTGCCTAGAACTTAGAACTAATTAAACCTAACTAACTTAAGGACATCACACACATCCATGCCCGAGGCAGGATTCGAACCTGCGACCGTGGCGATACATCTTTACAACGTACCTACACTGAGAAGCTGTTTACTATTGAATTGGTATGACCGCAGTCTACTTTGTTATTTATTGTTTTACAATGTTCGATTTTCCCTGATTCTGTGACTTGTCAAAGAATTCTATAAATAGGACACACATACACAGCTTTACAGACAACACACACTGTGATCTGGATTACTACCGGACTGATATCACTACAGCCTATTTGTCTTTTCTTATCTCATAACTTCGGACTTGCACTTATATTTGGAATTACTCTGCTGTTACTCAGGAGAATTTTCTACCATTTATTTGATTCTGTCTACAGCCTGTTGCTTTCATACATTTTTGACTACTGTCAGAGGGAATATTTACTGAGGGCCACAATTTCTTTTTCTCAGTGTTGAGCCGTGCGCGGCTCGTGTTTGTACCGTTGATAGTTTGTCATCTTCTCTTACGGTACTTCCACCTCGTTTTCTTCTTACATTTACTGGCGTCACTAACTTCCTGCTTTACCTGCCGTGAGTGGCAGCAGCAGCGCTTATCGAGAAGTGCACTGTCGTACCATCTCTGGAGCAACAGATAGTATTTTCGGGTCGTCGTGTGTCTGGAGTTCAGTCGGGACGCAGCAGCAATGAAGTAGGGGATGGACGGCAAGTGGGGCGCGGACAGCCAGTGCTCACCGACCGCAGGCGCAAACTTGAGCTGTCCGACGGAAGACGACTGGAGCGGGAACGGCCGTTGGTTGGTCGCTCAGTTGGTCTTCTCATCGGCTGACATGTATTTGGTCCTTTGACCGTTTCTGGGCCTAGCTGTCGGTCGGTTGGGGCAGAGCAGCGAGAAAGTCCCCGTGGGGAGTAGTCAGGCCAGAGCTGCTGGCGGCGTGAAAGCGCGGTTGGAGTTGTGAGGCGCTTCTTTCGAGGGTTACGAAGTTCGTCACCCACCGATACTGGGCACTAAACTTGAGCGCTCACTTAACCTACTATCAAGCCTCAACTGCTGTCACATCCCTTCGTTTGATCCCGGTTGTCGCTTTCTGGGACTTATCCGCGAGCAACAACGTGTGTTCATTGAAGTCGGCTAGAATTGCAGCCGTCTCTCTCTGTGGTGTTTGACTTAATTTAATCTATTCCTTTATTAATGAAGTGTACCAGCGGTATCTTCCGCCTTGTGGCCGTTGACGTTCCAGTTACCTGCCCTGGGCGTTGACGTAGTTTTCGGCAGTGTATTTTCCTCGCCGTGTTGATGCTGTCCAGCACGGCGTGTAGTTCGACAGCTGGGGTGTTGTTGGTAGTTTTGGGCGTTTATTCTGACTTGGCTGGGTTGGGCACCAGTATCCAGAACGTTGTGCTATTGACATCTTGTGGTCGTTTTACTGGTCGAGTGGAGCAGAACTGATCTTGTTGGTTGGTTCATCGGCTGGCTTTCGCTTGGGTTGTCTTCTGATTAAGAGGTTGTCGGTTTGGCTGCCTGTCTCACCTAAACGTGCGTTAGTGTTACTTGCCAGACCGACCCTTGGAACCTTCTGAGCGCCGCTCCTTGTGTTTTATATAGTGGTTTCCTTGTTAGCCTTAAGTACTCTGTGGGCCTTCAGGCGAGTTTTAGCTTATTAAAATTGCAAGGCTTTTCTTCTTAGGCCTTAAGCCGTAAAAAAGGAAAAAATTGTTTCTTGTTTGGTATGTAGCCTTCAGCCGAGTTGCAGCCTTTCAACATTAAAATTTAAAATTCCTTGTGTCTACACCTTCAGCCGTAAATTTGTTTGAAGTTCGTATGTGGCCTTTAGCCGAGTTTTCAGCTTTTTCAAATCAAAAGTTGAAAATTTTTGTCTAGGCCTTAAGCTGTAAAATTGTTTTCTGCATGGTGTGTGGCCTTCAGCCGAGTTTTAATCTCTCTTAAATTAAAAATTAAAAATCCTTGTCTTGCCCTAAGTCATAAGATTGTTATTCTTTAGTATAAGACCTTCAGCCTAGTTTTACACGAAATATTTTACGATAAAGCCTTCAGCCTTTTCAGATTGAAAGCTCTTCTTCCTAGGCCTTAAGCTGTTAAATTGTTATGCTGATATGTGGCCTTCAGCCGAGTTTTCAGCCTGTTCAGATTAAACATTGAAAATCTTTGCTTGGCCTTAAGCCGTAACACTGTTCTTGATTGTTGTTGTTGTTGTGGTCTTCAGTCCTGAGACTGGTTTGATGCAGCTCTCCATGCTACCCTATCCTGTGCAAGCTTCTTCATCTCCCAGTACTTATTGCAACCTACATCCTTCTGAATCTGCTTAGTGTATTCATCTCTTGGTCTCCCTCTACGATTTTTACCCTCCACGCTGCCCTCCAATGCTAAATTTGTGATCCCTTGATGCCTCAGAACATGTCCTAACAACCGGTGCCTTCTTCTTGTCAAGTTGTGCCGCAAACTCCTCTTCTCCCCAATTCTATTCAATACCTCCTCATTAGTTATGTGATCTACCCACCTAATCTTCAGCATTCTTCTGTAGCACCACATTTCGAAAGCTTCTATTCTCTTCTTGTCCAAACTATTTATCGTCCATACAAATACTTTCAGAAACGACTTCCTGACACTTCAATCTATACTCGATGTTAACAAATTTCTCTTCTTCAGGAACGCTTTCCTTGCCATTGCCAGTCTACATTTTATATCCTCTCTACATCGACCATCATCAGTTATTTTGCTCCCCAAATAGCAAAACTCCTTTACTACTTTAAGTGTCTCATTTCCTAATCTAATTCCCTCAACATCACCCGACTTAATTCGACTACATTCCATTATCCTCGTTTTGCTTTTGTTGATGTTCATCTTATATCCTCCTTCAAGACACTGTCCATTCCATTCAACTGCTCTTCCAAGTCCTTTGCTGTCGCTGACAGAATTACAATGTCATCGGCGAACCTCGAAGTTTTTATTTCTTCTCCATGGATTTTAATACCTACTCCGAATTTTTCTTTTGTTTCCTTTACTGCTTGTTCATTATACAGACTGAATAACATCGGGGAAAGGCTACAACCCTGTCTCACTCCCTTCCCAACCACTGCTTCCCTTTCGTGACCCTCGACTCTTATAACTGCCATCTACTTTCTGTACAAATTGTAAATAGCCTTTCGCTGCCTGTATTTTACCCCTGCCACCTTTAGAATTTGAAAGTCAACATTGTCAAAAGCTTTCTTTAAGTCTACAAATGCTAGAAACATAGGTTTGCCTTTCCTTAATCTTTCTTCTAAGATAAGTCGTAAGGTCAGTATCGCCTCACTTGTTTCAATATTTCTACGAAATCCAAACTGATCGTCCCCGAGTTTTTCCATTCGTCTGTGAAGAATTCGCGTTAGTATTTTGCATCCGTGATTTATTAAACTGATTGTTCGGTAATTTTCACATCTGTCAGCACCTGCTTTCTTTGGGATTGGAATTAGTATATTCTTCTTGAAGTCTGAGGGTATTTCGCCTGTCTCATACATCTTGCTCACCATATGGTAGAGTTTTGTCAGGACTGGCCCTCCCAAGGCCATCAGTAGTTCTAATGGAATGTTGTCTACTCCCGGGGCCTTGTTTCGACTTCGATCTTTCAGTGCTCTGTCAGACTCTTCACACAGTATCATATCTCCTATTTCATCTTCATCTGCATCCTCTTCCATTTCTACAATATTGTCCTCAAGTACATCGCCCTTGTATAGACCCTGTGGTGTGGTTTCCAACCGAGTTCTATGAGAAAAATTTAAGCTAAGGCTTTCAGCCTATTTATAATGAAGATATTTTTTTTTCTAAAGAAGTGAAACCTCCAGAAGAACTCTTGTACCTCATTTCTTTGCTTAGGCCTTGTGCCTTGGATTTTCGATGTGGCCTTCAGCCGATTTAAATTAAATCAAAGGCGGTCTTTCGTTAAAACCTTGAGAATTTTTGATTCTTGCTTGTGTGATTGTGTGTTTTAACAAATAAAGACCTGTCCTACTAGCCCAGGGATTTCATGTATCTATTGTCATTGCAAGTGTTTTGTGTACAGTATTGGACGACTATGAGGTGTTTTTCATGTGGGAGACAATATTGATGTAGACAGAACAGGGAATTTTATTTTGGTATATTTCAGCTGAGATGTATTATGAAGTTTACTGCATATTTGTGTAGTTGATGATGATGATTACTGATGATATTTAATGAGGCACATGATTATGATTTATGTGGCTTACGTATATGATGTATTATGTGGAGTTACTCATGAGATGATACTGATGATGATGAATAATATTGGGTTATTGGTCTGGGCTTAAGAACCCTGTTTTCTTTGAAGTCGATTTTGTTTCACGTGATGACATTTCTGGTTTATAAGTATAAACGATGAGTTTGGATCAGTCATGGCAGGTTGACAATAGTAACTGTTCTGCAGCTGTCTGCTACTATACTAAAGTTTCTTTTGTATGATATCCAGTTGTCACTTTCTTGAGCTTTTTATGCAACCCTGGATATACTTGGTAATTTTTTTTTCTTTTCTCTGTGACAGCAACACAACAGGCTACATCTTACAGCAGTGTACATTTCTGGTCTAATTACTACTATATACTATGACATTTTTTCTTGCCTAATAATAACCTACTGCATTACCTTGACTATTTGTTCTTGTGGAAACCATGATTTTCTCATATGTAGTGGATGAATTAGGAAACACATACGAGTACATAGCTTGACAAACAACACACACTATTACACCTGGTTTGTGTTCAAAATGGTTCAGATGGCTCTGAGCACTATGGGACTTAACTTCTAAGGTCATCAGTCCCCTAGAACTTAGAACTACTTAAACCTGACTAACCTAAGGACATCACACACATCCATGCCCGAGGCAGGATTCGAACCTGCGACCGTAGCGCTCGCGTGGTTCCAGACTGTAGCGCCTAAAACCGCTCGGCCACCCCAGCCGGCCGGGTTTGTGTCTTATCGTTTTCCATACCCATGCTCTCTCTTTTCAAGAATGTTGTATGCAAGTCATATTATGCTTTATTTATCTTATATTTTGGATAGATTGTTGAGTGATTTGCAATTGTTTTATTACCTACAGGCATTTTGCATTATAGACTGTGGTATATATTTTCTTTTCCATTTGTGATGAACCTTATTCATGCCATTATTTTACCAGTAGCAAATTTTAATCCTATGCACTTAACTGTTACAGACCCACCTTGTGCTTGTAAATCTTAGTGGAGCTCCTATTTTTCTCCTGTGTGTGTTTACTAGGCAGAGATAGTTAGCCTAGATATTAGTGTAAATATTATTTATACTAATTTCTTGCAATTATATGGATAGTGTTTTGTCATAAGGCAACTATGTTTGCACACTTCTCTGAGTGTATACAACAACTATTTCATAGTACTATGTTACTCATTTTACTGAATGTGATGTTCTTTCCTCTTGATAACTATTTTTCACATGCCACTACTATAACTTTTTATCCAATGATTTTTGGTCATACTGCAACTACGTTTGCGCATTACAGTGAATATAAAGGAGTGTTGCCATGCCATTTGTCTCTACCATGGTATATGGGATTTTATATATACTCTTTTCTTGCTGGTATTGCTACTTTGATTATTTGCTTGATGTAAGCCACTTCTTTAATGATAATATGTGCTGCGTTTTGATATTTTTGCTCTTTAAGGTAAAAAATTCTTGTCACACAGCAACTAGGTTTGTACATTACTCTGACATGTGGACTTTTAAATAACTTTGAAAAACTGATTATTTGCTTAGTTTTAAGACATTTCGTCAGTGTTAAGATGTACTGTATTTTGATTTTTTTCTTTTTCTACTCTTTGAGGTAATATCTTTCTCATTTTGTTTCTCGATGTAATATGTATACTAGTTCACCATTGAAGTACATTGCCTGGACATACCCCTTGGCCGGCCGAAGTGGCCGAGCGGGTCTAGGCGCTACAGTCTGGAACTGCGTGACAGGTTCGAATCCTGCCTCAGGCATGGATGTGTGTGATGTCCTTAGGTTAGTTAGGTTTAAGTAGTTCTAAGTTCTAGGGGACTGATGATCTCAGATGTTGAGTCCCATAGTGCTCAGAGCCATTTGAAGCATACCCTCTTCTTTTCTATGAAGCATTTGTACTTTTTTACGTTCTGCACGGATATTGAAATATTTTCATTAGAGCCACTGTTAGCTCTTACATTTTATTTGATTATTCCCTGGCTTGTGATTAGCCTCTACTGCACTTAATATTATACGTACTATGAGGTCTCGCAAAGACATGTTTGTAATGAGTGGTTAGGTTCTTGCTACAGTGTGGATGGACTATTTTTAGCACATTCTTAACTTGCTACCTTCTCACTACTGCCAAAATAAAATACTACTGGTGCTGGTGCCAGTGGAACTGCAAGATTGTCCTGCACTGGTCAGTGATGTCAAACACATCTCATGTTGGTGCCAGTAGGACTACGCGATTGTCCTTCACTGGCCAATAATACCAAACACTCCTGACGGTGCCAGTGGGGCTGCGAGATTGTTCCGCACTGCTCGTTTCTACCTAGTACTTCTGATGACAGTGCTAGTCGATCTGCAAGATTGTCTCACTCTGCTTTTCAAACAATATTTACACTGTCGTTGTCTCTGGGACTGCAAGATTTCTTGCTGCAGCTAACATTAAAACAAAAAAGTATGAATTTTACCATCTTGACGAAACATTTTCTCAATTTTCTGATGTCGTACTTAGAATTAGTACAATGTCACAGTGTGATTTAGTGAATAGCTAACGAAAGAACTGATTAGAAGTAAAGAACAAATTTTATGCATTTCTTTAGGTATATAAACTATTGAGCTCTCTGCCTAATTAGCGTGATAAATTTGATATTTGACTGAAGTAAGGGGAGTGGTGAGGTTAGGCAGTTTCGGGGCAGCTTGCATTGTTGCCATATTCATCCAAGAAATCCAATATGGCGGCCCTAGATGTGGCACCATCGCACTGATGTCATGGCGGGAAATTCAAACTTTGGCTTGAAATAGGGCAATTGGGGTACCCCCACTAACCTAAATCACCATACCCCTCCCACCATTCCTTTGACGTCAGCCACCCACCACCACCACCCTGGAAATGGTGGGAAACTGTCAGTCTCTGTCCACTTGTTGCAGAGGAGAACTGGGAAGAGTCTGTAACACAGTCGCTGCAAGGAAGGAGGATTTCCATCAAGGTGGTGAATACATTTGAACTTCTTAGAAAATAAGCATAATATTGGAAAAAAATTGTATGAACTTGCAGCTACTGAGATATTCAAGACAGCTGCCTCATCAGAAGAGCAATTTTTAACACATCAGGTATATCCGACTTATTTTATCACGGATCTTTAGATGTTTTTTGCTGTTGTTACCTACTGTTAAAACTGGTATCACATTGTAACCCCCATGTAAAAGACATAGCTTCACAGCCCTGATAAAGATGAACTTGAGGAATTTTCCATGTACACAGATGCTAAAGCACTACACACGACTGAATGTGTATGTCACTTGGAATTCTCCTTCTACCAGGTAGTTGACGGCTGCTCGACGCTTTAGAGGAGAACAAGTAGACGTGACGAATCACAGACATGCATAAACATCAAACAATGAACAAAACACACTCAAGACACACGCGAAGCAAGATAATACCGCCACAAAAAACATTTCTCGCCGAAAAAAGTACACTAACCTTACCTTCCCATCCAACAGCTGACTGATGGCGGCCATTTCCAAGGATGGGGTGGTGGAGGGATGACATCATAAAAATGGGGGAGTGGTGGGGGAGGTAAGTTAGTGGAGGCACTCCAACTGCCCGATATACCACAAAAATTTGAGTTTCCATCCATGACATCATTGTGATGTTGCCACATCTATGTCAGCTATCTCTGATCCGTCATCTAAGATAAATTTGGTAACAATGCAAGTTTTCCCAGAAACCAACAAGCCTCACTACCCAGGATTTTTTAAGGAATAAACTTTTAAAGGTCAAGTAAGATTTTCTAGGGAAGGATTTCTCTTAGGTGAGGGCTAGTTTAAGTTCTGCAATTATTGTCGTATTTAGTATCGATATTTTCTTTTTTGTATTATTCATGATTTTCAGGTGAACTTTGTTTTGCTTGACTACTCGTATCAGTATTGTGCTTAACGTTCCTTACATTTCATTAATTTGAGTGAACTGAGAATTGATTCTATGCTAATAATCCAGTTGTGTGTAAACACAGGAGTGTAAACAAGTTAGCGCGATTCCGTTGCTCGAAGGAGTATGGAAGTGTAAAGCCACAATTGAGAGTTTGACGACACATTAACAGTCAAGGGCGCAGATTTTTGGAGATACGAGTTCTGTTTTTTGCCAAAAATTTTACAGTTTTGCACAAAAAAGGATGGCGGTGTAAGGACACCGCTGTAGATAAATTTGTTGAAATAATCGAGTAAGACCACTCAGTTCAGGTGTATACCCTATCGTTAGCATTCTAGAAGGTTCCAGGAGGAACAGATGAATCCAAAAGACAAGAACTCTCCAATTAGATCGCGTGCGCTTGGGCAGACGCGCCAGACGCAGTTCACAGTTGGACGGATGGGCGGTGGTGACGGACGGACTATGGGCCCAGTGTTGGAGAATGTTTAACATGGCTAATAATTATTTGCGTTATTGATATATTGAGAAGTACACTGAATGGACGAAGTGTTTTATAAACGTGGAGGAAGTTCTGTTAACGTATTTCCAAAGTAGCAAGAGTTAAAATTGGAAGAAAAAAAATGGTTCAAATGGCTCTGAGCACTATGGGACTTAGCTTCTGAGGTCATCAGTCCCCTAGAACTTAGAACTACTTACACCTAACCTAACCTAAGGACATCATACACATCCATGCCTGAGGCAGGATTCGAACCTGCGACAGTGGCGGTCGCGCGGTTCCAGACTGTAGCGCCAAGAACCGCTCGGCCACTCCGGCCGGCCAAGTGGAAGAGAGGTTGCGGATTGTTACCAGTGTGATCGCCATTAATTCGACGTGGAAGTCTGAAACTTATTAAAGTGACCGTCAATATATCGGATGCTGGAAAAAGTTCTCGTTTGAGCTAATGAGTCAGTTTAATCCTCCTGAACGTAATGTTCAGGCTAAGATTTTCGTTGTGGTTAGACCAAATCAGTGCTGTCAGACTATGTGAGACCGACGGAGACCACTTACATGTCTCAAGAATTAATAAAGTGTGGTTCTAACAAGTGACTTTTTACCATTGCAGAAATATTGTTACATACAGGGTGTGAAATTCCCATTACAAACTTCTAGGACTTACTGTAGTGGTCCTGAAATTTCATTATGTTACTATAGAGTTTTTGAAAACCAAATATTGTTAACGACGCACGTACCCATTTTTCTTTTAACTTCTGAGGATTAACTGCGATCTTCACTGTGTTATTTAATACTGTCACCATGTTTTCAATAGATTGCTTACATTGTTATCAACCTCTAGTCTGTTTCGCCGTATTTAACGGATGTTAGCACTTTTGGTTAAAGTAGACGCCGTTTGGGGTAGAGTCGGACACACAACATTGTATAAATTTTTCAGGTTTGAAGACTTACTCCAGAATCTATAAATCTTAAAATCTACTATTCCATCAAGTTTTGCTTTACAGAAATTTGTAACTTACTTGCAGTAAAATTGTAAAACATCATTGTGCCTCCATCTGCATACAATGTACCAGAGTTCACGAATGTGTATCACCGTTAGACTGTTAAACTTATTAATAGCCAGTGGAGCATTATAACAAAATTAAGACAAAGTTTAAGCATACTGAATGTGAAATTTATTACATGCAGACATTATTTATGTTGACAACAACGAACCTGCAAAAAATTAACGCCAAGTTCAAGTAATAGGTTTGTTTATAAATCGTGACTGGTAGCAGAAGATTTATTTATTTATAAACAAACCTATTGTATCTACAGTCGCAGGCTTTCAAAAACCATTTATAATGGATCAAATCAGAAGTTCAAGTAAATGAAAATTATTTGTGCAGTGTAGCTGATTCATGGTTTAGACGCCAGAAGCTTGTTGGATCCAGGACCTCAGGTTGGCTACGTTGGCGTAGACTCCCGGGTAGTTGGCTAAGGCGCACCCGTTGCCCCAGGAGACGATGCCCACCTGGGTGGAGCCGGACACCAGAGGACCGCCGCTGTCTCCCTGGCAGGCGTCCTTGCCGCCTGCGCTCACTCCAGCGCAGATCATGCGGCTGGTGATGCTGCCGTACGAGCGGTTGCACGTGTTGCGGTCTATGATCTGGACGGTGACACCTAGTAGCGTGTTGGAGGCACTGCCGCCAGACGAGGTGGTTCCCCAGCCAGTGACTGTTACTGAGGTTCCAGCAGAGGGCTCTGACGATGCGAGACCCACGGCCTGAACGTTGGTGCCGAAGCTGAAGGCGTTAGAAACTTGGACGACGCAGATGTCGTAGTCGTTGCCACTGTAGCTTCCGTGAATGTAGCCAGTAGCGATGCTGTGCGTGGTACCTCCACTACCCCTGGTGGAGGTGCCAGCCCGCAACAGCATTTGGCTGATGGCGAATCCATCCACACAGTGGGCTGCAGAGAGAGCCCAGCTGTTGCTAATGATGGAGGCGCCGCACATGTAGTTGCCACTGAGGGGAAGAGAACAAGCAGTATTAACAAAGGACTTTAAGAGGTTCACCTTATGAATCTGCACCATGTCAATAACTCAAAGAAACTGAGTTCATCTGTTGCAAGGAAATTAAGTAATGTGTTGAAAGCAGGAACAGAATGTAAAATACATTCATAAAGGTGTACAAGCTTGGTCGTCAGTGTCACCCAGAGAACAGCACAGTTTTGTAGATCTCCTTCAATTTCGCAATAATTATAAATGTTAATGTTCCAGCAACCATCATCTGAACATTCAATTGTCTTACATCATCGAATAAAATTGCAAGGGTGTGTATATAAATGTGTTTCAAATTTATTTCTTTTCTTTTGGAATAACGTAAACTCAAATTACATCCAAGAAGAAAGTTTAGCGACATCGGTACCATTAGCTTATGAAGTGACCTAGTTTGGAGACTAAGGTCACGCAACAGTACCATGCAATAATAATCGAAAACACAGAAATCACGTTATATAAATTATTGTTGTGAGCCTAGTTTTGTCACTAGTCAGCTGGATGTCGTACCAAATCAGGAAACTAACATCACCAGAAAATATCGCAATTCTATTCTTTGACATTGATAGGAAAAAGAGATCTTTGCTGATACAGACTGGAAAAGTTAAAAATTTGCTAAAGGACATGTATAATTAACATTTTATCTTTAAAAGTAATCAGAAAAGGTGAAATCGGTCTTTAACATGACTAATTTATGCAACTCGTCATTTTCAGTGCTCACACTGTGGAGGTAGAAATAATTGTACTCCAGAAGTTTCTTAAAATCTGAGTGTTACTTGATAATGTTTAATAGTCGAACCCTCACAGTATCAAACCAATTTGAAAACTGTCAGCCAGCAATGGACAATGATTTTATTTCAAAAATAATCTAGTCTGTGGAGTATCGTGCAAACAAAAATATCTTGAAAGATTTGATAATCAGGTTACCACGATGGTTGGAAATGGGTACATCAAACTCAGTGCCATGTTAGATGCCATCCCGAAAGCAGCATTCCAAGGAACCATTAATATTTCACCTAATGTTTCGTGAGAGTATCATATATTGCGTATGACCATCGCAATATTTTTTTATTAATGTAAGGAATCTCATGTGGCGACGTGAATGAGGGTGTAGATATTTCACTGATGTTACTACGGAAGGCACGTACTATCCAGTTGTAAAATGTATATCAAAAACAAATCTTGTCAGTTTCTCATTGTGACTGACCTGGCCAAATTCCACTATTACCGTAACACTTACTGTCCTGTATTATTGCGGCACAAAGATAGTGCCGTTCTACGAAAACAATGAAAGTCCAAAAGTTACTTACAAGAGCGTCTGACATTTGACAGTGGCTATTTTAGTAAGAATGTTAGTGACCCGACAATTGAGGAAGACGCTGTGTGTACGTATCGTGAAATACTCAATTAAAAGCACAGGACTAAGTGAAACCTCAATTGTATCAGTGCTAGGAAAACAAGCAATATTTGAAAAATTTTAATTCCACATAAAGACACTGATCAGAAGAAACTGATTGTAATGATTTTCTTTGCATAAATACTGGTTCCAGTCAGAAAATATTCTACCGATTGTCTTATCTCGTTCCGGTAATGGGCCGTTCGTTTTTGTGTAACAATAACAACTCGTACTTAGGTTAAATTACGAAAAAATGACGTAATTGAGTTACGGTATGACTATGATAGAGTTATTACTTATTCTCCACAATTACACGTACCTCTTAGATGTGGAAAAGCAGATTAATTATTGATATTAAGTGTGAAGGAAGTTTTTGACCAGTACTTCACACCATAGCTATGAAAACCATCACATTCAAAAGACAAAGAATGCACCCAGTAAGTACATTTTTCTGAGAAACATTCGCTCATACTTGCAGTCATTAGTTACACTCCAAAGCAATGTGAATATGAAGCAACAGTTGACTTTCGACAAATTTTGCCAAGATGCAATGTAGATTAAATGATCGAAAGCGCAGGACCTCAAATCTTTCTTTCTTTCTCAGGAGAAACATGAATACACTGATTGCGTCGAGTGAGAAATAAACAGGACCGAGCTTAGACTTTATTCATTTAGACAATGGTAGTGGAGGAAATGAAAACATAGTTTATCCTCTTTCAGGTAAATGTTAGCGGGTTTTGAGTCATGTAAAGTGTAGCGGAAAAAATTATCCTTTAGTTCTTTCATGCTGCCAGGGCTAATTTATGACAAAAACGTCAGTGCGCGAAGATATTTCTTGTTGTTAGGCTGCAATGTAATAGCATGTCTGAGGAACGTTTCAAGTACTTGTAAGACACAAGAGACAGTTTCTGAAAAAGACAATATAAAATAGATACGAAGATTTTTTACCTTTTGACGAACTGTTATTTTTGGGTGGGTAGTCTTTCTAATCAACTCATCAGTTCGTTATGGCTTTAGATACAGATAAAAACTACTTTTTGAAGTACTGATCATTGGCACATATTCGTATGGTTCGCATGGTAACATTCAAAACATAATGGACTAGAACTCACATGGTGAAGTAGAGCTGCCATGGGTACTGGGAGATGCTGACAGCGGAACCCCCGACAATCCTGCCGTCCAGACGTGACCTCCAGGGCTTGCTTCCCGGGATGGGTTTCACCAGGGGACTGGCGCCACTGAGGGCCACCACCAGGAGCACAAAAAGAGCTGTGCGAAACATCTCTCCGGGAATGATCACGCCCTCTCCGGGAGTGATTTCGCCTCGCAGTGTGCTCCCTTATATACGGCTTTGATTGATACATCACGGTGTCATCAGGAAATACCACTATGATTCCAGTGAAGTATGTTATTGTCTTTTACTGCCTCTGGTTGGTCACATGAACTGGAGGCCATCGAACAGAAGTGAGACATCTCGATAAGAGTCCAAATGTTGATATCGGAGAACTACGGTCATTGATTTATCTGTGCATTTACTTGCCGATAACCCTTTTCCACTGTTCAGTCTCACGACTCAAGTGAACATTATCAAACCAGGGTATTCTTACTTGTTAGGTCAACTACAGTTAGAATGAAACTCTTGAGAGCAACTCTGAAGCCATTTGTGTAAGAGAAACGCTGGGGCTTGAATCGGGAACCGGTATCATATCGGAACGAAGTTCCTCTAGAAGTGAACATTGTTCGCCGTTAGGTAGTTAAAGTGTGCAATCTCAATATTTTTTCTGAAAGTCGAGCTGAAACTCACGTTCCTGTGTTAATCATTCTGACCGTTCAGGCAAGTACTGCGCTATTACGACTGACATGCAACCTTAACAAGTATGTCGTAGATTTTACGTTTTCTGCTTATTGAGTTTGGCAGACGCGTCAACGGCGATCGAAGTCAGTTATTTCTGTAACTCTGTCTCCTCAGTGACGTATCACTGCAAAAGTTATATAATTATACTCATCGAAGTATTAAATAACACAAGGACCGTTCTTTTTGTAGCTTGAATTGACTTCAGTTGCTAAGACTAATGACCAATAGCTGTTCGGTTAGCTATTCACGAGAACCTGAGCCATAATACAGGAATGGTGTGTGTTAGTGTGAGTGCTACTGATATTGACACTTTACTAAGTTTCATTAGCTTAGTATAATGCACGTGCAACTCACTAAAACCCAAACCACTCTTTTCATGCTGTTAGAATTGTCACTCCGTTCCTGTGTAAGCCTTTAGGCATTCTTTTTTGACAATTCTGACATTACAGGTATATGGTTTTTAGCCAAATTTCTCTCAGGAAGGGTCTCCTCAGCTCGATACCTATGTCGATTACGTGATTCCATCAGTCCATTAACGAAAGTTGTGGCGATTTCCGTGCCAGTCGGCCTGGTATTATCCTCAGGAGTAGTTGTTTTCTCGATCGTCCAACCACCTTGAAACCTTCGGTCGTAATTACCGCCTCATGGGGAGCCCACAGAAACCAGGGGCTAAGCTACAAAAATGATTTTTGCTAATCGATAATAGGCCCTGACTTCTCGTGTAATCTGACTAATCCGAAGAAGTCGAGTGTAAAACCAGCCCTTTCACACCACATGCGTGGGAAAAGTCCAAAAGTCAGGAAGTAATCGACTTGCACAGAACAAATCAAACATAACTCGCGATCTAATCATTATTTCAAACATTATACTTAGATTCAGCGAAGCATCACTGAAAAATATCCACGTAACACATCACTGCTCATCCATTCCAAGCCATACTGCCTGAACTACTGAATAACGTCCAACACCAACTAACAACAGCACTCTCACATTTTCTAGCATGTAATACAAGTTTGCGACGTCCAATCCTTAACTATGAAGTTTGTAGTGTCATAAGATATAATGCTGATTTGTGTGTAACTTGGCGGTAGAATCAGAGACGAATTGAATTATCTTGTAGTAACAAGTCACTAAATACCTGACATTCTATGGGCATGAAGCAGCACATTAATTTACTTAAGTTTGCTTGGAAGCAACATTATCATTTCGGCGCGTTTTCATGACCGCGGTGCAGTCATACCCGGATCGACACTAAGGGACCAAAAATTTTACTGATTTTAAAAGAAATCAACACTACACAATTGAAAAGGATTGTTTCAGTAATTATAGGAAAACGACAATGTTCCTCCTGCCTCAAGGCTGCATTCGGTCCATCAGCCTGATCATAACTTCTGGAGATAAACTGATACAAAATGATTAACATTCAAGTAATGAGGAGATGGAGATACTTAAGGATAATTTGTCTAAATCAGCGCACTTCATATATAACATAGGTTTTTTATTGCTACTTACCTTTTTATATTACAATTACAAAAACTTTGCACATCATAGGCAATACTTGAGATTAATGTCCTCTTGACGGTGCCTGCTCGTAATTAATCACATAAAACTGTATGTTTTCTGATTGAGAAGACAATTAGCGCATTTACAGACTATTTTGCACAAATTATAAAATACAGATTGCGGAAAGCAGCAAGTTCGCATCCGCCTTTCATTGAACAGAAAGAGTAAAAGGTAAAGTGCTCAAGGCCTCATTTGTCTTGAAACAACATAATTATTTTTATTTCATTAAACGATACGTGTACATAGAGATTTACAGCCGCCGCGCAGCAGAGGCAAAAATAAAGAATAATAGATTCTGATGCTGCTATGCGATGGTTCATTTCTTTTACATTACAATTGTTTGATAACTTCAGGCCATCAGGAGTTTACTATTGAGCGTATACTGATGTTTGTGAGGCGAAAATTACCAATATTACACTGCCTCCCATGAGGAGGGAAGGAATACGCAAGGTATTACTTTCATCCTCATACCCATTGGAATATTTGTAATTTTCGGGTGTAACATACAGGTTATTAAAAAAAAATTTTCATTTCATACTCATTCTATAATATAAGAAGTGACGTTACAATTTGCAGTTACTGACCGGTGATCAGTGTGAATTTATTTTGTATTTCTTTCAGTCTTTGCGTGGTTTCAGTCTATCCTGATGATTCTTAACATTAAAGCTATAAGTATACATATTCACAAATTTACAAGAAAAAAAATCACACTTCATCTATCGTCACGGCAAAAGCAATTTGACAATTACAACTGCTACATAACTTTTTTTAACCGTATTAATTATATTTTCATCCTCTTTTCAGTTTATTGCTTTGTCGTTTTGTCGAGCTTCATTAGCTCGGTCGCATTTAATGATGCATTTATTTCCGTCGCACACACACTATTTATCATAGACTTGGATTGTAGAGCGGCCACTGCTGATGGCTTCGACAAGGAAGTCTGTATCTTTCACTTTCAGGGCTCAAGAGTGGCTCTCCGAATTATTTCACATATGAAACAGATAAATATCTAATATTAAAAAAGCTTACAAAACTAATTTTATGTACATGTAGGATGAGATACAGAAAGGATCGGATCCTTTGGCGTTTTGTCGTGTGCTTATTTTAATTTGAATAGTGACCTTTCGTTAAAGTTTACATTTCAACAGTGTTCTGTGGTGACTTTGTGACTTATTTCTGCAAAGGATCAGTCATTGGACTAATTACGCTAATTTCTCTATCTTAGAGTCTCTCAGAATGTTCATGGTATACACAAAAAATGTTTTCAGTACTGCGTGACAATGTTTTTGCTACAGGGTCTAGCGCACAGCAACGGCTGTTGGCGGTGGAATGTTCGTATTATTTCGTTACACGGTGGCTTTCGGCCTCCAGTGTTGCGAACGGTTATAATTCAGTGTGCGCGCACGTTACCGGAGCTTACTTGCGGGGCGTTCATATCGCTTTTGATGTGCCGTGGGTCGCTTTTGTTCGTCGGATTGTGGCTTTGTACTTTCATATTTTTAAATTGCTGGAGGGAGCTCCTTCCACTGAAGCTGCATCACATTACTTCCTGTCCACTATCCAGTTACGAATTTACAGGTAAGTGATAGCTATCGCTGCAACTGCGTGTGTGAAAAGGCACGGATTATGACTCGTCGCACACATCGATGAACCTTTTCACACGTACTGTGCAGTACAATACTGCCACTGAAAATCGTCGAACTTTACAACTTCACTTGCACTGTGGTGAGCAGCTGCGTGAACGTTGTATTCGGTGAAATTCTCACTTCATAACGTTACACTGTGTTTACAAGTTGACCTACGTACTAATATTTACAAGAGTTCACTTAAAATTTAGGATTAATTTAATTGGCCTCTTCGAATCAGAACAACTGTTTCTTAATTTGCCTTTTTACCATTTGCGCCTACGGCCACATGTAAAAGCTTTCAAAAGTCCTTTTTCTTTGACTTAATTCATTCCAATCTCCTTTACAAATAATGTCTTTCATAGTAATCTTTATCACGCTTGTTTATTCATTTTGAAGGTCCAATACGTATTTAATGCTCATCTCACTTAGTGACTTGTGAGAAGTGCCTCGTTTATTTCAAAGATTCTTTCGTGTCTGCTTGTCTTTAAAAAAAATTCGAGGACAGACTTGGAAAGAATAGATCCGCTTCATGTTTTCGTGTAGAAATACAAACAGTCTAAAAAGAACAGTGGGCAAAGCGGGCCTACTCCTGGATCGGCGACTCCTCAATCGGGGTCGAAGATTAATTTACATTACTTAATGCAAAAGCAATTTACGCGTCTCTAACCTATTCATTTTTATAAGTAGTGCCTCAGTTGCCAAGCACACGAAAGGTATTCATTATTCGCATAATCACAGAGAAAACAATTAAAATTGCAGTGTGCACTTAAAATAAATTTATCACCTCAAGTATGTATATCTAATATGCACCTTACTGCAATTTGCTTACTGCTCCTTGTTCATTTCTTAGCCTATGTCAAGTTCATGCATTACGCATTTGGGTATTAATTGTCATTTGTATATTTATACAAGCCTCTCACCAGATCGTTATTGTTTGCTGCTGTGGCGATCTGTGAAGCTTGGGCGAGATTCTTATTCTATTTGCTGCTAGCTTGCGAGTTCGCAGTTCTTCTTTTCCTCAGTTTGTTCATAGCTTGGCCTCATCTTATTTTGTATTATATAATCAGCTTCCTTTTTACTCCATCACTCTTTTACTTTTGGTTAGCGTCAGGTTTATTTTTAATGATTGCGCTGCGTTATCTATCTGTTGTTACTTAATCTTAGGTATCGGTTTACTTCAAAAGAGATATCAATCTCTCGCTGGCACAGCACTGTGCAGGAACTTACAAGTCAAATCTAGCGACGGCTTTGAGCTAACGGGTGGTGCCTTATTAACTTGGTGATTTAAATTAGAGAATAACCTCATGAAATCGAATCTTGTCACACTACATTCCTTCTTTGTGTCGGACGTTAAGTATTTTCTTCCAAAACAAGTCACTGATTTGTCCTCGATTAAATTTCACTTACTAGTACTAAGAGCATACAATCATCATTTTCATTTTACTATTTCGCGAGATAAGTTTATTATTCGCTCTTGACTCTTTCCTCATTTTAGTATCTCGGGGCTAATATCTCTCGAGCACACCATTCTTCGTACATACTAACTTATAACTAAAACTGGAAATCGCCTCTCGGACATGTTTTCCTTCTTCCACAAAGTTTATTAAAATAAATACTTGTCTGCAGCCTATTCTGTATTTTATTTTCCAGGCACGATGTTTTAATGCATAAGGTTTCCTTTTAGCACCGGTTAACGTCCGTAGTCGGCTCAATTCAGTTCTTTACACTCATTGGTTAATCTTAATCTCCAGTACCTTAGAATTTTCTTACAGCTTAAATTAACTTAATTCCTGGCGTTATAAAATTTTCTTAAATCATGATGGTGGAACAATCCTTTGATTTTATTCGTGGCAGGGTCAGATAACAAATTGCTACCTATGTGGGGTTTCCTCATTATCACAAAAGTACCTTCTTCTTTAACAACAGGGATGGTTTAAGTCATGACTAATACCTTTTCTCCTTCTTTGAAATCGATAACTCTGTCCGGCCGATAGATGGGGAAGGTGGTTTACGATCTGTTCGAAAGATGTTACGAAGTCTATCCACTTAGGCTGCTTATCCGGAATGTACGTTCCTATTAACCTGTTAAATTCTTTGAATATTCTTTCTATCGGATCAGACTGGGTTCGGAATCGGGATATCAAAATATGTTTAATCCCATGGCGCGCAAGGAATGCACGCCATTGGTGTGATGTGAAATTTGAAGTGTTATCGGACAGGATTGACTGGGGAACACCGAATCTTGGGAAATAATCATGTTCAATGCGACGAATTATTGGATTTGCACAGGAAGATTGCACTGCGTACAGTCTTATGTGTTTAGAAAAATTGTCGGGAATTACTACTAAGTATTTAGCGCCTCCCATACCGGTGGGTAATGGACCTGCCAAATTGATACTAAGAAGCAGGTTTGGCCTTTCAGCAATTATTGGATTTAATGGGATTGAAGTGGAAATGTTTAAGGGTTTTGCCTTTTGACAGATGACATAGTTCCTCAATAACTGATGGATTCTCTGATGTAGATTCAGAACATAATAATAAGTCGAGATTTTTCTTTTGCATTTCTCTGGTCCGTAGTGGCCCCATAAAATGTGGGTGTACCACAGAAGATGTTATTTATTTATTAATCTTGCATCTAGGACTAGCCTTACGCTACCATCTGATTTTAGTACAGTTAATAAAGGACTCGAATAAGGTGAATGAGACAATTCTATCACATTTCAGCTTAGCATTTTCCAAATCTCGCACTTGACCGTTTCGCGTCTTGCACATGGAATTGAATAGCTTGTTTTACAGTAGGTTGAGTGGGGCAGTACCTCCATTCGATATTCAAAGGCTTTTATTAGTCCAGGTTTCTTAGAAATACTTGAACGTAATCTATTAACAAATTGTTAAGTTCATTCTATTGTGGTTTGGACAGTTCAATGGAGACGCGCGGGATTAGCCGAGCGGTCTTGGCGCTGCAACCATGGACTGTGCGGCTGGTTCCGGCAGAGGTTCGAGTACTCCCTCGGGCATGGACGTGTGTGTTTGTCCTTAGGATAATTTAGGTTAAGTAGTGTGTAAGCTTAGGGACTGATGACCTTAGCTGTTATGTCCCATAAGATTTCACACGTATTTGAACAAGTTCAGTGGATTCACTAGCTTTGACGTTTAATTCATTTTCATCGGGAATTAGGTCTTTATAGTCATCGTCATTAACACTTTCAAACTCTATCCTGTCTCTTGACTGACCGTACCGTTGTCCTTTAGTCCACTGTCGTACTGTTATTTGAAGCCCGATAAACTTTGATTCCACTTCACATCTTAACAAATTTACTGTTACCTGTTGCTGACTTACTACTAGAGTACAGGTCCCACACTCGATATCAATTTTAGCTTTCGTCTGTCTCAAGAATTCCATGCCCAGGAGACATGGCACTGATAGGTTTTTAACAATGAGGAAAATTAATGTTACTGAAAGAGACTCTATTTGGATTTTAAGCTGAGTTTGAAGATTTACACGTTGTGTTAGTGGACCAATTGCTCCCGAAACGGTACAACCTTGAATTGGAAGTAATAAAACTTTGCATACAGAAGATATTTGCTTAAATAAACATAAAGATAAGACATTTATATTAGCTCCTGTATCTACGATGGCTGTTAACCGGTATTTTGGTTATTGATATTCTCATGGAAGCTTGAACTTGTTCATCCCAAGCGTCATCATTGTCTTTCGTCTCAGTATCTGCTAATAGATCATCCCGCAAGTTCGTGTCTTCGTTATGTTTTGCTGTGGCTTGAATGGAGTGTAACCGTTGTTGAAAGATTTATGTTGGCCTCCACCTTGATTATGCCACTTATTTCCTTTCCACTGGCGATTTGAACTGCAAGACTGATCGTTTTGATAATTGCCGTTGGCCGTTTGCGTGTTTCCATATTGCTGGGACTTTGTGTTATAATGTGTGTTTCCATACTGCTGTGGTGGCGAATTATATATTGGATTGTATCTCTGCCCGTTATTGTAGTTAGTTTTGTATTTACTGTTGGAGTACGTGCTGTGTTTATTTTTAAAACCGTTGAGGGGTTGGTACTGGCTGTCGCTGTGGCGCGCTTTCTCTCGGCTACCATTGTTGCCAGCCTACTCTGTATTGTGCTGGCTGCCTGCACTGAAGTGGGCGTTGCCAACATTAACTGTAGCTCCTCGTAAATCAGATCTAAGGCCGGTATTACACTATCAAATTTCTTTGTCCAATATCTTTGTCCAATATCTTTGTCAAAGATTTTTGATAGTGTAATAGGGATCTTTGACAAATGTCGTCCAATATTTGGTCAAATCTAGGCCGAGGCCGTATATTTGATCAAAGAAATCGCTTGTCTTCTGTTCACTGCAATGCGATATGTTACCACGCGGAGCGCTAGTATCGCTGCAGCGTTCTGTCGTCTGTAGTGTTTTTATAACCATTGCCAGTAAATACAATTGGTGTGTGCCGACAACTACAGAATTAATAGAGATGTCTGAAGCTTATGAGGCGCTTTACAACGTGAGGCACCCTGAATACAAAAATAGATTAAGAAGATTGGAGACCTAACCTGACCTAACCTAACCTAACATAACATAACCCTCTCCTGTAGCAAGGAATCGGAGTGTTATAGTGAGCCTGTCTTCTGAAGATGTAGCAGTTCTTAAGTGAAAATTGTGCTTTGTGATATGAGGATACACTTCATTGAGCACATACAGAAATGTATGCACATCCATTCTTAAGTAATTGATGTACGACTTGACGTCTTCCACTGTAAGCTCACATAACAAGTTTTGTTGAATGCTTTTATCATGTCGTCGTAAAACCCACGGCTTCACCCAGATTAGATTAGTTTTTCGTTCCATAGATCCGTGCTGAGGAGATCCTCGTGGATGTGGAACATGTCGATTTTTTTTAAGCTGAAATAAAAATACTAATAGTATGAATAAATACAATACATCATTTGTTTCTATTAAAAATTTCGCCAAGGGAGTAGAAGGAGTTGGCCAGTAGTAAGTCTTTCAGGCTCCTTTTAAACTGATCTTTATTTCTAACTAAATTTTTTATGTTTCCTGGCAAATTATTGAAGATGAGTGTTCCTGAGTAGTGGACCCCTTTTTGAACTAAAGTAAGTGTTTTTAAGTCCTTGTGCAGATCATTTTTGTTCCTGGTATTGTATGTATGAACTGAGTTGTTTGTTAGAAAAAGAGATATATTAATTACGACAAATTTTATTAAGAAGTAAATATACTGAGAGGCAGTAGTTAACCTGCGAGCCGGAAGTATAGTGAGACTCTTGTCATTTGGGCCTACGAGAGTTACAGTTTTTTTTTGTTTGTTTCTCATGCCTCGATAACTGTACAAACATATCGTTGCATGTATTGTAATAATCATTACATATAATGATCCACATGCAACAATATCTCTACGGAAGTATCTAGGCATGAAATATAAAACAAAAAAAGCTAACCTGCAAATCTCGTACGTCCAAACGACAGTCTCACTGTACTTCTGGCCCGCCAACAGTTTCATTTTCTTTCTTATTTTCCCCCAGTACCAATGCAAGAATCTGAAGTACCCAGTTCTTTGAAGAGGTTTCTGCAGGAGGTCCGTGAATTTACTCCACAAATAATACGTATTACACGCTTTTGGACCGTGAAAACTTGTTTGACTTCAAGATTTACCCCAAAATATTATCCCATATGACATTATGGAATGAAAGTATGCAAGCTTTTTCATTTTTATGTTGCCTATGTCTGCTAACACTCGAATTGCAAATACAGATTTGTTAAGGCGTTTCTGCAGTTCTGTGGTGTGCTCCTCCCAACTGAATTTATTATCAAGTTGTAATCCCAGGACTTTTAAGGCTGTCAACCTCGTATGTATGGTTCCATTTTTTCCCCCACTTCTTTTCCGCATGTGCACACAATGCAATTGGAGTACGTAGAACTGCTGCGGTTAATAACAAGTTGTTGTCAGCCATCTTGAACTTTGACGAAAAATTTGATGACAGTGTAATACCCCCTCTAACGCTACGTCAAAGATCTTTGTCAAGTATATTGGACGGAATATTGGATCACATCTTTGATCAAATCTTTGACAAAGAAATTTGATAGTGTAATACCGGCCTAAGGAGTTTAACACTGGTAGGAAGGTATCAGTATCTTCCTCAGAGACGTTTACTGACTTTTCTCTGATCGCAATACGTAGCTTTGTTTATGTGATCATAAAACTTCTTTGGCGGTGATTGACGAATCCCACAACTTAATTTTCGCTAAATATTTCTCGAAATATCTCCTCAGGTTTCCTCACTGGTTGTTAAACACTTCAGCGTTGTAAACCTCTTTTTCTCAGGCCCTGCTGCACACCAGAACTCCAGAATTTAGCTAAAAACATCTGTTCGATCTCCTTGTAACTGTAAGAGTCGACCATTTCGGTTCCCCATAAGGCAGCGTCTCCTACGATAAAACCAGTAACGAAGGCGGTCATTCCAGCTATTCGGAAAAATTCCTGAAAAATTTTCGGAGGAATACTATAGGACGAATTTCTCTTTTCTGTGGGTGAAAAGTCGGAAAAACACGATGCTTGATCACGCTTTCTTTCTGCATCAACCTGACAAAAGCTGGTCGGCTGGTACTCTGAATTGTGTTGCTATAGAACTGTGGGTTTGAGAGTTATCAAGTGGTGAATGGTATTGTACCTGCTGTTGTTCACCACCTGTGGTGAATTATTCCACTCTCCTGACGCGTGATGTAGGGAATTTTCAACTCGACATTTGAGTGTACGAACTTCAACTATCTGCTGACACCATTCAGGTAAATCCTGAGCTAACGTTCGTCTTATCTGGCCTAATTCTGACATGACCGTGTCTCCTGTTTTTCCAGGGGCTGCCAGTATTTCAAAGGTTACATTTTTGACAGTTTCCCTGAGTTCGTTCTTGATCTTCTTTTCTATGAATCTGTCTTTGTTTCTAATCCACTCTTGGTAGTGATCGGACAATGCTTCGGCGTGTGCCTTTACAGTAGTCTTTACTTGATCCTCTGTTAAATATAGATCTGTTTGGAAAGATCATCGACAACATTATCGATCTTGTCTACTGCGGTTTTAACTCCCTTTACGTCATCAGAGATTGCATTATAATCTTCTTTTAATGTCGCAGCTTGTTTATGGTATTCCATCACTTTCGAAATTATCTCTCCCTTGGCTGCTTCGATTTTAGCATCTAACCGTTTGGATATGCCCTGTATTTTCGACGCTACTTGTGGGGCAATTTCTAACATCATGGCCTTGATCTGACTACTGATTTGGTTTTGTGCGTTACCCAACTGGGTATTTAAATCAGCTGTTTGTCTACTTTTAGTTCGGCCTTTACCGAGTTTAACCGTGTATTTAGCTCATTTATCTCTGTTTGCAAGTCTGTTCTTACTGAATTTATGTCTGTTTTTATTGAATTTATGTCTGTTTTTACTGGATTTATCTTTTCATTAAGATTTGCAAGGACCTGGTCTTTATTACGCCGTATTTCTTCGGCCTTCTCATTTCCTTCGCGGGCCTTTTTATCCATTTTTTTCCTGCTTTTCACGTTCCTTTCTTTGTGTTTCAGTCTTTGACTTTCGAACTTGCTTTCCGTTATTGATTCGGTCATTGCAGCCGGGTCACTTAGCGCGTGATCGTAAGGGATAGTGAGGCCCATTCGGATCACCGCCGTCATGTGCTTTTGTCTGTGTCCGCTGTTTACCATCAGCCATGTTCGCGAATTATTTGTCAAACGTCAAGATGCTGCAGATATTATTGTCACTGCCGTCAGTCGTTTGTCTGTGACGTAGTGCTATGGCTTGCTGGGACCTGAGATGAAATTTTAACTGCGGATAACAATTGACGTTCACGTACGTCAAGAAGACAAGATGGTTCCTATTTATTACAATTATCACTTTTGAGCGTAACTATCCGCCATATTGTAAAAATTTTGCACTTCTCTGAAAACAATAGTACACTTTCACTGAATTTAACTACCGAAGACTGAACTATAGAAAAAATGAAATAAAGCAGTTTAAAGGCGGCAAAAGACAGGGTTAAGTTTTGATCAACTCGAAAATGCTACGTCACTACGAAAGCTTGGCTACTGCGCATGAAAATTTCACTTACTTTTTGCTGTCTTGATAGCGGTACGGCTGGATACCCGCGTTTTTTGGTATTTCCTGCGTTCGTTCTTCCGGATCGATTAAGTAGTTTTTCTCACTTCTCTTTCTTGGATGAATTGCATCCACATGAAAAAATGAAACAGTTATGAGATCAAGAACTGAAATTTTTTAAACATATTCATGAAATGATTTTTGATCAGGTCCCTGTTCGGGCCCCAAGTGCAGTGTTTTACACACACACACACACACACACACACACACACACATATATATATATATATATATATATATATATATATATATATATATATATCACTGCTCATCCATTCTAAGCCATACTGCCTGAACTACTGAATAACGTCCAACACCAACTAACAACAGCACTCTCATATTTTCTAATATGTAATACAAGTTTGCGACATCCAATCCTTAACTACGAAGTTTGTAGTGTTATAAGATATAATGATGTTTTGTGTGTAACTTGGCGACAGAATCAGAGATTTATTGAATTATCTTGTAGTAACAAGTCACTAAATACCTGACATTCTTTGGACATGAAGCAGCACATTAATTTATTTGAGATTGGTAGGAAGCAACATTACCATTTCGGCGCGTTTCCATGACCGCGATGCAGTCATACCCGGATCGACACTAAGGGACCAAAAAATTTACTGATTTTAAAAGAAATCAACCCTACATAATTGAAAAGGATTGTTTCAGTAATTATAGGAAATCGACAATGTTCCTCCTGCCTCAAGGCTGCGTTCGTTCCATCAGTGTGATCGTAACTTCTGGAGATAAACTGATACAAAATGATTTATATTCAAGTAATGAGGAGATGGAGATAATTAAGGATAATTTTTCTAAATCAGCACACTTCATATATAACATAGGTTTTTTATTGCTACTTACCTTTTTATATTACAATTACAATTGCACGTCATAGGCAATACTTGAGATTAATGTCCTCTTTATAGTGCCTGCTCTTAATTAATTACATAAGACTATATGTTTTCTGATTGAGAAGTCAATTAGCACATTTACAGACTATTTTGCACAAATTATAAAATACAGATTGCGGAACGCAGCAAGTCCGCATCCGCCTTTCATTGAACAGAAAGAGTAAAAGGTAAAGTGCTCAAGACCTCATTTGTCTTCAAACAACAGAATTATTTTTATATCATTAAACGATACGTGTACATAGAGATTTACAACCGCCGCGCAGGAGCGGCAAAAATAAAGAATAATAGATTCTGTTGCTGCTATGCGACGGTTCATTTCTTTTACATTACAATTGTTTGATAACTTCAGGCCATCAGGAGTTTACTATTGAGCGTATACTAATGTTTGTGAGGCGAAAATTACCAATATTACAAGTTCTGTAATTATAATCAAAGTTCACTTGACAAGCTTTCTAGGAGCTGTTAGAACATTGTTGCATGAACATTGTAACAGAATAGATATTATTACTGATTTTTTTTATTCATCTTCAGCAATCGCCGTCAATAATCTTTCTCTTTGTGTCTTACTTTCTTCGTTGGCCGTCGGTTATGATCAGTCAGTGGCCAAGAACTCAGTCCCCTGGTAGTGGTTGACAGCTACACCCACTTGCATTTCATCTCTATCTAACATGTTTTTCATACATTAAAACATGGAAGCTCCCCGTCTTGGATCATGTCTGTACTCTCGGATGGCCCTACAGCATTTAACCTATTCCGTCACCAGAACGTCACATGGAATACAGTAACATTACGACATTTGCGGACCCTTAAAAAGCATCGAATTGAGTGAAGTACTCCGCTGTAGGGTTTTACCGATGTTTCTCAATTTGAAAAAAAAATGGAGAGTCTGCTACGTATCTCTACATTTGACTTCATGTTTTATTTCTATATTCTCTTTTTCTTTGTCAGAGGGCAGTTATCCTAATTGAGGCTATCTATCCAGCAGCCCTATTATTTGCACCACTCATCACTCAGCCACCTCCTCCAGAAAATTATCTTCACTTGTGAAGTTCAGGTTTGTTCGTTGCGTATATTTTGTCTTTTCATTTCATTTATTGCGTTGTTTTTTAATGTAATGCTGAAATGCATTTTAGCATCATCTTTGTCAAGTGTAACATATATCAAAAATGTCCTGTTGCACTAACAGACGTTTACAAATATACCTTCTTCAGTGTCTCCTGATATGACTTTAGTTTTACTGACCAATGCTTTCATTACTGTCCCCTCTTCTTTCACGCCTTTACTACTTCAGCCACATAGAGGAATTTGTCCTCAAGCAGTAGATTATTTTGACTTCTCGCTGCAGTTTTTCTGTTTGGTAGTACTGTGCTGTCCGCTTTCCTGTTCCGATTGCCGATGCTATGCAAGATGTAAGACTATCGGTATCCTTTAGTATGGGCAATTTACTCTGAAACTGACAGTGTGTTTTGAGACGCATGGGCTCTTAATATCGTAGAGTGCCTCTGAGACTTTGCTTCCTCGACTGCTGTTTCTGTTTGGCAAATATAATTTTGCTCTGAGAGGGGGACCAGTGATAGACTGTCACAATGTCTGGTTTTAAATTTGGCATTTCGGCCTAAAGGTATTCCGTTTAGGGTAGAGTATTTCATTTCGAATGAACTAGCAATTTACATTTACCGTATCAGCTCGCTCTCTTGCCGAGAGTACCTGTGTAATTTCCTATCAGCCAAATCAATGTCTCACAATAGTCACACGACATATTTTTATCAGTCAACAGGCTGTATCTAACCATAAGGACTCTGTCCCCAATCCTTCATCAAACTCCAATCCTGGGACGGAACATTGTACAATGTCATGCTCTCATGATGCACATTACTGCTTGTAGTTCCACTCTCTGTGCACATGTCGCGCTGAAAGCAGGTTTCCGAAGGATGGAAAGCAGATAATTTGGCGTTTGAAGTCTCGTCAAGATTATTAGACACGGAGATTTCAGAAAGGTGGCAAAGAAAATCGGTAGCGCCCTTTCAAAGGAACCCTCTCGGACATTGACTTAAGCGATTTAGCAAAATTAAGGACAACCAAAATCTGGATAACCGGACAGCGGTTCGAACCTCAGTCCTCTCGAAAGAAAGTCCAGTCGTAAAAGTGTGACACTGGTTGACTCCCAGAGATCACTTGCGTTAAATTACTGTGGAGGTGAGACACCATTATTACTGTGGTACTGTTGGTTAGAGTAATCACACATAAAGTTCACGTTCTTCATGCTGTGCTAAACTAGTGCACCGGTTTGCTATTTCAGTGACGGCTCTGAAGAATGCTGGTTAGGTCAAAGTCTTGAGAAATTCATGTCTCAGTTTCTTAGCGGTTCTGCATCGATATCATATACCCATCCGCTTGCTGAAGAATCAAGACATCGCTCTCATAGGGACACTTTAGAAACTATCGGAAACTATAAATGTTTGATCTCTAGAGGTTTAAAACTATAGCTGTGTGGCTACACGAAGAATAATGTGCGTAAGACAGCACACTTTATTCATCTCTAATATTGTGGTATGGTCCGAAGGACGGGATCCCATGTTTAAAGTTACTACCTCGCTTTGGAACCACAGGTAAGGTCAGTCGCTGTCAGATGCGTGAGAGACGTCGGCGAAGACACGTCCTCAAGAGGTCCTATACGCCATCGCTGCCAGAAGTTACTTACGTTAGAGTGCAGTGCAATCATCGTTTACGACGACAGCATTGTCTTTACTACAGATCCAGCAGCGCGAGTTGTATTAGAAACCAGAGCTGCATATCGAAGCTTACAGTCAATTGTACACAGAGATAAGACCGTCATTTTGTATTGTAGTAAGTGATAAAAGTCAGCGACAGTTAACGAGTACATTTTGTCCTTCCTGTGGACATGGATACTTCCCAAGTTAAATATTTCAGATTGTTCATTTTTAGTGAAGTGGTCTAGTATCTTGTGCGTGTTATACCGTCTGCTCGATCTCCCCCAGAAGTAAATCTAGGCTTCCATATACCCGAATAATCTGGGTGGTGTCTATTGTCAACGGCTCCTTGACGTTTGCTTCAGTGTGATACACTATCGTACGAACGCCTACGGGAATCAACAGTTTGCGAGTAGGGGTTAATGGGTGATGTTGGAAATTTGAGACCGTCCGGGACCGTCTCCGGATGGCCGAAACGGTTAAGGCAACCGCTCCGAGAGGCGGTAAACCCATGTTCGAGTCCCGGTCCGGCACATATTTCAATTTTCACCAGCTGCGACATAATCGCGAATATGAACAGTGATCCGATACTATCAAGCTCTGAATTTCCGTGTAAAACAGAATTTGAGTAATAATGCTGATAAATTTGGTGGTTCTGGGGTTTACAAGATTTTTTGTAGCAGTTGTGACAAATTTTTATATGGGTCAAACTGGCCGTTCTTTTAAAATAAAGATCATGGACCATTTGCAGGTACATAACAAAACTGCATTGGGAATACATTTAGCATAAACTGGCCACACTCTACGAATATTAAGAGCTGTATGCGTTTTCTACACAGGGCTAAGGAGCGTCGCGGTGTCGAGCTGTTGGAGACTTACAAGACCAAAAAGCATGAACACACATACGTACTCAATGGACAAAGCGATTTTGTACCCAACACCTACTTTCCTTTGTGTGATAACATACCACAATAATCCTTTTTTTTATTATTGAGTTTCGATTCCCCCCGCAGGGGGGCGGGCTGGCAGCATCTTAGTACGCCGCTCTTCAGCCTACAGAATTTGTTTTAAAAAGATGAAGATAATAATTAATAAAAGCAGGCGATAAAATCGGTGACTTAAATGGTAAAATGGCGAAAAATCGTGGAACTTAAAATATAAAACAAAGGCTTCATGATGCTAATAAAATACGTATGAAGCAGGCAGGTAAAATAACAGACAGGCAATTAAAAACCACGGCAACAGTCTGGTTTCTGTATACAAGAGATATAAAATTCACACCCGGCGACAGTATGATTTCTGTTCGCAACACATTGGAAAGATGAACAACACTGAACATTCACTTAAACACTGCACTAAAAAGCTGGCACAAATATGACATACCACAGCTGAGTGCAGGTGGAAGGAACCTGGACAGATGATGGGAAAGAAAAGGGGGGAAGGAGAGGAAAAACGAAGTGGGGGGAGGGGGGGAAAAGGAACCGATGGAAGGACGAGGACCCGTAAGAGGGGGGGGAGGGTGCTGGGCAGACACGACAGGGAGTGGGGAATGGCAGAGGAGGGGAACACAAAATGACTCGGGGGGGGGGAGGGAGGCATAGAGAGGTTAGGCAGGGAGAAAACAGGATAGAATGGGGGGAAGAGGGAGCCTGGGGAAAGGACAGAGGAAAGGAGGGGTGTGAGGATCAGAGTTGATAGGAGGGATAAATGGAGGAAGAGAGGGCATCATCCGGGAGGGGAAGTTGATGGAAGCCACCTTGGGAAAGGAGATGAAAGGTGTAGAGATGGAGGGTAGGGGGGATGCAACAGTGAAGGCATGGCAGAGAGTGGGTATTGGAGAGGAGAGGAGCAACCAGGGGGTGAGGGGGATCAAGGTGGCGGGAGGTGTAGAGTATGCAGATATGTTCGAGGAATAGGAGCAGATGGGGGAAAGGAATGAGGTTGTAGAGGATTCGTGTGTGGGACAGGAGGCATATATGGAAGGCAAGACAGAGTGCATTGTGCTTGAGGATCTGGAGTGACATATAGAATTTGGAGGGAGGGGGAGAGGGAGATATCCAGGCAGGACAGGCATAACAGAGGATGAGGCAGATTAAGGATTTGTAGGTGTGGAGGATGGTAGAGGGGTGCAACCCCCATGTCCAGCCAGAGCAGAGTTTGAGGAGTCGGACGTGGTTGTGGGCTTTGGATTGGATGGAGTGGAGATGAGTATCCAGGTGAGGTGACAGTCAATGGTGAGGCCTAGGCTAATTTATACCTAGCCTTCGTGCTGATTTATGTTGAGAACAGTACGCATTTGCCTTACTTCCGTACATTCATCGCTATAATCCAGTAACTGATTACATCCCACGTATTCATGGATTGCATGGCCAGACTATATAATTTTATTTATTGACTGAAAACATGTTCTATAAACGTTTTCTGTGGGAGACATGTCATGATGTATGAAAAGCCCTCTACTGGTTGAGTTCTTACGATTGTTGCGCACCTACGTAACGTCCTGGCGGCCGAGCCAACAGTGGGTGCTGATCATTGATCTGTCCTTTCTTCAGTTTTTTGTTATATAGACATTTTATTGTTCATAGGTAATTTATAGGTTTCTATAGGCAATGTATAACACATATTTTATTTTTGACCGTAAATTCACCGTAATAGTGTCTGACCTACTATCTTTACATATTTCCTTTTAGTAATTCTATACGGTTAGCTGTATTCGTCTTTTATTTATCACAAATGGTATCTATAACAGTTACCAGAAGCGAAAAGCCTACTACATGTATTTTACCTAATGTGTTTTATAAGATTGTGGTGCTTACGTAAATGAAGAATACATCTAAGCCCACAGTAGCGACATCTATGAAGGATGTAGGCAAATAGATTTCTGATAGCTACTGCAATTCAGTAGGTTCTGTACAATAACGCCAGTTGCAAAATGTCTGTCTGGACGTTGTGGGCTATTTTAAACCACATTTTAAATTTATGTGACGATGCTATGCTGAGTGTATTTATACGTTTTGACGATGCCATTACGGCTGTATCACATTAGGACATGGTGTATAACAGGCACGCTTTACCGTATTTTCGTTGTACATTTACCAGTTTGTATGTCTGGGCCCTCTGCCCCCAGCCACAACCACGTTACCTACCGCCACCTCAAACACTGCCCTCCCTCCTTCCTAGCAGTCCTTGCCACCCTCTACAACGTCATCTTTGCCACCGGCTTCTACCCTGAACTGTGGAAAACCTCCCATATCCTGATGTTCTCCAAACCCAACAAGCCTCCATCTGATGCCTTTTCCTGTCGTCCTATATGCCTCACCTCGGCGTTCAGCAAGCTCTTGGAATCCATTCTTATCTGGCGCATCCATCACCACCTCCACCGAAACCACCTCCTCCCCAACATCTAATGTGGCTTTCGACCTTACTTCTCTGCCAATGACCAACTCCTACGCCTCACTCATCTCTTCTCCCTCCAGCTTAACTCCATTTGCTCCGCCATTTTTGTCTCCCTCGACCTCGAAAAGGCTTATGCCCGTGTCTGGCATCCGGGTCTCCTGTTTTAGCTCCAGACCTACGCCCTTTCTCTCAATTACATCCCTGTGATGACCTCCTTCCTCTCTTACCGCCCCTCCTACGTTACCATCCATAATGCCAATTACCACACCTTCTACCCCTCTGCAGGTGTGTCCCAGGCCTCTGTCCTCTCACCTCTCCTCTACCTCCTGTAGACGGCAGATATGCCCCAACATCCCCCCCTCCAGTATACCTCTTGCAGTATGCCGATGACACCGCATTCCTTGCCCTCGCTCCTGCCCTCCAACGGACCCAACGCCTTCTCCAGAATCACCTTGACCTTTCTGCCACATGGTGTAACCAGTGGCTCCTGAAAATCAATCCTTCCAAGACCCAGGCAATCATTGTAGGTCATACCACTTGCTCCTTCCATCTCCTGGATTTCTCCCTTACCATCTGCACCTGTCCTGTCCCCCCTCTCCCCCAACCTCACCTACCTTGGCCTTACCATTGACCGTTATCCCTCATCTCCAGTCCAACCAATCCAAAGCCCACAACTGCCTCCGACTCCTCGAACTCCTCTCTGGCCGGACATGGGGGGCTGCACCCCTCTGCCATCCTCCACACCTACAAATCCTTAATCCGTCCAATCCTCTGTTATGCCAGTCTCGCCTGGATATCCGCCCCTCCCAGATTCTATAAATCCCTCCAGATCCTCGAGCACAATACACTCTGCCATGCCTTCCGTATACGCCTCCCATCCCACACGCAGATCCTCTACGACCTCATTCCTTTCCCACATCTGCTCCTATTCCTCGAACATATCCGCATACTCTACACATCCCTCTGCTTTGATCCCCCTCACCCTCTGGTTGCTCCTCTCTCATCCCCATCCTCTGTCACACCATCACTGTTGTGTCCCCCCTACCCTCCATCTCTACATCCTTCATCTCCTTTCCCAAGGTGGCCACCGTCAACTCCTGCTTCCGGATGATGCCCTCTCTCCCTCCATTTATCCCTGCTATCAGCTCTGATCCTCACCCTGCTCCTTTCCTCTGTCCTTTCCCCAGGCTCCCTCTTCCCCTCCTTCCATCCTGTTTTCTCCCCACATAACCTCTCCCTGCATCCCTCCCCCCCCCCCCACCGAGTATTTTTGTATTCCCAACCTCTGCCTTTACCCACTCCTTATCGCGTCTGCCCAGCACCCTGGCCCTGCGCCATCTCCATCAGCTCCTTTCCCCCCTCCCGCCACTTCGTTTTTTCCTCCCCTTCCCTCTTTTCTTTCCCATCATCTGTCCAGGTTTCCCCCTCTACCCTCGGCTGTGGTATGTCATACCTGCGCCAACTTTTTACTGCAGTGTTCAAGTGAATGTTCAGTGTTGTTCATCTTTCCAAAGTGTTGCGAACAGAAATCATGCTGTCGCTGGGTGTGAATTTTATGTCTTGCGAACAGAAACCAGACTATCGCCGTGTTTTTTAATTGTCTGACTATTATTTTACCTGTCTGCTTCATCAGACCCCTGTTCGATGTTTTAAGTTCCACGATTTTCCGCCATGTTACCATTTAAGTCTCCGATTTTATCGCCTGTTTTGATTAGTTATCATCGTCATCTTTTTAAAACAAATTCTGTAGGCTGAAGAGGGGCATACTAAGCTGCTTGTTTTTATACTTTCTTCGCATCTTTTTCTCCGTGTTTCAGTTTTTGACATTCACCGCTTTATCGCCTGCTTTTATTGTTCTCATATCTCCTCATTCTGTTTCTTTAACTTTTCTGTAGGCTGCAGAGCGGCGTATTGTGCTGCTGCCAGCCCCCCCCCCCCCCCACCCCTCTTGGGGGAAATCGAAATGAAATAAAGAAAAAAAACTAGTTTGTAGTATATTGTGATATGAAATTCTGTATTGTGTTGAAAAATAGACTGCCCACTAGGTGTACGTAATTTTTATATTGTAGATCTGAAGAGGGCCATTACTGACTACAACCGGTCATCGTCAAAGGAATTTATATTGTGATCTGAGACTGGAATTTTAAAAAAAATTTCAATTTTTGCTAAAGTATCACCACACTGCCCTGTGTAGCTGTAAGTCACGAGTTTCCCACCCATCCTTTCTCTTTCTTTCT
Organism: Schistocerca piceifrons; assembly: GCF_021461385.2. Classification (NCBI taxonomy): domain Eukaryota; kingdom Metazoa; phylum Arthropoda; class Insecta; order Orthoptera; family Acrididae; genus Schistocerca; species Schistocerca piceifrons. The sequence goes on along the minus strand of NC_060142.1, from coordinate 421,261,829 downwards.
CAATTCTCTATTTCATATAGAAATTTAGGCTTGATAGGTCCCACTACACTGCCGACGCAAATGTCAAGTATTTTTTCGCCCGCACTACAAACAGTTTATGCGTGATATAACAATTTTTTCGAAACCGTTATGAGCCCCGAATATACTTGCATTACGTCTATATTTTCATTATTTTATCCGTACCTAGTTTGAGCGAGGGTAAGTCAAAAAGTAAACGGACTTTTGCAATTTCTGCCCATAGGGCTTGACAAAGCACTACAATATCCTGGGCTGAAGTACTGTCGTCCGCAACAATTCTGTACAACGTATAACTCTATTCTCGCGTTAGTCGTTGTATTGTTTTAGACCGTGAAACATGGCACGCCAGGGGGGAAATGAGGACTGTGATACCCTTTTTGTTTGTGGAAGGTGTTAACCTGCGGATATTATCCGTCGAATGCAAGTACAGTATGGTGACAGCTGCGAAGCACGATGTACGAATGGATAGGGCGCTTCAAACAGGGAAGATATCCTCTGTGTGATGAGGAAACATTGGGCACACCATCGACGTCAACAATTGAGGACAATTTGGAAGTCGTTGAGGGTATGGCAATGAAAAAGAGACGAATCACAATAGACGAAATCGCCAGTACTTGACATATCAGTCATGGTTCAGCGTATTCCATCTTACACGACAAGCTAAATTTTCAGAAAGTGTGTGCAAAGCGGATACCAAAAGCCCTGTCAGCGCAGCATAAGGCGCCAAGGATGGACGTCTCTTTTAAACATTTGGTCCGTTTTCATTGCGAGTGAGACAGTTTTTTAAAGGAAATTGTTACTGTAACCGAAGCGTAGGTTCATCATCACGTCCCGGAAAGTAATGTTGCGAGCATGGTTTGGAAACATCCATAATCACCAGAAGTTAAAAAACTTAAAGGTCAACCATCAGCTAGTAAGATCATACTAACACTATTCTGGGACATGGAAGGTGTGGCAGTCGTTCATTTCACTTCAAGAGGAGAAACTGAACAGTGAGAACTGTTGTGATGTGTTGCGAACTAAACTGAAACCTTCAAATGATCCAAACGACGCGAAAAACTGCCGCAAGGTAACGCTGGGCCACATTCTGCCAAACGGACGACCGAAACAATAAAGTAGTTGGGATTTGAATTGCTGGAAAACCCGTCACACAGACCAGACCTGGCTACAAGCCTTTTCCATCTGTCTGGGCCATTGAAGGAAGGGCTCAGGGGAAGAAGATTTGCAGCCGACACAGAAGTCATTGCTACAGTGCAAAATTGGTTACTGGTGCAACCAAAACACTTTTTTTCCGGCAGAATAAAAAAGACTTGTGAGAAGTTGGACAAAGTGCGTTGAAACGCAGGGACGTTACGTTAAAAAATAATGTATGTTTCAGTTTTGTATCATTAGAATAAATATTCCTATTCTCGAAAGTCCCTCCACTTTTTTGACTTCCCTCGTAAATGCTCTGACAAAGATGGGAAGATTTACACCACGAACACCTTGACCGAACGCTACCAAACTGACACAGCAGTATTTGTAGGCCTGTGTGATGAGTTGATTAAACTTTCATCCATATTCGAGACTATTTTCAGTCACAAAAAAGCTATTCCAACAGATGAAAAATGGTTTGAGTATGTAACGGTAAGGGGTGTATCTAGGATTGCTGTAACTATTCATGGGATATCACAACACAGCGCGTCCAGAGTACATGTACGAGCAGCTTCGCAAAATCTTTTGAACTTAGAAAAAGGTCGAACCGTTGGCATGTGGGGCACATGGTGACAAGTCGTGCAGACATTCAGCTGTAGTGCAATGAGTATGGAACTATTGGTAAACGCGGAACAACAGTATGTCAAGAAGAGTAGGCACAGATCCTTCCTGAAGGACTGCAGAACGAGAAAACGCTTGGGTTGTTTAGTTCGCTCTGACAAATAGACGGATAGAAAAACAGACAACAAATAACATGCAGGAAGAGTTTAGGTTAGAGGTAGAATGTTGCTACGAATCGTCGCGTACAGATTACTGAAAATTTGGTTGAGATCTCGACTTTCCACATGTCGCTTACCCCTGACACTATACCACAGACAAGAGATAAATTTAAGCGTAGAACGAGAGAGTACTAGGATAGTGAGGGGCAGTCTGTGAGGTTCGGTGTTGAGTTTCGGTTGTGTTTATGGCGTTCAGATCGACGCCAATGCCTCTATAGACTATTTAGTGATAGGTCCCAGGAGCGATTCTCAGGGTCCGTACCTGTACAACTACCAGAATGACATTGTGGGCGGCTATTGCATATGACAGCAGGGTTGATTTGGTGATTGTCGAAGAGTTTCTGCATGCTCGCTAGTATGTGGCAAGAATGGTAAACCCCCTTTTCACTAGGGTACGAAGCGGCATTTCCGGCAGAATAGTGGAACACCAACACTGCGGTTCGCACACCCTACGCCTTGAGGAATGTGCAGGAGCTTCGCTGGCCCGTCCATTCCCTGATTTGTTGTACATAGAACACGTCTGGGATGAGGTGGGAAGACATGTTCTTTTATATCAGCCTCTGGACAGATAATCTTCATGAACTTCACTGGCGTACGTGCACCAATAACTTCTGGAACTCCGTGTTTCACATCTCGCTTCCGTAATGGAACGTGTGGGGAATACTGGAAAGCCGCGCTGAGAATCATAAGGTCCTAAAGCACAACGTTCGTGATTTTGAGACTGTAATATGTATGCATATTCCTGACATCTACTGACCTTACGTTGAACCAGCTTTATATGTCCTCTAGGTCACACCGTATATAAGAATATTCTCATAAAGATGACTCACCACTTTCTCTGGCACAAAGCACATATTTTCATTGCTGTAGGAATGCTCACTGGCAGTCATGGCACCCCTTTCTTCATAAACGCCGAAATTTCTTCAAGAAATACCCCACCATAAGCTCAATTTTCGGCATCATCATTCAAGTCTGTAAAATTGGCGCTGAGGAGTTCAGAAACTTTATGAGTGTGCAGACCTTACTACCATACCACAAGTTGATGTTCAAGGAAATAACGTAAATTTCATAAATTTTACAATGGTGAAGTTTTCAACAGGTTGTCATGAACTGTTGATTAAAGTAACATTCTTCATTGGAATCGTGGGAGGCCATCACATCAACGGAAAGAGTAATTTGTCATTTCCATGCAGTCTGTAGATTCCTCACAAAATCAAGTGCCCAAATACGTATATGGATGACAAATATCAACCTTGAAACACAAAGACTTAACAAAACTATTAGGTTTCATGCCTGAAGCGAACGGTACCTGTTCTTTCTGTTCTGATTGTAGTTTCATATCAAGTGCAAACTCAATAGTTCTCGAGAAGATACTATTGTCACTAGCGATATATATTGGAAATTTTGTGATTGACATTAGTAATAATCACAATCTAAATATTAATTAATATTGGTAACGCCACGTAGCGCTCTGTATGAAAATCACTGACTGTGCTGTGTGAAGTCCGTGGCTGGTTTGCATTGCTGTAATTTGCTATTGTAGTGTTGGGCAGTTGGATGTGAACAGTACGTAGCGTTGCGCAGTTGGAGGTGAGCCACCAGCAGTGGTGGATGTGGGGAGAGAGATGGCAGAATTTTAAGAGCGGACGATCTGGACGTGTGTCCGCCAGAAAGAGTAAATTTGTAATACTGGATATCATGAACTGATATATATATATTATGACTTTTGAACACTGTTAAGGTAAATACATTGTTTGTTCTCTATCAAAATCTTTCATTTGGTAACTATGCATATCAGTAGTTAGTGCCTTCAGTAGTTAGAATCTTTTATTTAGCTGGCAGTATTGGCTCTCGCTGTATTGCAGTAGTTCGAGTAACGAAGATTTTTGTGAGGTAACTGATTGATGAAAGGTATAGGTTATTGTTAGTCAGGGGCATTCTTTTGTAGGGATCTTTGAAAGTCAGATTGCGTTGCGCTAAAAATATTGTGTGTCGGTTTAAGCACAGTCATTTATAATTTTTCGAAGGGGACGTTTCAAATGTTGAGACTGGCGGTTTGTCTATAAATCATAAACATCCATTTTTCTCTAAACTCTGTGTCTGCGTTTTGGACTCTTCTGGTTCTCAATGCCTTAAATACTTTGTTTAGTATTTGCCTTTTTATTTCAGTTGCTAAATACACTAGCATATACTCTTTATCGGCGAAGAGGTTTTGTAAATGGCTCCTGCGTTTAAAATTCTTATAAAAGTCATCTAGCATTTTATCGTATCTTTTACAGGTTAAATTAGACTCGGCTCCAATCCCGACATGAATCTCTTGTGTTATCATCGTTAAGTGTAATGGCTTCAAGATAAGGAGCTCGCTGAGACATCATTGTTATCAGATTTAGCTCGCACTGTTCACTGTCCACGTTTCAAAGTCCGCCATACTTTGCGCCTCGTGGATTATGTACATTACAATGAAAAATGGGTTGAGATAACAAGTCTCAGGCGTACAACGGACCTCTGTGTTCAACGAGCACAGTAGTGCTGCAAGCGACCATATCATCGGCGCAAAGGACACGCATCGGAAAACAGTTCATTGTTGATGGAAGGTTCTCAGGTTTATGAATTGGGCGGTAGTGTGGGAAAACCGCGACATTTCGACAAGTTTCATGCTCATTATCTTCTGACTTCGCCCGAGCATGATAAGTATGACACTCGTCGAAGCTCCGTGGTTTTCCAGTCTGGGAAATTTCAAGAGTAGTGTATGCTGGGGAAGTTTATATTCACATTGTTCATTGTTCTTTCAACGAAGCTCTCTAGGACTTTTAATTAATCCAAGCGCAAGTTCGCAGGGCATGTTGAGATTGTGGTCATCGTCGAGACTGATTGTTTTGTCCCTTACTCGAATATCGATAGGTTTTATACGATCAGTGGGGGCCTTTTACAGGCGTTGCCTGCTCCGTGTCGCTCTGACAGACGATTCTCTGGGACTATAGATTTGCTTGACGACAGTAGCCCAGTACGTTACTGATTTTCGTAGCAGCAATATTCAATACTGCTCGCCGGTTGAGCTAACACGTCTTACCGCAATGGTATGAGGTACTATGCACCCCAGACTGGCATAGTCCGGAGTCGTCCTACAAGCTACCTAGTTTTCGCGACATATTGGTGGCCGATCAGTAAATTGTATTATTCTGGCGCTCTTTCCCGAACAACGCCCGGTATGGGAGAAAAGCAATAACTAGGGTATTCTCAGGTTCATCTTGTTTCTTCCTGCTGTGCTGCCAACATTGGGCGTCGTTCTTTCACTGTGTGTAGTGATTATTAGGGAAATAGTCTCAGGTAATTTATTTCCTTGCAGTGTTCGGTCCGAGCCTTGTTGAAGTATGTAAGATTTCTGTATTATGTGATATGGCAGATTTGTTTGCAACATTTTCACAGAAAGTGTATTTCCTAAGTACATGTATAGAGGAGAGTCTTTGGATTCAAAGGTTTTTGCTGTTGTCGAGCCCTGGTATAGTTTCTTGATCATAAGAATAAACCTAAAGTAAACAAACAAAAAGGTGATGACTCGTCAGCAACCGTAGCACACATACACTGATGGAGTAGGTCCTACCTATGTATTAGGTATCTAATTACTACTTTTCAGCCGGCCGGTGTGGCCAAGCGGTTCTAGGCGCTTCAGTCTGGAACCGCGCGACCGTTACGGTCGCAGATGTTAAGTCCCATAGTGCTCAGAGTCATTTTTGAACTAAGTTACAGTAAATGTGGCTTTAAATTATTCAAATGTATTAACAACCATCAAAGTTTTTCTTTTTGTAGCTGTGTGGCTTATATTTAGACAGTCGTGTATAGTCGCAGTCTTTGTACTTTTGTGTTCTGATCTTCGAGTTGCTAATAAACAGAGTGAAAATAGCAGCCCGGCGACTGTGGCCGAGCGGTTCTAGGCGCTTCAGTCCGGAACCGCGCTGCTGCTACGGTCGCAGCAGGCCTCAGGCATGGATGTATGTGATGTCTTTAGGTTATCTAGGTTCAAGTAGTTCGAAGTTCTAGGAGACTGACGACCTCAGATGCTAGATCCCATAGTGCTTAGAGCCATTTGAACTATTTTTTGAAAATAGCTGTCGTTTCTTCCTGCTCCGTAGTGAAACACGCGCGTGTAACACCGTTAAAAAGTGGCGAGAAACGGGTTGTTCTTAATGTCTCTCACAAAGTTACAGAAATAATCGGCTTTATAGTTTTCCGAGGCGCTGCATTTAATACAGTCACGGGATGCATAGCTGACATTTTGCACGGGAACGCGTGCGGCACGGAAGTGTTGTTTATGTCCGTTTTTGTTTACTTGCTTCGGTCGTTTCGCGCGTCGTAGTGTTGTCATCGATTAGAAATTCAGATTCAGGAGTGAATTTTTTCGGCTAAAACCTCTGAAAGTAGAACTGTTTTTCCGAGACTGAGTAAACATTCCGAGTGACGAACTAGCTGGTATACACCACATCAGCAGTGTGGTGTATGTCAAGCTTCCCAATGATGCAGTCTGCGGCAGGATCCTTCTAGAGAGTAAAAACGGGCTCAAATTCTGCCACTCGGATGGTAATGTGGGTGCTGTAGAGATCGATCATACTAGGCTGGGTTTGCGGACGATCTGGATTTTCGAACTTCTTTCGAAATAACTCCGGACGAAGTGCTGCCGACGCTTCGCCCTTGTGTTTCGGTGCATGGGTTAAGTTGAAACGTCCCCTTTGAACAATTATACGCGACTGTGTTTAAACAGACACACAATATTTTTAGCGCAACGCAATCTGACTTCCAATAATCCCTACAAAAGAATGGCCCTGACTAACATTAACCTATACCTTTCACAAATCACTTACCTCACAAAAATCTTCGTTACTGGAACTACTGCAATACAGCGAGCGCCACTACTGCCAGCTAAATAAAAGATTCAAACTACGGAAGACACTAACTACTGATAGGCATAGTTAGCAAATGAAAGATTTTAATAGAGAACAAACAATGTATTTACCTTAATAGTCATAATATATATAACAGTTCATGACAAATTTCAAAACTCCGCCATCTCTCTCCCCACATCCACCACTGCTGGCGGCTCACCTCCAACTGCGCAACGCTACGCGCTGTTCGCATCCAGCTGCCGCTGCCCAACACTACAATGGCAGACAACAATGCAAACTAGCCACAGACTGCACACAGCACAGCCAGTGATTTTCATACAGAGCGCTACATGGCGTTACCAATAAGAAAACCTAAACAGCCTACTTACATAGCCCCCATGCTCCCCACAAAAAATTTTACAAATTGTTTTGGGCACTGGCCAATACATATTTGTTAAAAATTTTTTCACAATTACAATAACAAAGAAATCATATGCACACACTTATTGATACAATATTGGTCAGAAGCTAAACTTTCTCACAGTCCATAAAGACAGTCCTAATCGTTCATCACAGTAAAATAGCAGTGTTTTTCTCAAAGTCTGAGCAGTAAAAGAAAATGCACACAGAAGTAATGGATTTCCATGCTGTCTTGAAGAAATAGTGTTGTCCTTCCAACGGAAAGACAGTGCTGACTCTTGACATGCAGACGGGTAATGGGCCACAACAAAGCAAACCCACAGCAGAATCATTCGACGTTTTGAAGAATAATGGTAGGTAGGTCATCACAGAGCAGACCCACTGCAGTCCTTGTAGAAATAATGGTGTTGGTGAGTCATCAAAGGTGTAGACCCACTGTAGTCCTTGTAGAGACGGCCAGCAGCCATCTGTTGCGACTGTGCAGGTGCACAATCACCATCGAAGAGTCTTGTGGACAATATAGCAAGTCCATGAACCACCACTTGTGCAGTCACAAAGTTTTTGGAATTTTCCTTAGAACCAGCAATGCTGTTATCCAGTCCCTTGCTGAATTATTAACACACGTGTAAACACTAACAGTCCCTACTTCTCACATATTGTCCATATACTATGACCAACAGAAACATGTGCAGTGAAATGTAACTTACAAGTTACTTAATTTGATGAACTGGTGCCAATTACAATTTTATAACATAAGAATACAATAACAAAGGTACAAAATACATCATTAAAGAACATAACAATACAGATAACATTTGTAGTACAGGCTTTACAAAAGAATCGAAATAACATACACATCAGTGTTACAGGAATTATGACATGAGTACATACATAAAAGATCAGAATAACTATCGAAGCATCAACTTCACACATGAGCATTAAAACAAAACAGAATGAATAATGTCTAAACACCTTTATGAAGAAAATAACATAGTATTTGTGGGATAACACAAGGAAAGGACAGGGTTTCTTTTACTGCAGTATTTTGCAAACAAAACTTTCTTTACTTCTTTGAGGTCTCCCTTCATTCGTCATTATTCCCAAAAAGTCCTACCTTTACCTGCTTTCTGTATTCTATTCATATTTCTTTCAAAATAATTATTTCTCAGTGTACAATACTCATTTTGGCCCAAATCTTTTTCGTATAACTTCTCAATGCATTTTTTCCCTATTGTCCATAGTCAGTTTCTTATATAGTCTACCCCCTCTTGAGCTAACTTAAATCTACTGAGCTCAGATGCTAAACTAAGGGACGAGGCAATGCAGCAGCACAAAACAATTAACGCAAACAGCAATGAAAAAAATGCAGATTTGCGAAGCAAGCAGCATTATAGAGATTAGCAAAGCAATTGCAATATTACAACTAATATGAGGCAATGTGCAGCAAACAATAACAATAAATCCGTAGTAAAACTGGCTTAGCAGCGTAATACAAAGTAACATTCAGTAACATTATGCCTGGCAAACAGCAGCAGAAAATGAAATAACTTATACCGAAACATGACATAGCTCAAGCAGAAAAAATAGTACACTAAAGATAACAATGCAGATAAGGGAAATGTATAATCACATCTTCATGTCTAAGTAATTAAAGTGGTGCACCACAAGAAGTTATTCTACCAAAAAAGTTACCAAGTACTTGAAAAGAAAATTATGAATGCAGTTCCTGTGAAGGTAAATGTCTTTTTGTGCTCCCTCATTTTTTTGAAAAAATTATTATTTACTCGATCTGTAGACAGAAAATACTTATATTAGTACATCTATATAATTTTATTTTAACCAATGCTGCAGTGCCACTAGAAACTAGATATTAAACAAAATGAGCAAACTCTCAACTAGAAAGACAATAGACGTAAAATGTTTCTCATCATTTCATTAGGCATTTTAGTAAATATCATAAATTAAGAGCTCCACAGTATAATCATGTGTTTTCAAGTTTGAGCGTGTCGTAATTGCGATGCTTTCTACAAAGAAATGTCAATAGCGAGGATAATGGCCTCTTTTTTTTTTTTTTTTTTTTTTTTTTTTTGCGCCTAATGGCTTTCTTTTGTCAGACGTCTACCTCTCAGCTGGGCGCCCAAAACGCATTACATCAAGGTCACTTACCTTTCTTGCTGAAATATTTACGATGGCAGTTTCCGCTACAGTCACAGTCTCATATAAAAATATTTCACAGGTCAAGAATTTGCGTTACAAATCTGTAGAAACAAAATCCTATAAATATAACAGCGTCCAAAAAATTTTCGCCAGCATTGTGATACATTCATGCATATACACACATTTCATAACTCTTAAAGTACGATTCTTGGTTTACAACAGCCTTTTTCACAAGTCAGAGTCCCTAACCACTGTTCATTACTCCTTACCTTATTACACATATAATTATTCGTCGACACTTCTTCAATATTTCATCATAACAGACATGTAGCATAATCAAATTCCTCATATAGCATCAGCTTATTGACCATAAACATACCTCAGCAGCATAATACGCATCGTCGTCATAAAAATAACATCATAACACCTCAGTCAAATCTCAAAAACGTCGTAGCTTCCTCCAATAGTTTCAAAACTAAAAAAATTCTCTGCTCATGTCAAAAGTGTCATTTACCTCAAACGTACTTTAAAAATCATGATCCGATACCAAATACATCATTCAAAGCTCTCATAGTATCACAATGGTTCTGAAAAAAATATGAACAGTCCACAAAGTACAAACAACATACAATATCGTAAGTGTGAAGTTATCCAACGGTGTAATTACGTAAACGTCTGTCACTGATGTAGTAAAATAAATGTTTGCCTCTCTCAGGTAAATAATCAGATAGCTGTGTAATTCTGTGTTAGAGAAATATGGTACCGATGTGTAAAGTTGTATAAGCAAATACCATATTAGCTAGGGCTCCTTGTGCTTGCCAAACACTTGCTTGGTACACAAAGTACACAAAGTAGGCGTGTACCCCCCTGAGGATTAATGTAATTATACCCTCAGGAGTTACAGATTACAGCAATGGAATGAAATGTATCACGGAAAACCTTTGTATCATTGTACTTCAAATATCTTTAAAAATAAATGTTTTAAGTACAAAATTAATCACTCAAATACGTGTCCTGTAGCGCTAAATGTGCGTCTTGCTGTAAGATAATCTCTGTGGAAGTGTCGTAGTTATCGTCCTCCGAAAGCTAAATTCTGCAGAAGTCAATGTACTTACCTCATGATAAACAAAAGTGAAATGCTTTGCGTATAGATATCATAGTTATTATGCTTATTGGCGTGATGAAGAAAGTACTGTACAGTAACGTATTGTTGTGCCACGAAAAAGGCTGTCTCATTGTTGTTATACCACAAAAGTTACTACTAAAACATGTTTTACTTTCCAGAAGAATTCAGAAAACTGTCCAGATATAAAACAGATACACCGGAAAAGCAACATTGTAAATTGTCACTCAGTAGTAGCGTCGTGATAAAATCGTGTAGCTGTCACATAAACTAACCACTGTGTCATCTGGTATCTCACAGAAAGTACTTTAAATCCAGAATATATTTTCAAGTAAACCAAAATGTTGCATTAAAATCTCATTAGCAGTACTGGTAAATGTTCTAAGTATGTGAGCCTTATAGTCGTTACGTAATCGTGCAACTAACAAGCAAGAATGTACAAATAACAACATTGTGTCGTCTGTTCACTATAACAATGCATTCATAATTTCTGTTGAAATAAGTTCTCTTGGTTCTTGACTGGATATTTAACTTCAAACATTGTTGCATATTAACAGATTCTAAGTCTGACAAAGCCTACTAGCAATGTAAAGTGAAAAGTTTTATGGCAAAGACAAAATTAAAAAGCAGATTATCTTTCAGTAAACGGTTTTACATGTGAAATGTGGTGTAAACCTTTACTCTTCCTAGTACGCAGAGTTTCAACTTCAACGCAATTATCATGTGGTATACGTCGGATTCTGTAAGGTCCATTGTAAACTAGAAAGAATTTGTGACTCAAGTGTTTCTTCTTATGTGACAATGAATGAGCTTTAATGAGAACTTTCTGACCAGTATACAATTTCTTTGCATTTGCTTTACCGTGTAGTTTTCTCCTTTTGTCTGCTGCAGATTTTATATTTTTAAGAGCCAAATCAATTATGTCTTTGTGTCGAAGTTTACGTGTATTCGGGAAAGGTACAAGCTCTCTGATTCTGTTCGGTGGTTCTTCATTCTTTAGTACAAGAGTAGGTGGTAAAGCAGTGGAATCATGAGGCATTTCATTCAGCACATTTTGAAATAAGTGTAAATATCTGTCCCAATGCTGATGCTTTCTGTGACAATAAAGTCTGCAAAGCTTATTGATTTCTTTCATAATCCATTCAGACGGGTTACAATGTGGTGAGTACAATGAAATAAAAACAGGTTTGATTTTATGATTCCGAAGCATGCGTGACCAAACAGCAGATCTGAATTCCGGTCCGTTATCTGAAATGACTTTAGCAACGTGGCCAACTTGACGTAAGAAATTTTTAACAAAGGCGTTGGATACAGACCGTCCAGTGGCTTTACGTAACGGTGTGAAAGAAACAAATTTTGGAGTAAGTTCAACAGCGACTAGAACGTACACAAATCCATTAGATGTTCTGACAAGCGGTCCCAAGAGATCAACAGCAGCAAATTCTTTTAATTTAGAAGGAATGATAGGAAACAGCGGAGCACGATGGGAGATAGTAGATGGTTTCGCTTTTTGACAAAGTTTACAAATAGACAAGACTCTTCGAATTCTCTTTTCCATATTGTTAAAATAACAAGTCGTTCGAAGAATATGATAACATTTTCGTGGGCCAAAATGTGCATAGCTGAAATGAATGTACCAAATGAGCTTATTAACAAAATCGCCAGGAATGCAAAGTACCCATAGCTTGTCATCAACAGTGCAGCGTTTGAACAGTATGTTGTTTCTAACCAGATAATAATGCCGAATCTGTGTGTGTGTGTCTTTTCATGCCATTTGCTCTTGATGTCTTTCCAAATCGGATCTTTATATTGTTCATGGGCAATGTCCTTTAAAGATGTGTTGATGAAGTTTTCAAAGGCGACTTTCTGAATGTAAAGATTACTGAAATTTTTCTCGAGGTTGCCTTCTGTGTTACTTTTCTCAAGCCCAGCCGGTGTGCGTGACAGTGCGTCCATAACAATGTTTTCCTTGCCGGGAATGTAGACTATTGTGAAGTGGAATTCTTGCAGAAACAATGCCCAACGTTTTAACCTGTCATGATTTAGTTTTGAAGACATAAGAAATTGTAATGCACGATGATCACTGTATACCTTTACGTGCTTACCAGAAAGAAAGAAACGGAACTTGTTAAATGCCCAAACGATAGCTAAAGCTTCTGATTCAGTAACGGAATAATTTTTTTCAGATTTTGTTAGCACTCAGCTAGCAAAAGCAATGGTTTTCTGAACGGTAGTGTCATTTTCTATGGCTTCTTGAAATAAATGGGCACCAAGACCGACTTTAGAAGAATCCGTGCTAAGGCGGAAATCTTGTGACAGATCTGGATGAGCTAGTATCGGCGCGTTAAGTAGCGATTCTTTCAAAAAATTGAATTCCGACTGTGCTTGTTCGTCCCGGTTCCAAACAGTATTTTTCCCAGTGAGAGAACAAAGTTATGGTGTAACAAGAATTTGCATATTCAGAAAACGACGGTAAAAATTTACGAGACCTAGAAAACTGCGGACTTGTCTTTTTGTGGATGGAACTGGAATGGCTCTGATTGCTTCTAACTTTTCAGGATCCAGCTGAATGCCTTCAGAAGAAATAATATGTCCCAAAAACCTCACCTTTGACCTACCGAATTCAGACTTTTCCAAGTTAACTGTAATTCCAGATTCTGCAAAAATACGTAACAAACTGTTGAGTATGCGATTATGTTGTTTCCATGAAGCTTCTGCTATTAGAATATCATCCACATATAAGGTGATGTGACGTTTTAAGAACTCTGGTAATATGGAATTTAGCCCGCGAATGAATGCTGCTGAAGAAATGTTCAAACCAAAGGGAAGTTTCTGAAACTGATAACAAACGCCGAAACAAATGAAAGCTGTGTATTTTCTACATTCTGGATGAAGTTCGATCTGATAAAAGCTGGATCTGAGATCAATGGAAGACAACACTTTTACACCATTAAAATTTTGAAGAAGTTCTTCCAACGTTTGCGGCCTGTCTGTTTCAGGAATAATGATAGTATTGATTTGTCTCGAATCTAAGACAAGTCTGATCGATCCATTTTTCTTCTCAACAACATGTAATGGATTGTTGTATGAGCTTACTGCATGGTCAATAATGCCCTCGTCAAGCATAGATTGTATTTCTGTTCTAACGCAGTCCCTATAATGTGCTGGAATTACGTATGGTCTAACACAAAATTTAGTATGCTCACGAACACGAAATTGGTATTGAAATCCCTTGATTGTTCCTGTTTTGTGAGTAAAAACTGTGGAATGTTCTTGTAAAATCTCAAAAACGTTCTGCCTATCAGTGTCATTACAATTCTCAATTGTTTGAATTTTATTCTGAATTAACTCATTAATTTCAAATATGCCGTCGATATCCTCCCTGTCAGTACCTGCAGAGTGATTGTTAGTGTCAAGTTCCGTCGAAAATTCCGAACTGTTGCCTAACAGGAGGTAAAGCCGATTAATTTCTTCGTCATGGCTTGAGAGCAAATCTTAAAATTTCAAAGCTACTGACTTACCTTCTTTCTCTAAACTGATTTCAGCATCGTGAAAGTTTAAGATTGCTTTCTATTCCTTCAAAAAGTCTGCTCCCAGTATAATTTCCGTCGACAATAATGGAACAATAAGAAAGTTCATAGAGAAGCTGTGGCTTTGACAAAAGAATTCTAAGTTGGTTTGTTGGCGTACATCTACACTTTTTCCAATGATTGCACCTTGTAATTTAATCTTACGTAACGGAAGTGTGGGGCAATCGTTCGATTTGTTGCATTTGCTAAAAGCTGTTTCACTAATTACTGAAATGGGACTGCCAGAGTCAAGTACTGCCGTAAATTTTACGTCATTTACTGTAATGTGAATCACAGGATATGCAATGTTGTTAAGTTTTACGTCGTGTTCCTGGAGTAAGATGTCACTAATGTCTTCCATTTTTACGTAATTACTAGCTACGGCAGCTGCGTCGTCAGTTTCATAAGTACGTTTTGTGGCTGCCAGCGGTGTGAGTCATTACCTATTGTCTCTTTGTTGGCGCGCGTCGTTATTGGGGTTTGGAGACCTAACTTCTACAAATTCACCGTGACGAGAGGGCCCTGCCCTGTTTAAATCCCGCCAGTTCTAATGCAATTCAGGTCTGTCGTTACGATCACATCGTCTGTCGTCATGTCGGTAGTTCCTGTAGTTTCTTTCTTGTCAGTTAAGTGGTGGAGAATTTCTCCCTGAATCGTAACTGCGCGCCGGACCGTTGCGTCTAAAGTAATTCTGTCTCCCGTAATATTGATTATTTTGGTTCCCATATTGTCTGTTTCTCTGATTGTCTCTGTAATAGTCATTACCGCGGAGAGGTGATCTTTCCCTGTAATTATTACTACTCTGCCAACGGTTTTCATACGGGTGGTGTCTGTTTTAGTCACGATTTAGGTTATACGAATAGCCTAGTCGTGTATTATTTCTGTCATCGCGGAATTGTGACAGATGTGACCTGTAATTGTTGTGCTCCTGTTTTCGCATTCCGTGATTGTCAGTGTCAATTTCCAGTTCTTGTAACAGTCCCTGAAAAGCTTCAATGTCGTCTTTGCAACGTCCTGCTAAAATAATATGCCGTAAATGTTCAGGTAATTTGATTAAGCAAATGCGGATGAGTTCTGAGGGGCTCTATGGGTTTGAAAGATACTGATTCTTATGCAACATGTCTTCAAAGTATTTCATAAGACTGGAAAATTCAGATTGTTCGAAACGTTTCATCATTATGATGCTATGTTTTACTCCGTCTTGTGTAGCTTGAGACCAATACGCTGAGAGGAAGGCATGATAAAATTCTCCTTCACTGTGACAATCGTGAATGACTGATCGCATTCTTACAGCTGGTTCATTCTCCAAGTAGCCACACATAAATTCTAACCTGTGCTCCAATGACCAGTTGGGAGGAAAACAATGAGAGAATTGATGGAGCCACGCTTCTGGATGAATGTCGTTGGCAGAATTCTTAAACGTTTTGAATTTACGTGTAATAATGAACAGCTTATAGTCAAAATCATTGTGTCGGCGAGTAGCATATCGGTCACTGTTACGTCGTGTCGGCGGTTCCATCTCAAAATCCAATGCGCCTTGCCAATTTCTGTCATAATTTCCGAAGTGTCCTGTGTTATTATTTTGTGGTTGTTCCGTATTTCTATGTCCCTCTTCCCGTACTGGAGCGCGAGTGTCCTCTGAAATATGTAATTCTTGTATTACCTGTGTCAACTGATCTTGTACTTCCCGGATTTCTCTTTTGTACTGTGTATTGATTTGATTTTGATTTTGTTTGAATTTTCTAATTTGTTCATACTCTTCTGTGTCAGTGAAGGCTACAGGTCTTGTGTCATTCAGATCATCATCTACCTTTGTAGATAAGTTAATGACCTGATCCGAAAGTTCGGCTACTTTCTCCGATAGTGAACACATTTCCTCAGTGTGTTTTTCTGAACCAAGTTTCAGAGTGTCCATTTGTGTTGAAATCGAATCTACTGTGTCTAACTTTTGAAGATTTTGTTCCATTGTGTCCAACTTTTGAAGATTTTGTTCCATTGTGTCTAACTTTTGAAGCTTTTGCTGTGTTTGTCTCTGATTTTGTTCCATTATGTCTAACTTTTGAAGCTTTTGTCCCATTTGTTGCATTAATTGTAATAACAATGAACTGGTGTCTGAAACATGTTCCTCGGTGCTATTCGACAATGCATTTGAACTGGCAATATTCGCAGTTTGAAAAGATACCCAATGCGGAATCCTGGCAGGGTCGCCATATGAAACGTCCCCTTTGAACAATTATACACAACTGTGTTTAAACAGACACACAATATTTTTAGCGCAACGCAATCTGACTTCCAATAATCCCTACAAAAGAATGGCCCTGACTAACATTAACCTATACCTTTCACAAATCACTTACCTCACAAAAATCTTCGTTACTGGAACTACTGCAATACAGCGAGCGCCACTACTGCCAGCTAAATAAAAGATTCAAACTACGGAAGACACTAACTACTGATAGGCATAGTTAGCAAATGAAAGATTTTAATAGAGAACAAACAATGTATTTACCTTAATAGTCATAATATATATAGCAGTTCATGACAAATTTCAAAACTCCGCCATCTCTCTCCCCACATCCACCACTGCTGGCGGCTCACCTCCAACTGCGCAACGCTACGCGCTGTTCGCATCCAGCTGCCGCTGCCCAACACTACAATGGCAGACAACAATGCAAACTAGCCATAGACTGCACACAGCACAGCCAGTGATTTTCATACAGAGCGCTACATGGCGTTACCAATAAGAAAACCAAAACAGCCTACTTACAAAGTTCAGCACATATCTCATCCTTAAAGGCGTCCGCATTACTTCAAACAAACATGTCCTGTCCTATTTATACATTGGAGGTTGAATCATCTGGCCCTGTTCAAAACTGATAATCTTGGTCCCTGTGCACATAACAAATAAATTAATTTTTTTTTCCGGAGTAGCAAGGGTGGAACGCGATATATTCTGGCCTCTCATTAAAAAAAATGTAAATGATAGCTACAGGCTCAGCAGTGTGCAGTGCTGGCCATAACGAAATGAGCCTGAAATTCATTTGGCTGCAAAAGAGAACGTTTTAGAAAATTCAACTTCTTTACAAAATATATGCAAAATTATATCACAAGTTAAGTTTGTCTTTTCAAAAACATCTGACGATTGAAGCTACATTACTCACAATTTATTTACAAACATTGAGATTTAAACAGCAAGTATCATCTAACTTCATTAATCCAACATAAATACTAATCATGAAATTACACATAGCTCTCTTAATAAATCTTAAAAGCATTACAAAATAAAATATCTAACTAGCCTTAGTTAGGAGAATAAAGTTCAGCCACATATTGATTTATACTAAAGATTGGTTTAACTATGAATACAATGAAGATTCATGTGGCTATTGTAACGTAAGTTATTGCATAGCCTACTGATGTTTACCAATTGTCATCAGCTATCTATGTCCTGTGGCACAGTTTTATATGTACAAATTGCTTAATATTTGGATTCCGTTTTTGAGGATAATTTGATAATGTGCTTAGGCTTGAAACTGGTTATTAAGTAATAAAGGAAATTAATGTTGCAACTTCGTCGGTTCTCTGCAATTTATTGTATAATTTGGTTAATTAGACATTTGTTGCAAGCACCCTTCATGGTGCTGCAGTTTTACTGGACAGCACTGAGTGTCAGCTGTCGTCACTCTGTTCCCACAGAGTGCCTGATGATTGCGAATGGATCGCTTGCCAAAATATTGTTCCTGTTAGAAACAGCGATGCGGCCGTGTGGCTGAGGATTACTCTCCCACAATCAACATATAAAATACGTCGTTAAAATGAGCTGCTTTAGCAAGAATGACAGGGAATCATTATCAAACTTGTGTAAAAATAAAGTAATTTTTAAAGGCAATTATTTCAATTTCAGTACATGACGAGAAGCGCCTGAAGATAAATTGGAATGCTATCCTCTGATATTACGAAAATCGTTCGGAATTTGTGAATGCGACTGCACAACAGCTTTAGGATTTACTAGTAACGTATGAAAATTTGTGCCCGACCAGGACTCGAACCCGGATTTACTACTTTATGCCAGCGATCGCCTTAACCTTAACTTCCGTATGTCCTTCAGCTGTGCATAAATGTCCAAAGAACACTGAATCAAACTATACATACACTGTAAAATACATACATCCTGTATAATATCATGCCAAATCAAGCCAGTCTGGGGAGAAAAACAATGTCTGTTGCTGTGTCGGAGTTATACAATTTGTACGCCAGCGCATATGGAAGTTTGGGTAGGTCGTAGAACCGAGCAGGGATGACCGAGGCGGTTTAGGCGATCACTCACTTGAAGCGGAAAATCTGTGTTTGCGTCCCAGTTGTAATGGTACTTGAATTACGTAACCTCTCGATACCAGTAATATTCTACTGTATTTCTCTTAACTACTTAACATATTTCTGAGACAACATTCAGATTTGATTTCACTTTTGATACATCTATAAATTTATATTGCAATGATATTATTCTTATGTGTATTCTTTCTTTTGTCACTATGATCTTTGACGTACTTGTAACTCTGATTTTTGGGCGCGTAAGCGATTGCTAGTTAGTTGTTAAGTTGCTAGAGAGTCGGACTTTGAGAAAGTCAAGTCTTGGACGTCATGTTGGAAAGACGAATATTGTCGTCAGCTTATAAAATGTGAACTTTAACAGTGACTGTGAGGAAGATGTTTTCAACAAAAGTGTAATCTTCAAGGATGGTTAGTGAAGCGCATCTACAAAACTTTTGAATATAACAGAATAAAACCTAGGCCTCTTTGCATCCGAGCTTGGAATCATAAACATCTGGATTTTCAACGATTGAGCCATGATTTTACGACGAGATGAGTGCCTAGTTTTTTTCATTATTACATGAAATGAGTATTAACTGTGCTCTAATGACACCTGCCACATAATATGACTGATGTTGCCCGAAAATGCAGTATTTAGTAGCGTGAGCAACACCACAATTGTTATTAAAATTTTGACCTTTGTTGTGGTAGGGTTGTTAGACGGTCCAGCACAAATGTTCATATGCTACTAGTAAATCATATAACTGTTTTACAATCACATTCTCGATCTGCGAATGTATTTCGTAGTTAAATAGGGCTGCCAGACGTCAGCAGTGTCGAACTATTCAGACGCTGCAGATACGGACACTGTTGTACTGTACTTCTAATATTAGCCTAAAAGAAAGTAAATGATGGTAAAGTACTTGGCATCTGTTAACGATAAGTGAAACGCCAAGAGTTCACTTACACAATTATAAGTAACTGGTAATTTTTAAATGCATCTTAGTGCTTAGAATCTAATTACCATATGTAGTCAGCAGACACTGCCACCTGCTGGGATTGGGTAATGCAGAGCGACCTAGTTTGCGAAACAGGAGGGTGAGGCAGACACGGACCGAATCCACACGGTGATCTAACGACCGCGGCTGGAACATCGGCCAGCCTCAGTGTGGTTTTTAGGCGGTTTCCCACGTCCGTTTAGGCAAATCTTGGGATAGTCTCCGTTTTCAGTCTGACTTCCCTCCTTCAGGTAACTGGAGGCTGCGGTGACAGGAAGGACTTCCGGCCACAAAATTAAATAAAACAAATTTGGAGAAACTTGAGTGCATGGGACTCCGTAGCTAGACGACTTATACACTAACGAAAAAGAAGAAAAGAACTCATTAGAACCTAGCACTGGCGAACAGCTTTATTCTGCTATGAGGAATGTCACTACGAACTGGCAATATGTGTCCGTCTCCGTGTTTATTTCTATGTCCGTCATTTTCTATGAATGATAAAGCCATATCATCATTTAGTTCTTATATTGTTACATCTGTGTGAGTAGTCGGACAAGACTCAACCCGACATTAAATAAGGTACACCAGGAACTTCATCCTCATCCATTTGCATTTCATGAATTTTGCGGCATGTTGACTTGCGTTTTTCTAGCACAGTTTTCCAACATATTAGATTATCTCTGGATAGTTTTCAGGATACTGATGCAAGAGGGGCGCTCAATAAGTAATGCAACAAATTTTTATTCTCTGTCAGTTTCGGTTGAAAAAAATGCGGAATTTGTTGTGGGACATTGTGGAATATCGCCGCTTCGTGAATATTACCACTTCGACCCCTATGGGTTCATGAACTCCCAACAGGTGGCGGCACTCTAGTCAGCCTTCAAAATGACATCTGTAACGGAGGTGCATTCCAAGCAGAGAGCTGTCATTGACTTCCTTTTCGCGAAAAACCAGAGCATCACAGATATTCATAGGCGCTAGCAGAATGTCTACGAAGACCTGGAAGTGAACAAAACCACCGTGAGTCGTTGGGCGAGGTGTCTGTCATCATCGCAACAAGGTCGCGCTAATGTGTCTGCGGCCAGCCGCACACAGCTGTGACTCCTGCAGTGTTCAAAGCGTTCACTCAAAGATGAACGCCCAGTGCCTAACAAAAGACCGTAAAGAGCAACGAAAGGCCGTCTGTGCGGAATTGCTTACACGTTACGAGGCTGATCGTGGCAATATTTTGTCGAACATCGTCACAGTCAATGAAACATGGGTTAATCACTCTCCTCCGAAGAAAAAGTTCAAAGCCGCATCTTCAACTTGTAAAGTCATGGCGACGGCCTTCTGCGACTCTGAGGGGGGCATTTCGTTCCATGTCGTCCCTCATGGTACAACGATCAACTCTGAAGTGTATTGTGCCACCCTCAGGAAGTTGAAGAAAAGACTGCAGCTTGTTCGTCACCACAAAAATGCAAACGAACTTATGTTTTTCCATGACAACCCAAAGCCTCACACAAATCTGCACACCCGAGAGTAACTCACAAAACTAAATTGAACTGTTCTTTCTCAACTATTCTGCAGCCCGAATTTCTCACCTTCCGAGCGCCAATGAAGGCTGAACTCCGAGAGAAGCAGTACACGGAAGGTAAATTATTGATGCAGCAAGTCGTTATTAGTATCGAGTTGGGGTTACGGTTGCAAGTTTGACATCAAATTGATATTCAAATTATTTAAATTGATCAATCAATCACCTCTGCCCAACCCCACCCACCCCCACCACTGACTTACTCTTCTGTGGCTTCTTCATATTCCGCTGATGCTGCAGCTGTACGGCGCTGGGCGATCTCGACTGTCGCTTCATTCTGGGTAACTGACTACAGCTGAGGCTGAAGAGCTGCTGCGCCCACCTTGGGGGGGGGGGGGAGGGGTTCTGTTTGGCTTTCCGCCGGGGGGAGGACCGGGGTTCGAGTCCCGAAAAGGATACCGCCAAGTTTAATTTCATGCCAATTCCCAGGTGGTGAGTGGGATGGGATGTCAGCACAGCCCTGGGAAAACGAAATTCCCACGAAAATTCGAAAATCCCGCCAAAATTCGAAATTCCCGCCAATAGGAGAAGTGTGGGGGAGAGAGGGACAGGGGCACACGTGCAGCTGAGAAAAACATATGACATCACACAGGGAGGGGCAGGGGGTGGGCGGGGGCCCCTGCTTAATGTCTGTGTCTAATGCTGTGTGAAGGCCTTTGTGCTTCTATCATCGTTTGTAACGGTTTTCTTCTTCGTTCATAAGCGGATGCGACGTCCTCCAGCCCATCGGGACCCGCAGCGGAGGCAGCATCCTGGGATCCAGTCGCACACCTGATCAGTTTGATGGAGCAGGACAATCTGCTGCTATTGTCGGTTGAAGGCACCCAGTCAGCCCTTAACTCACTGAAGTGCCCCAGAGGTCCTAATCAACGTGACGCAGCTCGGTACTGACTCCTTTGTATGCGCCATCGCAGAATATTCCAGTGCTATTACATGGACAGAGTGAGGATGTAATGGATGAGAAGATACCAATTAAGCATTGTGCACCACTACTCTTCTCTTCAGTGTCAAATTTAACCGCTAGTGGTTCGAAAAATTTACATATTGGTATAGAAGAAGCCATAGACAGAGTGTGGCTATTGTGATAGAAATCGAGAATGCAACTAAAAGTGTTAAAGTGCGATTTACGGAGGCAAAAGCGTATATCATGCAGTATTTGACCACCGAGTATCACCCAAGCCATCCTTCTCTGGACATTTACTGTGCTGCTCTAACTCTAGCCATTACAAAAGTGTACAATGACTGCACTCCCTGTGAAATCACACCCGTTTATCTTACAGCACTCAACCATTAAAAATTGTTTCGATCTATAGATGGTGCTATGAACTGTGTTGGAAAGACTGAACAGTTGGCTGCCTTATGTTAAATCTGTGTATCTAAGTATGAACAGTGTGCATGTAGACGACTTCCAACAGTGGGTCAGTATGGTGCTGCGAAAACTAATATACTGCCAATAAGTTTGAGAGAAATACATGCTGAAATCTGTGCTTACAAAAAGGCTTTATTTTCTATATTCTGTACTGGCGTTAACACAAAGAAAGAACCAGTTTATGTAGCGCATCTTGTGTATGATTACTGAATAAAAAAATAGTATATTACCATGTATGTGTTTTTTATTTCTAACTCTCGAACATAAAGTTCGAGGTGTACGCAAGGAACTAGACACATATTGTCAAACCCTTCTGAGACCGTGCAATACACTGAATTATCGTATTAATGCAATCGAGAAGGAATTAGACGGTTTAACTGAAGTGGGGATAGCTGTCATTGAGAATGGGACATTGTACGAACGGGTTAACGCAATTGAAAAGAAAATAGGCAACTTAACTAAAGTGAAAATAGCTGATACCCAGGAAGGGGAGCAGCATAAGTAGAAGAATAGCGGATACATAAAACCTCAGGCTGCACAGAAGTCCGATTAGTGTACACCGAGATGTCGACTAAGCATAAAATCATCAAGGCACGGAAGGCCGTTCGCGAGAAGTTACGGTTGGTGTGGTTAGGACATTTGAAGCGGGAGCAGACATTGCGAGAAACCTTCAAACCAGTTACTGAATCTTGATGAACTCTCAGCGAAATTCCTCAACGACGACGATGAGGCTATTGCCGATTTCATTAACCATCAAAGTGACGTTAGGATAGACAAAACATTCGGTGTGAGTGGTGAGAAACCATACATGGTGGGCACACAGCTTATAACTTTAAATAAAAACCGATACAGATCGCTGATAAACAATTTCAAAGAACACCTGGTCCACTAAATCTTAATTTCCTAAGGCCCACAAAAACTGTTAATTAAGACCTGGAAATATATCTTGAAATATTGCTTTTAACTGATCTGCATAAGAATGCAAAAAGTCGAAGAAATGTGAAATACAAATCCATTATACGACCTGTTTGGGATGGTGAAAAAAATAGCAGTGGCGATGGTATTGACATTCAGCATAAAAGAGTGAGCAATCGGCTCCCACAGTTACGACGACCCCTATGAGCTAATAGACTGGCTATGACTGTTCATGGCATCAGCTGCCGCTGGTAATGCAGCTCATTCCAATGTAGTTGTTTTAGTACTTTCTGAGCTTAGAAAGCCACCATCGAATAAATATGGAGACCGTAGTTCGAGAACTGCACAAATCAGCACGCAAAACATACCTTCGAAGATATGTTACTATTAAAAGCTACGACGTTCTGTGGCAGGCGGATCTTGTCGACATGAGAGAATATTCACGCGTGAATAACGTATTCAAATATATTTTAATGGTCAATGATACTTATTATAAATATGCCTGGGCATTACCTGTGAAAGCAAAAACAGGGAAGGGAGTTGCATATGTGTTTGATGGATTGCTGCAGATGTGGTCGAATCGAAGCCCATACAACCTTCAAACAGATCACGATAGTGAGTTTTACGATAAATATTTCAAGGCTGTGACGGAGGCGTGTGAACAAAACAGTGAAAATCCAGAAGTGGATGCAATTCAATCTTTATGGCTCACACATATGGATCAATATCCTTCCACAAATTTTTGCACAGTATATTCGAACCAAACATCGCACAATAGAAATGTGACCAATCGATGTTCGTGATAATAGACTTCTAGATACAGTATACAATCCTATTAAAATGGTAGATCCAAGCGAACGGCAATTTAATGTAGGTGATTTAGTATGTATTTCAAAATACAAAACAACATTTGAGAAATCATACATGCCAAACTGGTCAGCTGAGATGTTCACAGTTTCAAAAGTGCAGAGAACCAATCCTAGAACATACCTCTTAAAGGACAGCAGTGATACTGAAATTACAGGATGCTTTTACACACAAGAGTTACAGAAGAGCTCGGAATCAGATGTGTATCTCGTAGAGAGGGTCATACGGCGTCGAGGGAATAGACAGTTGGTTAAATGGCTTGGTTTTCCCGCATCACAAAACAGCTGGATCGACGTTGACAATTTGTTATATAACAAGGAGCGCAGACCACAAGCACCTCAGTAGCATAACATGTGTGATAGGAGACGCATTAGAGAAGGAGGAGGTATTCTCGACAAACTAGCAGTCGAATTACACATTCCTGGATGCAACTACTGTAGATCTGGAACAAAACTTCTAAAACGATTAGCACACGGTGTTAAGGGAATAAATCTACTCGACAAAGCATGTATGGAACACAACATCGCTTATGCAGCAAATACAGATCGAATCTTAGCTGATAAAGCTAAGGCAATATGTACGAAAAAAGATATTGGTATAGGACAAAGCATTGCAGCATTTGCAGTTGAAAAAAATGTGTGTGGTAAAGTTAAGTTGGGTTTGGGAGTGAAGAAGTTCACCCAAGTTATGAGCGCTGCACGTAGGGCGCTAAGGAAGAAGATGAAAATCCAAGGGTGCATAAAAAACTGTATCCTGACAGCGATGTATGCAGCTAAAAGCTCCCTGAATCAGAAAGGAGTGAGGAAAAAAAAGATTGGTTAAACCACCCAGGGTTCTACGAATATCCAGGACATTGGGTGTAATTATCCCCTTCCTTATTCCTGCCTTAGCTAGACTATCAGCGGTGAGTTCACTCGCTACGGGGTGCTGCGGCTATTGCCATGACAGTCAACAATGCACAAAGCTCTCAGAAGCAAATGCAGGAGGCATGACCGTATGATGGAGGCAGCAGCACTAGAAGGATTCTGCATGCTCTGGCTCACCTTTGGCTTACTAGGTCACTCCGTTCACTCGCTATTTCGCCAAAACGTAGCCAGAACCTACATAATCCTTCTACTGTCCCCCTCTATTCAGGTCTAACTCACTCACTTTCTCATCTTGGTGGACGTAAGGAAATAAAAAAGGTGATGTAAGAAAATAATGGTGAACGAGAGTAAATGACTCATTTCCCTAGGTGAATGTAAGAAAAAAAAGTGCAAAACATTCCCTATCAAACACCTTCCACTCAGTGATCACTGAGCTTCAGGCCTCTGCCTTCCGTACGTTAGCACATCACAGAGACTCGCCTCTGAGTTAACAGAGTGCTCCAGTATTTTGGGCTGAAACATGCCACCTGCCCATGGATGACGATAAGTCGTACAGAAGCAAGGATATAAAAGGCCCTGTCAAATGGCTAGCTCTCCTCAAACCACTGACACTTGATGACTCCATGAGATAATGGCCAAAATCCTTTAGTTTACGTACTGAGTTACGATGTTTGACAGAGTAAAGAGGCTCGGAGGTTGTATATATATATAGTTGGTATCTGAGTGACAATGTTGGTACAAGATCAAAAAGTTTCGAGCTATATAACGATCATTAAAATCAATTTTAATCACTTAGAAACTATAGTAAACTGTTTAATTAATTTCATGTCAGAGTGTAAATCATCAAAATCGGTTCAGAAAGAGCAGAATTATCGTAACATTAATTTTCTGCAGTCAGAGACATCTATTTAGACCCTGCTGAACTGCTGCAAGACAAGTGTAGATGAGACTGAGACAGACAGAGATATGGAGGCGTGGCTAGTTATCTGAAAGCTGCGCCACCTGCTTTATAACAGCTTGCTGTTTCCTCTAGACATCATTAGAGTTAGCGATCTCATACGGACAGGAGCTATGCGATTTCTTGCGCGTGCAGCGGTCAGCGGCGGTCGATATTTTAACCGATTATAAAAATGGAAGATGATAACATAATCTACATACATAGAGCTATGCTGAAGTCACTTAATTATTTTCTATATCTTTCTGAAAACATTTCAAAATGAATTGGAAACATGAAGTTAACACTTCTATAGCTTTTTCTAGTTTTTTATTTATTTAAATAATTAAAAATCTTCAGTAAATATTCTATGTTGTGCATCGTATGTAAGAGTCTTCTTACCATACATAACTAAATAAGTTAGTGTATCATTCGGAAGTTTCTCGTTAAAAGTTGTACAAAGTTTCATAGTCGTTTTCTGTATAGTTACAACATTCCTTCTACAAGTCATATTGATTATATAAATCGGATAATTCGTTATGAAACTAAATGACTTAATATCGATGACTGCTTTCAGTAGAGTAATTAGTTTAAAATCGAGAAATGAGTTGCATGCTTTGAGAAAATTATTTGATGGATTAATATTCCACATTTCCTGTGGAAAAATTTCGCTTCTATCGTTTTCTAAATATATTCTGTAGTTTAACGTGATCGAATAATGAAGAGTCAACTAATTGATTATTTTTACGATTTGCCTGAAATGCAATGAATACGAAATATGTCATATCAAATTCTGTCGAGTTGTAGTAATTTGTGATATCGAGATCAAAGTTCATCTTGCCAGACAAGCCGGAAACTTCTTCAGTTTGAAGTTCATAAAAAGAGATCGGATTTTTCGGATTTTTCAGAATATTCTCTCGTTGTTCAAGCTCGTAATTTGGTTCGTATTTAACAACTGGTACACGAATTGCCATCGATTCTATGAGGCTTTTTCCTTCTTTTGGAAGAATGTCTTTTATTTCAATTCTGGCCTAATTATAGTCTGACCATCGAAGGATAGTATCTCCAGAACTTGAGCTATGCGTAAAAATTGCAGTCAAATCTCCTTCCCACATAATTTCTTTGTAGTCTTTAAAAAATCCACCAAGCATTGACAACCGATAAAGGACTTCATTTCTCTTAATCTTTATTTTTCCTGTGTTAAAAATAGGTCCTTCTAAGCTTCTTTTGTCAGTCACAGACGAAGTCGTGGAGTAATCCATGACAAAGAACTAGTGGAGAATAAAAATTTTCACAATGAAAAAGTTATCAAAGCGCAGATGTTAACAAATAAATTTAGTGATTTCATAATCGACAATCCAAAAGGAATTCAATATCTGATTAGATTTTTGAATAATTTGCCACATATGTTATAGAAATGTGATAAATATGGGAAAGGATTAGTCAGCTGGGCTTTGAATTTACCATTCTCAGAGAAGCATCTACCAGGATATAATTACTGTTGACTGTACACTAATCTTGAAGAAAGACTAGCACCTGGTAATCCAGGAATTAATCAACTAGAAGAGGCTTGTAAAAGACATGATATTGCTTATCATGATCATAAAGATTTACAGTCTAGACACCAAGCTGATAAAGAACTTCAATTAGCTGCAAGAGAAAGAATGTATGGTACTGATGCTTGATCAGGAGAAAAAGCTGCAGCAAAATTAGTTAGAGGAATAATTTGTGGCAAACGAAAATTAGGAATGGGATGCAGTCCTCAGCTTGCTTCGGCTGGTGCTGGCTTAGACCTTGACGAAAATATTAAAAAATATTAATCTTTACTGACTTTTAATCTATATAAATGAATAACTTTACAATCGATTATACTTTGCTACCTAGTGGCAAGACTAAACCAAAATGAATTAAATTAAAACTGAATAAGAACAATTAAATGCGATTGAACCAGTTTTGACTGACCCACAAAAACGCAAGAAAGAGAAAACTGGAGGAAATTTACTTGTTACATTAACTATTCTTGTTGTGAAAAAGATTATTGAGTATCTAACAAAAACGAAGGAAGGAAAAGGACTAACACAACATGAAAGTGGATTTCTACCATTACTTTTGGCTGCCTTACCATATCTAGCAACTATTGGTTCACTTGTTGGTGGATCTGCAGCAGTCGCAAATGAAGTCATAAATAAGAAGAAATTCGACAAGGAATTAGAACAGAAAAGATATAATCAAACAATGGAGAAAAATGTTGGTGTCAGACTGAAGAAAGCAAAAACATTTGAAGAGTTGATCGAAAAATTTAAGTCCTTTATCTAATTTTGACATAGAAGAACTTGCTAAACAATTGAAAATTAAACACTTCCATGGTGTATTCATGACTGATGAATTACCAAATAAAACATCAAAAATTGACTGCAGAATAGTAAATTTAGATACTTATGTTCACGTTGGTAATCACTGGATTTGTTACTATAAAAATAATGATAAAAAATATGGTTTTGATTCATTTCGTGCCAATATACCAAAATAACTAGTTAAATATTTAGGAAAAACTGATCTGTACTACAACACTGAGAGAATACAAAATTTCGATGAAGTAATATGTGGCTATTTGTGTCTATTGGTTTTAAAATATTTATGCGAGAATTATAAGCTTAATGATATTTTGAATCTAATAAATGGACGTTTTTGGGAATAAAATCAACGCTGATGAGGAGCCACCATATGGTTTAAGCTCATTGAAATCAAAAATTATAAGAGAATTAGGGCCAAAAACAGAATTTTATCAAACAATTCCAGAAGGATTATGGGGCATTTTTAAAATATGTAAAACTTTTATTGATTTTAGAGGCAGACTATTAGTAGACATAAAACATCCAGTAAATGATTATGATTCTGTTACTAAACAATATGTAGGAAAAGAATTTACTAACTATGTCACTAAAATAAAGCTTGATGAAAAAATTCTACAGCTTCATAATGATACATATAGCACTATCACACATTTTGATCAAAATTTTAGAAATATGCACAGAGATCTTACATTTGAAACTTCCTGGCAGATTAAAACTGTGTGCCAGACCGAGACTCGAACTCGGGACCTTTGCCTTCCACGGGCAAGTGCTCTACCAACTTAGCTACCCAAGCACGACTCACGCCCCATCCTCACAGCTTTACTTCTGCCAGTATCTCGTCTTACATTTGCTTTAGAGAGGTGTAATAGGCTAGAAAATATAATACAAAATAGTCAAATTATTGAATTTACTTTTATGCACAATTTCGAATACGATTTCAGGCTTATAAGAGTTATTGTTATTGCTAAGAATATAAATAGAGACTTGTACTTTGATGACTTTGACATCACTGTAAGC
Organism: Schistocerca piceifrons; assembly: GCF_021461385.2. NCBI lineage: Eukaryota > Metazoa > Arthropoda > Insecta > Orthoptera > Acrididae > Schistocerca > Schistocerca piceifrons. Next base: position 421,232,488 of record NC_060142.1, on the reverse strand, counting down.
ACGGGTGATAAGCTATATGAAGTAAGGAATGGCAATCAGTCAATCATGGTACACAAATCTGTAAGATTGGAAAATAAAGTGAAAACTGTTCCTGTAGATATAAAGTTAATTATAGCTGGTGAAATAATTTAAAATTTAATAAATTTTATTCACACTTCGCATTTAGTCTTTAAAGACGATCAGATTTATCGCTTGAAGTGTGAAAAATTTACTGAGACACATAATCCACACAGAGTAACAACAAAAAATGGAAGACAAAGAATCGAAGGTCTTTGTACAATATGTAAAACTAAAAAGAGTAAATTCGTTAAAAAAAATTATAGATGGTGAAGGTCTGAATAATATTCATGTTAAAATAATTAATGAATTACTTAACCCTATGAGAAAAATTTTTAAAAGAAGGCAGATAGTCTCTCTTGGTATAGACGATTTATGGCAAGCTCGATTTATGGCAAGCTGATCTAGTTGAAACCGACTCTGGTAATTTGAAAGGAATTTCAGAAATAAACAAAGGATGCAAATATTTATTGACTGTTATTGATGTCTTTTCGAAATTTGCTTGGGCTATCCCACTTAAAGATGAAACAGGTAAAAATGTAACTGACGCTTTTAAAAAAATATTTACTGTCAGACACCCAAGAAATTTACAACAAGGAATTCCAACAACTGATGAATAAACACAAGATTAATCATTATTCAACTTTTTCAGAGCTAAATGCATCTGTTGTTGAACGATTAAACAGAACACTTAAAGAAAAGATGTGCAATAGATTTGACTTACTAGGTAATTACAAATCGATTGAACTAGTCTCAAAATTAGTCAATGAATACAACAACACAAAACATTCAACTATAAATACGAAGCCAATAGAAGTTTATGAAATGTACTATAAGATAGACATCATTGTGCCGAATGATAAGGCTAAATTTTAAAAAGTGAGACAAAGTGAGAATTAGCAAACTTAAGGGACTTTTTGAAAAAGGATACACTGCTAACTGGTCAACAGAGATTTTTGAAATTGAAGATGTTATTCATTCCAATCCAATCACATATAAATTGAAAGATATCAAAGGCAATTTTATGAACAAGAACTGCAGAAAACAAAATATCTAGATGTATATCTTGTTGAAAAAGTTTTGAGAAAGAATGGAGATAAAGTGTATGTTAAGTGGTGGGCTTCAACAATTCGCATAATAGCTGGGTGATGTAAGTGGCTGACTTACTTTCACATTCATCTTATTGTGCAAGGTTTATTTTCAAGATGCCTGCAATTTCTTTCCAAATCTTCATCTTCCCTTTAATTCTGTAGCCCTTTGATTCTAGAAGTTCACTGAATGTTTCTTTATCCACATAGCGACAGCTAAAGCAATCGCCAGACTGCTTCTTATTTTTGTCTATTGCTTGGCATCCTTTGAAGATTTCAGAAACAATATCAGCTAGTGTCTCCTTAGGTAAATTGTCTGACACAACAGTTCCTGTTTAATGTACTTTGTTTCCAATCTGCAACTGGACAATTATTTCTTGTTTGATGACGATAGGATCGAACTGTATAGGCTCTTTCTTTCTGACATTTCCATAAATTTCGCGTCGATGAGAGATGATTAAGTCAACATACATGTTCGAGTCGGCGCAAAACAAAACAACGTAATGTTACACACTGTCATAGTGAATGTGAAACATTTCTTTTTCCTTGATGTCTTTGTGGACACCTAATATTTTTTCTTTTATGTTCTCGGTCATTTTACAGTTGTTTCATTTGTGGATGGATACATAAAACAATTTGTCGTCGTCCAAACGACCACTACTGTCAGTAGAAAATCTTCTGGAAAGATGATTTTTAGACAACACACTGCCTACTTTAAAATAATTTCTCCTTGCATAATGTTTGGTTGTCGCAATGTAGACAGTTTCTCCTTTCTTCATTTTAAAACGTTGCACTCGACGTCTTTCAAGTGAAGACATTCTTTTTCTTACTCTTCAAGGTCACGGTCTATGATCTTCAGTTGATTTTGGAAGTCGATGGTAAGTTGCTGCATTTGCTGTTCTTTCATGACTTTAGATAGTCTACAGAGATCTTCTCTATGGTCAGATAGCACACATTTAGTATTTGCGTTGTTCGCCATCATCACAGACTCTTTGAAGCTGTCGACGCTCAAGAGGATCCATTACTTCTGGACGAGGCTCTTGTGCTTCAGATTTCTGGCCTCGTTTTGGATGTACTCATACTCCACCACAAGAGGGTTGTCATGTTTTATTTCTATGTATGGCAGACTATTTTGTTTGAGAAATGGCACATAATGTATCTTCATTTGTTTCTTTCCAGAGTACAAATGTTTGTCCCCTGTAATATAGGCCCAATTGCCATAAATAAAGCTAAGAATGTCGTTAGTGATCAAGACATTCTTCTCCTCATACAGAGGCACCCATATGTTGATGAACCAAGAGCCCAAGTCCAAGTCATAGTTTCTCACTCGAAAGAATTCGAAAATTATCAGCATTAACGAATTTGAATTTGCGACAAATGCATTGGAAGCTGCTATTTACGAGAAACATTTTGTTATTAGTTTTGCAAAAAATAAACAGTACCTGAAGTTTGTAGTTTGTATTCACCACATTTTTCTTGCATGAGTAACCCATCTTTTAAATTGTTTTGCAGGATGTAATTGTGAGCTCATAACTAAATTATAAAGACCAGATTCATTGATGAAAATTGTTCCTTTTCATTATACATTAGACCCAGCAATTCTCTGGGTCACAGTTTACTGGGTCTAGAAATATTTTTCATATTTTAGTTTATGATCTTCATCTATTTTCACTTTTTACAAATGTAATAAAAATTATTTCTTATAAATGGCGAGCCTCAACAACCTGGAAGTCTGCAAACTGGAAGTTGAAGCAAAAGGAAATAGTGAAACTGATTGGGAATACTTATCAGAACAATAAGAAATATCTGAAGAGCTTATGAGAGAAATTCAAGTCGAATTAGAGTGGGATATTACATATTCACAAGAACTGTCTGAAGAATTTAAGAGAGAATTTCAAAATAAGTTACACTGAAAAGGTACGTCATCTAATCAAAAATTAAATTTTGCCTTTATTAAAGACTTTCAAGGTAAAGTAACTTGGGTTATTATGTTACACTCACAAGAAGTGTCTGAAGATTTTATGAGAGAATTTCAAGACAAATTAGCTTGGCATATTATATCATTCTGCCAAAAACTGACTGAAGATTTTCTCATGTATTTCAAGACAGATTAGACTGGAATGGTATATTATCTAACCAAGTATTGTCTGAAGGATTCATTAGAGAGTTTCAAGATAAAGTAAATTGGGAAGGTATATCATAAAGAGAAGAAGTGACTGAAGATTTTATGAGAGAATTTCAGGATAAATTAGATTGGGCTAGTATATCATGTAGTCAAAATCAGACTGAAGATTTTATGCAAAGCTTTCAAGATAAACTTATTTCGGAATTAATTTTAAAATATCAATATGTATCAGATTCACTTTTAAAAAAAAATTTTCATTCTTAGAAAATAATTGAACAACCTGACGATATTGAATGTTCTATATGTTTAAGTGATGAAAATCGTCAAATTTGGAAAAACAAAGTGTAATCATAATTTTTATAAAGAGTGTATTGATGAATGGTTAAAGGAAATAAATAATTGCCCATTGTGTAGAAGTAATATTAAAACCCAAATTTATTATGAGTCTGGTGTTGACTAGAGTTGAATTGTAAATGAAAATAACTTTATTCATTTAGAGTAATTATATTATTTTGACTGTGGATAAATGAAGATACTTCCTCTATTGCTGTTTGTGAAAATAGTAGTAGCAGAGCCAGCTGAAGCAGGTTTAGGCCTTGGGCCTGATGAAAAGAACAAAGCAGCTAAATATTTCATTGATTTGGATTACTTGGATATTCCATCTACAACTGAAATAACCCAAGTGAGTGATGAATTATTAAGAGAATCGTTAACGTTATTTCAACTAACACACAATCTTGAAGTTACTGGTGAATTTGGTGGCGAAACTCTATGTTTTATGAACAGATCTCGATATGGTGTAAAAGATTCATTCGATAGTTGTAGAACTAGTGTGTATAAATGAATTTAAAAAATATATAAAATGGAATTACAAAGGAGCAAATCAAAAAATATTAAAAGTAACAGAAACAGCATTCCATTTATGGCAAAAATACACCAATATTAAATTTTTGGTGTTATCAATTATCCAGATACTTTAATTACAAGTAAAAGATGTGCACATGCATTTGTAATTTCTGGTCACCAATGTTCAAAAGATATAGATGGAAAAGGAAATGTACTAGCTCATGCATTTTTCCAACTATGGATAATGATCCAATAGAGATATGTATGGATAAAGACGAAAATTGGTATTTGGAAACTAATGGAAATACACTGAATTATTAGACAAAACTATTAGAACTTTTGATTCATGACATTGACCATTCATTAGGTTTAGAACATACAGATGTTAATGGATCGATAAGGTATACTTATTATAATGGTTGAAATAGAGAATTAAGAGAAGATGACATAAATGCTATTCGAAGTTTATATGGTAAAACGACACAGTCATTCACCCCAGAGAAAATACCAGTTGCTTCAAGTCCTTCTAAGCCTCTTTTAGCTGATGCTGAATTATGTGAGCAATCATTATGTGTGATTTCAAAGTTTGAGCACTTATTGTTTGTGAGTGGTAATTTATATATGTTTTATGGTAACTGTTTATGGATAAATAATCAAGGTCAACGAATTATTGATTGGTTGAAATTCTTAACTTAAGATTTACAAAAAATAGATGGAATATATCAAAGACCGAGTGGTGAAGTTGTATTGTGTGTTAACAATGTGATTTACATGGTAAATATTGAAACACTTCAGTTAATTTCAGGACATCCAAAACTATTTTCTGCAACAGTATTGTGTCAAGATTTTAAATTAAATGGAGTAATCATCACATATTTAGGTAAAACATATATTTTTAACGATTTTTTCTAGGCATATATGGATGAATGCAGATTTGAAAATAAAATGCTTGGCAATATAAACAGAAGATTTTCAGGATTACCTACTGGAATAAATTCTGCATTTAGGTACACTGATGGCTTGTATTTTTTCGAGGGTAACACAATCTATGAATACAATGAATTCACAAAAAAGTGGTTAGAGCCAGTACAATTGATTTATCTTTGTTTAAAACTGATTGTATTAAATCAACAGGGTTAGTTCATAAGGTAATAAATATTTTGAAAGATACATTGCAAAAATTAGAAAAATTTACTTTTTCACAAATCTAATAAATTGTTTTCTATATCAATGGAGCAGTTTCAACAACAGCCTACCGTGAAATCCAAATTTTGCAAATACTGTAATACTGAGAAGTCAATTGATAATTTTACTTTACAGAAATACACAAAAGATGGTTACTGAACGATGTGTAGACTATGTATAAATATCATGTAAAAAATTACAATGAAAAACGAATTCGTTGCATATGTGGAAAAAGTGTTGCTAAATATTATTACAAAGAACGTTTATGGCGGATTCCTAGTGAAAAACATTAGAAAATGTTATTATCGATGAATAACGAAGAAGCTGTCACTGATCAAGCATCTGCTGTAGCAGTCGCATCTACAAGGAAATATAAAGGTTGTCAAGAGATTGAAGATTTAATTTTGTTTTACATAAACCCTTTGTATAAAGATAAACATAATAATAAAAGTAAGAAGTGTACTTAAGAATATGTGAAGAACATGAAATTAGCGACAGCTAAAGCAGTCTTAGACTATGTCTGCGTCTGAAATATCTCGAACTTAATCAGTATTTAATAAGAATCCTTACCATCGATTTGTGAATCCTTATCATCGATTTTTGAAAAACTAATTTTTGCAAATCTAATGAATTTTATTTCCTTTAAATAGAAGGGCCAAATGGAGAACTTCACAGTTGCTCAAGTTTGTGACTTTTGCAGGAGACATGGTTTGAGTGGCTGCAGCAAACTGCACAAGGCTGATCTAATTAGATTTTGTTGTAGCACATCGACAGCCGACGCAGGGTATAAGATGTCCAGCAAGACACAATCTCTGGAACAAATTGCCTTATTTTAAATTGGAAGCGATGGTGAAATTTTCGAAACTAAGATGGATAAACCATTGAAACAAATATTTCCATTTTCTACCGATGTGTTTGCCAAAACTAAAGAAGATAAAGCATTGAAAAGAATATTTCCATTTTCTACCAATATGTTTGCAAAGCATAAGACTGAAGATAAACCATTGAAAAGAATATTTCTATTTTCTACCTATGCGTTGGCAAAACAGAAAACTGGAACCAATAAAGAAGTATTATTTCCCTTTTACACTGATTTATTTGAGAAACGAAGGGACAGGAAAATAGTTAGAAATTATCTAGTTGATAAAGCATTTGCAAACAGATTACAAACTATAGATTTTGAAAACAGTATAGACTCAGTTGAACCTGATTATTTCTTGACTGCAGAGAAGACGAAAATTCTGAAAATTGTGAGACAACCTGAGAGTACATCGTGGTTTGAAGATAAATTTCAATTTATTTTGTGAGTACAAATTTCAGACAGATGATAAAGTTCAGGAATTTGGACAACAAACACAAGACTATACCATTATGACAGAGAAGGATTTTAGTAAGAAATTCGTATGTGGGAAGCGAGACATTTTAGCGATAATATCTAATTTTCCAGCCCAAGGATCAGGATGGGCATTAAATAGAATTATTGGTTTATGGCTAGCAATAGACAGATACGTTCCACTGAGGGGGTCATCCTACATCGAACTACCTGCAGCTAACAGTTTGCATCAGTGTAAAAAATACAGATCAAAAGTGTTTCCTGTGAACTATAAAATCTGCATCGTATCCAGTAGATAAAGATGCTGAAAGAGAATCGAAGTATAGAAATGTTGACCTTGAGCTCGATGCTTGAAATTGTTCTGTTTCCTGTAGTGGTTGATCATATTCCACAAATCGAGAGTAGAATTAACATATCGGTCAACGTTTATTTGTTCGATGAAAACTATCAATTGTACCCACTGAAAATTACAAAACATAAGAAAGAGAAACATGGAAATTTCCTCTACTTCAAGGATGGGGACAATTCGCATCATTGTACCATAAAAAATTTATCTCAGCTTGTCTCAAGTTAAATCAATAAACATGAAGAAATAAATTTATTTGTGACATGTGCTCACTTCACTTCAACAGCAAGCAGAGGTTGGATGACCACACATCAAATTGTTTGATTAATATGCCATTTAAAGTAGATATACGAAAGGAAGGATCATATGTATATTTTAAAATTTATCATCACATGCAGACAGTTCCTTTCGTTATTTACACTGATTTTGAAAGTCTACTGTTGAAGATGATCAACTGTCAGCCAAATCCAGAAAGCTTGTATGTGATGAAATACCAAAAACACGAGCCGAGTGGATTCTTCTACTACATCAAATACGTGAATGGACACTATAAAGACCCTGTCGTGTACAGAGGGCCGAACTGCCATAAGAAACTCACAGAATGCATGAAAACAGAGATTGAAGAGATTGGAAGAATTTATTCTGAAATTGAAGAAATTATACCATTAACTCATTAGGAACAATCAAGATGTAACAAATCGAAAACTCTGAATACTGTATGAATGTCATTACTCACAGAAAAATAAAAACGTCCACTATCATGATAATTTGACTGGAAAATACATCGCTCCATTCTGCAATGCTTCCGATCTTAAGCTAAGACATCCAACTTTTGTACCAATCTACTTGCATAATCTGTTTGGATACGACTCACATCTATTTTTGAAAGAACTTGCCTATGATGAGAAGGAGATAGACCTAATCCCACATAATGAAGATAAATACATCAGTTTTGGTAAGAGACCACAAAGTTTTAAAATGAGATTTATTGACACATTTAAATTTACGACTTCATCACTTGACAAACTTTCATCAAATTTGACTAGACATTATCTGAAAAACATAAAAAGATTCTTCCCAAAAGAACTGTTCAACTTGGTGATCAGAAATTATGTATAGACTCTTGGAAGAAATTTGAAGAGACACAATTACCACCAAAAGAAAAATTTTACAACAAATTAACCGACTGTGAAATAAGTGATGAATATTACAAACACGCAAAAATGGTCTGGGAAAAATTTGGTATGAAAAATCTTGGCGAATATCATGATCTATACCTTAAAACAGACGTGTTGCTACTGGACGATGTGTTGAAAATTTTAGACAAACTTGTACAAATGCCTATGATTTGGATCCATCTTGGTATTTTACTACACCGGGTTTGTCTTGGGAAGCGATGTTCAAAATGACTCATCAATCACTCGATTTGTTACATGATTATGATATGATTCTGATGGTTGAAAAGGGAATAAGAGGAGGAATGTCACAATGCTGCAAGAGGTATGAAAAGGTAAACAACAGGTATCTGAGCGATTCTAATGCTAACAAGACGTCAAACTAGTTGGAATATTTGGACGCAAGCAATCTGTATGGTTGGGCTATGAGTCAATATCTGCCTAATGGTGAGTAGAATGATCCAAAAAACTTTGATTCTGCAAAAATAAGTGAGATGTCAAACACTTCTCAAGAGGCATACATATTCGAAGTAGATCTTGAATATCTGAAGGAACTGCATGATTTACAAAGAGACTTGCCTCTTGCAGATGAAAATAAGTGTCTACATGGCTCTAATAAGAGCAGGTTGTTGACTTGGTATTTGGTAACGACAAACAGAAGTATGCAGTTCACTAAAGAAATCTCAAACAGTGCGACGAAGTTTACAAAAATACACGTAGTTTTAAAATTTAAGCAATCTGACTGGCTGAAGAAATAGTTAGACTTGAACACACAGATGAAGACCAAGGCTATGAACTATTTCGAGAAAGACTTCTACAAGCTGATGAACAACTCAGTCTTTGGCGCGACGATGGAAAACATAAGAAAGAGAGTAGACATAAAATTAGTATCTGACAGAGAAAAACGTGTTAAACTTATATCAAAGCCAAACTTTAAGGGTAGAATTATATTTGACGGAAATCGTGCTGCTACCCATATGAATAAGACGAAAATCACATTTAATAAGCCTATCTATGTTGGAATGAGCATACTCGATCTGTCTAAAGAACTGATGTATGATTTTCAGTACAGGAAAATTAAGCCAAAGTATGGGGAAAATATTGAGCTGTGCTACCAAGAGACATATACAACATTCAGACTGAAGACTTCTATGAAGATATGAAATCGATGTTTGATTGCTTTGATACGAGCGACTATTTAAAGGAAAACATCTACGGCATTCCTCAAGTAAACAAGAAAGTTGTAGGAAAAATGTAGGATGAATGTAACAGAAGAATTATGGAAGAGTTCTGTGACCTATGGACCAAGATGTGCTCCTTCAAGGTAGGTGAGAAGGTGGAGAAGAAATCAAAAGTAGTTAAGAATTATGTGATCAAAAATGGAATCAGCTTGGAAGATTATAAAGACTGTCTGTTCAACAATAGAGATCAGTACAGAAGGATTAATATGATACAAAGTGAAAGACACGAAATCTACACAGTTGAAATAAACAAGATGGCGCTGAGCCCACATGACAACAAAAGACATGTCCTGGAAAATCGAGTACATTCATTACCATATGGACATTACAAGTTATTAAAAATCTAATGAAATTTTTTCTATATAAATGGAGACTGTAATAAAGAAGCTCAATGCTGTATGTGTCTCAAATGAGATTAAAAAAATAAGTGATCTAGAGATAACTGTTTTATATAATGTTACTAGCTATGAATATTTAAATACTGGATATAGAGAAAAAAATTGTATGGAGCTTAATAATGATTTTAAGATTATTTTACCAGACAGATTTTCTAAATCAATTACTGATTGGGATTTTAATTATTTGGAAGAAGGGGAGATAAAACTGAAATATAAGGGAATGAAGAAATTTAAAAATAAAAACAATTAATTTTATGATATAGAATTCAGTATATGAATCTTTTTCTCAAGTGCACTCACCAGGCCCACTTACTGCTTCTGTACGATTTATCACCATCAAGGCTGGTTAACGCCTGTCTGTAGATGGGATTATGTATGAGTTAGACCTAAAAGTGCATGAAATTCGCTACTTAAGAATTTTTCTTATTACATTTTATATTCTTTAAATGGATAGCACTAAGCCACAGTTAAGGCAGTGTGGTGAATGTGTGATTAAAAAAATATTGAATAATTTCGTAAAGATAAAAATTTAACATGAGGGTATCATTATATATGTAAAGACTGTGGTGCAAGATACCAAAAAATTAGAGTTACATGCAAATGTGATCGCACTGTAAATAGACATTATCTCAAAAGACATTTGCAAACGACTACTCATAAAAATCTTATGCCTGCCCAAGGAGAAAGCAAATAAATAGCATTCACCTAGGGAAATGAGTCATTTACTCTCATTCACCATTATTTTCTTCCATTCACCTTTTTTATTTTCTTATATTCACCAACATGGGAAAGTGAGTGTGTTAGACCTGAAAAGAGGGGGAGAGTAGAAGGATTCTGTAGGTTCTGGCTAAGTTTTGGCGAAATAGTGAGCAAACGGAGTGAGTGAGCCAAAGGTGAGCAGGAACCTACAGAATCCTTCAACTGTAGCCATCGGAGAAGGATTGTATTTGAAACCATACAAGAAAGGTCTAGGTCTCGTCATAAACAAAAAAAAGACCCCTAGCAGTCCTACCTGACAGGTCGCTTACAAATATGGATCTGCTTAAGTTTGTTACGAAGATTTTCGACATCCGAGGTTCCGAGGTATGTTTGTGTGGAATACATTACCGAAGACTATGTGGAAATCAGAAGAACGTGGAATTGTGAATCTGGATGTAGTACGAGGACTTGGAACTCAATGGGTAGCATATATTAAAAAAAGAAATACAAATATTTCGACTCATTTGGTGACCTGCAACCCCCAGAAGAATAACTACCATACTTCACAGGCAGAAGGCATGTGCTCTACAGTTTACAACGCTAGCAAGACTTTGATACATTCTTGTGTAGTCATCTATGCATCGTGTTCTTTCTGACTTTTATGAATGATATATAAGGCCAGGTATTAAGCACCCATTCAACAGTCGACATTTAGATGCAATGTCATACACTCTGACATTGAAATAACGATCGTCTGTACTACGTACAAATTACTTCCCACCAATTGATTTAAGCGTTGGAGATTGGCCCATCGATTTGACTGGAGACATACAACGCCATCCCAAATATCACACATGCTAACAATAAACTGTATCTGAAAATTAATGGTGAGGAAGAAATCGTAGAAATTGAATCTAATGCATATGATAATAACGCTTTAAACGAAGTTTTAAAACAGTCTGGAAAAAGGATTGAGCTCCGTGCAAACATAAGTACACTTAAATCTTAAATAAGGACTGTGAATGCTTTGATAGGCCCATTACTGGATTTCACAAAGGGACAATTTTGAAGATGGATCTCAATAAATTCTGTAAATTTGATCAGACAGTGGACACTCTCCCTCCCAGTACAATCCATGTTGAGTGTAACATTACAATGAACTCATATCTCAACGATAGATTGGTTCATTCAATTTACGGATTCATCTGGACCAGGGTGGTTGAGACTCCTATCACCTCTATATACCTTCTAGTGACAGTTCACACAATGGACTACCAGCAGTTGCGTATTGTGGATCAGAATAACCAAGTCGTTAACTTTCGTAGTGAGCAAATCGTTGTACAACTACATTTACAAGAAGATGGGCGTAAGGTATCAAACCAGCGCATGCAGCCCACAGCATAGCACTTCACAGCAGAACCGCAAGGTGATAAAAAGTGCGAACTACAAGTTTCTTAAATCAGTAGGCATGAAACCTCACAATGACGTCATCACTCAATATATCTCACCGAGGCCTTTCAAGGATGTGTGTTAAGACACGGAGGAGTGCAAAATGGCTAACATGTTCATTTCATGGACTCCACTGGGACGATTCTGGTATACATTATACAGAAATAATGACTTCATTTAGAATATTCGATCATCCTGAGACCATCATCTACGTCAAAGGCGAGGAGAAGATCGCTAGTATACAGCGAATCTTCAAGTTTGCATCTATTCAAGACCTGGAATTCTACGGGTGCCCTGCTATACATAAGCTTAAGAAGAACAAGATGTGTGAAAATAGTGTTGTGTCTGCTTTAGAAAATGTAAAATTACTTGTAAGTTAGATTGATAAAAGTAAATGAATTTTTTACCCCACATTCTGTGCGTTTCTTTCTTATTACGTAGCTCCTACTTAGATAGCACGTAGCTTTCTTTGCCCTGGTCCCATGTCTGTGGCTTTGTTTAAGCACAGGAGACATAATTTCAGCCATGTTTGGTATATGTCTTTGGAAGCGGACACCACCACAGGCCGCCTGTTCCCAAAAACCTATACATGCAGCACAATAGGCGAAATCCCATGCAATCATTACATATATTCTGTTTTCCTCAATCTTAAACGTCACCTCCCATATGCTTTAAACTAATATCTTGTGCGTCTTGAGCATCCTTTATATTCATTTGTAAGGGTGGGTATTTGTGAAATAACAACAAAGATGTATGGTAATGAATAAAAAAATTTTATTCAGACATAAATACTCACAGTATTAACACAGCCTTACATCCACAAATCTAGTTGTTTTTACAATACACGAAATAATACTGCTTTTAAATTCACATTTCTTGTAACTGCTTGAAATTTTTTTATTTACAGTTCATAGTCTTTAAAAATAAGAGTATTGACTGAATTTTTTTTTGTACTTTACATTGCAGTACTGATTACAGCTATTGCAGCGGTATAGTTTCTCTTACACTAATACTATTACTAGTGATATTCCACTCAAACAGAAGATGTAATTTATACTTTGAACTGGGTACCTCTAAACATATCCCACCTCAAGCCGCTATATAATAATAATAATGTAATAATACAATGAAGCGGGTTGCCCTAAAATGTTCATCAGAAACAGCTGCACTAAAATGAACTGGGTGGAACTCACACATAAAACCAGTATGACTTGGATAGCTAGCGCTAGGAGAAACTTAAAAACTGATCTATTCACACATACACACACACATGAAGTCCAAAAGCGAGAAATACGGTAAACTATTTTTTCCGTTATTTACTTTTTCTAAACGTTTTTGATGATTTTGGTTCAATTTCTTAAATCTTTCAGTTAAATTGCACATTTTTCATTTTTCAATATTTTTTTATAATTTTTTCCCAGCACACACTACTTGTATAGTTGGCCTAGATACTATGGTACTTATTTAGGAAAGAAACAGAATTTATTTACACACAGGCATACATATTTACACAGACATCCACACTCAAGCCCACTCACAAACATACACACAGATGCACATAAGCATTCACACAGTCAGGCACGCCATATAGCACACATAGAATATGCCATACTATTAGGTACAAGCTCTCACTCAGCCAGTCACTCACTCACCCTGTCTCATTCGCACCATTGGGGTCCCCCACCCCGTCTCGCACTTCAAGTAAATAGTGTGAGTACAGGAGGGTTTCGACCCCATCTTGACAAATGGATCTTTTATTGTCATGAGGTGACAATCCATCTTTAGATTGCAGCACAGTGTACACCTCAAGACCTTGTGATCGAATACTAGGTTGCTGTACCAAATGCAGAGGTTGTGGAGGAGCACTGCGAACTCCACCGTACAGGCACTGCAAGTAGTCTTCGATCATGAGGACACATGGTGCCGCATGTTGCACGCCCTTAACCCATCTCTTGGTGGCTCCATCTAGTGTACGATATGCATACATTTTGGATCTTATACCCACAAGCTCCACAATCGGCAAACCATCTGCCTCATCTTTCATTAAGCTGATAACCTTGTTGTGAAGAACAATACTGTAATGATTATCAGCTGCATATCCCTAAGTGTAGAATTCATTATCGTGACACCTAATTACTTCATATGGATCACAAGTTTTTCACCCAATGGATGAAGCTATCTGTATCCATATGAAGTAACTTTGGTTCCCACGAAAAAGTGGAAACGGTACATGTGGAATGTGTCCAGTATACACATACCCAAATAGATTAGTTTCGTAAACTCAACTGAAGCCTTCGACATCTCCACAGCAACAAAGGTCTCATTGAAAACTGGGACCCGCTTAAAATTTGGTCGGGCGATGCACTTTCTAATGCCCCACTGCCCATCCCATTCAGTCCTAATTAAAATATCGTGTTCATTTCTTACATTCTGCACAGTTTTAACGAAAATGGAATTATTCATTAATTTGAAACTTCTTATTTCAATGTGTGTGTCCGTACTTAAATTGTTGGATGACTGAGAAGATGTAATTTCTACGTTATTCCAGCTGAGTAAAACTGAACGTACTGAGCCTACTTTCTCTTTACGTTTTCTCGTCATATTCTAGTGCTACGCAGTCTGACTGCTCAGAAAAATTACAATCTGACTTCAAATAATTAATTTAAAAGAATGGCCTTCACTAAAAAGAAATCTTAACAATAACCCATACATTTCATTAAGCACTTACCTCACAAAATTTTCATTACGAGAACTACTGCAATACACTAAGCATCAATACTGCCTGCTAAATAAAAGATTCTAACCATAAAGCCACTAACTACTAATAGGCATGTGCTTAGCAAAGGAAAGAATTTGTTGCAAACCAAATAATGTATGTTTAACCTTAATAATGTGGCATCCAATTCATACATGAATATAAATCGTCATTGAAATCCAGTACAAAGATATATAATCATGAATGATTTTAAATCCCAAATTGGATACTTCCAGATCGTTAGCCTTCAGTAACACTGCAGACCTCTACCCTCCATCAATGCTAACTTCTCACATCTAACATCCATCACTGCTGGCCGTTAACCTCGAACTGCCCAACAGTACTTCCATCACTGCTGGCGACTAACTTCCAGCTGCCCAACACTACTGGCGATTGACTTTCAACAATGAGTCCAACCATCCACAGAGTCTCTTACAAAGAAAGTGCAGTCAGAGATCCAATGCAAAGTGCCACACAGCGCTGCCAACACAGAAGCTGCCCACTTACACAGCCCCCCCTGCTCCCCATAAAAAATTTTACCATTTATTTTTGGCAGTGGCCAGGATCAATTTGTTAAAAAATTTTATATTCACAATATCAAAGGCATCAAATGTACACGATTATTAATGCACTATTGGTAAAAAGCATATGTCGTCTTCACAGTCCCTAAAGAAAGTCCTAATTATATATCAGAGTAGTAGTCTATGACAGTTTTATACACAAAGTCTGACAAGTAAGAAAAAAAAATGCACACACAAGTAGTGGGTTACATACCACCCCCCACCCCCACCCCCCCCCTCCCCCAGTCTTGAAGAAGTGTTGTTCTCCCAACGGAAACCCAGTGCTGACTCTTGACATGAATATTGGTAGAATTAGTAGATCACCACAGAGCAGACCCACAGTATTTCTTGTAGAGATTATGGTAGTAGTGGGCCACCAAGGGTGCAGACCCACTGTAGTCCTTGTAGAGATTGTGGTAGTAGTGGGCCACCAAGGGTGCAGACCCACTGTAGTCCTTGTAGAGATGGCCAGCAGCCATCCATTGCGACTGTGCAAGTGTACAATCAAATTGAAGAGTTTTGTGGATAATAGAGCAAGTCCATAAACCAACACTTGTACACTCATTAATTTTTTTGCAATGTCCTTAGAACCAGCAATGCTATTAACCAGTCCCTTGCTGAATTATCAACACATGTCCAAACACTAACACAGTCATTTAGCCTGTTGAGATTTTACGCATACAGTATGACCAACAGAAATGTGTGCAGTAAAATTAATCCTTACTATTTACTTAATTTGAAGAACTGCAGTCTATACAATTTACAATTTTACAGCATAAGAATCTAATTACAAAGGTACATCATTAAAGAACATGATAATGCAGATAACATTTATAGTAATACAGGCTTTACAAAGGAATAGAAATAAGCATATAAATGAGTATTCCAGGAATTGTGACATAAGTAAATAAATGAAAAATGAGACTATACATTAAAATATTCACTTGACACATGAGCATTAAAAGAAAACAGAACAGAATAAATAATGTCTCAACATCTTTCCAAAGTAAAGAATAGTTTAGATTTGAGGATAACAGTATTCCACATGATAGTGAATGTAGCTTAGTACTAGAGGCGAAAAATTCAATTAATCTTATCAGGTAAATACACAGAGACAGGAAAAACACAGGTACACAAGTGTATACATAAACACAGTGCGGAGTAACACAAAAGGAAAGGACAGGGTTTGTTTTGGTACTACAATGCTTGGGATACTTCATGTCCAATCCAAACTTCGTTTTCCCTCTGTCGTTTCGTTTCTTTCTTTCTGGGAAACATGAAAAAGTTTATAGTGACCATCGTGGATTACAATTTCTTATGTCATCAAAATTAAATCATGATAGGCTGAAACGTTGGGCAGTGTTTCTGCAAGAATACCGCTTTACAATAGTCTACATTCCTGGCAAGGATGACATTGTTGTGGACGCACTGTCACTTGCACTGGCTGGCCTTGACAAAAGCAAGAGAGAAGCTAACATTGAGAACAATTTCAGTATTCTTTACGTTCGAAAAGTAGCCTTTGAAAACTTCATCACTGCATCTTTAAAGGACACCGCTTATGAACAAGACAAAGATCTGGTTTGGAAAGATGTCAAAACTAAATGGCATGAAAATACATACACGCAGATTCGTCATTATTATCTGGTTAGAAACAACATACTCTTTAAACGTTGCACTGTTGATGATAAGGTATGGGTACTTCTCATTCCTGACGATTTTGTTAATAAGCTCATCTGCTACACTCATATCAGCTACGCAAACTTTGGTCCACGAAAATGTTTTCATGTTCTTCGAACGACCTTTTATTTTAACAATATGACAATGAGAATTCGGAAAATCATGCCTATTTGTAGACTTTATCAAAAAGCTAAACCACCTACTATCTCACATCACGCTCCATTGTTTCCTGTCATTCCTACTAGATTAAAAGAATTTGCTGCTGTTGATCTTCTAGGACCCATTGTCAAAATATCGAATTGATTTTCGTACATTCTAGTAGCTGTTGAACTTACTTCAAAATTTGTTTCTTTCACACCATTACGCAAAGCCACTGGACCGTCTGTATCCAACGCCTTTGTTAAAAATTTCTTACTTGAAGTTGGACGTGTTGCTAAAGTTATTGCAGATAACAGATCACAATTCAGATCTGCTGTATGGTCAAGCATACTTCGGAATCATAAAATCGAACCTGTTTTTATTTCATTGTACTCACCACATTGTACCCCTTGTGAACGGATTATGAAAGAAACCAATAAGCTTTGCAGACTTTATTGTCGCAGGAAGCATCAATGTTGGGACAGCTACTTTCATTTATTTCAAAACGTGCTGAACGAAATGCCTCATGACTCCATTGCTTTACCACGTGTTCTTGTACTGAAGAATGAGAAACCGCCAAACAGAATTAGAGAGCTTGTACCTTTTCCAAATAGACGTAAACTTCGACATAAAGACATAATTGACTTGGCTATTAAAAATATAAATTGTGCCGCAGACACAAGGAGAAAATTATACGGTAAGATAAATGCAAAGAAACTATATATTATTCAGAAAGTTCTCATTAAAGCCCATTCATTGTCACATAAGAAGAAACATTTGAGTCACAATTTCTTTCTGATTTACAATGGTCCTTACAGGATCCGATGTATACCACATTTCTCATGTAAAACCTTTTATTGAAAGATAATTTGCTTTCTAACTTGGTCTTTGCTATAAAATTTTTCCTTCACGTTACTACTACGCTTTGTCACACTTAGAAACTGTTAACATGCAAGAATGTTTTGAAGTCAACTATCCAGTCAAGAACCTATGGAGCTTACTAAGACAGTAATTTTACGAGTGCATTTTTATAGGGAACAGACGACACAGTCTGAGTGTGTGTTCCTTTTTCTTGTTAGTTGCACGATTACGTCAGGACTATAAAGTCCACGTTCTTGGAACATACACCAATAGGAGGTTTTACTGCAACATTTTGGTTTACTTGAAAAGACTTTTTGTGTTTAAAGTACTTTTGGAGAGGTTACAGTCAACACAGTATTTGGTTTGTTTGATGGCTACACGATTATGCTATGATGCTACTAATGAGTGACACGGTTTTCATTATTGTTTTTGCGCTGTATTTGTTTTATGTCCTCACAGTTTTTCTGCATTTTTCTGAAAAGTAAAACATATTTTGGTAATGACTCTTGTGACATAGCTACAATAAGATAGGTATTTTTCGTAACACAACAACATGTTACAGTATACCACTTTCTTGGTCATGGTAATGTACGTAATAACTACGACATCCATACACATAGCATTTTTACTTTTGTATATGACAAGGTAAGTACATTGACTTCTGGAGAACTGTGCTTATGAACGACGATAACTACAACATTTGGCACGTTTTGACCGTTAGCCAATGACAGAAATTATCTTACAGCAAGATGCACAGTTTAGCGCTACATGACACGCATTTGAGTGATTATCTTTCATACTTGGAATATTTTTAGAAATATTTTAGAACTACTATGATACAAATAAGGTTTGCTGTGATACATTTAACTCCGTTGTTGTTATCTGTAACATATGAGGGTATAATTACATCACCCCTCAGGGGGGGGGGGGGGGTATATGCTTACTTTGTGTACCATGTGTGTGGCAAGCGCAAGGAGCCCTAGCTAATATGGTATTTGCTTATACAACTTGAAACATTGGTACCATATTTCTGTAACACAGAATTACACAGCTATCTGAGCCATTAACTGAGAGAGGCAAACATTTTTTTTACTTTGTTAGTGACACATACTTAAGTAATTACACAGTTAGATTGCTTCACACTTATAAAATTGTACTTTGCTGCATTTTTTAATCTGTTCACATTTAATTTAGGAACCTCTGTGATACTACAAGAGATTTTAGTGATGTATTTTTTATGGGATTCTGATTTTTGAAGTACGTGTGAGGTAGATGACTCTATTTAGGCGAGCAGAGATAATTTTTTTAGACGTTTTGAGATTATTGAAGGAAGCTACGACGATTTTGAGATATGACTGATCTGTTATGAGATGTTGTTATAGTATCGTGGTTAACGAGTTACGAGATGTAAATAGATATGTGAATGTGAGTACCACAATGCCAATGGAAATTTTTGGGCACTGTTATTCATGAGATTTTGTTTATATACACTTCTAACGTAAATTTTCAACCTGTGAAATTTTTTATTGGTGTCAAGCTGTTATTGTAGTGGAGACTGCTGTCGTAAATATTTCAGAAAAGTGTGTATGTGACCTTGACGTAACACTGTGCTAAGCTGCACGCTACTTGCTTTGAAATATACTTATTGTTGTGTGGACTTTTAACTTTCCTTGTGCTACGTTAGCGGCTTTGAAGCTACCTGCACTTTCGCAAGTGCTCGCATGGTTGTAGAAAAGAGAGGCTGTTGAACTTGTTATTGACATTTCTTTGCAGAAACGCATCACAAACATGACACGCTATTACTTGGGGGCATATAATTACACTGTGGAGCTCGTACTTTGTGCTATTTACTGAAACGCTTATGAAATGATGAGAAAATTTTTTACATCTACACACCTGATTATTTCAAGTGTCTTCCTACGAGAGTTGAGAGAACTTTTACTGACTTACGAAATGCTACATGGCTATTGAATGACATTTTAATGCTTTGCCTTGTACATATCTGTTTATTTTATTTGATATGTAGTTTATAGTTGCGCTGTAGCATTGATGTTGTAAAATAAAATTTAATACTTATACTAATGTACACACTTTCTGTCAACAGATCTATTAAATAATAATTTTATGATCTACTTTCTTAAAAAGGAACACTAGGAAACATAAGAAGGAGAAGAAGTGATTGATAATAGGAAGTGTATACGTAATTTTCTTTTCACAGACTTGATAATTTTTTGGTAGAATAGGTTGTTGTGGTGCATCACTTTAGTGTTAAGATATGACATAGACATTAAGATGTAAATAGACATTCCCTTCTCTGTATTGCTATCTTTCCTGTAATATTTTTTCTGCTTGTGCTCTGTCATGTTTAGGTTTAAGTTATTGCATTTGCTGCTGCTATTTGCTGGGCATTGTCCTACAGAATTTTACTTTGTACTACTCTTATAAGCCAGCTTTACCACTGATTTATATTTCTTGTTTGCTGGATATTGCCTTATATTATTTGTAATGTTGCATTTGCTTTGCTAATTTAGATGTACTGCTGCTTGCTTTGCCAATTTGCATTTTTTTGTCATTGCTGTTTGTGCTAACTGTTTCGTGCTGCTGCATTGCCTCATTCTCTAGTTTATGTATCTGAGCTCAGTAGATTTAGGTTAGCTTAAGAGGGGGTAGGCTATATAAGAGAATGAGTTGTGATGAACTTGGATGCAATGTATTGTGAAGCTATGAAAAAAAATTCGGCCAAAGATTATCATATATTGAGGAATAATTATTTTGAAAGAGGAAATGAAATGATAACTAGGGTTTAGGGATGACAGATTTAGGTAGGATTTCCTTGGAAACAAATGATGAGATAAGATAATGGAAAATAAATGATGAGGTAATAAATATGTGAAAGTAAATACAGAAAGCGTGCTTAGATAGGATTTTTCTTTGTGGACACAAATGTTGAAATAAGAAAAAAAGAACTATGGGAAAACGAAGTTTTGATTGGAAATGAAGTATCACAAGTACTGCAGTACCAAATGTTACACTGAAAACAAACCCTGTCCTTTCCTTTTGTGTTATTCTGCTACGTGTTTATGTGTAGCCTTGTGTATCTGTGTTCTTCCTGTCTCTGTGTATTTACCTGATAAGATTAATTGAATTTTTCGGCTCTAGTACTAAGCTAGATTCACTATCATGTGGAATACTGTTATCCTCAAATCTAAACTATTCTTTACTTTGGAAAGATGTTGAGACATTATTTATTCTGTTCTGTTTTCTTTTAATGCTCATGTGTCAAGTGAATATTTTAATGTATAGTCTCATTTTTCATTTATTTACTTATGTCACAATTCCTGGAATATTCATCTATATGCTTATTTCTATTCCTTTGTAAAGCCTGTATTACTATAAATGTTATCTGTATTATCGTGTTCTTTAATGATGTTTTCTGTACGTTTGTAATTGTATTCTTATGCTGTAAAATTGTAAATTGTAGAGACTGCAGTTCTTCAAATTAAGTAAATAGTAAGGATTAATTTTACTGCACACATTTCTGTTGTTCATACTGTATGCGTAAAATCTCAACAGGCTAAATGACTGTGTTAGTGTTTGGACATGTGTTGATAGTTCAGCAAGGGACTGGTTAACAGCATTGCTGGTTCTAAGGACTTGCAAAAAAATTTGTGAGTGTACAAGTGTTGGTTTATGGACTTGATCTATTATTTGCAAAACTCTTCAATTTGATTGTACACCTGCACAGTCGCAATGGATGGCTGCTGGCCATTTCTACAAGGACTACAGTGGGTCTGCACCCTTGGTGGCCCACTACTACCATACCTCTACAAGAAATACTGTGTCCGCTCTGTAGTGGCTTACTACTTCACCAATATTCTTCAAGACTTAGACTGCCACTGCTGTGTGTTTGCTCTTTTGTGGCCCATTACTAATATTCATGTAAAATGTCAGAACTGTGTTTCCATTGGGAGGATAAGATTTCTTCAACACAGCATGGAGATCCACTTTTTGTCTGTGCATTTTGTTTTACTGCTCAGACTTTGTGCATAAAACTGTCATAGACTACTACTCTGAAATATGATTAGGACAGTCATTCGGGACTGTGATGACAATATTTGCTTTTGACCAACAGTCCATTAATAATTGTGTGCATTTGGTCTACTTGATATTGTTTACATAAAAGATTTCAACAAATTGATCCTTGCCGCTGCCCAAATTAATTAGTAAACTTTTGTTTGGCGGAGCAGGGGGGCTATGTAAGTGGGCTGCTTCTGTGTAGGCAGTGCTGTGTAGTGCTTTGCATTGGATCTCTAACTGCACTTCCTTTGTAAGACACTCCGTGGCTGGTTGGACTCGTTGTTGGAAGTTAATCGCCAGTAGTCTTGGATGTACTGTTGGGCAGTTGGAGGTGAAAAGATAGCAGTGATGGATGTTAAATGTGAGAAGTTAGCATTGATGGAGGGTACAGGTCTGAAGTGTTAGCAAAGACTTTTTCGACATCACTAGTCGCGACCGCCCAGTTTTCGGTATTTAAGGAGATAGCCCAGGTGATTCTACCTAGCTCCATCCCTAAGCTGAGACACTGCAGGAGTTTACGATAATGAATTACATACCTCTGCTTGTGTCCAACAGTGGTCATCAGCTTAGGGATAGAGCTTCCTTGCAGAACTTGTTGCTCTGGACATAACGGCAAGTTGCCTGTCATGTCATGCAAACTAACAAGGTATATGAGGTCTGTCTCCACCATATACCCTACAATATAATCAGCCACCAGACCCAATATTTTTCCACCTAATCCCTCTAATTCATTTTTGGGCACCCACTGAAACCCACCAACCGGCAGTGGCTGCATCATTGAGTGCCCATATAAGTTATTCACGTGCAAATATAGAATAACTTGAATCGAGAGATGCATCAAACCCCACACCCATACGTAGATTATTTGTCTTGGCGTGTCTATGGACACACTGGGAAGGTCCTCCATGGATCCCACGCTCAAAGAAAAGAAGTATATCGGCATCAGTCAAAAGTTCGATGTTGCACCTCGTTTTCTGGAGCATTGCGTCCCAGGACAACCCAGGTGCCGTGGCGCCTCGTTTTCTGGAGCATTGCGTCCCAGGACAACCCAGGTGCCGCGTAATGGAGGGCGGGATCCAGAGAGTACGTGGTCTTACATACACTCAGGGACTTCTCAAAAACATCCACAAGCAAGCGCACGTCGGTGTCCATGTATATTCTTGCATATTCACCCAAATTTGATATGTTGAATTCCCGCCAGACATTCACGGTATGCACATAATCTGCACTAGTTATGGAATCGCCTGTGAGAGTACTGATGAATGCAGATATGTTGGATAGCCTGGTTTCATCAAGTTTCGCCTTACTATCCAGATACTCATAAGTAAAAATTCGTTTCCTAGTCACAAGCTGAAACTTTTCCTTGTGATATGCATATCCTCCTGAGGTTGAGTTTTAACGAGTTTCTGGGGTGGCGGCTGCATAAAATGCAGTGTGTCAAGAAAGCATGGCGCAATTTTTGGCGTATTCATTGGGATAGTGAAATATACTTCTCAACACTTTCAGGGAGGACACTGACCTGATTTTTCTCCCAATAGAAATTAACCAATTGCTCAATTAGAAAGTGAGTGTCATACCCACTTAACTTATGGAAGAAAACGGGTATGTGTCGTGGTAACTGATACTTCAAATTGGATTCGTTGTGAGCTGCACGACGGAACTTCCCCATAAGATGACAATGACCTCTACACGGAGTTTCAGCTTTCCTGTCCTTGGCAGCCCACAAATATGACAGTTAACTGCGACACTGTACAATTTTTTATCCTCCTCTGATTCGGTCATGGGGATGTTGATGCTGTAAAGCCTATCAACTTGCCATGAGAGTTTTTAAGCTCAGTGAGCAACCAAACCACAGGATTATCCCCGACGTATGATTCATAATGGTTAAGACTTGAGTCATATGAACATGCATTTTGGTATGCCACTGCATATGGTATATGTTTTTGCGTGAAGGTGGTACGTGGAGCTAATTGGTTCCCCTCGCAGCGGGTGATAGGGGCAAGGAGAGATTCGAAGTCTGCGTATACAACAAATGGACATCATTCCTGGTAGTGAGAATTCTTCAATTTAATGAAGTTGTTTTCTTCTGTAGACATAACAACACATATTGCTTCTTTGGATTCACAGTCCCACAGATGCCTGTTTAAATACTTTTGTTCTGAAAAGTTATTTAGAAACCTGAAGCCAATGTGTTTCTTATCTTTATGTTTCGACAGTTGGCTGCAAAGGAGGTGGGACATGTCTTTGATCTATACGTAATGCTGATTATCACCTTCAGAGAAGAGCAGCATGTTTACATGAAGACATGGCTCACCTGCATATTTCGAAAAATGGAGTGGTCCTACTATAGTATGCTTTTCCTGCTCATCTGGCTTGCTTTTCTGCTTCTTCTTCAGGCCATAAACGTGAACCAATATTCTGGGATTTTGTGCCTCAAATTTTGGTATGTCCTGAATCTTTACAGGGAACTTGATAACATCAAAGTTATAACATCAATGAATGTTACGACCTATTCTGTATCGAGATGTGTGCTCTGGATTTTGTTTAATTTTTCTTGCACAAGCCAGGATTGACCATGTAAAACAAGTGTTATCTTTTTGAATGTTAATGAAGCCTGTGTCTTCTTAATATGCTTAGGGAATTTGATATAACTGGACCCTCCATTTAACGGATCGTAGGCATGAATATGGATGTCGAGGTGGGGTATTTGGCTGAGTGCTTTAGCTGATCCTCATACTTCCATATCGGAAAATCGGGCCAGTATAGCACCCAAGGTGAATTCACGATACCACTCGGCAATTGATGTACTCTGAGGTATAAAGCCCTTATTACCCCAGATGTAGTGTAAGGTTTTCTCCTCAGCAGCATCCGGCTGTTTGGGTGGGTGAGTCAAGTTGCAACAGAGCACTGCATTACATTTAATGGCAATATTTCTCAGATCGTCTAGAGCATACAGGAACTCCACCTCTAACACTGGGAGACACACTTCTAGAATTCTGGCTGGGTCACGACACCCCCCAGCCAGATTCTCAATTCTACTAAATGAGATACACCCCTCAAAGGCCCTAGCAACCGCTGAGTATTCCAGAGGGGCCATGGTGCCGCTGACCTGATGCCCTTCACTATCAGGATGGGACAGAGGACTACTGCTAGCCACAGGTTAAAAAAAATGGTTCTGAGCACTATGCGACTTAACTTCTGAGGTCATCAGTCGCCTAGAACTTAGAACTAATTAAACCTAACTAACCTAAGGACATCACACACATCCATGCCCGAGGCAGGATTCGAACTTGCGACCGTAGCGGTCACGCGGTTCCAGACTGAAGCGCCTTTAACCGCACGGCCAGAACGGCCGGCTAGCCACAGGTTCATTACGATTAATACTACAGCTAGGTAACTATTGTATCCAGCCGGTGGATGAGGGCGCTGGGGACGAGGTGCCATCAGGGGGGAGGGTTGTGCACCAAGGGAAACATACCTCGTGTCGCCGGCGAGGGCGAGCAGTTGGAGCGTGAGTAGTAGGAGGCAGTGGTGGCGACCTCCTGTGGGAGCAACTAGGCTGCAGCGAGAGAGCTCCTTGATGCTCCTACATACTGGAGCCTTTACCATCGCCAGCCTGGGGATGGGGTGGGGGTGGGAGATCATTGCTCTGACTGAACCACCCAAGGATGCCTGATGGTATACAGTGGTTCGGGGGCAGGCACGGCAGCAGCTGCAGCCACCTCGCGCGCGGCAACGAGCAGCACTTTGTATGATGGTGCACGCCACTCGGGTGTGTGTTTGACACCCACCACCACAACCACCGCTCTATGTGCATGTACCATAGCCATCTCCCGTCGTGGCGGTGTTGGTATCACCTCTGTAACATACGAATAACGAGAAGAATTTTTAAAATATATGCTGTAAACAAAAAATGACAGTTAAGTAAATCGCCATTCATGAATAATAATTGTATGCTTAAACGATGATGGTCACATTATAATCACCTTTTACGTTCTAGGTCGAAGGATTGAGCAGTTAAGTCGATCTTTCTGGTAGTTCTCCTACCCAATCAAATATCTCCATCTCCTGCTCCAGAAAGGAGGAATCGCACTGTCTTCAGCAGCCACCATCTCACGTTCCCACTCAAGCATCTTACACTCGCCGTAATTGTTTTTGTTGTAGAGCCATCAATCCATCTCATGGAAGTCACTCACGACAAGATACTTATTATTAGAAGCAACAACAAGAAATTTGTACTGAATTTTACATCAGCCAGATACTGATTATAATTACGAAAAAATTAAATAAATAAGTGAAAAGTTCATAACAGATGGAAGTGACGACTCTAGGTCATCATTCTCGATGCATACCCCTACAGAAATATCATTTTGCTCTTGAGCAGTAGCAACATCTACAACAATGGATTTATATATACCTCACACAATTGTATATGATAAAAAAGTCTAACGGCAATATATTACAACTGTACTTGCTTTCTTGCTGCATTTCAGACTCCATCAGCAGCAGCTCAATGTCCATCAGCTGCTGCTCTAACGCTGCGACAACGAGATCAAAAGTTTTATAAACACTTGTTAGGACCTGAATACATCAAGAGCTGTTTTCTGAACATGTAAACTACCACACAAAATTTGGAGTTGTGCTTACATAATGCTAGCACAAGCTCTTCCACTTGATGGGGACTTTCAGTTTTCAGTTGCTGCTGCTCTAATGCGAACGACTGTAGAAAGGTCATAAGCTTTTGTCACTATTTGAACAGTTTAAGAAATGCTTTCTGATCATATAACTATCATACACAGAATTTTGAGATGTACTTACATGATGCTGGCAGAACCTCTACCACTTGCTGAAGACTTTCAGTTTCCAGCTGGTGCTCTAATTTCAACAACATTTCGGGAATGAATGCTGTAAAAAAGAAGTTTCATGACCACTTGTTATGAAAATGTATCACTAACTCGAAAAAGTTTTAATACTTTGCTTCGAAATTTCTTAATTGTCGCAATTTGAGCTCATAATTTTTTTTTATAAGCGCTTACATTGCAATTGACCCAAGTAGGGCCTTTTCACACCACCACTGCTGCTGGCATCACTGCTGGCTGAGCGTTTCATGGTGTAGGAATCACACTATGTACTGTCAAAGACTGATGATGATTGTGGTGGGAGTTGGGCTTTATGTAGCTTCAGACTCCACCTTCTATTTTGTAGAGGACCAATAGGAACTCAGGGTGCCATACCAGCAAGTTATAATTTGCATTCTTTTTTTCTTCAAGCCGGCTTGGTGCAGCTGTTTGAGGAAAGTATCACATCTGTGGGGGTAGGAAAGAAAGACCTGAGACAAACATCCTGTGTCTGCCTGCAAGTGGATGGGATATTGAATGCAGCAGCTAGCTTCAGAAAAACAGTCTTTGTTCATTCCGAGACAGATGGACAGTCTGATCCACCCACCCAATGTTTACCAGCAACTGGACCGTAAATTGGATGCAGCTGCTAGCTTTAGAAAAATATTCTTTGTTCTGTCTGACACAGATGGAAAGTCTGACACACCCAGTGAGTGAAGAATCCCTCGAAACATATGTTGATGTTTTACTTAGAATAGAGCTATGACAGTACATGCTAACCTTCGAAATCGGTAATGACCGACAAAGCACACCTTGAGAGCAGAATTGTACACAGATTCCAACTGCTGGCTGCCGCCCCGCCCCTGATGGAGGCAGACAAGTGGTCATCAGTAGAGACAACAGGACATGTGGCCGAGTGGCGCATGTGTTGCGGTTGTGTCGTTAGGCCTCCTAACGACACTCGCATTAGCTCACGTGGTGCAGCGCCTTTCGTGTCAGAAGGCCCACAGCAGGGCAGAGGGGCATCAATTAGGGCGTGTCCCGCGAGGCACCATCATGAATGCCGCCAGGCTGGCAAGCTACTACCTGCTGGAAGGGGGCTGGAGGCCGCGCAGAAGCTACAATGGCGAAGTCCCTACACGAGGTGATGCTCCTACGCCAACACAATAAAGTTCAACTTGCTCATCAAAAACATAGCGACAGAGCCCCCACGCACCGCCTTCTGGGCAGAGAGCGGCTGTGTCCGTCGACCACTCGCAGCAGACACATCCCCGCTGCCCGCCCATTGCACCACTAACCATACGTGGCATGACTTTGAGGCGACAGTCCTAGACAACACAAAAGGAAATTAAGTAGCATAACCCTGCCCATCTGCAGAACGCCCCAAATGGCCATTTCAAAAGACAGCTGCGTGCGAAACAGGAAGCCCCTGCCACCTAAAGCGAAAACAGTCGTACGCTGGCATCCTCAGAAACATGATAAATGACTGCTATCCCGACCGAGAGAGAGCCGCAGTCTCGTAGGGAACTCGCTCACCATTGTGTGATGTACTACTTAACATTAACTTGACTCCTCTAATAAAGCAACTATTGAAAAACACAATCATTTTGCATTCGACAACAACAAGCAATAATTCAGTAGAATGTAGCTGTTTTGTACACAATGACAGGAGCATTGGGACAACACCGCTTCTATTCCAAAGTACCGTTATCCAAGATGGTTAATTAAATGGGTCATGAGAGTCACTTTGCATTGCAAAAATGTTTCCCTGTATGATAACACCAGTTGTATGGTATCGTCAGTTTTTGAGTTGTATTGCGATTTTATGCTGTCTTGTGCAGCACTATGCATATGGTTGTGTAATTAGGCTCAATCTTTATGATTAATTACGTAATTAGAATCGATCTTTGCGTCAGTTTCCCAACCAAAAATAAATAACATATATATGAAGAGGGTATCTGTTCCGAAAGGTAGTCTCTCTCTCTCTCTATATATATATATATATATATATATATACACTCCTGGAAATTGAAATAAGAACACCGTGAATTCATTGTCCCAGGAAGGGGAAACTTTATTGACACATTCCTGGGGTCAGATACATCACATGATCACACTGACAGAACCACAGGCACATAGACACAGGCAACAGAGCATGCACAATGTCGGCACTAGTACAGTGTATATCCACCTTTCGCAGCAATGCAGGCTGCTATTCTCCCATGGAGACGATCGTAGAGATGCTGGATGTAGTCCTGTGGAACGGCTTGCCATGCCATTTCCACCTGGCGCCTCAGTTGGACCAGCGTTCGTGCTGGACGTGCAGACTGCGTGAGACGACGCTTCATCCAGTCCCAAACATGCTCAATGGGGGACAGATCCGGAGATCTTGCTGGCCAGGGTAGTTGACTAACACCTTCTAGAGCACGTTGGGTGGCACAGGCTACATGCGGACGTGCATTGTCCTGTTGGAACAGCAAGTTCCCTTGCCAGTCTAGGAATGGTAGAACGATGGGTTCGATGACGGTTTGGATGTACCGTGCACTATTCAGTGTCCCCTCGACGATCACCAGTGGTGTACGGCCAGTGTAGGAGATCGCTCCCCACACCATAATGCCGGGTGTTGGCCCTGTGTGCCTCGGTCGTATGCAGTCCTGATTCTGGCGCTCACCTGCACGGCGCCAAACACGCATACGACCATCATTGGCACCAAGGCAGAAGCGTCTCTCATCGCTGAAGACGACACGTCTCCATTCGTCCCTCCATTCTCGCCTGTCGCGACACCACTGGAGGCGGGCTGCACGATGTTGGGGCGTGAGCGGAAGACGGCCTAACGGTGTGCGGGACCGTAGCCCAGCTTCGTGGAGACGGTTGCGAATGGTCCTCGCCGATACCCCAGGAGCAACAGTGTCCCTAATTTGCTGGGAAGTGGCGGTGCGGTCCCCTACGGCACTGCATAGGATCCTACGGTCTTGGCGTGCATCCGTGCGTCGCTGTGGTCCGGTCCCAGGTCGACGGGCACGTGCACCTTCCGCCGACCACTGGCGACAACATCGATGTACTGTGGAGACCTCACGCCCCACGTGTTGAGCAATTCGGCGGTACGTCCACCCGGCCTCCCGCATGCCCACTATACGCCCTCGCTCAAAGTCCGTCAACTGCACATACGGTTCACGTCCACGCTGTCGCGGCATGCTACCAGTGTTAAAGACTGCGATGGAGCTCCGTATGCCACGGCAAACTGGCTGACACTGACGGCGGCGGTGCACAAATGCTGCGCAGCTAGCGCCATTCGACGGCCAACACCGCGGTTCCTGGTGTGTCCGCTGTGCCGTGCGTGTGATCATTGCTTGTACAGCCCTCTCGCAGTGTCCGGAGCAAGTATGGTGGGTCTGTCACACCGGTGTCAATGTGTTCATTTTTCCATTTCCAGGAGTGTATATTAAGGCTCACCGGCCATTTGACCATCTTCTTCTGTGCAGATGCACAATCAGTGCCCGAACTCTTACGGGAATCGGCAGTAAAGCCGCGAGTAATGAGTATAATGGGCAGGGGCACTATGAATATAGTGCGGGACAACACGTTGCGAATGTGGATCTCGCGGGAGGCGTGCCAGAGATAAGTCCCTGCAGTCGCATTATCCTTTGTGTCCCCTCGGTGGGGCAGATGGATAGTGTGTCTGCTATGTAAGCAGGAGATCCCTGGTTCGAGTACCGGTCAGGACACACATTTTCAACTGTCCCCATTGACTTATATCAATGCCTGTATGCAGCTAGGGGTATTCATTTCATTGTAAAAATAAATAAAGTTCACTAACCTAACCTTCCTCTCCCGCATCTGGACAGTTTCCACGTGTTGGTTTTAATTTTTTTTTTTTTTTTTTTGTGGGATCTAAAATTTAAAAAATCTCTCTCACACCGGCCTGATTTAGCTTCACTGATCAGGATAGTAAAAACATGCCTATATTAAGGGAATTTTCATTCACAAAGCAGGCTTATCACATGCACACAGTTCAATACTGTTCTATCCTGATTAAATTGAGCTTAACTTAAATTCCATAAGGCAGTGAAGCAATTTCGAAGTCTCGGTGCGACGAAAATTGTCAGTCGATCTCCTGAAAACATTTGTAATAATTATTAACTTTCGGTGATCACATGGGGAAGACCGGAGATCTGCTGGTAAGACCGTGTTAGCCTATTTATTTGAAGTAATAAACTGCATATCTTGAGCATACAAAAAAGCAGGTTCGTCCAGTGTAAATCAGACGTTCCCCACTGATCCCGTGCAACACAGCGCAGTAAGCAGACACTGTCAATAATAATCAGTTAAATAATACGCGAACACACTTACTGTAGTTTAGATCATGTATTGAATTCCTTCTCATCAGACGTTCCCCACTGATCCCGTGCAACACAGCGCAGTAAGCAGACACTGTCAATAATAATCAGTTAAATAATACGCGAACACACTTACTGTAGTTTAGATCATGTATTGAATTCCTTCTCATACAGAATCTCATCAAGATGGCGACTAGCTCAACAATACATACATATACATCCTCCTTCTTTCACGGCTAATCGGCAAGATCTCCTTCATTCTTTTCATAAGAGGAAACATAGATAGCAGAGAAGCTATTCCATGGAGTAAATGGACGCTCCAAGGAATAATAGGGCTTGAAACTACTTTGGATTGATAATCATTGTATATTAAAGTTTAGGAATCGCTAAGATAAGAAGAGATATTTCGAGATATGTACTGAGTTATATAATTTATAAAATTTCTGAAAATATCGCGGAGAGACCGCTGCAAGAGACATTACATGGTCTTTCCATCCAGTAGAATCAGGGTTCGAGCCCCGGAAAGAGCACAGCCATTTTTAATTTCCCATCAATTCTAAGCGCCTCTGGTGGTTTAATTCTGTTAGAGAGGTGCACTTGGGCTTTCTCCACAGGTGGTCCAGGGTTCGAGTCCCAGAAAGGGAACCGCCAGTTTTAATTTCCCACCAATTCCCAGGTGGAGGGTGAGGTGGGATGTCAGCACGGACCTGGCACAAAGAAATTCCCACTAAGATTCGAAATTCCCGCTAAAATTCGAAATTCTCGTCAAAATTCGAAATTCCCACCAACAGGGTAGGTTGGGGGAGGGGTAAGAGAGGAGGAGGGGCTGGGGCACATGTGCACCTGAGAAAAACGCGTGACGTCGTCTGTGGGGGTGGGCGTTGTCGGGGGGGCGGGAGGGTGGGGTTAGGCGGCGCAGGGGTGTTTAATCGATCAATTTCATATGAAAATTGCACCCGTAACCCCAGCTCCCTACTACTGACGTTGGCTCCCGTCGACTAGTAGAGTGATACCAATCTGACATATGGGGCCTCAAAGACAGGTGGGGAAAGCCCATCGAATTGAACGGAGATTGTGTTGAAAGATAGGGCTTTGTTGCTAACAGAATGGGGAATAATATAGTGTATTGGAATCATGAATAAAACCAACCTACTTTGTGAAAAAAAATGTTTTGCATAACTTACTGAATGCCCTTCGTATATTTAGCGTGGAATCCCAACACTATTTTTCACCCAAAAGGTACTTTTTATATTTTGTCTGTACGGAGAGGTCTAAAAAGATAAAAAAAGCTTGTAATCTAATCATATTCTCCGGCTTCGTCTACTGTAAGGGTTTAAAGTGTAAAATTCAGAACTCCATCCTGCATCCAACGTAGCAAACACTGCCTGTAGTGCTTTGGAGTCGGTCTTGTAGTGATAACGGCGGATAGAATGGTCCAGATAAACTTTGTAGCCCTTATCGAACGGGAGTTGAAGGAATTCTGCAGATGTGAATGAAACAAAATAGACTGTGAGAGAACTAAAGGTCGCCCCTTGAAGCTTTCAACCAGGTTACACTAAGCGCCTTCGAGTGTTGAAGAGAATATGATACGCTGATGTGCTGTTACCTAAGGCTCATACGCTTCCACCTCCAGCCAAAGGCCTATGTAAATAATGATAATGATTTATAATAGGTACAGTTTCATCCACGTGTTTTTCGATTTGTTGAAATAACGTCCACCATATTATTCTCTTGCTCTTGTCAGGGATCCTGAAGGGTGGCGTAGAATGAAGACATGAATTTGAGTTGTGCAATAGAGGCGGAGGGGAAGGAGCAGTTACTCACGAGCTCCGTTGTTTTGTCGGTCAGAGCGTCGAGTCTCGGTAACAATGATGCAGTGGACCATACAGCATCGTGTCTGCACTGCTAAACACTGTTTGAAAAGTAATGAATATGTTATCACCGTTTACCGTACACTATTCCACACTGAGAGAAATTGTTCCGTACCTCATCGTAACCCAGTAATTCGCTGGGTAAATTCTTTTCGCACAACTGGATCAGTTACGAAGAAGAAATCAGGTGTCGCCCTCTCACGGTGCGAACTCCTAAAATTTCGACCGAGTGAGAGAATCCGCTCTGAAAGTAATCGTTGCTCCACTAGGCGGCGTGCTCCGAGTTTAGGCATGTAGGCTATCGTCTCTCGATACAGTCCATCCTGAACTGCGAGTTACAATTCCATTCTTACAAAATTATGATCGTACAGAAGCTTCAACAATTTGATTTTGACGAACAGGGACTGTTTTATGAGAGAATGATTGATGTTTTTGCTACTGATGATGTTTTGCTAATGACGAGCGATGAAGCTTTCTTTCACTTGGATCGTTTTGTAAATACACTAATGGCCATTAAAATTGCTACACCACGAAGATGGCGTGCTACGGGCGCGAAATTTAACCGACAGGAAGAAGATGCTGTGATATGCAAATGACTAGCTTCTCAGAGCATTCACACAAGGTTGGCGCCGGTAGCGACACCTACAACGTGCTGACATGAGGAAAGTGTCCAACCGATTTCTCATACACAAACAGCATTTGATCGGCGTTGCCTGGTGAAACTTTGTTGTGAAGCCTCGTGTAAGGAGGAGAAATGCGTACCATCAGGTTTCCGACTTTGATAAAGGTCGGATTGTAGGCTATCACGATTGCGGTTTATCGTATGGCGACATTGTTGCTCTCGTTAGTCGAGATCCAATGACTGTTAGCAGAATATGGAATCGGTGGGCTCAGAAGGGTAATACGGAACGCCGTGCTGGATCCCAGCGGCCTCGTATCACTAGCGGTCGAGATGACAGGCATCTTACCCTTGAGTCGACATATGGGGACGTTTGCAAGACAACGACCATCTGCACGAACAGTTCGACGACGTTTGCAGCAGCATGGACTATCAGCTCGAAGACCATGGCTACGGTTACCCTTGACGCTGCATCACAGACAGGAGCGCCTGCGATGATATACTCAACGAAGAACCTGGGTGCACGAATGGCAAAACGTCATTTTTTCGGATGAATCCAGGTTCTGTTTACAGCATCATGATGGTCGCATCCGTGTTTGGCGACATCGCGGTGAACGTACATTGGAAGCGTGTATTCGTCATCGCTATACTGGCGTATCACTCGGCGTGATGGTATGGGGTGCCATTGGTTACACGTCTCGGTCACCTCTTGTTCGCATTGACGGCAGTTTGAACAGTAGACGTTACATTTCAGATGTGTTACGACCCGTGGTTCTACCCTTCATTCGATCCCTGCGAAACCCTACATTTCAGCACGATAATGCACGACCGCATGTTGTAGGTCCTATACGGGCCTTTCTGGATACAGAAAATATTCGACTGCTGCCCTGACCAGTACATTCTCCAGATCTCTCACCAACTGAAAGCGTGTGGTCAATGGTGACCGAGCAACTGGCTCGTCGCAATACGCCAGTCACTACTCTTGATGAACTGTGGTATCGTGTTGAAGCTGCATGGACAGCTGTACCTGTACACGCCACCCAAGCTCTGTCTGACTCAATGCCCAGGCTTATCAAGGCCGTTATTACAGCCAGAGGTGGTGGTTCTGGGTACTGATTTCTCAGAATCTATGCACCCAAATTGCGTGGAAATGTAATCACGTGTCAGTTCTAGTATATTATATTTGTCCAATGAATACCCGTTTATCATCTGCATTTCTTCTTGGCCAATAGTGTATGTAAAACTCTCGCGACTGGGCAGCGAACAATAAAAAAGAATTGCATATAAACCACTGTACAGTACTAAAGTAGCCGTGTGCTTTAGTGTGTCCACATTGAGGAATTTTATCTTTAAGAAATAACCGCAATTCTTAAATTAGGTAACTTACAGGTTGTATTGGTGTAAATACATTTTATATGTGACCAATATATTGTAATTTGAATTTCATACTTTTTTATACGCCACCCTCCAAGTGAAATAACAGAGATAAAACCAGTTAAAGTAAACAGATCAACTAAAACACTCGTGTACACTCGAAGAAAATAAAGGCGGAAATCAGTATATGTGAAGCGTATGCGTAGAGAAATAAAGTATCACCATTTCAGGAAAATTTCACGATTTATTCAAGAGAAAGAGGTTCAGAAACTGAGCAAGTCAGTAATGCTTTGCTCCACCTCAGGGGTTTAAGCAAGCAGCTATTCGCCTTAGCAGTGATTGACAGAGTTGTAAGATGTCCGCCTGAGGGATATCGTCATAGATTCTGTCCAATTGGCGCTTTAGAGCGTCAAAATTCCCATGCAGCTAGAGAGCCCTGCCTATAATGCTCCAAACGTTCTCAATTGGAGAGAGATCTAGCGATCTTACTGGCCAGGTTAGGATTTGGCAAGCGGGCGACATTTAGGCTGGTATCCCAACGCTGTCTGGGGCGTCTCCAGATCCGTCTTCGGCGGCCTGAAATTTCACTGAGAGCGGTAGAATCGTCTTCAGGGAAGAGTCCAGCTTCGAAGTGAACCCTGATGACCAACGATGATGTGTCTGGAGAAACCCCGGAAGACTCTACTCTCAGTGATGGGATACCAACCTGGCCGTCACCCGCCATCACCCCAACCAAGATTGAGGGTCTGGGCTGCCATTTCATTTCGTAGCAGCACACCTTTGGTTTTCATCCTTACAGCACAGGTGTAGTCGACGGTATTCTATGCCCTGTTTTTTTGTCCTTCATACCAGGCCATCCTGGACATATATTTCAGAAATGGATGGCTGCACATGACGAGAGTTCATACTGCTTGTCTTCGTGCTTCCCAAACCCTACATCGGCCAGCAAGGTCACTGGGTCTTTCCCCAGTTGAGAAAATTTGAAGCATTCTGGGCAGGGTATTCAAACATTTACAGTCAGTGTACCTACATGTATTTGAGTTTTAGTCGATAATACACGCATAGAACCTCTCTCTTCACATTCTACGCGCATTCTCATAAATTAAGGATAATTGCAGAATGTGGTGCCACACAACGATGCACTACACAAAACGGCGCTAATAGCATAGGCACATAGGGAACACACACGACACAGATCTGTAAGTCTACGGTATTGGTGATAAGTTGAGAAAACCGTCCCGAAACACATGTGCTACAAAACGCCACTGTTTACTGCGCATGTATCCTGACATCAATAAGGGATATGATCACCATGCACACGTGCTCAGGCTGCACAATGGGTTGGCATACTCTGGATCAGCTGCTGTGGTATAGTCTCCCATTCTTGCACCAGTGCCTGTCGGAGCTCATGAAGTGTCCTATGGGTTTGAAGACGTGCAGAGATACGTCGACCGAGCATCCCAGACGTTCTCGATGTGCTTTAGGTCTGTAGAACAGGCAGGCCACTCCATTCGCTTGACATCTTCTGTTTCAAGGTACTCCTCCACGATGGCAGCTCGGTGGGGCCGTGCGTTGCCCTCCATCAGGACCCACTACACCGCTGAATAGGCGGACACACTGATGCAAAATGACGTCCCGATACACCTGACCTGTTACAGTTCCTCTGTCAAAGACATGCAGGGGTGTACGTGCACTAATCATAAACCCACCCCACACCATCAAACCACGACCTCCACACAGGTCCCTTTCAAGTACACTAAGGGGTTGGTATCTGGTTCCGGGTTCACGCCAGATGAAAATCCGGCGAGAATCACTGTTCAGACAATACCTAGACTCGTCAGTGAACATAACCTGGGACCACTGTTCCAACGACCATGTACTTTGTTCTTGAGACCAGGCTTTACGGGCTCTCCTGTGACCAGGGGTCAGTGGAATGCACCTTGCAGGTCTCTGGGCGAATAAACTATGTCTGTTCAGTCGTCTGTAGACTGTGTGTCTGGAGACAACTGTTCCAGTGGCTGCGGTAAGGTCCCGAGCAAGGTTACCTGCAGTACTCCGTGGCCGTCTTCGGGCACTGATGGTGAGATATCGGTCTTCTTGTGGTGTTGTACACTGTGGACTTCCCGTACTGTAGCGCCTGGACCCGTTTCCTGTCTGCTGGAATCGTTTCCATAATCTTGAGATCACACTTTGTGGCACACGGAGGGCCCGTGCTACGATCTGCTGTGTTTGACCAGCCTCCAGTCACCCTGGTATTCTACCCCTCATAAAGTCATCAATACGTGTTCTTTGAGCCATTTTCAACACATAATCACCATTAGCACATCTGATAACGACTGCACACTTACTCGATGCACCGTACTCTGACATGGACCAAAACACCTCTGCGTATGTGGACTGCTGCCAGCGCCACCGTAACACGACCGCAGGTCAAATGAACCGCATTGTCATACCCCGAAGTAATTTAAACCCACAAACCGCCCACCAGAGCGCTATTTCACCATGTATCAGCATTTATGAGCATGAGTGTAGTATCACGTACCGTTGTAAAAGCTATCAATGGATAAAAGTAAACTCTATCCACAATCTCTGGCGGGCCCATCGGTACAGAACGACTGTCGTGTCATCTTCTGCCAAAGGCGCCTTTGCATACTGTGTGGAGCGGTATGGGGTCAGCACACTATTCTCCTGACCATTGTCAGTGTTCATGAGCTGTAACCATTACTGCTCGGTCAAATAGCTCCTCAACTGGCATCACGCGGCTGAGTGCATCACGTTCCCTTTCTCCTACGGAGGAATAGTTCCAGCCAGTACCGGGAATGGAATCGGGTTCTGCCACATGGCAGTCATCCGCGTTGACCATTCAGCTACAGAGATGGGGCCACAGCCATGAGTGTTAGCAATATATCTCCATACTGTACTGTTCACAGAAATCTTCTGTCGAAACTTCCAGGACTGTCTCTGAAAACATATTCCGACAATGGAGCTGTTCATTTTCAGGATTAAAAAATGGTTCAAATGGCTCTGAGCACTATGGGACTTAACTTCTGAGGTCATCATCCCCTCGAACTTAGAACTACTTAAACCTAACTAACCTAAGGACATCACACACATCCATGCCCGAGGCAGGATTCGAACCTGCGACCGCAGCGGTCACGCGGATCCAGACTGTAGCGCCTAGAGCATCGCTGTGAACGTAAATTGGAAGCGTGTATTCGTCATCGCCATACTGGCGTATCACTCGGCTTGATGGTATGGGGTGCCATTGGTTACACGTCTCGGTCACCTCTTGTTCGCATTGACGGCACTTTGAACAGTGGACGTTACATTTCAGATGTGTTACGACCCGTGGCTCTACCCTTCATTCGATACCTGCGAAACCCTACATTTCAGCACGATAATGCACGACCGCATGTTGCAGGTCCTGTACGGGACTTTCTGGATACAGAAAATGTTCGACTGCTGCCCTGGCCAGCACATTTTCCGGATCTCTCACCAACTGAAAACGTCTGGTCAATGGTGGCCGAGCAACTTGCTCGTCACAATACGCCAGTCACTACTCTTGATGAACTGTGGTATCATGTTGAAGCTGCATGGACAGCTGTGCGTGTACACGCCATCCAAGCGCTGTTTGACTCAATGCCCGGGCGTATCAAGGCCGTTATTACGGCCAGAGGCGGTTGTCCTCGGTACTGATTTCTCAGGATCTATGCACCCAAATTGCGTGAAAATGTAATCACTTGTCAGTTCTAGTATAATATATTTGTCAAATGAATACCCGTTTATTATCTGCATTTCTTCTTGATGTAGCAATTTTAATGGCCGGTAGTGTATATGCAAATATTGTTGTTATTTAAAGGTATATTTCAGTTAAAGCTGCACGCTGCTGTTAAGAGACTAAATAACGTGCAGTCGTCATTGTTTTATAGCAGAAGCTAAATTTCCAATCGTCACGACTCAGAACAGATACGTTAAGTCTGTTGCGTATTTAGCTATGAGATGGCTTATAACTATAAAATTAATATTTTATGGTAAGGCTACTTGTAGCATAAAACATTCTTGCATATGGTCAAATAGTTTTTTGTAATATAAATAAATAGTAGATATTAATAAATTAAATGTTAGTTAAATTCTATGATTATTATTACTATTGTTCATCGTTCAAACCATCAAATTCATTACCTATATGACTTATAGCCAGTAGCCCAATATTAGCGTTACAAGCTTAGTCTGTGTGATTAGACATAAAATGTGCAGTATAACAGGCACTTTGGAGTCATGTAAGTATTGAACTTGCACAAAACCTCATTCTTTATATAAATTCATAATAATTATTAATAACTGAAAGATATCACGAGTGGTTTGTTCTGACCTCATACAGTACTTTATATCATTAGAGGTAATGTAATTCTTCAGGGTATTTCGTCATAGGTGGTGCTATGTTACGACCGGATGTACAGAAAGATTATAAGTGGAACAATATAGTGACACCAGCAGTAATTTGTTAAAATAAGGATAAGAGAGTATTTAAAAGGAACAAACTGAAATTTCCGTTTCATTTGTTGTATGGCAACACGAAAGCAAGAGCCGTGGAGTGGTGCCACATGTCAGTGAAGTGCTGCCTGCGAACGTTACGAAGTAATTGAACCAAGCGTGATGGATGTAATCAGCAACGAGAGGGCAGCACCTCTGAGTCAACGTATCACTTAAGATTTTGAAAGCGGAAACCTCAAATGCAGTTTAGAGAGTAGTTATTTCTCCACAACGAAAATGTACTGCGAATATCTTCCTGTAATCTGACGACGGCCATAGTACGTAATTATTTTACTACTATTAAAGGGGCACTTTGATCTGATTAACAGAATTTCGTTATCTTATGGGCAGTTAGTAAATGGAGAGAATGACATGTTCCTAACAGAAAAAAGAGTATATTCAGTTTCGTTCTTTGAACTGAGAGAGGATAAAAATAGATATTTAATACACGTACATTTTTATATGTGGAAGGAGTACTTACATGGCATCCAGTTACAGCTGAAGTCTCACGAAGGTAATGAATAACGTGCTGTTACGAAAAGCGGCAATATAGAGAGTTTGTGATTGTGGAAAAGTTATAATTATCTCGGCGACAATGTATATTCATCATGGGACATAAGAAGAGGAGCAGGAGTAAACGGACTAATTATATTTGTCATACGAATCAGTTCAATACTGTTATTTTAATACCGCAATTATTACTAGCAAGCAAACTGGACACAGATTTATTATCATTTTTCCGTGATGGGACTGTGACATAGAGCTGTTGCAAGTACAATGTTAAGGTACACAAATTGCTGTTGTTTAAAGCTTGCAGTGAGCACCCAACAGTCACATTATAGAACGACTGTCAGCAATTGTTTCACCTTAAACGTTAAGCAAAGATTTATCCAGTGGAACTGTAAATTTCTTCGGAGGAAGTCATTATCCTTCGAAAGCTTTTTTTCATTTTTGAAGTAAACACTTCGTTTCGTCAATTTTCGCTGTTAGCATTTTCAAGCCTCGCAGATGTGAATTCCATCTGTTAAGTGGTAAATGTATAAGTGAAACCCAAACTAAGACTGTGTCGACTTGGTTTCTTTATTTAATGCTGAAATAGTTCCCGAGTTTGAAAATCGATCGCCAATTTATCTTAAATACGAGCTTTCAGTGGAGCAGCAGAGTCTTCTAACCCGGTGTGTGCATTTGCATCTGCGTATCCCAGTGAATAGAGAGAGTTATTTTCAAGTAGACAAATTTAAGAATGGATGTCTCTAAGCATAGCTTTTTCACGCGGAGCGGATTACTGAAAATGGGCAATACACGTTGCATATAAACGCCGCAGAGTGGCCAAATCCATGCCGCCTCTCAGTTACGTAACCGATATTAAAAGACGCCTAACGTCGCCGGGAGGTGTCTATGAAAATTTTGTCTCTAAAATAGTTGTTCCCGTTAACGTGACCTATCATCCCTAGACATTTGACGCGAAGACTTTGAAAAAACCTGTATAATGAAAATTACAGATAACATGACATAAATACAAGAGTCCTTCCGAAAGTAATGCTTCCTATATTTTTGCGGTGACTTTGGTTAATGGAAAACTGATTGCTCAACTAGATTGCGAATCAAATACACTACACATACAGAGTGGATACTACCCCGCATGAATCATAACCACTAGTCCAACTATGCAGTTCATACTGCTTCTGCACAAAGGAAGCCTCTTTACATATAGCTAGCTAAGCTCACAATTCTAGAAAACTATTACTTTGTCTTCCAGTGCAACACATGGAGAAATGTTGTATAGCGTAATCTCATATGTACGAACCCAAGGCTGCGTTCGTACATTACTCTCCTTCCTTCTCAATAAAGTTTCGAGTAGCTATACTTATTCCCACATCGTAACACATGCAAGCAAGTACACGACACCTGAACGACAAAAGAGTGGATTAGAACGGAGAAGGTTTGTTCCCTTCGAATTTGCAAGCCATGTGGTTAGTACAGCCCCCTTCAGTTTTCACTGACCGAGCCCGCATTCGTCTCAAAGAATCTAGGACAAACCAACGCAGCAAGAGCAGGAGAAACTACGCGAATGATTGACAAGTGGGTGCATATATTACAGCAAGGATTATCCACGAGTAACGGGCGCATAAAATGTGATACTTGAAAGATGGCAAATTATAACAGCTTTCAACTATTGAGTCAAACTATGTGTACTGTTCGCTCACTTCTTTTTGAGTTTTTGTGTGGCTCAGGATGGTCTTGCCGTACGTTTACTAATAACATATTGAAAAGAGCTTTGTGTGCCAATTGTTCACATATCTCATTTCACCTAAATAATTTATTATTTCGTAACTGGAACCTTACAAAATTTGTATACTCATCTGATATTGAACTGTTTTGTCGATGGTATCACAACATCAAACGGTCAGAGATATGCGGTTCATATGGCACGTCTCGAATTGTATTTAATACATACATCCTGTTTTTCCTGAGGCCCAAGTAAGTGTCATGTCTTAATTTGATTTCAGTGTGTCCCTGTAAACTGATAAATTAAAACAAAGTAACAAGTTTCAGGCTTTTTAGACTGGCTGCAACAATTTAAGAGTTGAAGACATTTTACAGTATGTCACTTAAATTTAATTTTTTGTTTAGGACTATGAAATTTTACAAGTGCTACGTTTGTAAAACTAAAGAAGAACTGACAGAGATAATTATAAATTCGGTGGTGTCAGAATAACAACGAATATGTCGAACACCATAGTGTCATATCTTAACTATAAATGTAATGTTATAGGTCGTCTTAAATAACATGCGTGAAAGAATCTTCTTTCGATTATATCTCTTTATGATGCATTGATACTGTAATGGACAGAACATGTGATTTCTTTGGTGATTTCTGTCAAGAAGTGGAACACCTGTGAACAACGAGTCAAACAATTTTAAATTTACTAGGTTGTCTTAAATAACATACGTAAAACTATCTTCTTTCGATTATATCTCTTTATGATGCATTGATAGTGTAATGGACAGAACATATGATTTTTTGGTGGTTTCTGTCAAGAAGTGGAACACCTGTGAACAACGAGTCAAACAATTTTAAATTTACTGTTCTTGCTAAAGTGAAGAATACATCAACTAGGAAAAAGTACTTG
Organism: Schistocerca piceifrons; assembly: GCF_021461385.2. Taxonomy (NCBI): domain Eukaryota; kingdom Metazoa; phylum Arthropoda; class Insecta; order Orthoptera; family Acrididae; genus Schistocerca; species Schistocerca piceifrons. The sequence goes on along the minus strand of NC_060142.1, from coordinate 421,189,772 downwards.
CGTGATTACGGCTGCTATTGCGGAAGAAATAGCTCCAGGTGTGTCGCAATGAGATAAGAGTTAAAAACACATCTCTGGCACACGTTTGTCATCCATCTACTTGATTTATGGGAAAAGTGCAAAACACACTTACGCAAAAGGCATATTTTTTGCTTCCAAAACCTATACATTGACCTTAATATTACTTGTTTCTGGACGCAAATATGAAAGATGGTGTAAGAAATTACAAAACAAATGAAAAGAATGTTAAAATAATTGAGTTTTGCTTTACAGCTACTTTCACCGCCAAGAAAACGAAAGGACTGACGCATGCTACACTGACTCTGATACTAATTTTGCGACGAATGAAACAGACAAATAGTATTAGGAACCGTAACCACAGACCCTCAATTTGCATTTTCGTATGTAGCCGATACTGACACTTTTCCTTCAGAGCATGTAGCTCTTCCAAACTGACTACAACGTTATCGAATTCACTCCTGGAACAACGTTAGTGCATGCAAGGAAGAAGAAATGGATAGTCCCTGTCGCTCATATACCAGCGTCTCCTCCTAGCAATTCTTCCCCATACGTTATATGTGCTAATTCAAGGTTAATACGACATCTGATTAATGACACAAACTCTGAGACAACATTACATATTCTGCTGGACAACGACTCCAGTATACCAAATCACTTTATGTTTCAATAGTCCACCCCCTGCACTCCCCAAGCGTAGCTCCCTTGTCCAGTCAGTACACATTTCGATACACAACAATGTCCTTATCTCTTTATCTACGAATAGATCCACATCTCTCTATCTTCCCTTCATTTTTAGTAGATTCCAGGGCTAAAATAAACTGCGGATGGAAACATGTGTCTGAAACCATCATCCACTGAGGTAACAGAGCATCACATTGATGGGAGGCAAGTCCTTTCTACACAACAACTGCCTCCACTGGTGATCATGGCGATCAGTCGCTATCACTGGATAACAAACAACACTGAGACACCTTCTGACTACAGTACGTCAGCGTAAATAGTCACATTTGCTGTCACAGGGGTTCCTTAGTGACAGGCACGTCATCAAGACACCCTCTGCAAACCTTCGATATTTGTCGCAACATTTCTCGGACACACTGTATACACCAGAAACTCATATAGACAGGAAACACACTTTGCCCCTATAGGCACACGCAAATATTTATTTTTTGCTCAAGTTTCAGCCAATGAAACTATAAATTCCTATTTTCAGTTTTTCTGCAGTCCAAAATAAGAATTTTCATCGATCTAAAATTGTTTCCTTTTCACCATCCCACGCCGATTTCAGTCTTTATTGTTCCCAGTTAGTGGTGAAAACTGCCTACCATCCTATTACTTTTTCTAGCTGCCTAGTCTTCACCGTATCATCATTACGTAGCTCGAAAATTTAAGTTTACCTTTTGGCATAACACAACTTTTGGCATAACATCATGATTGTGCGTTCTAGCTGTTTTAATCTGAACAGATGGCAATGGCTGTTCTTCTGATGCTTCAGAAAGGATCTGGTGGTGATACGATAGCCGTAGTATCAGTCTTGTTCGTAGAGACAATCGGTGGTTGCAAGCACAGACAAAAGGCACAATTGCAAAAGCGCTACTGGTGTTAGTAGAAGGCCTGTAAGATGGAAATAAATGATGGTAATATTAATTAACATCTACAGAGTAGTTAAAGAAGCCAATAAAACTAGTAAGCTGCAAGTAATATGCAAATGAAGTCCCATACTTCTTGACAGATAGTAGGGGAACGATGTAGGAGACCCGCACCGCCTTACTAGGCAAGGTCCTAATGGAGGTGGTCTGCTGTTGCCTTCTTCCGTCCGTAATGAGGATGAATGATGATGATGGTGACGACACAACAACACCAAGTTATACTGTGACAGGTGAAACTCCCTTACCCCGCCGGGAATCGAAACCGGGACCTCGCGGGACCGCTACGGTCGCAGGTTCGAATCCTGCCTCGGGCATGGATGTGTGTGATGTCCTTAGGTTAGTTAGGTTTAAGTAGTTCTAAGTTCTAGGGGACTGATGACCTCAGATGTTAAGTCCCATAGTGCTCAGAGCCATTTGAACCATTTTGAACCGGGACCTCGCGCTCGGGAAGCGAGAACGCTACAGCGAGGCCACGAGTTGGGGAATCAAGTGATATAACTACAGAAAAATTGAAGCTTTCCCTTAACTGTGTATGTACCCTGTCGACGTTTAGTTTTAGATTAGAGGTTGTTAAAGTATCATAGGAAATTTTCTTGATGAAAATACCCTCTTTTAATCTTGAATATTCACGTAAGAAAATATTGTTACCACGTAATCTGACTACTACTCAGGAATAACTCAACAAAGATATACATACTAAGCCCAATGGTAAAATCAGGGCTCAGAATTATTTACTATTTTCTAGTTAGTAAATTTCGTAAACTTCCTATCACTGAACGTAACATCTGCTCCTACAAACATGTCCTATGTTATGCGTTGTAGGCAAAGCAAGTAGAAAGAGAATGCTTAGCTCTTGCTTATAACCCCGCACACTTTTAAATAGAGAAGCTGAGAACACAAGAATTTTACAGAACATTGCGTGGAACATGGCACCTTATAACACTAGTTTGCTATACGTCACTAACATGCTTGTCGTGACAAAGACTAATGTTAACCTCTGAGAGGATTCATAATTTTGACCGTGCGTGTGTCTAATGGATGAAGGTATCGGACTGTAATTTTGACTATATTTTAATTTAACAGAAAACAAAACAGGCTTAAACTTTGGGGTTTCATGAAAGTAGAGAAGCTCATACGAATAAAACGATAACCGGTCGCCAGCCCAATCAGGCAAATTGATTTGAAATATTAGGTTTCAGAAAATTGAATATTAGTTATTGAAGTGATTTTCAATGAAATTCCCTTTGAATAGCACACTGTATACACCCGAATACAGGGCTATCTAAGTTGTGGGTAGCAGTAGTTACCATTAATGCACAAACCAGTAGTCATAGAAAGCAAAATTATACCCAACTCATAATAATAACAGTTACAATCAGATCGTTATGTGACTCAGTATTGAGATGTTACTGCAGGAAGCACCGAACTAAAATTGTACATGGAGTGGCTTTTGACTTAACTGACATATAAATACCACAAGTAAAATTAAACAGTACTACAGTTACACCGTTTATACTTCCATTTATAGCAATGTATCAGAGTTTTTAGTAGCAATAATATCCAATTATCTTTCTAATATGAGACGAATATGATGGGGACCCATAAACTGATACTGTATCACTAGTAAAACTCTATGATTATTTCAGTAGTAAGATTCAGTTCAATTATGTTTAATTCTTAGCCTCACTTGGAATAGCTTATGTTTTCATCGTCCAAAGCATATTACCCAAAACTGATCTCGACTGATCTCAAAAAATCGTTCATGATTGCAATCAAGGCTAAATTATATTACAAATAAGTTTAGCGTATGTGCCTTTTTCATCACCTGTGAAGCAGGTATTTTAGACAACGCCTACACAGTCTGGCACTGTATTTTTGCACATTTAGTACACAGAAATAAATTAGAGTTTGTTTGAAACAGGATACTTGGTTTTCTGAACGCTTAGTAGGGGATACTGCATAGGTTCATGATTAGGTTAAAGATACGATTCTAAAGACAGTTTTATAGCACTTGGATTTGAAACTTCTTTATTTAAATGCGTGTGTCTGTACTTAAATTGCAGAATGACTGAGAAGAAGAAACTTCTACGTTATTTGATTCTGAAACAGCTGAGTAAAATTGAACGTACTCAGCTTACTTTCTCTTTACTTATTCTTGTCAACACTGGCCCACAATATTCTAGCGCAGCGCAATCTGACTGCTCAAAAAAAGATAACCTGACTTCAAATAATTAATTTAAAAGAATGGCCCTGACGAAAAAGAAATCCTGACAATAACCTATACATTTCATTAAGCTCTTGCCTCACAAAAATCTTCATTACGCGAACTACTGCAATACAACGAGCGTCAATACTGCCAGCTAAATAAAAGACTCTAACTACTAAAGCCACTAACTAATAATAGGCATGTGGTTAGAAAAGGAAAGATTTTGTTGCAAACCAAATAATGTATTTTTTACCTTAATAATGTGACGTCCAGTTCAGACACGAATATAAATCGTCATTGACATCTAGTACAAAGGTATATAATCATGAATAATATTCAATCTCCACGTCGAACGTGTACAGATCGTTAGCCTACGGTAACACTTCAGACCTCTACCCTCCATCAATGCTAACTTCTCACATCTAACATCCATCACTACTGGCTGTTCACCTCCAACTGCCCAACAGTACTTCCATCATTGCTAGCGACTAATTTCCAACTGCCCAACACTACTGGCGATTAACTTCCAACAAGGAGTCCAACAAGCCAGACTCTCTTACAAAGAAAGCGCAGTCAGATATCCAATGGAAAGCGCTACACTGCGCTGCCAACACAGTAACAGCCTTTTTACAGATCATTATTAAATCGCTCACACAAATTAACTGGTTCATGCTCTGATACATGTCTGTCTGCATGAAGCTGGTGGAGCAGTGGTGACGTAGTGGTGGCAAGGGACGTGGCGGCTAACTGTACTCACGGCTCTTGATGTTTGAATGCTCTTTACAATTTCTTCTTGGCGACGGATGTTTAATGTGTTAGAGTCATTCCTTATTGCCGAAGGTACCATGCAACAGCCAAATCCACATCCGAGGCAAAATTCCTTGCAAATGGCTTCCAATTGCCTCCCTTGGCACCCTCTATGTGTACTGCGCAACGGCTAGCCACTGACTGCGTACCGTTCCCACCAAGGAGCCGTCCAGTTCGACAGCCAAAACCACCTTTTACATCGCTCCAAGCCACTTCCGCTGGAGAGGGACTTCCTTACATATTTTACGTTATACAAGTGTCCTAAGCATGAACCAGCTTCCAGTATACAATGTTTTCTTTATAAACATACATATATTATAAAATTTTATTATTTTAAACATTACTTAGTTTTTTCCATACATACATTACAAAGTTTAAATTTCCTGTCACAAATCAATGACCTACAGTAACTAAGAACAAACACTTCATAATCGGAGATACACAGTAACATAGTATAAACCGACCTCTAATCGATATAGGTGTTACAGCCTCCACTGCTAATATAGAATTCTCGACGCAAAGTTACCTTCTGGAACCCGAAGCAAATTGCTGGAATACTGCAGTCACTCTTCATTTTGAAAAACATTTATGTTGTGAAAATAATTCTTATGGAAATAATGCTGACGCTGATGGCGCAAAGTTGTAAATAAATTCCTTTACTGCATGATATAAGTGTACTTTTAACCGTGTATTTGAAATAATGGAATTTGTAAAAAATGTACAAAAGTAAACTTTTGTATTTTATTTGATGAGGAATTGATGTGTAAATACATGAAAGATATTTTGTTATATCTGATGTTCACTGAAATCCATAAGATACAAATACTTTTAAAAGTAACATCATAACTGACATCACAAATGCACGTGGTACATATGGCCACAATAACATAGGAACTTCCCCTACAGAGTATCCGTGAAACTAAAAAAATGAAAAAAAAACCTTTGGTTCATGGGAAACCTGTTTGCTCAACTAGATTACGAATCAAAAATACCGTACATAGAGAGTGGAAACTGCGCCGCATGAATCGTAACCACGAGTCAAACTTTTCTGTTCATACTGCTTCTGTACAAAAGAAACCTCCTTTTCCTCTACAGCTAGCCAAGTTCACAATTCTAGAAAATTATTACCTTGTCTTCCAGTGCAGACACATGGAGAAATGTTGTACAGGATTCTCAGCGTAACCTCATACACACGCGGCCAAGGCTGTGTTCATAAATTACTCTCCTTCCTTCTCAATACAATTTCGAGTAGCCACATTTATTTCCACTTCGTAACACAGACAAGGAAAACGCAGCACCAGAGCCAGGACAGAATAGATTAGAACGAAGAAGCTTTGTTCCATTCGAACTTGCAAGCCATGCGCTCATTACAACCCCCTTCAATTCTCATTGACTGAGCCTGCACTCGTCTCTGAGATCTTAGGACTAATCACGCAGCAGGAGCAGGAGAAAAAATACGAAAAATCGACCAGTGTGTGCGGATATTGCAGCGAAGATTACTCACAAGTAACAGGTACGTAAAATATGATGCTTCCAAGATGGCAAATTATAACAGCATTCAACTACTGATCAAACTATGTGAACTGTTCACTCACTTCTTTTTTATTTGTGTGTGGCTCAAGGTGCTCTTGCCGTACGTTGTCTAATAACGTATTGAAAAGTATTTTGTGCGGCACTTATTCACATACCTCATTGCATCGGATTATAAAATGGACGTAAATAGTTTATTACATAACTGGAACCATCCAATATTTATATACTCATCGGATTTTGGACTGTTTTATCGAAGATGTCAGAACATCAAAAGCTCAGAGATATGTGTTTCATGCAGTATGTCTCTAACTGTATTTAATAAATACACCCCGTTTCTTCTGAGCCCCAAATAAGTGTTATGTCTTAATTTGACTTTATTGAGTCCCTCTAAACTAAGAAATTAAAGCAAAGTAACAAGTTTCAGGCTTGTTGGATTGGCTTCAGCAGTTTAAGAGTTGAAGAAATTTTACAGTATGTCACTTATGTTTAGACTTTTTAGTTAAGGGTTATGAAATTTTACACGTGCTACATTTGTAAAACTAAAGAAGAACCGACAGAGGAAACTATAAATTCGGTGGTGTCAGAAAAGCAACGAATATAGGAAACACCATACTGTCACATCCTAACTATAAAACTAATGTTATTGGCCGTCTTAGATGACACACGTAAAAGAATCTTCTTTCGATTATATCTCTCTATCATGAATTGGTAGTATATGGACAAACCACGGAATTTGTTTGGTAGATTCTGGCAAGGAGTGGAACACATGTGAACAACGAGCCAAATAATTTTGAATTTATTGTTCTTGATAAAGTGAAGGCTACATCTACTTGGAAAAGTACTTGCGTGATTACGGCTGCTATTGCGGAAGAAGCAGCTCCAGGTGTGTCGCACTTGAGATAAGAGTTAATAGCACATCTCTGCCACACGTTAGTCATCCATATATTTGATTGATGGAAAAGTGCAAAACACACTTACCCAAAAGGCATATTTTGTCGCTTCCAAAACCTATACGCTGGCGTCTATATTATTTTTTTTCTGGACGTCAACATAAAAGATGATGGAAGAAATCACAAAACAAATTTTAAAAAATTGAAAATTATTTAGTTTTGCGTTACTGCTGTTTCCATCGCCAAGGAAGCGAAAAGACTGACGCATGTTAGACTGACTCTGATGCTAACTTTGTGACGAATCAAACAAACAAATAGCATTAGGAACCGTGACCACGGAGCTGGAATTGGTTTCTGCGTATGTGGTCGTGCTGACACTTTTCCTTCAGAGCATGTAGCTCTTCCAAACTGACGCCAACGTTATTGAATTCACTGCTGGAACAAAATCAGTGAATGCAACGAAGAAGAAATGGTTGGTCCCTGTCGCCCATATACCAACGTCTCCTCCTCTCCATTCATCCCAATACGTTATATGTGCTAATACAACACCTCCTGAATGACACAAAACTCTGAGCCAACATTACATCTTCTGCCTGGACAACGGCTCCAATATCCCAAATCACTTTTTGTTTCAATAGTCCAACCCCTGCACGCTCCAAGCGTAGCGCTCATGTCCAGCCAATAGACATTCAGATACACAACATTGTCCTTATCTCTCCATGTTCCCTTCTCAACTTTACTAGCAACTAATACTACCACGTGTATTGTCAAAGCCCCATCCGTAATTATTTGTTAGATTATTATAATACACCTCAGCACAGAGTGGATGGTTCTCCGTTTTTAGTCCTTAATCAAGCCAGCCAAGATCATCTGAATCATTTTCACAATTTTGACATCGCATCCATTTCTCATTTAAAATGCATTTTTAAATGAACCTCAGGTTTTTGTTTCAGCACTTTTAACGTCAATATATGGAACTGTCACTCAACATTTATTTGTTGTCGCACAGTCTGCCTCTATAGCTGCTTTCATTTCTGATCAGCCACACGTACCAGGAAAAAACTTCTAGGAATGTTTTGAGCTAATTTTCGTTTAAATTAGTACTTTTTGTCTTGAATGTACAGTTTTTTCTTAGCATGAAAAAAGGGCATGTAGACTTCACGTCCCCATGAGTGATTTTTATTATCCATTGTAATACTTCTTTATTGATAAGCAACCACAGTCTTTCAGGTCCCTAATGTGCCGACGGGCCATTGTCCCAAGACGATTTCCTAGGAAAAAGAAACTGTTGTCAGGAAGAGTTTAGTTCATACTATGCAAGGACGTTGATAACCGTACCGTTGCGAACGGACTTGCCTCGTTGAGCACTCCAGTTCTCGTCGGATCATCAAAGTCAAGCAACGTCGGCCGTGGTGCGCACGTGGACGGATAATCGCCTGCGTACACCACGTACTGTTTGATGCTTTTCCTTTGGCATTACGGTAGGGTGACCAAACGTCCCGGATTTCATCCCTGTGTTCTTGTGTCCCGAAAATTTGTTTCGGGACACTCAAAAGTCCCGGAATTCAGTTTTTAAATACATTTCGTGAAACTTACTCAAGTTTTTGAGTTTTCGCTATATTAAAGGAAATACAACACAAGAAATTAATATACTTTAGCTTATTTGTCTAAAACCTCCATTGTCCCATACTAGTAATCACAGTATCAGTGTTGAAACACTCAGGCAATAATTTACTTTGAGCGGTACTTTGGCCAACAAGTAGTAAGTTATATTATTATAACAGAGCTATGAAACCGTTCGATTGTCGCGCGACTTACTCACACACTCATTGTCAGAACAGTGTAGTAGTTGATGTTTTGTCAGACAAACTGCAATAGTTTTTTCTCATATTAGTGGTATTATTGCTGCAGTACTGTGAAACGCAATGCCGAAATGTACCTGCAAGTTCAGTGACTGTTACTCCAAGGAATGGAACTTCATTAAGAAAGGTCGTTTTGATTACGAAGCAGAGTGTTGCGTATGTAACTGTTTTATTAGTGTAACTCATGGTGGACGTTCCGACATAATTGATCACATCAGGTCAAAGAAACACATTAACAGATACAGTGCACCGAGCTGCAGTGAAACTCCACAAAATTATTTTGTGAAACATCAGTCAAGTGAAGAGACGAAAGTTCGAGCAGCCGAGCTTACACTAGCCTACCACACGGTAAAACATCACCAAACTTATAGATCTAGCGATTGTACTAATAAGCTTAACAGCATTATGTTTGATGATTCTTCCATTGCAAAAAAGTTTAGTTCAGCAAGAACTAAAGTGTCAGCCTTAGTGAAAGGCGTTATTGCTCCCCAGAGTGCAAAGGAAAGCCTTGAATACATCAAAAAGTCTTCTTTCTACGGGATATCCACTGACGCCAGCAATCATAAGGCCACTAAAATATTTCCGTTTGTTGTTCAGTTTTTCGACATTAATCAGGGAATTCAGACCAAACTTTTGAAGGAGAGTTCCCTACTTAATGAAAAATCTGACGAAATTTCAAGATTTTGCATGAATACTACCGAAATGTTTGATCTTGAGAAAAATAAATGTGTGGCATTTTGTGGAGACAACACCAACACAAACTTTGGTGCTTTAAAAATACAAGGCAAATGCAACGTATTTACCAAATTAAAGGCAACATTGCATGAAAACATTGAAGGCATAGGGTGCCCTGCACATGTTTTACACAATAGCGTGCAGACATCTGCTGACAGTTTAAGCTGTGATGTTGAAACTATCGCCATGAAGATATACTCACACTTTTACATATATACTGTTAGAACAGAGAGGCTTAAGGAGTTCTGTGATTATGTGGGACCTGAATATATGAATGTAACGCATCACTCGAAAACTCGCTGGTTATCACCGATTCCAGCAGTTGAAAGAGTAATCCGCCTGTTTGAATCGTTAAATGAAGACAAAGCCCCAAAAATATTGGTTCAGCTTTTCAGTAACCCTTTAAGTGAAGCCTACTTATGGTTCATTCACAGTCAGCTTAGCACTTTGCAGCATGGGATAAAGGAAATTGAGGGAAGCACGGAAAGTGTAATAGAGGTAAACGATGTTTTGAAAAATACTCTGGAAACTGTTACTAAGAGGAGAGAACAGCAGTTCATTTCTTTTAATGTTAAATCTGTCCTTAAAAGAGCAGAAGTATCAGAAGCAGCGGAACGGAGTTTTAGAGAAGAAGTTAACGAGTTTTATGACACTTGTGTAGAATATCTCAGCAAGTGAAGCGCCTCATATTTACCCCTCATCGCCGGTGTTTGGTTGGATGTTACTGAAGAGAGTGCCAAAATGGGAAAGTGTTGAGGAGATAGTTTCTTATTTGAAGAGGAAAGAGATTGAAATCGATGATTCCATTCTCTTTGATCAGTTCGGCATATGACAAATTTTGTTGAAGAAAGTCTTCACAAGTGGAATGATGAAAAAAAAACACCATTGGAATGTCATGAGAAGTAGGTGAGTCTTTTTTAAAAGCTGTGACTGTCTTCAGCATTACTCTGAGTTGGTAATAATTGCAAGGTATTTATTTGCAATCCCAGCCCAAAATGCCAATGTGGAAAGAATATTTTCGTTTATGAATATCCAGTGGACTGATGAAAGAAACAGATTGGAGGTGGACTCTCTTGAAGCAATCGTGCAGATCCTGTACAACTACAAAATGGATTGTGCCGACTTTTATCACTGTGTATCAAAGAACAAAGACATGATCAAGAAGGCTGGAGGCAGTAAAAAATACCCTTTTCTCCAAGGACAGTCAATTCTATCTACAAGTGCTCAGTAATATTAAAGCTCATGTTAACATTAATTGATTGAAAGTTGAAAGGCTGTAAAATTTTGTAAAATCGTAATACAATTCTTTATTACTGTATACGTTTATTAAATGTCATTAATTATACAGATAATCTAGATTATATCAATCTTTTGTATTCTCTTATTAGTTATAATCATCAGGTTAACAAAATGTATCAACAAAACATTAATATTTAAAATTAAGAAACCTGGGCACATGTGGAATGAGGTGTCCATTGGCATTGGCACCCGGGTGAATGTGTCCCGGTTTTCACCGAAAATAATTTGGGCACCCTACATTACGGCAAAGGAGATGGGGGGGAGGGGTGGCGTAAAGTCCCTGAGCACCAGTCTTTGCACCAATAGCCTGGATTCAATTCCAAATCTTTCCGCTTGGTCTTATCAAGTGAGGGCATGTGACACTGTTGGCGGAGAGACCCGTCCGTCGGATGTAGACGTTAATTTTTGCCCCCCCCCCCACCCCCACCCCGCCTCGTGCTACATTGAAAAGGAGGGGAGGAGTTGGCTACATGCTAGCATCGACTATCACCTTTTTTCTTTGTTGATTTTTTGTTTGACAGTCATTTCAAGTATAGCATTTATTTATTGCAAGTAGACTAGTGATAAAGGTGAATTATCTCACCATTTGGTTACATTCGCAACATTCTGCCAACTGATTAATAATGTTTCTGTCGTCGCGATAAAGTACAGGGTAATCGGTGCGTCGGAGCTAGCCTCGATAGCCAGCAATAGCTTCTTAGTGACATTTAGTTCATGCAACAAACTCTTTGCATGCAACCAACGCCACACAGCACAACAATTAGAAATGTAAACCGCGGGAGTGTCGACGTTGGCAACAGCGATTCAAAATGGTCAATCGACACAAGTCCCGAGAGCTACAGACATCTAACAGTCGGTGCTTGGAGGCCAATCGTCAACTTCTTTTACAACGTAGAAGATTATTAAGTGGGTGACATCGATTTTATATAGTGATTCCAAAGTTACTGACTGAAAAGAGGTGGTGTGTGCTGTCCTTAGGTTAGTTAGGTTTAAGTAGTTCTAAGTTCTAGGGGACTGATGACCATAGAAGTTAAGTCCCATAGTGCTCAGAGCCATTTGAACTGAAAAGAGGGAACCACTGAAGGATAAATAAGGTCCTTGTTTGTTCATATATACCCTGGAGCTTAAACAATAAAATAGTATGTTGGTTCTCGGTATGTAACTATGCAGGAATCAGCTATTTGTGTTTCATATCATCATAAAACGCTGTATTTTCATTTGGATGATTTCGAATACAGTAGACAGCTATTTAGCGCACAGAATTTGTTCACCCTTACTACTGGTACATAGTTGAGAGTTTTTAATACCACAATGGAACACATCGACCTGAAGTCACATTTTAAAGAGGAAAACAGAAAACTGGTGAAATATCGACCTTGCAATCGATTTTGCTTCAAAATGTGAGCAATAATTTTGATAATGCGCAGCTTTGACCATCTGTGATGTACATTTCAAGCATTAGCACGTGGCAGTACCCCACCCGACTGTATCCTTTTGATGGTAAAGCTTGAAACGAACACAGCTAATTGGTTAAACAATCATTTTAATAACAGGTTAATAATTTCCAATTTACAAATTCGTAACTTTGCAGAATGCTGTAGCTCTTGAATCTGTACTTCACATTAGTATTGTCAGCTTTACAATTCAAAGAAAGTGTTCCTTCAACGGCACCTCTAACAATTTTTCAAAGGATGGTGATCTGGAGTGACGTCCACCCAGCTACTCAAGACATTGGCAGCTAAAATCATTCAGTATTGGATGTAGCTTTACTGCATGTAAGCCGGAACTCTTTGAATGCTTCACTCAGTGGTTTCCACTGCATTGTGAATTTACCCATGTAATAAAATTCTTACTTGAAGACCTCTATACGCATTAGATACTTAAGAGAACTGAATATGGGGGTGTTTCCTATAAGAGCCATCGAAGAGAAAAAAATGGTTGGTTTTATTGTGGTCTTCAGTCCAGAGACTGTTTTGATGCAGTTCTCCATGCCGCTCTATCCTGTGCAAGCTTCTTCATCTCCCAGTACCTACTGAAACCTACATCCGTCCGAATCTGTTTAATGTATTCATCTCTTGGTCTCCCTCTACGATTTTTACCCTCCACGCTGCCCTCCAATACTAAACTGGGGACCCCTTGATGATTCAGAATATTCCCTACCCACCGATCCCTTCTTCTAGTCATTTTGTGCCACAAATTTCTCTTCCCCCCAATTCTATTCAGTACATCCTCATTAGTTATGTGATCTACCCATCTAATTTTCAGCATTCTTCTGTAGCACCACATTTCGAAAGCTTCTATTCTCTTCTTGTCTAAACTATTTATCTTCCACGTTTCACTTCCATACATGGCTACACGCCATACAAGTACTTTCAGAAACGACTTCCTGACACTTAAAACTATACTCGATGTTAACAAATTTCTCTTCTTCAGAAACGCTTTCCTTGCCATTGCCAGTCTATATTGTATATCCTCTCTACTTCGACTATCATCAGTTATTTTGCTCCCCAAATAGCAAATCGCATTTACTACTTTAAGCGTCTCATTTCCTATCTAATTCCCTCAGCATCACCCGATTCAATTCGACTACATTCCATTATCCTCGTTTTGCTTTCATTGATGTTCATCTTATATCCTCCTTTCATGACACTGTCCATTCCGTTCAGCTGCTCTTCCAGGTCCTTTGCTGTCTCTGACAGAATTACAATGTCATCGGCGAACCTGAAAGTTTTTATTTCTTCTCCATGGATTTTAATTCCTACTCCGAATTTTTCTTTTGTTTCCTTTACTGCTTGCTCAATATACAGACTGAATAACATCGGGGAGAGGCAACAACCCTGTCTCACTCCCTTCCCGACCACTGCTTCCCTTTCATGTCCCTCCACTCTTATAACTGCCATCTGGTTTCTGTACAAATTGTAAATAGCCTTTCCCTCCCTGTATTTTACCCCTGCCATCTTCAAAATTTGAAAGAGAGTATTCCAATAACATTGTCAAAAGCTTTCTCTAAGTCTACAAATGCTAGAAACGTAGGTTTGCCTTTCCTTAATCTTTCTTCTAATATAAGTCTTAAGATTAGTATTGCCTCACGTGTTCCAAAATTTCTACTGAATCCAAACTGATCTTCCCCAAGGTCGGCTTCTACCAGTTTTTCCATTGGTCTGCAGAGAATTCGCGTTAATATTTTGCAGCTGTGATTTATTAAGCTGATAATTCGGTAATTTTCACGTCTGTCAATACCTGCTTTCTTTTGGATTGGAATTATCATATTCTTCTTGAAGTCTGAGGGTATTTCGCCTATCTCATACATCTTGCTCACCAGATGGTAGAGTTTTGTCAGGGCTGGCTCTCTTCACCCAGTATCATGTCTCCCATTTCATCTTCATCTGCATCCTCTTCCATTTCCATAATATTGTCCTCAAGTACATCGCCCTTCTATAAATCCTCTGTATACTCCTTCCACCTTCCTGCTTTCCCTTCTTTGCTTAGAACTGGGTTTCCATCTGAGCTCTTGATATTCATACAAGTGGTTCTCTTTTCTCCAAAGGTCTCTTTAATTTTCCTGTACGCCGTATCTATCTTACCCCTAGCGATATACGCCTCTACGTCCTTACATTTGTCCTGTAGCCACCCCTGCTTAGATACTTTTGCACTTCCTGTCAATATCATTTTTGAGACGTTTGTATTACTTTTTGCCTGCTTCATTTACTGCATTTTTGTATTTTCTACTTTCATCAATTAAATCCAATATCTCTTTTGTTACCCAAGGATTTTTATTAGCCCTTGTCTTTTTACCTACTTGATCCTCTGCTGCCTTCACTATTTCATCTCTCAAAGATACCCATTCTTCTTCTACTGTATTTCTTTCCCATTTTCTTGTTCTCATTATATAATCTATCTGAAACCTTCCCGTATCTCCAGGCTTCTTCCATCTATACAACCTTCTTTCATGATTCTTGAACCAAGTGTTGTCCATGATTAAGTTATGCTCTGTGCAAAATTCTACCAGGTGGCTCCCTCGTTCATTCCTTACCCCCATTCCATATTCACCTACTACGTTTCCTTGCCTTCCTTTTCCTACTATCGAACTCCAGTCATCCATGACTATTAAATTTTCGTCTCCCTTCACTATCTGAATAATTTCTTTTATCTCATCATACATTTCATCAATCTCTTCGTCATCTGCGGTGCTAGTTGTCATATATACTTGTACTACTGTGGTAGGCGTGCGCTTCGTATCTATCTTGGCCACAATAATGCGTTCACTATGCTGTTTGTAGTAGCTTACCCGCATTCCTATTTTTTTATTTATTATTAAACCTACTCCTTCATTACCCCTATTTGATTTTGTATTTATAACACTGTATCCGCCTGACCGTAAGTCTTGTTCCTCCTGCCACCGAACTTCATTAATTCCCACTACATCTAACTGTAACCTATCCATTTCCCTTTTTAAATTTTTTTTATAATTTTTGTATGTATGTCAGTACGTGCGCCACGCAAAAACTAATGCACAGAATTGGATGCGATTCTCAGTTGTATTTTTGCATGTCTAACTTAAAATGTTACGCAGCTTTCATTTTGACACGCCGGGTAAAATCAAAGTTAACGCAGTTTTGCCCTAAAAGCAGGTGCTGTTACAAACCATAGGACATTGTCGCTTGCTGCAAACAATCAAATGTGCCGGCAGGATGGCAAAGCTTTTTGAGCCGCCGCCCGCGTCGGCGTCTTTTGTGCAGGGATGAAGTCTCAGGTAAAAGTTAGTCGCAGTATAAAATTATACAAGGAAAAGATGTCTCTGGCACCAGTTACAGAGTAATAACGCACGTTAGCAATCTGAAAACTATATTTTTTGGGAAGTGCTGAAAAAAATATGTGTACAGGAGAGTGGTTAACCCTGCAGTGATCGCGTGGATTACATATGTAATCCACGTGTGGAGATTCAAATAAATTTGGAAGTCCAGAATCGACATTGCTTCGTGCTTTTGTGTACTTTATGATGGATTGCTGTCGGACCCTCTCAGTGTTGTGCAAGCGACAGTCAAGTCAGAGTAATAACGCACGTTAGCAATCTGAAAACTATATTTTTTGGGAAGTGCTGAAAAAAATATGTGTACAGGAGAGTGGTTAACCCTGCAGTGATCGCGTGGATTACATATGTAATCCACGTGTGGAGATTCAAATAAATTTGGAAGTCCAGAATCGACATTGCTTCGAGCTTTTGTGTACTTTATGATGGATTGCTGTCGGACCCCCTCAGTGTTGTGCAAGCGACAGTCAAGTGTGGTTGCTTCACAGGACTTCGTCTACCACTGTAGTCCGCGTGACCTGTTACGTATTTTCGAAAAACAGTTTTTTTCCTTCGTCCATTTTTCAACTTATTTGTTGGAATACGTATTACATCAATTCATGGCTGTTTTTTAATGTATAAGTATTTGAAATAATAGTAGAATTTAATTGAATTTTAGTTAAATTGCGGATCAGAGGCAAGAAGCTCGGATTCTGGCAGGGCTGAAGGAGACAGAGGATGAGAAAGATATTCCCGACTCAAGTTCTAACGGTGAAAATGACGTTCTGGAAGTGCAAGACCATCAGTCTGAGTCAGAGCAAGAGGGAGAAATACCTGGTGAGGCAACTGAGAACAGTCCTGAATTTTCATGTGATGAACCATCCCGGAGAAGCAGACGGGTTGATTTTTATAATCGTGGAGGTGACACAATGTGGTCAAAGACTCCTCTCAATACATGAAGAACTAGAGTTCATAGCATTGTATATGTTCCTTCTGGTCCTAAAGGAATCACACGACAGAAAACTACTATCGAAGATTGCATGTCCTTTGGGTGATAATATCATTATCTCATAACCAAAACACAAAAATTGACCACATCAAGAATAATTTTTCTAGGGAGAGAGATGTTAAACATACAGAGCCAACTGAAATAAAGAGACTTACGGGATTCTGTTGATGAATGGAGTGCTGAAAATAAGCCGATAGAGCACAATCCAAATCTTTGACCACATAAAACATACTTGAATTGATGCAATTTATTTTACTATGTATGAGAAAAAAATTTAAATTTCTTATCAGGATTTGCGATTTGATGATATTAATGAAGTACGTGCACAAATTGATAAACTGGCCTCAATACGCGAAATATTTGATCTGTTCCTTACAAACTTTCAACAGTATTTTGTTCCGAGTGCTGAAATGACTTCGGATCAACAACTTTTGGCATTCATTGTACGCTGTCCATTTAGGCAATACATTCACAGCAAGCTCGTAAAATATGGAGTGAAGGTATTTGCGCTTATGGATGCTCACTACCCCTATACTTTCAACTTCGAAATATATGTAGGCAAACAACCGGAAGGGCCATATTACTTGAGTAAGAAAAGAAGTGATGTGGTGATAAGAGTCGTACGTCCTGCCTTCGGCAGAAACATCAATATAACAATGGCTACTTTGTTCTATTCGCTCCATGTTGCCAAGCAGCTGTTTGAAAATAGAACAACCATGGTTGCCACTGTACAGGAGGACAAAAGAGAAATGCCCAGGGAATTTCCTGTGGCGGAAGGAAATCCAATAAATTCATCAAAATTTGGCTTCCACGCCCCTTGAACATTGGTTTCTTAAGTGCAAAAACCTAACAAATTAGTGATTTTGATGTTAACAATGCACAATGACACAAAAATTTACTGGGATACAGGATCTAAACAGAAACCAGGAATAATAACGCACTACAACAGTGCAAAGTATGGTATGGATCTAGTTGATAAGATGTGAATGCTTTAGGATGTATCCAGAAATTCAAGATGATGGCCTCTTACTGTATTGTATGATTTGCTGAACCTTAGTGACCTCACTGCACTTTGCATTTATACAGCGAACCAAAACTACACTGTTATTCGACGTCGAGATTTTCTTATTAACCCGTCTTTGTCTGCGATTAAACCTCTCGCTCAGCGGATATTAGACAAGAAAATGTTGCCAAGATGTCTGTCCTTCAAAATAAAGGACATTCTTAGCATTTCTCTCTCGGAAAGTAAGCCAAAGACTTTGGAATGACATAGAATAGTTCCGTGGGTCGCTGCTACGACTGCGGAAAATCAGGAAATAGAAGTACAAGAAAAGTGTGTAACGCGTGTAAAAAATTTGTTTGCCCCCATCGTTCCAATATCGTCTGTATTTCTTGTACAGAAAATCATGATTAGATTTGTTTTACACAAATATGTGTTTTTGAAAGTAAATCAAAGCCAATGATGCTATCTTTCTTAAAATTGTGACTCGCTGTGAAAAGTTGGTTGTTTTTTCAAATGTGAGGCCATATGTATAGTTTTTGCTGATAGTTTTTAATAAACATTACTATGGGCAGCGCATAACACACTCAATAAAAATATCTGAAAATTCAATGGCCTCTTTTTTTTAGTTGATAAAATGGCATACATATGTAATCCATACGACCACTTACGTTTCTTTTTAGAACGCGACCACCGCAGGGTTAAGTGTGCGTCGCACTGGCTGTTGAACGAAACTACGCACACAACTGTCACCATTTAGTAAATTTTTAGCAAAGAATGTTTATTAATGTGTTGCTTTCAATCATTCTAATTTCTCCGACAACAGAAACAAGTCCGGGCTTATCTCAGACAGTCCCACCCCGCAAAGGACAGCCTTGGATGCGGCCAATGCGAAGACAAATCCGGAGGAAGCTAGACTTGTGACAACTCTAAACCAGCAAGGAATCTTCTTCCGGAAACGGCAGACTATTTAGTTCCATGTTCTTCATTCATTGACAAGGTTTTGTGAGCTGAAACTATTACGGAATGAAAACCAATCTACTGTAATCTTGTATGATATAGAAAACACATCTTCTCGCGACAAAGTTTGTTTGTAACAATCTTGTTTTATTTTATATCCTAAACCATACGACCTAAACAAACCAAGGTCCCCTTGTCAGAATTTGCTACAGGCCCCGCGCTTACTTATTCCGGCACCGATCGCATTACGTACACCCATTACAGTCACCTACACTTCGAAGATAAACTTACAACAGGCGGCCTTCACAGTTCGCGGGAGGAAGGTGCAATATTATATTGCAGAGCATGTCCGAAGAGATACTGCATCGCACTCACAGTCACTACATTATCGTATCTATCAGACAACACCGTTCAAGCGACTTTCAATTGAAATATTCCCCTGTACGGAAATATACATAGCGGATGTACGAGTATAGGTTGTAGGCATGTAGTTGACGATATGTGGAAGATTGGGTCTGGTCGAGTGTCGTGCTCGAATAGCCTATTGTTAAGGCGACCGCTCGCAACAAGCGGGAAATCCTGGTTCGAGTCCTGTCCGGCACAAATTTTCGTTGTGGTCATTCCATTACACAGCTGAGGTTGCCCATATTCGCAACGAACAAAGTTGCAGGTGTATGCGAAGGACAGGAAAAAGCATTCCGCCGGCCGCTGTGGCCAAGCGGTTCTAGGCGCTTCATTCTGGAACAGCGCAACCTCTACGGTCGCAGGTTCTAATCCTGCCTCGGGCATGGATGTGTGTGATGTCCTTAGGTTAGTTGTGTTTAAGTAGTTCTAAGTTCTAGGGGACTGATGACCTCAGATGTTAAGTCCCATAGTGCTCAGAGCCATTTTTGAAAAAGCATTCCACCTAGGCAGCTGCCCTTCGAAGTCTCCCAACCAACAGTGCCATACGACTCGAGTTTTTTACCATAACGTTGAGTTGCCTGAAACCAATATGATCACCAGAGACATCATGATTCATTCACCACTCTTGGTGGTTCCAGTAGCACGGACCCTGCATC
The DNA here is from genome assembly GCF_021461385.2 of Schistocerca piceifrons. Lineage (NCBI taxonomy): Eukaryota > Metazoa > Arthropoda > Insecta > Orthoptera > Acrididae > Schistocerca > Schistocerca piceifrons. The sequence continues at coordinate 421,169,951 of NC_060142.1, read as the reverse complement.
GTCAGTACAAGCGTTATTAAGTAATTTCACCTTATTAATCATTTCGCTCTATTTTAATCATACTGCTTCAGTGATTTTAACAAAAAATATCTCCGTTTAAGTTTTCAGTTACTTTAAGCTGAACAATAGATACATACAACCTGCAAATACACTACTGGCCATTAAACTTGCTACAGCAAGAAGAAATGCAGATGATAAACGAGTATTCATTGGACAAATATATTATACTAGAACTGACATGTGATTACGTTTTCACGCAATTTGGGTGCATAGATCCTGAGATATCAGCACCCAGAACAACCACTTCTGGCTGCAATAACGGCCTTCATACGCCTGAGCATTGAGTCAAACAGAGCTTGGATGGCATGTACAGGTACAGCTGCCCATGCAGATTCAACACGATACCACAGTTCATCATGAGTAGTGATTGGCGAATTGTGACGAGCCAGTTGCTCGGCCACCACTGACCAGACTTTTCAGTTGGTGAGAGATCTGGAGAATGTGCTGGCCAGGGCAGCAGACGAACATTTTTGAAATGTAGGGTTTCGCAGGGATCGAATAAAGGGTAGAGCCACGGGTCATAACACATCTGAAATATAACGTCCACTGTTCAAAGAGCCGTCAATGCCAACAAGAGGTGACCGAGACGTGTAACCAATGGCCCCCCATACCATCACACCAGGTGATACGGCAGTATGGCGATGACGAATACACGCTTCCAATGTGCGTTCACCGCGATGTCGCCAAACACGGATGCGACCATCATCATGCTGTAAACAGAACGTGGATTCATCCGAAAAAATGACGTTTTGCCATTCGTGCACCCAGGTTCGTCGTTGAGTACACCATTGCAGGCGCTCCTGTCTGTGATGCAGCGTCAAGGGTAACCGCAGCCATGGTCTCCGAGCTGATAGTCCATGCTGCTACAAACGTTGTCGAACTGTTCGTGCAGACGGTTGTTGTCTTGCAAACGTCCCCATGTGTTGACTCAGGGATCGAGATGTGGCTGCACGATCCCTTATAGCCATGCGGATAAGGTGCCTGTCATCTCGACTGCTAGTGATACGAGGCCGTTGTGATCCAGCACGGCGTTCCGTATTGCCCTCCTGAACCCACCGATTCAATATTCTGCTAACAGTCATTAGATCTCGACCGACGCGAGCAGCACTGTCGCGATACGATAAACCGCAATCGCGATATGCTACAATCCGACTTTTATCAAAGTCGGAAACGTGATGGTACGCATTTCTCCTCCTTACACGATTCATCACAACAACGTTTCACCAAGCAACGCCGGTTAACTGCTGTTTGTGTGTGAGAAATCGGTTGGAAACGTTCCTCATGTCAGCACGTTGTACGTGTCGCCACCGGCCCCAACCTTGTGTGAATGCTCTGAAAAGCTAATCATTTGCATATCACAGCATCTTCTTCCTGTCGGTTAAATTTCTCTTCTGTAGCACATCATCTTCGTGGTGTAGCAATTTTAAGGGTCAGTAGTGTACTTTTAGCTCCTTCGCCGTTCCCCGGTCTTCAAGGATGAAATTTGTCTTTAAAAAGAAAAAAAAACCTGTTTTATTAATGCACACGAACAGTCGAACGTAGTGACTAAAAAGATTTCGAAGGTAAAACATCAAACAGATTGGGACAAGCAATAGTCCTTAATGTAGATCCAGTTTTTTTTCGTGACATTTCACATCACTCATACTTTTCACTTACAAATAAATGATAAGTCATGGTTTCAACCAATGAATATTGTTGCTTATTGTGTAGGGTAAAATATGTCCCCTGAAGAGATTTCCAGGACTTGAGATCCAAACTGACGTGTCAGACAATGGAATGAGCGATACAAATGGCCAGTCTCCTAGACTCCAGAAGTGGATCTGATCCAGGACCGAAGGTTGGCGACATTGGCGTAGACGCCCGGGAAGTTCCCCAGACCGCAGCCGATGCCAAAGGAGACGATGCCCACCTGGGTGGAGCCGGACACCAGAGGACCGCCGCTGTCTCCCTGGCAGGCGTCCTTGCCGCCTCCGCTCACTCCTGCACAGATCATGCGGCTGGTGATGCCGCCGAGCGAGCGGTCGCACGCGTCGCGGTCTATGATCTGGACGGTGACAGCCCGCAGTATAGAGGCGCCGTTGTCCCCAGATGACGTCGCGCCCCAACCGCTCACTGTCGCGGAGGTGCCGGCAGCGGGCTCTGACGAGGCTAGGGCCACGGCTTGTACGTTGGGCCCGAAGCTGAAGGCGTTGGACACTTGCAAGACGGCGATGTCGTAGTCGTCGTTGTCGCCGTAACTCTCGTGCATGTGAGAGTTGGCAATACTGTGCACGGTGCCGCCACTACCCCTGACGGAAGAGCCGGCCCGCAGCTGCATGCTGTTTATCGAGGCGCCTTTCACGCAGTGGGCTGCCGAGAGGGCCCAGTTGCTGCTGATGATGGAGGCGCCGCACCAGTAGCTGCTTCTGGAGAGGAAAGACAAGTCATAGTATTACACAGCTTATAAAAAACTTCGTGAACTGTTTTTATTGTTTCAGTAAAATCCTTCTGAATGTGTGACAGCGTGCTAGTGAAAACGGAAGTGTATCTTTTGGCAGGACCAAGTACAGATCGTACAGTGGTTGCACACTACAAAGACTGTTCAAAATCACTCAGGCAGTCCCACCCCGCAAAGGACAGCCTTGGATGCGGCCAATGCGAAGACAAATCCGGAGGAAGATAGACTCGTGACAACTCTAAACCAGCAAGCAGACTATTTAGTTCCATGTTCTTCATTCATTGACAAGGTTTTGTGAGCTGAAACTATTACGCAATGAAAACCAGTCTACTGTAATCTTGTATGATATAGAAAACACATCTTATTAGAAGCCAAAAACATGCACATTACGTCACGAATCAGTATTTCCGGCCAACATTTAAGTCTATATGATATGCAGTGATATGAGAGACAGGAGGACGAGTCACAGAATAAGATAACATCACTTTTAATTTTAGCGTAAACGACGAAAGATGGACGTGACATTTAATGAACAATTTTGTTTGTAGTTATATTTCCGACAGCACATTATCTGAGAAAATTTTTTTTACACGTAACGGAAAGAGCATGGGCGCACCATATCTGCAAGACGGGTCGACGAGTTTAGCATGTCTACCTGCTGTGTGTGGCTTCTTCGACGTAGCGGCTTGGAGATATGTTGCGCCCGCGTAAAAACGCGCTCACAATAACAACAGTGATGTCATAGAAGCAAAAACAGAAGAAGTTTTACAACCCGTCATTCTGTTTTATGTTCTTGGTCCTTTTATTTGCCAAAATGTATTCTCGTTGCACAATATAAGTATATGCAAACGTTTATTATACGATTGTAATATATATATAGGGTGGTCCATTGATAGTGACCGGGTCAAATATCTCACGAAATAAGCATCAAACGAAAAAACTAGAAACAACGAAACTCGTCTAGCTTTAAGGGGGAAACTAGATGTGTAGTACGTAAAGAAATATGAATGTTTTAGTTGGACTACTTTTTTCTCTTTGTGATAGATGGCGCTGTAATAGTCACAAACGTGTAAGTACGTGGTATCACGCAACATTCCGCCAGTGCGGACGGTATTTGCTTCGTGATACATTACCCTTGTTAAAATGGGCCGTTTATCAATTGCGGAAAAGGTCGATATCGTGTTGACGTATGGCTATTGTGATCAAAATGCCCAACGGGCGTGTGCTACGTATGCTGCTCGGTATCTTGGACAACATCATTCAAGTGTTCGGACCTTTCGACGGGTAGTTACGTTATTTAAGGAAATAGGAAGCGTTCAGCCACGTGTGAAGCGTCAACCACGACCTGCAACAAATGATGATACCCAAGTAGGTGTTTTAGCTGCTGTCGCGGCTAATCCGCACATAAGTAGCAGACAAATTGCGTGAGAATCGGGAATCTCAGTAACGTCGGTGTTGAGAATGCTACATTTAACATCGATTGCACCCGTACCATATTTCTATGCACCAGGAATTGCATTGGGACGGCTTTGAAAGTCGTGTACAGCCTTCCACTGGGCACAGGAGAAATTACGGGACGATGACATATTTCATGTACGCGTTCTATTTAGCGACGACGCGTCGTTCACCAACAGTGATAACGTAAACCGGCATAATATGCACTATTGGGCAACGGAAAATCCACGACGGCTGCGACAAGTGGAACACCAGCGACCTTGGTGGGTTAATGTATGGTGCAGCATTATGGGAGGAAGGATAATTGGCCCCCATTTTATCGATGACAATCTAAATGGTGCAATGTATGCTGTATTATGTTCTACCAATATTACTATAAGATGTTTCACTGCATGAGAGAATGGCGATGTACTTCCAGCATGATGGATGTCCGACACATAGCTCGCGTGCGGTTGAAGCGGTATTGAATAGCATATTTCATGACAGGTGGATTGGTCGTCGAAGCCCGCACGTTCACCGGATCTGATGTCCCCGGATTTCTTTCTGCGCGGAATGTTGAAGGATATTTACTATCGTGATCCACCGACAACGCCTGACAACATGCGTCAGTGCATTGTCAATGCACGTGCGAACATTACGAAAGTCGAACTACTCGCTGTTGAGAAGAATGTCGTTACACATATTGCCAAATGCATTGAGATTGACGGACATCATTTTGAGCATTTATTGCATTAATGTGGTATTTACAGGTAATCACGCTGTAACAGCATGCATTCTCAGAAATGATAAGTTCACAAAGGTGCATGTATCACATTGGAACGACCGAAATAAAATATTCAAACGTACCTACGTTCTGTATTTTAATTTAAAAAAACTTACCTGTTACCAACTGTTCGTGTAAAATTGTGAGCCATATGTTTGTGACCATTACAGCGCCATCTCTCACAAAGCGAAAAAAGTGGTCCAATTAAAACATTCATATTTCTTTACGTACTAGACGAAAAATTGGATCGTATTTAAAAAACGCAGTTGATATCCGTTTGATCTATGCCAGCACCCTCTAGCGGGCCAAGCATAGCGCCATCTGGTATCCCTCTTCAAGCTAGACGAGTTTCGTTCTTTGTAGTTTTTTCGTTTGACGCTTATTTCGTGAGATATTTGGCCCGGTCACGATCGGTGGACCAACATATATATATATATATATATATATATATATATATATATATATATAAAATCATGACAGCGCACTGTATAAAATGACTTAAATAGGAACGTGTTTAAAGAAGAAACATTGTTCGTCAATACGTAAAAGCAAGAAGGATTCCAGCCTTCTTTCAGCCTCTAGCACTAAAGACACTGCAAAGGAGAAGAAGTCCGCTAGCAGGAGCAGAAGCACGGTAACCCGGATTTTACTAGGTGGTCCGATTAGTAGTTAGTTTCATGAAATAGGCACCCACGGAGAATGTAATACAACGAGGCGGAGTAAACACAAAAATTTATTAAACGCTCCGTTTTGGCGCCCTAGTGAAGGACGCGAATACTAGAGACTAGTAGTAAGAAGATTTTCAAGAATCTGATCGAAAAGAAATTACAATAATAGGCTGTTGTCCTTGAAACCGAGTGTCACAGCCGTCAATAATTCGCAGTGTTCAAAAATGTCCAAATGTGTGTGAAATCTTATGGGACTTAACTGCTAAGGTCATCAGTCCCTAAGCTTACACACTAATTAACCTAAGTTATCGTAAGGACAAACACACACACACACCCATGCCAGAGGGAGGACTCGAACTTCCGCCGGGGCCAGCCGCACGACTGCAATGCCCTGGATCGCTCGGCTAATCCCGCGCGACAATTCGCAGTGTAACTGCTATTAGAAAAGCTTTGCTCGTGAATAAAGAGAAGAAATTATGTGGAGTCGAAAATTAAGTTATTTTTTACTACAACGCAGAGTCAACGATGGCTGTTGGTACGATCTCCGACTGTTTCGCTACGACGCAGCGGTAGCGGCCTACTACACCTCCTCACTACAACCCACCGTCGTTCGAGCTTCGGCGACGCTTTCGAGTCATCCAGTGAGACATAAACAGCAACTCTCACACCAGCAGTTCACCACAAGGTTATGCTCTCCTACACTACTCGGTTGAGCCGTATATGTGATAGACGATTTGTTTTTCTATTATGTTGACTGTAGGTTTTTGAGTAACTCAACATGGAGCACTTCAACGACGAGTGGCTCTTCTTTTTTTTAATTGATAGTATAAGTTCGTGATTTGGCGTTGCAAGAAGACTTATTAGAATTTATTGTACACATGCCATTACCCGTACCAAGGAGGGCAATTTAAAAGAAATATTTAAAAAATATAGTTGAAAAACTATAGTGATGAATTAAAAAATTAATTAATAAGTGACGTGAAATCCTCTAGTGAAGAATTTAAAAAATGAATCAAGTAATTAGATAGATAACAATAATTCGAAGTTTTCGGTATTGTAGATAGTTACTACTGCTTTAAAAAGGGAGTTAGGTACAGATGTGAGCAGTCAGTGTAATCTAGTACGAAATGAAGCGAATGAGCAGTTTAAAAATGTGAACAAGATGCTGAAGCAATTAAAATAACTAACTGAGCAGGAATTTAACAATATTAATGAGCAAGTATCAGTACGGATCGTATTAGAGCAGACAAGGGATTCGAATGTAATGCTTCGTCCACAACCTATTTTTACTAGTTTGAGGGAACAAATAAATGACCTAGTCGAGCAGAATGTACAAGAGAGAACTGACGTACCTGTAAGCCCTTCAGGAGATTTGCTTAAAAATGAAGGGGAATTTCAAAACCTCCAGACATAACTGAAGGAAACAAAAGAAGAAACAAGCAAAAGGTAGGTTAAATATAATAAAGAATTTTCAGGATACTTAGAAGAGAAACCTCACCTGGGAAGTGGGGCGAATTTATCAAAGGGTTTCTTAAATTTAACCCAGGCAGTTTAAAAATGTGAACAAGATGCTGAAGCAATTAAAATAACTAACTGAGCAGGAATTTAACAATATTAATGAGCAAGTATCAGTACGGATCGTATTAGAGCAGACAAGGGATTCGAATGTAATGCTTCATCCACACCTTCGTACATCCGAGCTATTTTTTAAGTATTCTCTAGATCTTTATTGATGAGGTGGAAAGATCTAAGAAAATAGATTTTACACTTAGTTACCTGATTGGTGGTGTGGCGGAATAGGTAACCACTCATTCAAAAGTGTTTGGATCTTGGGACTAAAGTCAGAAAAAATTCAAAAGAAATATTAGTCACCTGGTACAAAGGATAAATTGACACTAGAATTATTTGATCCTAAATACTACAACACTAGCTGGTGTAGTTACAAGAAATACATTGAGTGGCACGTAACTAAATGTAAAGATTTAGATAACTCATTGGAGAAAACAAATATCATAAAGTCCTCGTTAGGAGACTATTTACTTCATCTACGTCTTACACTGCAAAACGCAGTGAACTGGGTGGCAGAGGGTAGATGCCACTATTAAAGTTACTAGGGCTTTTTCCCCTTCCATTAACGCATGGAGCGGGCGAAAAATTCTATTTAAATACCACTAAGCCTGCTGTAATTAATCTAATCTTATCCTCACCGTTAATACCAACTAACCACACACTTCAGCAATATTCTAGGATGGTTCGCACGAGTGACTTGTAAGCAATTTCTTTTGTAGATTGATTGCATTTCCCTTATTTTACCAATAAACCGAAGTTTGCTACCTTCTTTACCCACGAACGAGATTACGTGATAGTTTCATATCATGTTCCTACTAAGTGTATGTAGGAGGTTGTAGTACATTGCTAGTCATCATTTAAAACCGGTTCTTGAAACTTTTTTAGTAGACATTCTTAGGACAGTTTCCATCTGCATTCAAAAGTCTACCAGTTCATTTCTTTCTTTCAACATCTCAGTCACGCGCTCCCACGGGTCAGACAAACCTGTGACCTTTTGTGTCGCCCTTCTCTATCCTCTACAGTCCTACTTGGAGCGGATACTACACACTTAACCGAGCGCGGTGGCGAAATGGTTAGCACAATGGACTCGCATTCAGGAGGAAGACGGTTCAAACCCGCGTCCGGCCATCCTGATTTCGATTTTCCGTGATTTCCCTAAATCGCTTTAGGCAAATGCCGGGATGGTTCCTTTCAAAGGGCACGACCGACTTCCTTCCCTAATCCGATGGGATCGATGACCTCGCTGTTTGGTTCCCTCCCCAAAATCAACCAACCAACCACACACTTCAGCAATATTCTAGGATGGTTCGCACGAGTGACTTGTAAGCAATTTCTTTTGTAGATTGATTGCATTTCCCTAGTATTTTACCATAAAACCGAAGTTTGCTACCTTCTTTACCCACGAACGAGATTACGTGATAGTTTCATATCATGTTCCTACTAAGTGTATGACTTAACCGATTCCACCTGTTATTGACTGATATTATGTTCATATGACACTAGGTTTTTTTTTCATTTTATGAAGTGCATAGTTTTCAATTTCTGAACTTACAAAGCAAGTTGCCAATCTTTCCACAAGTTTGAAAGCTCAACTAGGTCTAAACAAATTTTAGTGCAGCTTCAGACTGTACTTCATTGTAGATACCTGTATCACCTGTGACAAATCTGAGACTACTAGCAATATTGTCTGCAAGGTCACTGACGTCATTAATGCACAACATGAACTCTGACCCATGTTAGTTTTAAGAGGGGCATTCAATAAGTAATGTAACACATTTTTTCTGAAAGCGGGTTGTTTTTATTCAGGACTCCAGTACACTACATCATTCCACTCTCTTTTGGCTACAAAACGCTATTTTTCAACATAATCACTGTTCAGTGAGATAGCATTACGCCTCCTTACTGGGAGGGCTTGTACATTCGCATGGTACCACGCTATTACTCGACATCAGACGCAGCGTCTTGCTGCATCAGCAACCTCCCATCAACCATGTACTGCTTCGCACAGAGTGCGTTCTTCATTGACCAAACAGATGGAAGTCCAAAGGATGAGGCTGAGGGTGCGGCTTTGTACCTTTTATTCGGAGGAGAGATGGTGTTCGGTATTTCCCTAGTTTTCTATCGGTAAATCGTTGTTTATTATCTTCTTTACCCTTGACTGAGATTATGCGATGTCCCTAGTAAGTGTGGATTGCCGTTTGATTCCGGTTCGGTGCGATGAACCCATGTTTCATCGCCTTTGACAATGTCTGACAGTCTCTCAATGGGCAAGCAATTCCCCACACAGGGTCCTTGGTTGCTCTTTACGGTTTTCTCTTAGGTGGCGAGGACCAGGAGGTACTCATTTTGAATACCCTCACTGGTGGACGACTGTGTTAACACTACAGAGACGTCCAATTGAGCAGAAAGGTGTTTGATTGTGATCTGTCGATCATCTCAAATGAGAGGGTCTGTACGTTCCAACATTGCAGGAGTCACAGCTGTGTGAGGCCGACCGGCATGCAGGAGGAGATGAGACGGCTTTTGCGCGACTTGTTGCGATGAAAGACTCCTCGCCAAACGACTCAACGCGCTTTTGTTTCCTGCCAGGTCTACGCAGACATTCGGCAAGCGCTTATGAATATCTGCTAGTCTATGGTTTTCCGCCAAAAGAAACTCTCTGTTTAGAACGCTCCTGCGTCACAGACGACATTTTGAAGGCTACGAGTAGCACCGCCTCGTATCGGAACTTCGTGGAACTGTAAGGCATGAAGCGGTCATTCTCCACGATGGCCCACTGCAAGTTTCGCATTTTCTCAACCGAAACTGGCAAAAAATAAAATAAAGTAAAAAAACACACAAATCACTTTTTGAACGCCCACCGTACATGTTTATGAATTCTTGCAGTGCAGCAGAATGAGAGGTACATTGTGATTATATTACAATTTCTTTTTTGTTTTTTAACATCTACTGCAGTAGACAAAAATGCTTTCTTGTTTTACTTCTGTTGTAGGTTATGAAGATGGGTGCTGCATTCCCGAAGCCAGTACTTTTGTACGAAAAAATTGCAACCAAGGCAGTTAAATAAAAAGATATGTAAAGCATATGATAATTTTCAGATGGCCATTTTACGTCCAATTTTTCTCAAGTACTAAAGAGTTGTTACTATATAGTAAGTACTGCTTTTCCTAAAATGTGTAAAGTATCACTAACGGCATTTTTCCGGAGAGATCTCAATATATCATTGTTAAATCCCTCTGTGAGAAAGATGACAGGAGAGATGGCAACAGCTACCTACCCGTTTCAGTACTAACAGCATTTTCTCAAAATTTTTAGAAGATAATGTACTACAGAATAACTATCTACCTGCTTCGCAATAATGTCCTTAGTAAGTCGCAGTTTGGGTTTTAGAAGATTTCTTCAATTGAGAATCCCTTTTACACTTCCACGTATCAAGTTTGGTAAGCATTAAATAACAAAATAGCACCAACTGCTGTTTCCTGTGACCTATCTAAGGGATTTTACAGTGCAAGTCAGAATATCCTCTTAGGAAAACTGAGATATTTTGGAACTGATGGTACAGCCAATCAATGGATAACGTCATATCTAACCAAACGAACACAATTCGACCTATATAAGCAGGGAAGATCCTTCTGACTGTGGAGGAATCACTTAAAATGTTCGACAAGGCTCAGTCTTAGGCCCTCTATTATTTCTTATACATATAAATAATTTTGCGTCTAATATACAATAAACAGAATCAATTCTTTTTGCAAATGTGACTAGCTTTGTAGTCAGGCTGGACATAGGTACAGTAACAGGAGAAAAGATAAACCACGTTATTAAGGAAATTATTGCGTAGTTTTCTCCAAATATTCTCACTTTAAACATAAAAAATACAATGTATTTAATTTACGCACAGAAAGGTATTACACTAATAACAAACGTAACATATGGTGCGGAAATAATAAATACATAGGATGGTAACTTCAAAATTTTTAGGTATCCACATGTACTTTCATATGGAATTATGTACTGGGGAAACTCATCTGTAACAAGAAAGTTTAAAGTTTTCATTGCTGAAACAAAGTGTTGTGGACATCTGCTTAAGGAATTTGGCATTCTGACTGCTGCTTCACAGTATATTTATTCCCTCGTGTAGTTCAAAAGGACCAATGATGCACACAGTTACAATAACAAAAGAAAAACTAAATCCGTTTTTCCATATTAAGGTTGCCTTTAGCATAAGGCAACCAATGATAAGAAAGTTAAATCTGAAAACAAACTATAAAATTTTATCCTTGACGGCACCTTTTGTCCTGAAGAAGAACTTCTTTTTATGTAAGATAAATGTAGAAAACAGTTGTAAATGTTCAGCAATAGCCACATTTATATATTGATGTGTAATACCAATGTAAAGCCACTCCTTCCTCTTCATTATGATTAATCTCAAAAGTTATCCAAGGAACGTAAGTCTATGTAAGGCACTAGGGGACGCTCGGATCGTATCGGACACGTGAGCTTTTTCGAAATTATAGTATTATCTGAAGGATGTATTTAAATATTCTTGAGACTAACCTGTACTATGATATATTACTTAACAGAATTTTAAAACTCTAATGTCATAAGAACACAAATTCGTTTTTTCCACCTTTTCGTATCGATGATTTAATTTTTTGGAGGATTGCATCGGACGTAAAACTGTAATTGTTTTCGCTGAAAACAGTTATAATTGGATCTTAAGTGGATTTTAACATGAACTCGCCCATCAGCTCACCTTAGTCTGTCAAAGAAGCTATCAACGTGTTTCTTTCTGAAACCTGCTGCTCGCTACAATCTCATAGATTCATCTCTCCTCAACCTTATGTCTTCATGTGTCTTCATGCCTTTTCAAAAAACTATAGCAAAAGTCTTTACCCACTTTATTTTTGCCTTATTCAACTGACGATTTATATTGAGCTACTCTGTATAGTTGTACACTACATTTAACAACTCCTATTTACTCAAAGGCGTAAGTTAACTAACTAAAAATTTCAACGTGATTGTACAATATGGTTTCCTGTTCATTTATTTATTTTATTTATTTACAAGTCAAGTTCCATAGGACCAAATTGAGGAGCAAATCTCCAAGGTCATGGAACGTGTCAGTACATGAACTTACAACATAAAAGTAATAAAAGATAAAAATAAATGTTCATGAACCTGAAAGAAAATCAGTCCATAAGTTTAAGCAAATGCTATCAGCATTACAATGAGAATCAGTTTAATTTTTCAAGGAACTCCTAGACAGAATAGAAGGAGTGGCCCATGAGGAAACTCTTCAGTTTCGATTTGAAAGCGCGTGGATTACTGCTAAGATTTTTGAATTCGAGAGGCAGCTTATTGAAAACGGATGCAGCAGTATACTGCACACCTTTTTGCACAAGAGTTAAGGAAGTCCGATCCAAATAGAGGTTTGATTTCTGCCGAGTATTAACCGAGTGAAAGCTGCTTATTGTTGTAAATAAACTAATATTGGTAACAAGAAACGACAATAAGGAATATACATATTGAGAGGCCAATGTCAAAATACCCAGACTCGTGAACAGAGGTCAACAAGAGGTTCGTGAACTCTCACCACTTATTGCCCAAACCGTCCGTTTCTTTGCCAAAAATATCCTTCTAGAATGGGAAGAGTTACCCCAAAACATAATACCATACGACATAAGTGAATGAAAATAAGCAAAGTAGACTAATTTACGTGTCGAAGTATCACTCACTTTCGATACCGTTCGAATAGTGAAAATGGCAGCATTAAGTCTTTGAACAAGATCCTGAACGTGGGCTTCCCACGACAGATTACTATCTATCTGAACACCTAGGAATTTTAACTGTTCTGTTTCACTAATCATATGACCATTCTGTGAGATTAAAACGTCAGGTTTTGTTGAATTGTGTGTTAGAAACTGTAAAAACTGAGTCTTACTGTGATTTAACGTTAGTTTATTTTCTACAAGCCATGAACTGAGGTCATGTACTGCACTACTTGAAACCGAGTCAATGTTGCACACAACATCCTTTACTACCAAGCTAGTGCCATCAGCAAACAGAAATATTTTAGAGTTACCCATAATAATAGATGGCATATCATTTATATAAATAAGGAACAGGAGTGGCCCCAACACTGATCCCTGGGGCACCCCCTACTTGACAGTACCCCACTCAGATCCCACATCACAGCTGTTATCAACATTGTGTATAATGACCTTTTGCTGCCTGTTGCTAAAGTAAGAGGTGAACCAATTGTGAGCTACTCCCTTTATTGAAGATGAAATGGGAGATACGATACTGCGTGAAGAGTTTGACAGAGCACTGAAAGACCTGAGTCGAAACAAGGCCCCCGGAGTAGACAACATTCCATTAGAACTACTGACGGCCTTGGGACAGCCAGGCCTGACAAAACTCTACCATCTGTTGAGCAAGATGTATGAAACAGGCGAAATACCCTCAGACTTCAAGAAGAATATAATAATTCCAATCCGAAAGAAAGCACGTGTTGACAGATGTGAAAATTACCGAACTATCAGTTTAATAAGTCACAGCTGCAAAATACTAACGCGAATTCTTTACAGACGAATGGAAAAACTAGTAGAAGCCGACCTAGGGGAAGATCAGTTTGGATTCAGTAGAAATGTTAGAACACATGAGGCAATACTGACGCTACGACTTATCTTAGAAGCTAGATTAAGGAAGGGCAAACCTACGTTTCTAGCATTTGTAGACTTAGAGAAAGCTTTTGACAATGTTGACTGGAATAATCTCTTTCAAATTCTGAAGGTGGCAGGGGTAAAATACAGGGAGCGAAAGGCTATTTACAATTTGTACAGAAACCAGATGGCAGTTACAAGAGTCGAAGGACATGAAAGGGAAGCAGTGGTTGGGAAGGGAGTGAGACAGGGTTGTAGTCTCTCCCCAATGCTATTCAATCTGTATATTGAGCAAGCAGTGAAGGTAACAAAAGATAAATTCGGAGTAGGTATTAAAATCCATGGAAAAGAAATAAAAACTTTGAGGTTCGCCGATGACATTGTAATTCTGTCAGAGACAGCAAAGGACTTGGAAGAGCAGTTGAACGGAATGGATAGTGTCTTGAAAGGAGTATATAAGATGAACATCAACAAAAGCAAAACGAGGATAATGGAATGTAGTAGAATTAAATCGGGTGATGCTGAGGGAATTATATTAGGAAATGAGTCACTTAAAGTAGAAAGGAGTTTAGCTATTTGGGGAGCAAAATAACTGATGATGGTCGAAGTAGGGAGGATATAAAATGTAGACTGGCAATGGCAAGGAAAGCGTTTCTGAAGAAGAGAAATTTGTTAACATCGAGTATAGATTTAAGTGTCAGGAAATCATTTTTTGAAAGTATTTGTATGGAGTGTAGCCATGTATGGAAGTGAAACATGTACGATAAATAGTTTGGACAAGAAGAGAATAGAAGCTTTTGAAATGTGGTGCTACAGAAGAATGCTGAAGATTAGATGGGTAGATCACGTAACTAATGAGGAAGTATTGAATAGGATTGGGGAGAAGAGAAGTTTGTGGCACAACTTGACCAGAAGAAGGGATCGGTTGGTAGGACATGTTCTGAGGCATCAAGGGATCACCAATTTAGTATTGGACGGCAGCGTGGAGGGTAAAAATCGTAGAGGGAGACCAAGAGATGAATACACTAAACAGATTCAGAAGGATGTAGGTTGCAGTAGGTACTGGGAAATGAAGAAGCTTGCATGGGATAGAGTAGCATGGAGAGCTGCATCAAACCAGTCTCAGGACTGAAGACCACAACAACAAGAACCCCTTATTCCGTAATGGTCCAACTTCTGGAGCAATATTGTGAGATCAACACAGTCAAATGCCTTTGTTAAATCAAAAAATATGCCAAGCGTTCGAAACTTTTTGTGTAGCCCATCCAGTATCTCACAGAGAAAAGAGAATGTAGCATTTTCAGTTGTCAAACGACTTCTAAAGCCGAACTGTACATTTGATAGCAAATCGTATGATATAAAATGATCAATTAACCTTAAATACACAGTCTTTTCGATAACTTTTGCAAACTCTGATGGCATAGAAATAGGTCTAAAATTATCTACATTATCCCTTTCTCCCTTTTTATAAAGCGGCTTTACTACTGCGTACTTTAATTGCTCAGGAAACTGACCATTCCTAAAGGAAAAATTACAAATATGGCTAAATACAGGGCTAACATGTCCAGAACAGTACTTTAATATTCTACTAGACACTCCATCATAACAATGAGAGCCTTAGTCTTCAGTGATTTAATTATTGACTCAATCTCCCTTTTGTCTGTATCACAGAGGAGTATTTCAGACGTCAATCTCGGAAAGGCATTTGCTAAGAAATTTGTATGATTTCCTGTAGAAACCTAATTTTTATTTAATTCACCAGCAATGCTCAGAAAATGGTTGTTAAATACTGTGCATATATCTGATTTATCAGTACCAGAAATATTATTACTGCGAACTGACTTTATATCATCAACCTTGTGCTGCTGACCAGACACTTCCTTCACAACTGACCATATGGCTTTAATTTCATCCTGTGAATTAGCTATTCTATTTGCATACCACATACTTTTTGCCTTGCTAATAACATTTTTAAGCACCTTACAATACTATTTGTAATGGGCTACCGTAGCTTGATTGTGACTACTAACATTTTGATGTAATTCCCGCTTTGTTCGACATGATATCCTTATCCCACTGGTCAGCCAACTGGGCTGTCCATTACTGCTAGTACCCCGTTTAGAATGTTCTAATAGAAAGCAACTCTCAAAGAGCATGAGAAATGTGTTATGGAAAGCATTGTATTTATCATCTATATTATCGGCACTATAAACATCTTGCCACTCTTGTTCCTTGACAAGTTTTGAAAAGCTCTCTGTTGCTGTTGGATTAACTTTCCTACGTAGTTTGTAATTAAATACGACGTTGGTTTGAGAACAAAAACCTTTTAATGTTAAAATTTGTGCATCATGGTCTGAAAGGCCATTGACCCTTTTACTAACAGAATGCCCATCTAGTAATGAAGAATGAATAAAAATATTGTCTATGACTGTGCTACTGTTCCCCTGCACCCTAGTTGGAAAAAACACAGTTTGCATCAGATCATGTGAATTTAGGAGATCTACCAACATTCTTTTTCTTGCACAATCATGTACAAAATTAATATTGAAGTCACCACATATAACTACTTTCTGGTACTTCCTACAAAGTGAATCAAGAACCCTCCCTAGCTTAAGCAAAAATGCTCTGAAGCCGGAGTTAGGGGACCTATAAACAACAGTAATTAGAAGTTTAGTTTCACTAAATTCAACTAATGCTGCACAACTTTCAAATATCTGTTCAGTGCAGTGTCGTGATACTCAAATGAAATACGGCTTTTTACGTACAGAGCCACGCCCCCACTCTGCAAGGAACTCCTTGAGAAACAGCCAGCTAATCTGTAGCCTGGTAAAGGAAGCCTCTGAATTATCAAATTATTTAAGTGGGGCTCTGATATACCAATAATTTCAGAGTTAACATCTATTAGCAGTTCACTAACTTTATCTCTAATACCTCTTATATTTTGATGAAATATGCTAATTCCTTCTCTACTTAGAAACATTACATCCTCTGGAGGTGAGCCCTTAGTTAGAGGCACTTCCTTTAAGCAGGTATAACTACCAGCTGACTTCAGTCTAAAAAAGAATAACTTATTATTTCCTATTTTATGGGCACCTCTTTGTTTTCCCGTAAAGTTTTAAGACTATCACCTAATGTGAATGTTTCTCACTCGGTTGATTGAAAGTTATTTCAAAAACTCTAGTATCTTCTTCCCCTATGTTATTTCTACTCCATTTAAATCGGGACTTTTGCTTGTTACAGAACATCGTTTCTATGCTGTCAGGAACCGTAAATAGCGTTCTCCGATACGTCTCAAACAAATCGCCGTGATAGTTTAATATGGGGTAGGCATCGTCACAGCCAACACTATAGAGAATAAAATACCACTTACCCCCAAATATTCAATAAAAATCCAAGATTACCTACTTTATAGCAAAACGTAGCACTTCAAATTTAAGTTCGTGCACCGAAATACTGACTCGAATTAGATAACTGGCCACCACTTTGAATGCCCAGATGTTTCCATTCAAAATCCCTTGAGCGATCTTGTTCTGCCGTACTGCACAACAGTGGAGCTACTATTGTTTTCGCAAGTGTCAGAGTTCCGAATCAACTTTTCTTCCGATATAATGCGCTTTCCGATGTAACCTGACCTTCCCCTACGTGATAAAACTAATAAAGTTTCGGCTGCTATTGCAAGGTAGTTTTCATCTGGGTGACTACTGTGGCTTGTAGTTTTTTTTTCTTTACATTAATTATTTGGTAATGGCTGGCTGTTATGGCATAATGCATTTTATTTGGTGACAGTATCAATGGATTGTGTGGTGGTATAATGCTATTGATGGCAAATGTAGTGTGAATTTTTGATTCGTTGCTGTTGGTGAAAGGGGCGAAAGCTACAGTCGTGATATAGTACCACTTACGCAGTAGCTGGTGATTCCTGAGGCCTGTGAGTGCTTTCTGTTGTCTGCTGTATAGTGTTTCTCCTCAAATTTTGCAGAAATAACATGTTAACATTTTGTCACCAAATAAAATCACATATTTGTTCAAAACTATCAGAACACTTATTAGTGGATATTGGTATGGGATTTGTATACTCTTCGTCTTTGTGACGGTTTGACTCTGCTACGGACTCTTATCAATGAGATGTCTGAACATCTGTGCCAAAATGGCAGCCTACTAGCCCTCAAGAGCCGAAATCATAGATGGTGGTGATGTTGATGCTAAGGTCAGAACCAATGTCGACTTTCTAGCTCATCCCATAGGTCTTCCATTGGTTCAGGTCTGTACTCTGGCGAGGCCAGTCTACAGGAATATTACTGTCCAGAAACCATTGCCCCTCAGATGCGGCTTTATGGCAGAGTGTGTTGTCATGGTGGTACAAATAATCATCGTTTACCACCTGTTCCTCTAATGTACGCAGTACGTAACGCTGTGAAATGTGTTCATATCATTCCGCATTTAGCGTTTTCTTAGTTGGAATGAGGGGACCACAACCTAACCGCGAAAAACACCCACTACCGTAATACCACTTCCGCCGTACTTCACTGTTAGTGCCACATATGATGGTAGGAAACGTTTGCCAGGTATTTGCCAAACCAAAACCCTTCCACCGGATTTCCACAGGGTGTACAGTGATTCATCACTCCAAATCACTCGTTTCCAGTCGTACACTGTTCAACGGCGTCACTTTTCACTTACCTCTGACTACGGAAATGTATGGCTTTTCAGATACTCCTCGACCATCGCACCCTACTTTTTTTTTAAATCCTTACACACAGGTGTTGTACTAATTGGAATGCTGGTAGCATTTTGGAACTCAAGAGTAATTGCTTCTGGGAATTTTATGTGAATTTTAACAACCACCCTCTGCAATAGTCGACGGCCACTGTCAGTCGATACAGGAGGTCTGCCAGGTGTTGATTTAGCTCTGGTTGTTCCTTCGTGTTTCCACCTCACGATGACGTCACCAAAGTCGACAGTCCGCAGCACGTGGTCGTGCGGTAGCGTTCTCGCTTCCAGCGCCCGGGTTCCCTGGATCGATTCCCGGCGGGGTCAGGGATTTTCTCTGCCTCGTGATGACTGGGTGTTGTGTGATGTCCTTAGGTTAGTTAGGTTTAACTAGTTCTAAGTTCTAGGGGACTGATGACCATAGATGTCAAGTCCCATAGTGCTCAGAGCCATTTGAACCATTTTTGAACCAAAGTTGACATGGGCAGCGTCGAAAGGGTTGAAACGTCCCTGATGGATTTGTTACTCAGGTGATATCCACGAGTAGTTCACTTTCGAAGTCGCCGAGATATCCTGACTGACCCATTCTGCTGTTGCTGTTTATCCACTGACAGCACAATGAACCCCGCCTCCTATTATATTGAGGGCTCCGCCTCTCGTGACATCTGGTGGTCAATTCTACATTACATCAGTTCTTTTTGAATGAACTCTAGCTGCGAAATCCTACTCTCTTATTGTCTTACTGTCTTAACTGCCAGTTTTTCGTGATATTAGACTAGAAAAGTAGTTCCAAGCAGTGGTTACCGGTCCACAGTCATTGAAAGCGTTCTTTGGTCGAAGAAAATAAAACATGCAAAGGCTCTGTAGTCTGATTTAAATTAGCTGACCTTCAAGGCCCGAAGTTGTAAAACTGGTGCGTCAAGTAGGGAAGAGTGTTATACCATGGAACTTTTTTCAGATTCTCCCCTGTCGCCAGCCCTGTAATAGAAGTTTAATGTTGTTGTTATTGTTGTTGTTGTGGTCTTCAGTCCAGAGACTGGTTTTATGCAGCTCACCATGCTACTCTATCCTGTGCAAAACTTTTTCATCTCCCAGTACCTACTGCAGCCTACATCCTTCTCAATCTGCTTAGTGTATTCATCTCTTGGTTTCCCTCTACGATTTTTACCCTCCACGCTGCCCTCCAATACTAAATTGGTGATCCCTTGATGCCTCAGAACATGTCCTACCAACCGATCCCTTCTTCTAGTCAAGTTGTGCCACAAACTCCTCTTCTCCCCAATTCTATTCAATATCTCCTCATTAGTTATGTGATCTACCCATCTAATATTTAGTATTCTTCTGTAGCACCACATTTCGAAAGCTTCTATTCTCTTCTTGTCTAAACTATTTATCGTCTACGTTTCACTTCCATACACGGCTACACTCCATACAAATACTTTCAGAAACGACTTCCTGACACTTAAATCTAAACTCGATGTTAACAAATTTCTCTTCTTCAGAAACACTTTCCTTGCCATTGCCAGCCTACATTTTATATCCTCTCTACTTCGACCATCATCAGTTATTTTGCTCCCCAAATAGCAAAACTCATTTACTACTTTAAGCGTTTCATTTCCTAATCTAATTCCCGCAGAATCACCTGATTTAATTCGACTACATTCCATTATCCTCGTTTTGCTTTTGTTGATGTTCATCTTCTGTCTTCCTTTCAAGACACTGTCCATTCCATTCAGCTGCTCTTCCAGGTCCTTTGCTGTCTCTGACAGAATTACAATGTCATCGGCGAACCTCAAAACTTTTATTTCTTCTCCATGGATTTTAATTCCTACTCCGAATTTTTCTTTTGTTTCCTTTACTGCTTGCTCAATATACAGATTGAATAACATCGGGGATAGGCTACAACCCTGTCTCATTCCCTTCCCAACCACTGCTTCCCTTTCATGCCCCTCGACTCTTATAACTGTTTAATAAGTACTCTTATTCCATTCGTAAATGAAATCGTTCTCTTCTTGTGCACTGTCCACATTTTTTTAATTACAAACATTGCAAAACTTTCTCCGCGAAAGTAAGGTTTTTCCAAATATGAAAAATGATCCAGGGTACAACATGGAGGAGCAAATGTTCTATGGAATTTAAGTGTTGCATCGACATTTTCGCGTCACTTACTGCTTGAGTGCTGGCAGACACTATGAACTGGGCTGTCAAATGCCAACTACTTTAAGTCGCACCATAACACACCCCTCACTAATTCTTTGAAATCTGGCTGAGAAACAGTGTTCTCTGTGGTTCGTCGACATATTGTCAACCTGAATAGGTAGCATAGAGAGAAAGAAATTATTCAGTGACCTACCACACCAAAGAGATGACATGAAAAAATATGTTGAACGACTACGACGTAGAACTTTCAGTGAATAAAAGTAGAGCGATAATGTCACTTTGTACGAGTGCAACTAGTACTACATGGATGACAAATGCACACTTAATACACGAATGAAGGAAAATAATATATTCTGAAAATAGCAAGAATCGTACTCCACATTGGCGCAGTGTTATTGAGAGATTAATCAAAATTATTCCTTAGATGCTGCATTAAGGAAAGAGAGAACAGATACTTTCAAGGTTTGAAATTAACGAAACTGAAAAGTATCAGTCGTTTTAGAAAAAATTGCCATCGAATCACCAAATACATTTTGCTCTCACCACAACCGTACACTGTCTTAACCCCATCTCTTACCAATCCTGCATTGTTCAGTTATACACTGAAGAGCAAAAAAACTGGTACCTGCCTAATATCGTGTAGAGCCCGGAGAGCACGTGCAAGAGCCGCAATACGACGTAGCATGGACTCGACTAATGTCTGAAGTAGTGCTGGAGGGAATTGACACCATAAATCCTGTAGAGCTGTCCATAAATCAGTAAGAGTACGAGTGAGTGGAGATCTCTTCTCAACAGCAAGTTGCAAGGCATCCCAGATATGCTCAATGATGTTCATGTCTGGGGAGTTTGGTGGCCAGCAGAAAAATTTAAACTCAGAAGAGTGTTCCTCAAGCCATTCTGTAGCAAGTTTGGACATATGGAGTGTCGCATTATCCTTCTGGAATTGTCCACGTCCGTCGGAATGCAGAAAGGACATGAATGGATGCAGGTGATCAGACAGGATGCTTACGTAAGTCTCACCTGTCAGAGTCGTATCTATACCTATCAGGGGTCCCATATCACTCCAACTGCACACGCCCCACACCATTACAGAGCCTCCACCAGCTTGAACTGTCCTCTGCTAACATGCGGAGTCCATGGATTCACGAGGTTGTCTCCATACCCGTACATGTCCATACGCTCGATAAAATTTAAAACGAGACTCGTCCGACCAGGCAACATGTTTCCAGTCATCAACAGTCAATGTCGGTGTTGGCAGGCCCAGGCGAGTCGTAAAGCTTTCTGTCGTGCAATCATCAAGGGTACACGAGTGGGCCTTCGGATTCAAGCCCGTATCGATGGTTTTTCGTTGAATGGTTCGTATTTGTTGATGGTCCAGCATTGAAATCTGCAGCAATTTCCGGAAGGGTTGCACTTCTGTCTCTTCAGTCATCGTTGGTCCCTTTCTTGCAGGATCTTTGTCGGATGCAGTGATGTCGGAGATTTTGATGTTTTACCGGATTCCTGATATCCACAGTATACTCGTGAAATGGTCGTACGGGAAAATCCCTTCTTCATCGTTACCTCGGAGATTCTGTGTCCCATCGATCGTGCGCCATCTATAACACCAAGTTAAAACTCACTTAAACCTTGAAAATCTGCCACTGTAGCAACATAACCGATCTAACAATTGCCTGAGACTTGTTGTCTTATACAGGCGTATCCGATCGCAGCGCCGTATTCTGCCTGTTTACATATCTCTGTATTTATATACACATGCCTATGCCAGTTTCTTTGGCGCTTCAGTGTATAATTTTGAATATTTTTTAAATACTGTCAGAATTACTGGAATAGCCAACGCAGCTTCTTGAGTGCCTCGTTGTCGAAGTGGTGTAGCCAGAAACTAAACGTATGTGGCGTCCCAGGAGGAATGGTGCATATTCAGGAATGTGATAGGAATCATCGGTCGATCCGAATGGGTCTAATAGACATGGGCTCCAAACGGCACACCTTAAGACCTAAGAACAATTCTTCATCTTCGATTGTATGAAACAAATCTCTTCTACTGCAAGCTCTTTGCTTTCCATATTTTGAGGAATGGTAGTATGGACCAAAACAAGAACAAACGTCCAGTCTCCAAAGTACATAGTTTACGAGCTATGAGAAATTTTTCTTCTTGGTTACTGTCAAACACATCCTTTGCATTTTAGAGCCCATGTTCACTAGACGTTTTTCCTTCGAATGATTGGTCTTGTCATATCCCTGACTATCGACTATTCCTCTGGGCAATGTAATTTTCAAGTCACACCATCAATGTCATATCGTACATCAATTTCTTTCTTTTATACTGTAGAAAGTCCACCACAGTACCAGTGGCCGAGCGAGGAGACACATCGATGAGACACAGAACTCGTGTTCAGGAGGACGACGGTTCAAATCCTCGGGCCCTCCAAATGTAGATCTTCCGTAATTTCGCTAAATCGCTTTAGGGTAATGCTCCGGTGGTACCATTTAAGCGATGGGTGATTTTCCTACCCTTCCTTCTCTAGTATGAGCTATTACGCAGTCTCCACTCACTTAATCGACGGATGGACGTAAAACTCATCATGTTATTTCTTTCCTTCCGTACCTGAGAGCTCAGCGCGTCTGTTTGTCATGCGGAGGACCCTGGTTCGATTCACTGTACTCCCACAGATTTTTCCATGGTCAGAGCCGGCCGCTGTGACCGAGCGGTTCTAGGCGCTTCAGTCCGGAACCGTGCTGCTGCTACGGTCGCAGGTTCGAACCTGCCTCGGGCATGGATGTGTGTGATGTCCTTAGGTTAGTCAGGTTTAAGTAGTTCTAAGTCTAGGAGACTGATGACCTCCGATGTTAAGTCCCATAGTGCTTGGAGACATTTGATTTGAACCATTCATGGTCAGAGGAGTGTAATGTTGTGCCCTGAGCCTTACTACGCCAATTGATGAGCTACTTGAGCGAAAAGTAGCGGCTCCAAGGTCTGGGAAACTGATTAGCGACCGAGAGAGCAGTTTGATGACTCGATACCTCCGTATCGCATCCGAATGTCATCACTGGCAGAAGATGCCACAGCGGCTGGTGTTATCAAATCCTCAGTCAGGGTCGGAACGTGGAGTAAGTTACACTGTAGGATCTTGATGTATTTCTAATTACCACTTAGGAGACTGTTAGATTCCTTGCATCAAAGTGCACAAGAAGGCACAATAACGTCTTTGAAAAAAAAGAAAGCAACACTGAAAAACGGAGAAACCCAAATCTGTGTTGTTCAAAATAAAAATTTGTGAAACATAGACTCAGTATTGTATATTCTTTCCCAATATTTTCATAAATATGATACAAAACACAAAAATCGAAATAAACGAGACACTTAAAGCAACTGTCTCGAAAGAGTAATACAGTAGCTATACAGTAGTACTACCCAGAAGTACCACATTCAATCCAGCATAGTTGCTGTTCATGTGCTTCATCTGTACGTAGCAGACAGCCTCACATTTCACAATAGGAATATTACTGACGTTGGTATGGATGAGAGAAGAGAGCTGGAAGGCTGGGGCGTCATTTACCGGAAGAAATGTTCAAATGATTCATATGCTCTAAGCACTATGGGACTTAACATCTGAGGTCATCAGTTCCCTGGACTTAGAACTACTTAAACCTAACCAACCTAAAGACACCACATACATCCATCCCCGAGGCAGGATTCGAACAGCAGCAGCGCGGTTCCGGACTGAAGCGCCTAGAACCGCTCGGGCACAGCGGCCGGCGGAAGAAATGTAATAGATAACCCTTATCGTAATACTCGCCAGATTAGCTGAGGACAAATGTGACCAGATACATCATTGTTTTTCTTTACACGACTCATAGATAGTGATACATTAGCAGGCCAACCAATAAAACAAGCAAAGACACTATAGTCTGACTTAAATCGGGTGGCATCTGACGTTTAAGGTCCAAAGTTTCCACACAGGCGCTACACGCACTGTCTCTGCAGGCAGCCACCAGAGCTGTACTCTCTCCAAGGCAATGGCAATGTAGTATCGCTTTAAAGGCTCTGTCACCCACAAAAATTACGCAATAAATCTAAGTCATTTTTTAAAACGTATCTCAAATATCGTGAAGACAGATAACATGAGAATATCAATTTTTGTTTCGTGACGCAGCATGAGACCGACGACTAACGAAGAGTTGTGCAACATCTACATTACATCACACTCCGCAAGCCACTTAATGGTGTGTAGCGCAGCGGACTCCTGGTACCACTAACTGAACCTGCCTACCCTGTTCCAGTCGCAACTGGCATGTGAGAAGAATAACTGTCGATAAGGCTCTGTATTGCCTCTAATTTCTCGGATTCTCTCGTCCTGGTCAGGGTGCGAGATGTATGCGGGAGCAAAAACATGTTTTCCGACTCTTCCTCGAAAGTGCTCTCTCGAAATTTCAATAGCAAACCTCTATGTGATGCACAACGCCTCTCTTGTAACGACTGTCGCTGTAGTTTGTGCAGCATCTCGGTATCATTCTAAACGACTAAACGACCCCGTGACGAAATGCGCAGCTCTTCGTCGGATCTTCTCTATCTCTTGTATCAGTCCTACCTGGTAAGGTACCCATATTGTTGAGCAGTACTCAAGACTCGTTCGAACAAGCACCTTATACGCCACTTCCTTCTTGGATGAGTTACATTTCCTTAAGATTCTTCCTACGAACCTCAGTCTAGCATCTACTTTTCTACCTTTGCCACTGTGTTCCGTGTGCTCATTTCACTTAAGGTCGCTCTGGGTAGTTACTCCTAAACATTTTACGCCAGTTAGGAGCCACCTGTTTCTCATCTATAGTGTACTTGTACAATAGACGCTTTGTTTTCCTACGTACGCGCAGTGTGTTACATTTATTTACGTTCAGGGTCAACTGTCAGAGCCTGTAACATTCATCAATTCTCTGGTGGTCATTCTGAAAATCGATACGGTCTTATGGCGTTGCCACTTTGTTACAGAAAACCGCATCATCTACGAACAATCTTAAGTAGCATCCGACGCTTTCTACTAGATTATATATATATATATATATGTATATATTTTGTTCCGTCAAGAGCGACGTGCTTAGTTCTTTCTGCAAGGAAGTATTGAATCCAGTCACAGATCTGATCGGATACTCAGTAAGTTCGTATTTTCTTTCACTAAACGGCAGTGCGTGACGGTGTCAAATGCCTTCCTGAAGTCAAGGCATACGGCATCAACCTGAGGTCTGTTGACTACAGCGCTAAAGATCTCACGGAGGAACAGAGCGATCTGAGTTTCGCAAGGTCTCTGCGGAATATACGTTAACTTTTATAGAGGAGATTTGCATTTTCCAAAACCGTCATAATTCATGAGCATAAAACATGTGCCATAATTCTATAACAGATTGACGTCAATGATATAGGCCTATAATTGTGTGCATCTGTCCTGCGGGCCTTCTTAAAAACGGGAATGACCTGTGTATCACTGGCCAGAAAATGAAGACATCAGGACTTCGATGGGGAGAATATAATGCCTCAGTGCCTACGAGCCGGCACTAGTGGTGGATGTTCCAGAATATTTACATAGAAGGACACTAAAGAGATAGTTGGATGAGATGGTGAAAGAGCAGTGACAGGTGAAACTTCAAGACAACTATTTGGAAAAATTTATGAACGCAATTTCTGGAGATAGATTGAGAAATAAACCAACTCCAAGAAGAAGAAGGAGAAGAAGAATGAGTGTCAGATTTTCTCTCTTTGACGATTTTACTATCTGATGTCTTACATACTGGATTGGAATTTCAAGAGATCTGAAAAATGAAATACATGATTACGAAAAAATATGTTATGACATTTTATGATACCTCTCTCATGTTACACTAGAACTCACATTGTGAAGTAGAGCTGCCAGGGATACTGCGAGATTCTGACTGCGGAACCGCCGACGATCCGGCCATCCAGACGAGACCTCCAGAGCTTGCTCCCTGGAATGGGACTCCCCAGTGGAGAAGCAGTGGTGCCACACAGCGCCACCGCCAGGAGTACCACCACAACAGTCCGCAACATGTCTGCAGGTGAGCGTGATGACACCATCAAGTACCGCCTCTTAAATACGTACCAAACATGTGTTACATTTTGTCGACAATAAAGCGTATGAAACTGGAAAGGGGTCCATAATCTTGTTCCGTCCAGTCTGATTGGTTGCTTCCAGCTGCCGTGCCACTAACAAAACATGATCTTTAGATAAGAACAAGTGGTGTATTTGTTTCGCCTAACTGCGTCACTGAATTATCACCACTTCCAGAAGCTTGCGACTCGCTTTTGTGTTTTGTACCTAGTGAAATTTGGAAATGTAGTTTCAGCAGCGGGGAAGTCAGTCAGAAGCTGGCAAGAAAAATATTCATTGTTTGTTGATTTTCATTATTAGGTTATTCTGCGTGTAGAACGAATAATTTTGCTAAAAATATATTTTATTATGGTGAGTACTCGATTTTCGTATTCTTGAAACCATCTAAACTTATGACCTACAGGGTGTTACAAAAAGGTACGGCCAAACTTTCAGGAAACATTCCTCACACACAAATAAAGAAAAGATGTTATGTGGACATGTGTCCGGAAACGCTTAATTTCCACGTTAGAGCTCATTTTAGTTTCGTCCACCTACGCTCAATGGAACACATTGTCATGATTTCATACGTGATACTCTAGCTGTGATGCTAGAACATGTGCCTTTACAAGTACGACACAACATGTGGTTCACGCGCGATGGAACTCCTGCACATTTCAGTCGAAGTGTTCGTACGCTTCTCAACAACAGATTCGGTGACCGATGGATTGGTAGAGGCGGACCAATTCCATGGCCTCCACGCTCTCCTGACCTCAACCCTCTAGACTTTCATTTATGGGGGCATTTGAAAGCTCTTGTCTACGCAACCCCGGTACTAAATGTGGAGACTCTTCGTGCTCGTATTGTGGACGGCTGTGATACAATACGCCATTCTCCAGGGCTGCATCAGCGCATCAGGGATTCCGTGCGACGGAGGGTGGATGCATGTATCCTCGCTAACGGAGGGCATTTTGAACATTTCCTGTAACAAAGTGTTTGAAGTCACGCTGGTACGTTATGTTGCTGTGTGTTTCCATTCCATGATTAATGTGATTTGAAGAGAAGTAATAAAATGAGCTGTAACATGGAAAGTAAGCGTTTCCGGACACATGTCCACATAACATATTGTCTTTCTTTGTGTGTGAGGAATGTTTCCTGAAAGTTTGGCCGTACCTTTTTGTAACACCCTGTATATGACCTATACAGAGAAAATGTAGGGACTTTCTCAGGCACATAGGAACACTAATCGGGATCTGAATCCTCTGTTCTTACCGGACAGTTCTTATTGTAGTTGCTTGTCAACAAATACGCGCAAATTATTTATGGTCGCTTTACCTGGAAACGTTAGCTTCCAGTTCATCATTTTCAGCCACGCTCAGTTTTGAGGTTATCCTCAAGCCATTCCACTGAGATCAACAAATACCGCACGTCTTTTGTGGCTATTGTTTTGTTGAATTTATATTTTTCATTTTTAGTTTTTACCCGCAATAGACCGAACCCAAGGATATCCGTAAACATTACTTAAAGTGACTTTGTCGGATTTTGCGTTATAACCGAATACTACTATCGTTGTAAAATTATTTCTATCTCAGTGTAGCTAAAAAAAATTTTATTTCGTATCTATCACATTTCGTACGAACATAATCTTGCGATATTGCTTGACAGAAAAGTTGGAAGACCATAATAAATCTGCCGTTAGAGTTTGGATTTTCTTTCGCAAATGGATAATGTTCGTAGAAGTTTCAGATTTGTGCAACGTTGTCTAGAAGCTAACACGAAATCAAATCAAAGACGTATTTGATTCCCAGTAAATCAAAGAAGAATCTTTTATGTTGTATCATGAAGAGGATGTGGAGATCGTGTCATACGACTGGCCTTGCTTCTTGGATTAACATGTCTGACTGCGAAATAAGGAACAAGACCATATTCCAATTACATAAATATGCTCTGCAACGATTCATAACTCGAAACCTTGGACTTAGACTGAAATAAACTGACGTGCGACACCTAAGAAAGACAGAAAACATTCTTTGATGTTACGCTGTGAATCAAAGAAAAATTTTTTACACCGCGTCTTGTCGTCTCATGATACATGATTTGATAGCAGTGTGTGAGTAGTTGTGTTGCTCTAAAATATTTTCGCTATCAGTCTCGTGTGACGCCAAAATTTTGTCTCGAGATAATTTCACATTGTTGCTTTTGTCCATTAGTATTACTTCCACTACATTTCTACGTGTGATAATCATAGTATTTATTCATGGTTATTTCGTTTATTTGTTCAAAATAACTCAGCTACACCCTTTTTACCCTTTGCTACGGTCAATGTTAGATACGTAATTCAAATGTCCCAGTGACATCATCAAAACAATCTTTCGTGCTTCGGCTTGAAACAGAACAAGTCTGCTTATGAGATAGCCCAGATGTTATGTACTTCAATTTGGTGATCTGACATGAGTGTAACAATTATTAAAAATAAGAGCTTACGTTTAGCTTCAAAAGTTCGAAATGTGGACTTCGGCAACTCAAGATATATTTTATTTCCATCATCACTTGGAAGCAGCTTACTTCCTTTAGTATTTCCATTTATCGATGCAAAGTGTGAGCTACATACGAGTATACAGAGCATCATTATTTTCGCTTTAGCTTGTCCAGCCATCAAGTCATTACAGCTGTTTTAAAATTTACGTAGTCTGTTCGTACTAGATGCTACGTCTGGGCTGACTCTTATCACTTCGGACTTCGAAAATCCGTCCTAACGTAAGTTGATATATAAAGCTGAAATATTTAGATGTGTCTGAGTCGTAGCAGTTTTAGTTGCTGATACTGTTCTACCAATTTGGATAAAGAAATCGCTATTGTTGTTGAAACTTGCTGGTAGATTAAAACTGTGTGCTGGACCGAGACTCGAACTCGGAATCTCGGCTTTCGCGGGCAAGTGCTCTACCATCTGAGCTATCCAAGCACGACTTAGGCTCCGTCCTCACAGCTTTACTTCCGCCAGTACCTCGTCTCCTACTTTCCAAACTTCAGAGTGAAAATCTCATTCTGGAAACACCCCCCAGGCTGTGGGTAAGCCATGTCTCTGCAATATCCTTTCTTCCAGGAGTGCTAGTTGTGCAAGGTTCGCAGGAGAGCTTCTGTGAAGTTTGGAAAGTAGGAGACGAGGTACTGGCGGAAGTAAAGCTGTGAGGACGGAGCCTAAGTCGTGCTTTGGTAGCTCAGATGGTAGGTCCCGAGTTCGAGTCTCGGTCCAGCACACCGTTTTAATCTGCCAGGAAGTTTCATATCAGCGCACACTCCGCTGCAGAGTGAAAATCTCATTCTATATATTGTTCTTGTCTTGCGCTCACCGTATCTAATAACAATTGTTTAGCGGAATACTTTCACTGCGGTCGAAATATGGTGAGGAAATGTGGAGGTTTAATATTACGTTTGAAGATAACATTTTCAACAAATAGCAGTATAAATGTGGAAATTACGTTATGGGGAAAACTATAGTGAGAGTTCCATTAGAGCAGCAGAGTACTTGTAGAAGATACCTCGGTTGTTTCGTGTAGTAGTGTAAATTGGGAAGTAACCATGAACATGTGTGATAGTGATGATACAGTTTACTGCAGTCGCATATCCACTGAAGCGCCAAAGAAACTGGTACGGTTCAAAATGGTTCAAATGGCTCTGAGCACTATGGGACTTAACATCTGTGGTCATCAGTCCCCTAGAACTTAGAACTACTTAAACCTAACTAACCTAAGGACATCACACACATCCATGCCCGAGGCAGGACTCGAACCTGCAACCGTAGCTGTCACGCGGTTCCAGACTGAAGCGCCTAGAACCGCACGGCCACACCGGCAGGCTAAACTGGTACGGCATAGGTATGCGTATTCAAATACAGAGAAATGTAAACAGGCAAAATACGGCGCTGCTTCCGGCCACGTCTACATAAGACAACAGTTGTCTGGCGCTGTTGTGAGATAGGTTAATGCTGGTACAGTGGCAGATTTTCAAGATTTAAGTGGGTTTTAACTTAGTGTCATAGTTGGCGCACGATCGATGGGACACAGAATCTCCGAGGTAGCGATGAAGGGGAATTTTCCCGTACGACCAATTCACGAGTGTACCGTGAATGTCAGGATTCCGGTAAAACATCAAATCTCCGATGTCGCTGCGGCTGGAAAAAATTCTGCAAGAACGACTGAAGAGACTCCTTCAGCGTGACAGAAGTGCAACCCTTCCACAAATTTTTGCAGATTTTAATGCTTTACCATCAACAAGTGTCAGCGTGCGAACCATTCAACGGAACATCATTGATATGGGCTTTCGGAGCGGAAGGCTCACTCGTGTACCCTTGATGTCTGCACGATACAAAGCTTTACCACTCGCCTGTGCCCGTTGACACCGACATTGGAGTGTTGATAACTGGAGACATATTACCTGGTCGGACGAGTCTCATTTCAAATTGTATCGAGCGGATGGATGTGTATAGGTGTGGAGACAACCTCATGAATCCATAGACCCTGCATGTCAACAAGAGACTATTGAAGCTGGTGGACGCTCTGTAACGGTGTGGGGCGTGTGCAGTTGGAGTGATAAGGAACCCCTGATGGCCGGCCGGAGTGGCCGTGCGGTTCTAGGCGCTGCAGTCTGGAACCGAGGGACCGCTACGGTCGCAGGTTAGAATCCTGCCTCGGGCATGGTGATGTCCTTAGGTTAGTTAGGTTTAATTAGTTCTAAGTTCTAGGCAACTGATGACCTCAGAAGTTAAGTCGCATAGTGCTCAGAGCCATTTGAACCATTTGAACCCCTGATACGTCTAGATACGACTCTGACAGGTGGCACGTACGTAAGCATCCAGTCTGATCACCTGCATCCATTCATGCCCACTGTATATTCCGACGGACTTGGGCAATTCCAGTAGGACAATGCCACAACCCATACGTCCAGAATTCCTACAGAGTGTCTCCAAGAACACTCTTCTGCGTTTAAACACTTCCGCTGGCCACAAAACTCCCCAGAGATGACCATTATTGACCATATCTGGGATACCTCGCAACGTGCTGTTCAGAAGAGGTCTCCGCCCCCTCGTACTCACGGATTTATGGGCAGCCCTGCAGGATTCTTGGTGTCAGTTCCCTCCAGCGCTACTTCACACATTAGTCGAATCCGTAATTGCTTCTTTTTTTCTACTTTTTAGCGGTATTTTAACCAGTTTATGTTACTCTGCTCCTGCTACCATATATCAGAATCATCATTGACACATAGCTTCTGCTAGCACTTTACTCTGTAAACCCCTCTACCACTTCATTGATTAACATTCACTACAATTTTTATCCTTCAGTGTACTTTCCATTTGCTAGACCTGATAGTTTACTGCCGTCACTTAAAACTACTAGTTTATGTATTAGATTTCTTTTTTTTTTTTTTGGACAACCTTTCGTGATTACTGTGTAAGGTGGCTAGATATTTTGTATCTTACAGTGTTCTCGACACTCGAGTGTCGTGCATTTAGATAGATATTTAATATCATTTGATGCGAGTAGAGACGTTCATTATAGAAACAAATATGACTGACATCGTGAAGTACATCTTGGTACTAATAATTGAACTTCATTTGTTGCAAGTTGAGTGATCGGACTTAATTTAACGTGGCTGTGTAAAACTTGGTGGAGAGGACGAACACTGGTTTCACCGGCACTGGGCAGACAGCCATTCGGCTGAAGCTGCAAATTGTCTTTCGTCAGTTTCAAATTTGGCTTACTTTCAGACTATCAAATTTGTTTCATTGAATGGGGTCACTGTTTCATATCATATGATAGCTTACAAAAACACTTATTCGACTAGTCAGTGGCTGCTACTCGTTGGAATAAGATCTTCACCAGGTAGGATTTGTACAAGAGGTAGAGATGATCTAATCAAAGGCTGTGTGTTTCATCATTGTTTCATTTAGTAAGCACGTGAGCATGAAGGAGCTGTTCACCATACTTCACTGGCAGACGCTGCAAGTGAGAAGTTGGGCATTAAAACTATAAGAAAAGAGTCAAGAAACATGTTACTCTCTCCCACGTACTCCTCACAAAATGATATTGTCGGGATGCCGTTATTCTGGGTGCAGACGAAAACATTCGGTGTATATCAGTTCAATGAGGGTCGAGAACAAGGTCAAGGTCGACGACACGACTCTCCCTCCCTTACCCCTCTCACCCCTGTAACTCTCTCCCCGTCTCCTGCCCTCAGTCTAAGATGATGGATCAAGACCGCTTATTCTAAGTTGAAGTTGCACCAAAATAAAAAATACAAGATGACAGATCTGGCCTACTTCTCCTTCAAAATGTCGGAAATCGGTGTTGAAATCTATAGATTGTTGTTGTTCTTGTTGTCTTCAATCTGGAGACTGGTTTGATGCAGCTTTTCATACTATTCTACCCTGTGCGATCCTCTTATTCTCCGAATAACTACTGCAACCTACATCCTTCTGAATCTGCTTACTGTATTCATCTCTTGATCTCCCTCCATGATTTTTACTCCACACATTTACCTCCATTATTAAATAGTTGATCCTTTGACGTCTCAGAATGTGGCTTGTCAACCCATACCTACTTTTGGTCGAGCTTGCCACAAATTTCTTGACTCCTCGATTCTATATCGCACATCCTCATTAGTTACATGATCTACCCATCTGATCTTTAATATTCTTCTGCAGCATCACATTTCGAAAGCTTCTATTCTCTTTTTGTCTAAACTGTTTATCGTCCATGTGTCAATCCCATACATGGCTACACTCCCGACAAATATTTTCAGAAAAGACTTCCTAATAGATATATCTCTATTCGATGTTAACAAATTTCTCTTCTTCAGAAATGCTTTTCTTGCCATTGCCAGTCTACATTTTATTTCCTCTCTACTTCCGCGATCATCAATTACTTGCTGCCCAAATAGCAAAACTCATCTACTACTTTAAGTGTCTTGTATCCTAATCTAATTCTATTAGCATCACCTTATTTAATTCGACTACATTCCATTATCATTGTCTCGCTTTTGTTGATGTGCATCTTATATGCTACTTTCAGGACAATGTCCATTCCGTTCAACTGTTCGTCCAAGTCCTTGCTTTCTCTGACAGAATTACAAAGTAATCGGGAACCCTAAAAGAAATTTATTTCTGTCCCCCTGAACTGTAACTTCTACTCCAAATATTTCTTTGGTTTCCTTTATTACTTGTTCAACGCACACACTGAATAACATTGAGGATACGCAGCAACCCTCTCTCACTCCCTTCCCAACCACTGCTTTCCTTTCATACCCCTCGACTCTTACAGCTGCCTTCTGGTTTCTGTAAATGTCCTAAATAGCCTTTTGCTCCCTGAATTTTACCCTTGCTACCTTCAGAATTTCGAACAGAGTATTCCAGTCAGCACTGTCAAAAGCTGTCTCTAAGTCTACAAATACTATAAATGTAGAATTGCTTTTCATTAATCTATTTTCTAAGACAAGTCAGAGGGTCTGATTACCTCTAGTGTTCCTATATTTCTTCGGAATCGAAACTGATCATCCCCGAGACCGGCTTCTACCAGTTTTTCCGTTCTTCTGTAAATAATTCATGTTAGCATTTTGCACTCGTGACTCATTAATCTGATAGTTCGGTAATTTTCACACCAGTCAGTAACTGCTTTCTGTGGAATTGGAACTATTACATTCTCCTTGATATCTGAGGGTATGGCCCCTGTCCTATACATCTTGCCCAACAGGTGGAACAGTTTTGTCATGATTGTCTCTCCGAAGGTTATCACTAGTTCTGACGGAATATCATCTACTGCCTGGGCCGTGTTTCAACTTAGATCTTCTCGCAGTATCATCTCTCCCATCTTATAATCATCTACGTCAACTTCCCTTTCTATAATATTGCTTTCAAGTTAATCGCCTTTGTATAGATCCTCTATGTACTCCTTCCACCTTCAACTTTCCATTCTTTGCTTAGAACTGGTTTTCCAACTGAGTTCTTGATGTTCATATAGCTGCTTCTGTTTCCCTAAAGGCCTCTTTAACTTTCTTGTAGGAGGTAACTATCTTTCCCCTAGCGATGTATGATTCTAAACCCTTACATTTGACCTCTAGCCATTCCTGCTTAGCCAATTTGCATTTCCTGTCAATCCCATTTTCGAAACGTTTCTATTCCCTTACGCCTGCTTCATTTGCTCCATTTCTAAATTTTCTCCTTTCATCAGTTAAATTCAATATCTCTTGTGTTACCCTAGAGTTTCTAACAGACCTTGTCTTTTTACCTATTTGACCCTCTGCTGCCTCCACTGTTTCATCTCTTAAACCTACTCATTTGCCTTCTACTGTATGCTTTTCCTCTAATCTAGTCAATCGTTGCCTAATGTTCCTTCTGAAATTCTCAGCAAACTCTGGTTCTTTCAACTTATCGAGGTTCCATCTCCTTAATTCCCTGTTTTTCCCAATTTCTTCAGTTTTAATGTACAATTCTCGACCAATAAATTGTGGTCGAGTCCACATCTGCCACTGGAAATGTCTTACAATTTAAAATATGGTTCGTAAATCTCTGTCTTACAATTATGTAATCACTCTTCAACCTTCCGGTTTCTCCAGGTCTCTTACTCGTATAAATCTTCTTTTACTATTTTTAAACTAAGTCCTAGTGACGATTAAATGAGCTCTGTGAAAAATTTTAGTAGGAACTTCCTCTTCCATTCCTTTTACCGTGTCCATATTCACCTACTATTTTACCTTCTCCTCGTTTTTCTGCTATCAGATTCCACCCCCATGACAATTTAACTATGTGAATAAATTGTTTTATCTCATCATGTATTCCTTCAATCTCTTCATTTGCGGAGCTAGTTGGCATATAAATGTGTACTACTGTATTCTTCAATCTCTTCAGCTGCAGAGCTAGTTGGCATATAAACTTTTACTATGGTGGAAGGCGTGGGCTTCGTGTCTATCTCGGCTACGGTAACGTGTTCACTATGTCGTTCATAGTAGCTTCTTATTCATTATTAAATCCACTCCTTCATTACCCCTATTTGATTTTGGATTTACAACGCTGTATTTACCTGACTAGGAATCCTGTTCCTTCTCCCCCCAAACTTCATTACTTCCCACTATGTCTTACTTCACTTCCCTTTCAAATTTTGTAGCCTACCTGCCCGATTAAGGGATCTAACATTCCACACTTCGATCCGAAGAACGCCAGTTTCGTTGCTGCTGATGGCGACATCCCTCTAAGCACTCCCCGTCCTGAGATCCGAATGGGGAAATATTTTACCTCCGGGACATTTTACCCAAGAGGACACCATCATCATTTAACCATACGGTACAGCTGCATGCCCTAGGGAAAACTTGCAGCTGTAATTTCCCGTTACTTTCAGCCATTCGCTGTACCATCAGAGGAAGACTGTTTTGGTAGATGTTACAAGCTCAGTTCAGTCAGTAATCCTCTGTAACTACTGAAAAGACTGCTGCTCTCTTCAAGAACCAAACGTTTGTCTGTCCTCTGAATACATACGTCTCCATTATGGTTGCACCTACAGTACGGCTATCTGTATCACTGAGGCACGCAAGCCACCCCACCGACGGAAAGGTCCATGCCTCATGCGGTTATTTATTAATAAAATAGACTAGAATCTCCCGCTCGGATTTTCTTACACTGGCATTTAAACTTAGGACAAGTGGGTTAGACGCACCATCTTGGATTAGAAGGTGAGAGGAGGAGACGTGGAAGAAAAGGGGACGGGGAGAGGTATGGAAGGGGGAGAAGTGATCTTGAGCTTGACCTTCACGTCGATATCCACGACAATAACGTTGACGAAACCGCACTGTCTGCACTGAAACGGTGGTAGCCCATTACTATCGACTACGGCGGGAAAACAGGACAGTTTTCCAGCTCATATGGAGGCTTGCTGACAGTCGTCCTTTCCATTTAACATTGAAGAAACTAATAGCAAACGAGAAAACGTTACCAGAAGCAACCTCCGCTACTCATGCTATGATACCTTTCAGAGTATAGATGTAGAGTTATATGAATTTATGGTACAAAAGCTTATTGATATTCTCATCGGATGGGTATTTAAACTCGGTTGTTGTTGTTGTGGTCTTCAGTCCTGAGACTGGTTTGATGCAGCTCTCCATGCTACTCTATCCTGTGCAAGCTTCTTCATCTCCCAGTACCTACTGCAACCTACATCCTTCTGAATCTGCTTAGTGTATTGATCTCTTGGTCTCCCTCTACGATTTTTACCCTCCACCCTGCCCTCCAATGCTAAATTTGTGATCCCTTGATGCCTCAAAACATGTCCTACCAACCGATCCCTTCTTCTAGTCAAGTTGGGCCACAAACTTCTCTTCTCCCCAATCCTATTCAATACCTCCTCATTAGTTACGTGATCTACCCACCTTATCTTCAGCATTCTTCTGTAGCACCACATTTCGAAAGCTTCTATTCTCTTCTTGTCCAAACTGGTTACCGTCCATGTTTCACTTCCATACATGGCTACACTCCATACAAATACTTTCAGAAACGACTTCCTGACACTTAAATCTATACTCGATGTTAACAAATTTCTCTTCTTCAGAAACGATTTCCTTGCCATTGCCAGTCTACATTTTATATCCTCTCTACTTCGACCATCATCAGTTATTTTACTCCCTAAATAGCAAAACTCCTTTACTACTTTAAGTGTCTCATTTCCTAATCTAATCCCCTCAGCATCACCCGATTTAATTTGACTACATTCCATTATCCTCGTTTTGCTTTTGTTGATGTTCATCTTATATTCTCCTTTCAAGACACTGTCCATTCCGTTCAACTGCTCTTCTAAGTCCTTTGCTGTCTCTGACAGAATTACAATGTCATCGGCGAACCTCAAAGTTTTTACTTCTTCTCCATGAATTTTAATACCTACTCCGAATTTTTCTTTTGTTTCCTTTACTGCTTGCTCAATATACAGATTGAAAGGAGAAAATATCGGTATAGATCGTAATTATTCTTCAGATGTGGTCGTATAATCGTCATGCACTCAACACAGCCATCCCTGACATGCAGTTATGCATTTGCAAATTATGCAGTTTTCTGACGGAGGTAACTGCAGACGACCTCTACAAGTACTCCACCACAAGCATAATTTGAAATTGTCTCACACTGGCCTTACGCTCAGAATTTACTAGATGCTAAACGTTTTATATTTTGGTCTAATAGTCTAAAAATAGTACTATTCTCAGTTCCTATCTGACAGTCCAATATTTCCTAGTTGTTGCACTCTTTATTCGACAAGAAAAGGAAACATACTTACATATGGTGTAAAATTTAAAAATTATTTAATCTGCTTGTTTTTCAAAATTGTAAGGACAGCAGACGTTCCATCAAGTCAAATTTGTATGAACTCACTAATATTGATTTGACACCACCCTCATTATAAACGTTTTAGTTTCTCCACAAGGAGCAATATTAATTAAATTCTTAGATGAATGCAAGTTAATGTACTGGTGGGTGTATGTTTCAGCATAGGCCTTGTACACCTCAAGCAACTATAACCTGCAAGTCTTCTTGCTCCCTCCAAGTTTTATTTATTAGTGAGTGTGTATGATGATTGTGTACAGATGGGTAAATGATTTCTCTTAAAATAAGGATATGAGAATATGCTTCTAAACATTTCTATTCGACTAAATTTCAAATTAAAGGTCAGTGCGATCCTCACCAGTCTACAACCGAATACGGAAAGTAGAAACTTGATAATCGTTTAGGTGACTTAGAATTATTTTTAAGTGTCATACCTTTCCCACTCCCACCTCTGTTCAAAGAGATGAAATGTTATCATAACTGTCTCCACTCTGTCCTGTGATCCCTAAGAACTATACATTCAAAATTAATATCACCGGTTTTGCGATACTTTTACACATCCTCCGACTCCCCCCCCCCCCCCCCCTCTTCCTGTTATTCACACCCACACTCCTTGGGTTACTACGATGTGTCACCTTCAGATTTTATTTTTTTTTTATTTTTGTTGAGATGTATTTACCCTTTATGTGTACAGCTTTGGTGGAAATTGCTTTACAAGTCCCGCAATTTTCTTCCTCATCCCTAGATCTGCTATAGCTGTCACAACCTTGCAGTAATCATTACCCAACAGCAGTTCACACGTATACCACATTTAGTTGAAATTTTTCCAGTCATCCCAGACTAACGCTTTAACATCAGGTACTTGTAAGCGGCCTGGCTTGTACATACGACGATACTATTTGGGTAAGAGAGTTTATACTTTACGACAACGTGCCATACCCACCTACCTGTCAGATCCATCACTGGCTCCGTAGCACCGTGACTGCTACTGTGCTGAAGTGTTTCATTCAATATACAATGCAAGATCAGAGGGAATGCGTGTGTCTTGTACTGCCAATTAAGGCGACTTAGTTCTATTGAAATTTTCGATATATTCTCGAATATTTCCTTCTCAGGGTTGCACTTGTGCTTTTCCACATATATTTCAATCTAGTCAACAAGTGAAGTCTACTGATAGTCTACGCTATATTATCAAAGATATCTGGACACCTTTTAGTGCACATTTACATGGAGTGTACGGCCTCTACGCCTTTATGACGGCTTCAGATCTTGTGGGAACACCTTCAGTGAGATATCTCACTATTTGTGCAGAAATGGCAGCTCGTTCTTCCTCAGCAGACGAATCCAGAGAGGGTTTCGATCTTGGATACTGGGGTCTGGAACGAAGTAGACGTCCTGACTCATCCCAGACGTACTGCATTGAATTCATGGCGACGCTCTCGGAGGGCCTGTCCATTTCAGAAATTTTATTGTCCACAAACCATTGAATTAATAAATACACTTTGCGATCAAAAGTATCCTGACACCTGGCGCCCTCCATCGGTAGTGCTGGAATTCAATATGGTTTTGGCCCACCCTTAGCACTGATGACAGCTTCCCCTCTCTCAGGCATACGTTCAATCAGGTGCTGAAAGGTTTCTTGGGGAATGTCAGCCCATTTTTCACGGAGTGTTGCACTGAGGAGGGGTATCGATGTCGGTCGGTGAGGCCTGGCACGAAGTCGGTGTTCCAAAGGTGTTCTATAGGATTCAGGTCAGGACTCCGTGCAGGCCAATCCATTACATGAATGTTGTTGTCGTGTAACCACTCCGCCACAGGCAGCGCATTATGAACAGGTGCTCGATCGTGTTGAAAGATGCAGTCGCCGTTCCCGAATTGCTCTTCAACAGTAGGAAGGAAGAAGGTGCTTAAAATGCTTAAAAATCAATGTAGGCCTGTGCTGTGATACTGCAGCGCAAAACAAAAAGGGGTGCAAGCTCCCTCCATGAAAAACACGACCGCACCATCACACCACCGCCTTTGGCACTACACATGCTGGCAGATGAAGTTCACCGGGCATTCGCCATACCCACACCCTGCCATCGGACATATCGTGTACCGCGATCCGCCACTCCATACAACGTTGTTCCACTGTTCAATCGTCCAATGTTTACGTTCCTTACGCCAAGCCGGGCGGCGTTTCGCATTTAACGACGTGATGTGTGGCTTGTGAGCAGTCACTCACCTCCCGCCTAACTGTCATAGTACTCGCAGTCGATCCTGATGCCGTTTGGAATTCCCGTGTGATGGTCTGGATAGATGTCTGCCTATTACACAGTACGGCGCTCTTCAACTGTCGGCGGTCTCTGTCAGTCAACAGACGAGGTCGGCCTGTACGCTGTACGTGTCCCTTCACCTTTCCTCTTCACTATCACATCGGAAACAGCGATGTTTAGGACTGTGGGACTCTCACGTACAGACGTATGATACAAGTGACACGCAATCACCTGACCAATTTCGAAGTCCGTTAGTTTCGCAGAGCGCCCCTTTCTGCTCTCTCACGATGTCTAATGACTACTGAGGTCGCTGATATCGAGTACCTGGCAGTAGGTGGCAGCATAATACACCTAATATGAAAAACGTATGTTTTTGGGGGTGTCCGAATACTTTTGATCACATAGTGTACTACTGCTTTATGGCAGCATGCATTATGCCACCGATATATAAACAATGCCGCCGAAATAAACAATCACCGTCTCCGAATTGTTCCTCTGTTGTGTGCAGAACACAGTACTTCAATATGTGTTGATATCCTTCCATATTTAGCGTTTCTTAAGCGCAGTATTGGGATCATACGCTACCCTAGAAAGCACCCGCCACACAGTAACACCTCCTCATTGGTACTTCACTGTTGGCACTACATGCTTTCCAGGCATTCGCCAAAACCCAACCCTTCTATCAGTTTTCCACAGGTTGTGACGCGATCCCTCGCTGTAATGCAATCATCCACTGTGCACGGCGTCGCTGCTTACATCGCCTCAAGTACTGACTAGAGAAGTGTGTGGCGTATGAAGATCTGCTCCATGACTGTATCCCCTTCTTTTTAACTCCCTACTCACAGCCACTGTGTTAGCTGTACTGCTGGTAACACTTTGGAACTCACCAGTGATTCCTTCCGCTGATTTCATAAGATATTTTACAACCATCCTGCTCGACGGTTCCTGTCCGTTACCACACGAGATCTGTGTGGTCCTCGTTTAGCTGTGATTTCCACTTCACGCACACATCTACAAAAGTTGACGTCGGCTGCATCAGACGGTTTGAAATGCCCTTGATGGATTTGTTACTTGCTGGTGGGACTCTCGTGACAGCTAGTGGTCAATATAGTTTTACATAGCGGTGTCCGGATACCTTTGATGAGACAATGTATTCCAGACCAAATTTACAATCTTACTCATTTTCGTCCACGCGGCGGGACTAATTTACATGGATTATAAGTTTATGTCACGCACGATTCGGGCGAGCTTTTGTATGCACAGTTACGCGACACACATGCAGATGCGCCATCCATAATTACTTTTCCACACAACAGTAAATTCTCTAGCTCTTACTCTTTACGCGTCAACCGCAACTGCTTGATTGCCAAAACAAATTATACGCTAAGGGCGTTGAAGCGACTGTCGATACCAACGATAAAATATGTGTTTGCTTTGCAGTTTTCCATATTACGGCCACAAAAACTTTCCGTGTTTTGAGCGCTTCTCTGCAGCTGATACCAGGTCCCATGGCCTACAGTAACTCGTTACATAGTAACCGCTTGCGGTTTGATTCCATTCGCTTGGTTACCTTTGTATCTCTATTGCACTGAAATTATCCGCACAACCGCGCAAATCTCCATAGTATGCGCCTCGTGTCTTGTTTGGAAACAACCTTGTTCCACTTAACTCACGTAACTCGCTGTTGAAAACATTAATACTGACTTTACTCTTAGCTCTAAAGCTGGTTCTGTTTCTGGTTTGTTTTTCCGACAGTGTTAGCTGAACGTTAACAGTGACACACAGATGTTGGGACAGTTATGTGGACAGGTTACATGAAGAGTAGTTGGCCAATGTGCACTGTGTGTACGGCTTCACTCACTGTAACGGAAGAATCACACTACGACCCTATGCATTCCCGCAGCAACAGCAAGCACATCACAGTATTTTTGCATCTGAGGCTTGTTGCATTACTCTGTGTTTTTCTGTTATACATTTTGCTCATCACATATTATAGTCCTTTTCACTACTGTGAAGGTATTTTCGTAGAATGAGAGGTAACTGGCGTAACAAACCGAATAAATAAGTATTACATTATAACTGTCCGCCTGCCTAGCTGAATGGTTACGTGCTTGCCTACCACGCAGCGGGCCTGGTTTCGATTCCCGGCCGGCTTGGAGATTTTCTCCCCTCGAGGACTGGGTTTTCCTCGTCATCATTTCATCCTCATCACCAGCACGCGAGTCGGCCAATGTGGTCACCGAAGACAACAGGTTCCAGATACCAAAATACTCAGAAAGTATCCGTGTAAAACCTCCGAAATTTTTTTCTGTGGAGTTCGTGTTCATCTCGTAGATTAACGTCCATCTCCGCAGCTCAGAAGTGAGCTTGTCTGGCTACTGTGCAGAGAACCCGAGCTCGAATCCCGGTACTGCCAGGTATTTTTCCTTGGTTGAAGGAGTGTAGTGGGGTGCACTCAGTGAAGTGACATCATCTGAAGAGGTACTTGCACGAGTAGCGGCTCTGAGTTCAAAAAGCCGACAACAACCGAGAGAGTAGTGCGCTGCACCACCCCCCCCCCCCCCCCCGCCCACTATCTCGTACCACATCCAATTACACCACTGGCAGAGGACGACACG
Organism: Schistocerca piceifrons; assembly: GCF_021461385.2. Taxonomy (NCBI): domain Eukaryota; kingdom Metazoa; phylum Arthropoda; class Insecta; order Orthoptera; family Acrididae; genus Schistocerca; species Schistocerca piceifrons. The sequence continues at coordinate 421,127,137 of NC_060142.1, read as the reverse complement.
GCTGTCGGCAGGTCCCGATTGGCCCATCATGGCCAGAATGCGTAGCTTTGCTTTGCTTGCTTACTGTAGATTCACAATGTTCCGTGCGGTGCTACACAGGGTGTAACTGGAGGAATGGTCAGTGTTCATGGATATGACAGGAATGATCATTCAAAGCAAAACCATCTGGTAAACATGGACTCTGAAATGAACACTTTAAGAGCTATGAATACTTCTTCATATTCCATGCTGTGAAACAGATCTCTTCTACTACAAGCTATTTGCTTTTAATGTTTTGGTTGGACCAAAATAAGAAAAAAATGCCTCTTAACCATGGCCCCTAAGGTTCATACCTTAACAGCTGTAAGCACTTATTAATCTTCGCTACTGTGAGATGCTTCTCTTCTGCTGAACAAGTGCTCAGAGCTCTTAAGTGATGCATTTTAGAGTGTGTGTTTAGTGGACAATTTTTTCTTGCTTTGGTCCATACTGTCTCTTCCCAGAAAATGGAAAGCAAAGAGCTTGCAGTACAAGAGATTTGTTTCACGCTATCGAAGACGAGGAGTGCTCATAGATCTTATGGTATGCGTTTTAGAGCCATTGTTTACTAGAATTTTTGTTTCTAATGATCCTTCGTGTCATATCCCTGAATACTGAGCATTCCTGCTAGCACACGACACAGAAATTTTCTAAGACAATGATGAACAGTGTAATATTACACAATTTTTTGTTCATTTGGATGTCCTGGTTCGTCAAATGTCATACCCAACTATTTGCTCCAGCGAAATCTGTATTGGTCAAAAAATTTAAAAAAATATAAAAAGAGGAGGGAGGGAGAGAGAGAGGGGGGGAGAGAGAAAAGATTATGTGTTGCGAACCATACGAGAGAGATATATTTTATGATTGCAATGACACGTAAAATTTAATTCCTCTGTCTCAGCCGCCATCGCTCTTATCTTTATGTCAGGTTCTAAGACGAGAGTGGTCTTCTTACACGTATACGATCAACTGTCTACATCGTGTTTGTGGTCCGGGTTATCAGAAAAATTAAGTTGTTTTTAAGTAATCTTCAAAGATCGCTGTCGAATCGAGTGGGCCATGAAAATGTCACGTGGCTTAATAACGCCTTCCATCCATGTACGTCCAAAGGAACATTGGACTGTTCTTCTTAACACAGACCGTGTAATATCGTATTGATCCGCCGATACTAGAAAGTGACTTTCAATTAAAATGTCCTCTCCTGTACGGGGATTACATCATTAGTGTACGAGTATAGGTTGTGACGGAAAAACGACGATATATGGAAGTCTGGGTCTAGCCTTGAGTCGCGCACAGATATCCACAACGCTTAAGGCAACCGCTCGCGTAAGCCATTAAGTCCGGATTCGAGTCTCGGACGGGCACAAATTTTCACTGTCGTCATTTCCTTATGCAGCTGGTGGTTCTTCGCATTCGCAACTGCGTATAAATTTCATATATTTCATAACGGCTGTAGTTTCCGCAGTGCATGTCCGAAGGAACATTGCATTGTGTTTCTTAACATCACAGGCATTGCAATATCTTATTCCGTTGTGAGTTTTGGAAGATCGCTGATTGTGGAATCCATGGTGATTTTTGTGGAGGAAATTTTCATTTTTCTGTGTGACCATAAAACACATTGTATAATTCTGCAACAGATATGGGCCTATATCTATGTGCATCTGTCCTATGACTCTTCTTGGAAATGGGAATGACCTCCTGCACTTATTTCCAGTCGCTAGGTATCGTCCGTTGCTCAGGCAACCTACAATACATGCTGCTATCCTCATGGCTTTCCATTACTAAGCGATTGTAGTTGCCTTTCCCGAGCAAAGTACATGTTTTATATCTCTGAGTGAAGATCTTTGTAATATACATCAAATTTCAAAAATGGTTCAAATGGCTCTGAGCACTATGGGACTTAACATCTGTGGTCATCAGTCCCCTAGAACTTAGAATTACTTAAATCTAACTAACCCAAGGACATCACACACATCCATGCCCGAGGCAGGATTCGAGCCTGCGACCGTAGCAGTCGCGCGGTTCCGGACTGAGCGCCTAGAACCGCGAGACCACCGCCGCCGGCTACATCAAATTTACAAATGGTTCAAATGGCTCTGATCACTATGGGACTTAACATCTGAGGTCATCAGTCCCCTAGAACTTAGAACTACTTAAACCTAGCTAACCTAAGGACATCACACACATCCATGCTCGAGGCAGGATTCGCACCTGCGACCGTAGCGCTAGCGCGGTTCGAGACTGAAGCGCCCAGAACCGATCGGCCACTCCAGCCGGCATCAAATTTACAGCACATGTTGGATGCTGGCGGCTTCGTAGTGTCAACCACTATTTGTATTTATAGTGAAAAGTGGTTAATCCATGGCGAATAGGAAATTAAAATGGGATCTGTCAGGTGGATACTAACTGCAGTATCGCCCATACTGCTGCAATAAGTAAATAATTAGTTTTTCGAGACAACTTGACAGATAACTACCGCCGATGACAACATATCAAAGATTTTTTAAAATCTTTTTGTCAGAGAGTCAGCGCTAACATCATGCCACGGAAATAAAAATATAACTTCTCTATGCCCCATCATAACATGTGCCTGAAAAGGCTTGAAAACTAGTTTATGGGAGTATACAAATATGTTAGAAAGCGACTGATCGCAGTTCTCACCATTTATATTAAGTACACAATTCTGGTTTCTAGAAGATCCGCCGGCCGCTGTGGCCGAGCGGTTCTAGGCGCTTTAGTCCGGAACCGCGCTGCTGCTACGGTCGCAGGTTCGAATCATGCCTCGGGCATGGATATGTTTTTTGTCCTTAGGTTAGTTGGGTTTAAGTAGTCTAGGGGACTGATGACCTCAGATGTTGAGTTCCATGGTGCTTAGAGTTCAAATGGATCTGAGTACTATGGGACTCAACTGCTGAAGTCATAAGTCCCCTAGAACTTAGAACTACTTAAACCTAACTAACCTAAGGACATCACACACATCCATGCCCGAGGCAGGATTCGAACCTGCGACCGTAGCGGTCGCGCGGTTCCAGACTGTAGCGCCTATAACCGCTCGGCCACTCCGGCCGGCTGTGCTTAGAGTCATTTGAACCATTTCTAGAATATCCATGAAGGATAAGATTAATGAAGTGTATCATTTCTTCACATGATGATAGAGAAAATACCGCAGGTTCCATTTCTCTAGAAGGTTGCAGGTAATATCAGATGTAGGAGTCCTTCCATAGCAAAAAGGACTTTATGATGCATTCATACTACAATTTCTACCAATTATAGACCTCTTTACCGTAAATCTGTAACTCAGCTCTTTGGAATCTTGATATGACGCAATTAACGCTTTCTAAGCGTTCTTAAAGTTACCTTTTATGCGGAGTGAGAAGAAAGGATTAGAGAAAATCTAGAGCTCGAGTGTGCGAATTGCTATATGTGATTTGGTTCAAGGCTCCTCTGGGTTATATAAGAAAGACTACCAACTGATCCTGTTTTTATATAAATCAGCGAGGAACAGATCGCTAACATCGATTAACTCCGCATACTAACACGTTCATTCTAAAGTTTGGAACTAAGGACGACTTACTTTGTTGAAAACATCCGATTCCAACACATTGTTGTTCGTAGTGGCTACTGTGTCTACATTTCATGACGTTAGTAAGCAAGATCGTTTCGCTCTGCAGTCGAATATTAACTGGCTAAGAAAATTGGTAGATTGCAACCTGACTCGAGAAAGATAATCACAACAACTTGCATCTGTATCCTCAAATTAGTATTAGGATTGTTGGAGACGTGGCCACTGAAAGATACTGATGACAAAGCGTAGCTCTACAGTAGTAGGGCTGCGGTGTTCACCTCTGTGGGTCTGCCCTATTAACAGCCTCATCCGTCTATGGTAGGTTTAGGCAGGCAAACACCAACTGAACATGTGAAGCACGGCTAATACTGTGCAATAAATAAGCAGAAAAATTAATTAAATACAACGGAAAATTGAGTGTAATCAAAATACTAAACAAAATAATCAGAAAAGCGACGAAGTAAAATGTAATTCTGCATAATACACTACTGGCCATTAAAATTGCTACACCACAAAGATGACGTGCTAGAGACGAGAAATTTAACCGACAGGAAGAAGATGCTGTTATATGCAAATGATTAGCTTTTCAGAGCATTCACTCAAGGTTGGCGCCGGTGGCGACACCTACAACGTGCTGACATGAGGAAAGTTTCTAAACGATTTCTCATACACAAACAACAGTTGACCGGCGTTGCCTGGTAAAACGTTGTTGTGATGCCTCGTGTAACGAGGGGAAATGCGTACCATCACGTTTCCGACTTTGACATAGGTCGGATTGTAGCCTATCGCGATTGCGGTTTATCGTATCACAACATTGCTGCTCGCGTTGGTCGAGATCCAAAGACTGTTAGCAGAATATGGAAACGGTGGGTTCAGGAGGGTAATACGGAACGCCATGCTGGATCCCAACGGCCTCGTATCACTAGCAGTAGAGTTGACAGGCATCTTATCCGCATGGCTGTAACGGATCGTGCAGCCACGTCTCGATCCCTGAGTCAACAGATGGGAACGTTTGCAAGACAATAACCATCTGCACGAACAGTTCGACGACGTTTGCAGCAGCATGGACAATCAGCTCGGAGACCATGGCTGCGGTTACCCTTGACGCTGCATCACAGACAGGAGCGCCTGCCATGGTTTACTCAACGACGAACCTGGGTGCACGAATGGCAAAACATTTTTTCGGATGAATCCAGGTCCTGTTTACACCATCATGATGGCCGCATCCGTGTTCGGCGACATCGCGGTGAACGCACATTGGAAGCGTGTATTCGCCATCGCCATACTGGCGTATCTCCCGACGTGATGGTATGGGGTGCCACTGGTTACAGGTCTCGGTCACCTCTTGTTCGCATTGACGGCGCTTTGAACAGTGTACGTTACATTTCAGATGAGTTACGACCCGTGGCTCTACCCTTCATTCGATCCCTGTGAAACCCTACATTTCAGCAGGATAATGCACGAGCGCATGTTGCAGGTCCTGTACGGGCCTTTCTGGATACAGAATATGTTGTACTGCTGCCGTGGTCAGCACATTCTCCAGATCTCTCACCAATTGAAAATGTCTGTTGAATGGTGGCCGAGCAACTGGCTTGTCACAATATGCCAGTCACTACTCTTGATGAACTGTGGTATCGTGTTGAAGCTGCATGGGCAGTTGTACCTGTACATGCCATCCAAGCTCTGTATGACTCAATACCCAGGCGTATCGAGGCCGTTATTACGGCCAGAGTTGGTTCTTCTGGGTACTGATTTCTCAGGATCTATGCACCCAAATTGCGTGAAAATGTAATCACATGTCAGTTCTAGTATAATATATTTTTCCAATGAATACCCGTTTATCACCTGCATTTCTTCTTGGTGTAGCAATTTTAATGGCCAGTAGTGTACATTTTAAAGTAAAACAATAAGAGAGATGATAATCTTACATAAAGTCATTAAATTTGTGTCGGTTTCCATCTTAAGTTAAAGAATTACCATCTTAGCTAAGTGCAGATAAGGCCATGTGAATAGAGAGTAATATTTTGCAGATTCCCCTGTTAAATCATGTAACTCTATAACAAGGCCAAGGTCCAAATCCCAATTACACGTTACTGTATAACAGTACTGGCCAATATTTGCGCTGCCGCAGTTCGATCGCAGTCATCTACTCACGGCTCCAGCTTTCCCTATCACTGCTCTATTCTGAGCAGATGTGCGAATCATGACTATACGCCAAAGGCTACACCTGCAGGAAACTTACGAAGACGTTTTTGCAACACAGTGCAACTGCTTTTAAGAGGCGATAACTGCAGCATATTTTCTTAAATAGGATATCATCAACGGTGTTTGTTTTTAACTTTTCATTTTTTGACAGATCAGGGACCTCTATAACTTCAGTTGATAAGTACATTAGACAGTGCTAATACGGTGAGCAGAACTACAAAACACTTTAGACTGAGGCATTCAGCATTAAGTTCCGGTGTTTGCTCATTTAAACAGATTTCAGTTTTAGAATGTGCAATATATCTTGCCCTATGGTTCGCGATACAGTCAAACATATGGAATTATGCTAATTAAAATCGATTAAACTTCATTATTGCTGGGACTTTGTGAATTCCATAATAGGAAAAGAAACATTCGTACATTTATATGCACGTATTGAACGAAACACTGAAATAACCTTAGCAGCTTGTTGGGGACGTTTCTCTTGTTGTAACATTTTATAAAAGCCTTGTAAGTCCTGCCGACCGGACTGGCCGAGCGGTTCTAGGCGCTACAGACTGGAACCGCGAGGCCGCTACGGTAGCAGGTTCGAATCCTGCTCGGGCATGGATGTGTGTGATTTCCTTAGGTTAGTTAGGTTTAAGTAGTTCTAAGTTCTAGGGGACTGATGACTTCAGAAGTTACGTCCCATAGTGCTCAGAGCCATTTGAATCATTTTTGAACCTTGTAAGTCCCTGCACTGGACAAACAGATCGTTGAGTTGGGTACATCCACCAGCTCTAGTTGAAGGCAATGAGGTACATTAGCAGCCCAAAGCGAGAAAGTCTGACAAATAAACCGAAACATTACTTCATTCATGCATTACCTTTGAATCGCTTTGACAACTCATGACCGAATGTTTCAATTACTAAAAGAACTCAGTCATGTCTGGTCCACAAATGACTGCCTTGAGTTATGGGAAACGTTTCACTTCATGAACCGGAACCTTATATTTTTCCCTAGGTTTGTTTGATAGAATCGGTGCTGTCCGACATATCTCCCCTTATATCTTCATGAATTCAAATAATTGGCGATGTCACCAATGTACTTATCATTAACTCAGGTCCTTTCCCTACTGACTGCCTTCAGTTCAGTAAGCATTGACTGTCCTATGTAAGAAGAGAAATGCATCATACTGTCTTTCTGGCTCGTGTTAACATGTTCCAATGAATGGTTTTCCAGCTCGTAACAGCGCAGTAGCATATTAAGCACATTGCAAGTCCTTAAAACGATACGAAAGTAAGGTAATTCTCATTGAGCGGTGATGTGGCTTCTCCACTTTTTTTATTTTGATAAGGGCCGTAGTATTCTTAATGCAAAACGTAAATCTAATTTAAGGCAAGCAGTATTGTCCGCGACCTGCAGCCTTCGCTTTCTTGTTCCTCCTCTCCCCTCAGCCCCACACAGTGCTGCCCTGGGAGAGCTGGGTAGGAGCGCAGCTGGAACGCTCGCTCTTCTGGGGCGTTGTTTGGCTAGTCCTGCTGTAAAAGTACTTTGGTGAAGCTGCTTTACTGTCCGCTGGAGATCATCATGAAACAAAGCAAATAAAGTTCTCCAGTTACGAAAGCGTAAATCACTCAAAACGAACATGAAATCGTCTGAGTAATCACGTGTTATTCAAGCTCTGTCATCTGTAAGATATTAAAATTCTTTGAACGGCAGGTGTGTACTGCCTCCCTAAAAACTAAGTTCAGCTTACAACAGAACCCTACTAAGATTCACAACTGCCGTTCACGAGAACAGATTTACTGTCCGCGACCGACTGACCAGAAAAGAGACCACCAGGTGTAGCTCAAAATGGTTCAAATGCCTCTGAGCACTATGGGACTTAACATCTGAGGTCATCAGTCCCCTCGACTTAGAACTACTTAAACCTAACTAACCTAGTGACAGCACACACATCCATACCCGAGGCAGGATTCGAACCTGCGACCTGCGGTTTAGGACTGAAGTGCCTAGAACCGCTCGGCCACAACGGCCGGCCCACAAGATGTAGCCATGCCGCTTGTGTAACAACTCAGAACCCAGACCATGATAGTCATGCTCATGACATGTCACAAAGATATCGTTAAACTGGCCAAACTGAATATAAATTGATCTTCTTACAACTAAACACGATGAATGAGCGTCTGCTCACACTGATCACTTCCCAACTTTACAAAACGTTCTAGCATTTATATTATTAACGAATATTATATATTATATTATTATAATTATATATACATATTACATGATTATTGTAATTAATGTATTATGTTGTTGTTGTGGTCTTCAGTCCTGAGACTGGTTTGATGCAGCTCTCCATGCTATTCTATCCTGTGCAAGCTTCTTCATCTCCCAGTACCTACTGCAGCCTACATCCTTCTGAATCTGCTTAGTGTACTCATCTCTTGGCCTCCCTCTACAATTTTTACCCTCCACGCTGCCCTCCAATACTAAATTGGTGTTCCTCGATGTCTCAGAACATGTCCTACCAACCGATCCCTTCTTCTAGTCAAGTTGTGCCACAAGTTCCTCTTCTCCCCAATTCTATTCAACACCTCCTCATTAGTTAAGTGATCTACCCATCTAATTTTCAGCATTCTTCTATATCACCACATTTCGAAAGCTTTCATCCTCTTCTTATCTAAACTATTTATCGTCCATGTTTCACTTCCATACATGGCTACACTCCATACAAATACTTTCAGAAACGACTTCCTTACATTTAAATCTATACTCGACGTTAACAAACTTTTCTTCTTCAGAAACGCTTTCCTTGCCATTGCCGGTCTACATTTTATATCCTCTCTGCTTCGACCATCATCAGTTATTTTGCTCCCCAAATAGCGAAACTCCTTTACTACTTTAAGTGTCTCATTTCCTAATCTAATTCCCTCAGCATCACCCAACTTACTTCGACTACATTCCATTATCCTCGTTTTGCTTTTGTTGATGTTCATCTCATACCCTCCTGTTTGTGGAGAGACAATGAGTGAGAGAGAGAGGGGGGAGGGAGAGGGAGGGAGATAGGAACACAGAGAACATTTACTGCAAATTTTAATTATGTCTTCATGCCGACTGCCTGTATTCGTACACTGTGAATACCCCCAAGAAAGCAGCTTGTAACTTGTGCTATCCAAATACGCAGTGAATTACGTGAAGGTAATAGAAGTAAATGTCACACTGACAACGTTGGTTCACAAGTATGCGGCGCACCAGAAACAACAAATATAAGCACTGATTTTCCAATAAGTCCAAGTAGTTATTCAGTAATCTATGTGACAAGAGTGGTTAGCTTAAAATTGTTATGACGTTTCAACTTAAGAGCGAAAATAATTTACTTTTCCGATAAAAATTTCTAAAGAAAACAAGTTCTGCACGGTGGCAACTATGTGTTTAATTATATCGTGTTTCAGTATTATTATTGCTGCAGTATCATCTGCGATACTGCGCACTGAAATCGATTAAGGCTATTTAAAGCAAACAATGCACCATCCCTGACGGAACTACAGCTAGATTTTACACCGTATGCACTGAGGAAGTAGTTCCTCTCCATGCTCCTGTTTATCGAAAACCTCTTGCGCTGAGAATAGCTCCGTGTGACTGGAAAGACCGGAGGTGACCGCTGTTTACACAAAATGTAAAACGTCGGATGCACAGAATCACAGATCGATAACGCTGGCGTTTTGTGAGTTGCAGAATTCTAAGCTGAAACAGCATGATTTTCCTGGAGAAAAAAACAAGCATCTCTCAATGATCAGCAAGGAATCAGGAAAAAATATTCGTGTGAAACACAGCTTGCTTCATTTATACTCAATATCATGCAAACAATATTATGGACAGGCCGATTCCCCCCTACTCGACTGCCGAAAGGTTTTCGACATTGTACCACAATGTCAGCTGCCAAATAAGATGCGATAGTAAGAACAATGTTCGCCGATGTCAGAGACTCGATGAATATTTGACTAATGGTGCCCAGTACGTTTTGCTGGACAGGGAATATTCCACAGACACGGAAGCAACATGGTTTATATTCCACGGAAGCCTAATACTGTAATAGCACCTCTAGTGTTTTCAGTGTAAACCAGCGGTTAATCAGATATGGTATTCTCCGGTTCGAAAAGACACTTCTCCTAAATTGAAGTTTTGGGGAGCTGAATAGGGGAAAGGAGAGCGCGGGCAGAATACTCACACGAGCCATTCTTAAGTACTGCTCGAGTGCTTGGCATCAGCACCAGTTCGAGTTAAAGGAAGACATCGAAGCAATTCAGAGGAGTGCTGTTCGATTTGTCACGAGTAACTTCGATCAACACGAGAGCATTACAAAAATGTTGTGTGAACTCAAAAGGAAATTCCTGGTGAGAAGACGACGTTCCTTCCGCGAAGCACTACAGAGAAAACTTAGAGGATTGGGATCTATGGCTGACTGCAGAACGATTATGTTTCCACCGACGTACATTCCGTGTAAGAACCGCAGACAAGGGCTCGCACAGAAGCATATAGACAGTCATTATTCTCCTCTCTCTCTCTCTATTTGCGTATGCAGCAGAAATAGAAACCACCAGTAGTGTCACAAGACACCCTCTTTCTCGCACCGTGGACCGCCGAGACTATACAGATTTAGATATAGATCAGTGGCATTGTAAAATTATTCGCTGACGATGTCGTTGTCTACAGGGAAGTATCGCTGCTGGGCGATCGTAAAGAAATACAGAGAGACGTGTACAAAATTTCTATTTGTGAAACGAATGAAAGCACCCTTTTAATGTGATTAACGCAAAGTAATACCTGCAACAAAGAGAGAGAACCCGATTTTATCCGATTACATGATTAGTGGAGAACGTCTTAAGCTCGTCGCATCGCTTGGCTATTAACGGGAATATTGAGACGTTATATAAAATGGGACAATCGAGAAAAACGAGTATTAGGGAACTCGAATATAATATTTATTGGCGGATGTGTTGGGAGAGTTCCTAGAAAAGTTCAAATAGTGCTTCTGTAGAGGAAAACGCATATGAGCCTCTAAGACGAGCACTTTTAGAGAAATTTTCCAGTGTTTGGGGTCCTTATAAATCGGAAGTGACTATACAGTGGAACAAGGTCAGAGTTACGCTTATAGTATCGTTAAAGATTGGTATAGCTTCTAGTGTAGCAGAATTGCTCAGGATACTTAACAGGAAATCCTCGGAAAAAAAGACGACATACTCAGCCATATACTGTTAAAGTATCACTTTTTCGAAACCCCGTAATTGTTTCCATTACGATGTAGAAGTTAGAAAACTGTCTCAAAGATACCTACAACCATTCTCTGTAATGGTACAAAAGCATGGCACTCTGTGACGTCAGCTTTGGTCTCAGCGACGTTTCTAACAGAAAGGTGTAGAAACATGTGATAAAAAGGTCACAGCTCAGAAATTCATGTGACATGTAAGGTGGTTTAATGGTGTCTTATTGACGTCAAATTTCGCCACAGTTCTCCTCAACGCCACCGTGGACGTGTCACAAGATGAGAAGGTCGTGATACTCCCTCTTTCTCACAGTTCACCCCAGCTTTGGACGCCTCTGTCATGGAGGCCAGAACCGCGACTCCCAGCTTTGAAATCATGCTGTCTTCTTAGGGTTTGCCGAGGAAAGCATTTCAGACACCCCGCCGCACATAATAATCGACACGAGAAGGCCTCAGAGGGTGACATGAAGGAAGTCAGTGAAACAACACCTACAATTGGGGCGTGATCCCACACATTTCGCGGTCGAAAAAGACAGTTCACAGGGTCATGAGCAACTGGACGACGTTCTTGACCATCTTCGATACTGCTAAACCCCCCCCCCCCCCCTCCTCCTCCTCCCCGGACGTTTCAACCTGTCACGGAGGACACCCCGGCTTAGCAATACCGCTGAACCTAATCGCACCTGGAGTGCAATGTGACAGAAATTTCTGCTCTGGTGTATAGGATGGAACCAGTACGGACCGCTGACAACCATTCGATGAAATTTGAACATGATGTAAAGCAGCTGTAATATCTCTTTATATTCGATGATTTATTCTGATACAATTCTACCCTTGAATGACGTTTACTAATTTCCTATCTTCATACTCGCAGAATCCATGCGCAAAGTAGTTTTATACAATAACTATGCCATGAGCGCATAATTATTCTTTGTAGTACTCTCTCTGGTGGTTGTTAGAAAAAAGTTTCCGAGATTGTCTTCGTGCCGATTAGCCTGAGCATTGTTTGAAGAATTGTTATCTGAATATTGAGATTTATGACAAAATATAACTGATACGAAATTGTACGATTAAAAGGGATGTGTATATATATATATATATATATATATATATATATATACGTATATATATATATATATATATATATATATATATATATATATATATATATATATATATATATATATATTGCTCCTTCATACAAAAGGTGTGTATTTGACATTTGAGAATTAATGATATTCATCGATATATTGCGTAGTTGTTAATCAGAAGGGAACTTCCGAAAGACTGGATACGAACCTGCATTTAATAATTACTTCTTCGGAAGGTTAAACTTCATCAAAGCCAAATATCCGCTTGATCTGACTATACAACGCTCCCAAAAATACGAGGCATTTTATTTGTACAGATTAGCAGACTGCCGCAAAGAACGAGCCTGCAGAGAAGAGGAATCATCGCCTGATTTCATTCTAACAAGTAAAATTTTTGAATCATTTTGAGTGACTGAGCTATGACTGTGTTTCCTATTATGAATGATTGATTGCTCGAACGAATTGAGAACTACATAATTACATAATCACATAGATAGGAGGAAAAATTACAGTGGCGCCAGTGTGACGGGACTCTCTTGGATTGTTACATAATATATATATATTTTTTGTTTCATGAAAACCAACGAGAACGAGAGGTAACTAATCTGAAGAGAGATTCGGTGCCCATAGCAAAAGATTGCTGATACCAAGGAACGATTTCAACTATTGGACAAGACCTATACTGCAGAACAAGGCCAGATAATTCCAATTTTTACATTTTGTAGTTAAAATAGTTTGAAATTAATTTAGAAAGAACTTTTTTCCACATAGTAGTTAGATTGTAGAACTGTATATTGTGTGATTTTCGTATCTGGACATTAAACTTTATACCATCTGTGAAGTAATTTGAAAGTTAAGTGTGTCTATGACAGTAAATTTGAAACTGTATTTAGTGACTAGAACCTGATATTGACAGTTATTTAATGGTATTGACTAGAGCGGCATTTAAAATGTCATTGAATCAGCAACGAGACGTGCAACAGCCTTCAGCTGTTTGCGCAGAAGCAGAGGCCATGGATAGCAATTCTGAGACTGTTGTGGCTAGCGGTAGCAATATAAATAATCCCGCTGGTTCAGAAAACATTCTTGCAACAGCTGATCAGACTGTTGTTGACACATTAGCTGTTGTTATGCAACAGTTGTCTCTATTAGCCGAAGGCCAAGCGGAGGTAAGACGAGACTTATCCGTTATACAATCTGAAGTAAAACGAGACTTATCAGCCATACAAAATGTACTCCAAAATCAATTAGCCGAAAATCAAACAGAATTACAAAATCAATTAAGAGCAACCTTTACCGAATTAGATCAGAGGTTAAATACCCAGACACAGCAAATAAAAGAACAGGCAGAAAGGACCGAACAGAATCATATTGCTCAAATTGAGCAGGTCCGCCAACAATGCCAAGAAAACAATAGTAAATTAAAAGCGGAACTAACCGAATATGTATCCGTCTAAATTGACACGATGCAAAAACAAATAAACCGTTTCCTCAAGTAATACAAGCTCAAGAGGACATACAGTGTTCCGTAGCTATGATACCAGAAATTATAGAATTCCAAGATAATCTAAAGAAGCAATTTGATGAAGTGAAGGAAAAACAGACGACACAGGAACATATAATGAATGTACTTGCGGGAAAGTTTTCAGAAATGACATTAGAGCGGCAAAATTTTCCTTCGGAAACGATAGAAGAAACTGTGAAAGTAGCTTTACAGTCAATTTCAGAGAGTTCCGAAGAGAATTTTTTCAACAAAGGGTTAAAGGAAATTCGTTAACAACTTGGCGAAGAATTCTCGCTTTGGAAAGAAAATATCGAAAGATCACTAAATCTCTCGCAGCAGGATTTAGGAACAGCGAGAAGTAGGAAACAAAATTCTCAATCTGCTCGTGACATTCCGTCCACGTCAAGATCCGATGTAGACAGAACTGGAACGTCACTAGTTAGATTCGATATAACGGATAGCCACAGGGAAAAGTACGAACTTTGCTCGCTGCGAGGGGCAATTGTAATATCTCTTTATATTCTGATACAATTCTACCCTTGAATGACGTTTACTAATTTTCTATCTTCATAGTCACAGAATCCATGCGCAAAGTAGCTTCATACAATAGCTATGCCATGAGCGCATAATTATTCTTTGTAGTGCTTTCTCTGGTGGTTGTTAGAAAAAAGCTTCCGAGATTGTCTTCGTGCCGATTAGCCTGAGCATTGTTTGAAGAACTGTAATCTGAATATTGAGATTTATGACAAAAGATAACTGATGCGAAATTGTACGATTAAAAGGGATATATATATATATATATATATATATATATATATATATTTCTCCTTCATACAAAAGGTGTGTATTTGACATTTGACAATTAATTATATTCATCGATATATTGCGTAGTTGTTAATCAGAAGGGAACTTCCGAAAGACTGGATACGAACCTGCATTTAATAATCCAAGAGCTCCATTACTTCTTCGGAAGGTTAAACTTCATCAAAGCCAAATATCCGCTTGATCTGAGGTTTCCCGACTGATTATACAACGCTCCCAAAAATAGGAAGCATTTTATTTGTACAGATTAGCAGACTGCCGCAAAGAACGAGCCTGCAGAGAAGAGGAATCATCGCCTGATTTCATTCTAACAAGTAAAATTTTTGAATCATTTTGAGTGACTGAGCTATGACTGTGTTTCCTATTATGAATGATTGATTGCTCGAACGAATTGAGAACTATATAATTACATAATCACATAGATAGGAGGAAAAATTACACAGCAAAGGGTTTTTATGCTATTTCAGCCGCCCTGTTTCCCGCCCTCTTTTCCCTAGTGTTTCAATACTGTGCACCAGAGCAAAAATTGCAGTCGGCCTGCATCCAAAGGGGTCATATCACGTTCAGTGAGCTTGCTGCCTCACGATGTCCTCACAGAAGAGTTTAATGGGCCGGTGGTGTCAACAATGTCAGCGATTGTCAAGAATGTCGTCCTGTTGTTCGTCACTCTGCGAATTGCCGTTTTCAGCCACGAAAGGGTTGGTATCACTGACCATCTTTATCCGTCCCTGAGGCATTTTCCAGTCGATTCTGAGGGGTGATGTGTCTGAAATGTTCTCCTCGATCACCCGTAAGAAGATCGCGTGATTTCAATACTGGGCATCACGATTCTAACCGCTGTCGCAGAGGCGTCAAAGGATGAGGTGAAATTTGGGTAAAAGTGTTACGACCTTCACACAATGTGACACGTCTTCAGTGGCATTGGGCGAAATTCTGGTGAAATTCGGTACCAGCGAGACATGATTAAACCACATTACACCACACATTAACATCTGAGCTTTGATCTTTGTTCGCATGTGTTGACGCCCAGCCGTTTGAAGCGTCGTCGAGCCCGAGGGTGACATCGCAGCTTCCCCACACCTTCGCACCAAACCGGAGGCAGGTTGTAGGCACCCCTGATCAATCTTTTATCTCACAATGGGAAACAGTTACGGGTTTGAGAAACAAGATCCTTTACATGTGTAACACACTGTAGCTCCCGCAGTAAATTTAGAGAATCTATATCTGAAGAAGACTTGTGACTGTTCCGCTGTTCCGCTTACGCTACCGTGTACCTAACGTAGTGATCGCGAGTGTAAGATAAGAGAGAATAGGAGGCGTAAAAACATTCGTAGACGCCCATTTTCCATCGCCCATTGGGCGAATCAAACAGGACAGAAAATCCCTGATGTTGATATTAAGTACCCTCTGATATCTATTGTAAGTGCTTTTCACCGTATTGTTGGACAGCAGATCCGGCTCCTGGGTGCACATATGAATTTTCAAAATTATTACTTGACAGATCACAGAGAACCGAGTCCAGCTCACATCGTGTGTCAAAGTCACAGACGCTGTCCGAGGCTCGCAAAGAGTACTGCTGTTGCTGAAGGCAAGGCGCCGCTCGCAGCGCATTGCCATAGAGCCGAGCTATAAGCGAGGCATGGAAACAGTGCAGTATGTCATTCTGTGTGCCACGCAGTGTGGAATAATAACATGAAACATCCAATTTCAGCCATTCCAGGGCATCCTGGTAGTGACAGAAAGTGTGAAGGCTTGAGAAACAGACAATAATTGAGAACCTGACGCTTCCGATTAATGAGGGAAAATGACCGCATCGCCTGGCCTGATGAAGCTATGTCCGACTTAAGTACTTCCAGTTCATATTCTACAATCTCAGTGTTTGGTCATCCCATCTATATCACTGATCGCAATGGAAAGAACGTCTCACTAGTTTGAGAATCGTGATGTGCTGGCAGCTGCCTAAGTGGAGAGTTCGCTCCAAGCCTGAAGCAAGCTGACTAAGGTGGGACCAAGTCGCTGCAAGTTGCCACCGCTGTTTGGTCACATCTTTGACTGACAGAAGATGAGGACGAGCTGGGCCCTGTTTCAGTGAAGGATCATACCGTGTGAATGTATGCCACCTCCTGCCTGAGGCACATGTTACCACCTTCCTAACTATAGGCTGTATTTCTGATTGGAGTCCTGGGCTTCCGAGCTCACAACACCTGCCCTCCATTGTATGCCACCGGTACATGCCTAAGCGTGTATCCGTCTTCGAGAGCCCTGAGGTGCTGTTGGCTTGCACCTGTAGACTCCCAACCAGCTTACTGCATGACATCACTGTTGCTTCCTGACCTGCACAATGCCAGCCTCTAGAGTGCTGCATTCACATTCCTCTACTCACACGTGTGTGTAGTTCAGTATATCTTCCACCACACCAGACAAGAATATCCATGTAGTAAAATCACGAATAATTAATGTTTTCAGACAACACCGTTTAACTGACACCTTTGGGAGTATGACAGCCACCCTCACACGTTTCCCAATCTCGAATCCTGCACTCTCCATACTCACTGAAATACTGAACCCGAGGGGTGACCATTCCAATTAGTTAATCGGTGGTCAGAAGTGGTCCTGAGAATGACATTGCTATGGCTGGCGCCAGTTTCTGATGTTGCCTATGTCACCATAGCTGTTTCACTCATCTTACTTCCAACGCTTCACACAACGCAGGGTGGTGAGTGAAAAGCATTTCGTTTTATCTTGTAATTGCCGTTTTACATTACATAATTCACTGGACGTGGTGGATCATACGGACATTCATTTAGACCTAAGGATAGCTCTTGTGCAGCAGTGTGAACCTCTTGACCAGTCTGAGTTTAGGGGTGTTGGGCTTGAGTCATACTTGACACCTGTCAAGTGTGCATTTTGTACTGCTTCTTGGTTCAAGTTCCCATGCACGAAGACGTTTAGCTGTTGGAGTCATTTGGAATGAGAATTTTGTGAACGTAGATGGGCTATGGTAAGTTATTAGCACTAGAGCAATGTATTGTGTATTGTGTACACTGTAGTGTGGACCTGGTGTTAACTTCATACCGTATTGAACATTCCGTCAGTGTTTGAGCGGTAGTAGAATGAGCAAAATGTCGAAAGGAACATGCTCCACTAATATGGGAGATTCTGTTGCTGCTAAGACAGCGCAGAATGTTAGGTTACTAGTAGCACTTGAGCAGAAAACTGCGGAAGTAGAACATCCCAAGGACCAGGCAGAGGTATTGGGTACCAAGAAGCAACAAGTACTAGGGCAACTTGTGGACATTAAGACTATAGCGAAAGTACCCACTACTTCTGTCGATACTACGAAAGTAAATTCGATAACGTCTTTCTGTGTCATGGCAACAGAGGACATAACTTTGTTTCTGAATGACGTTTTAGCCACAGCCACACTGGGTGGCTGGACTAATCAAACGCGCCTTCGTATGGCCAGTTGGTGGTTTATTGGAGAGGCTAAGTTGTGTATTACTTACAGTGAGAACCTGCGGGATACGCAGACATTCGTACACTTAGCTGAGGGGTTACGACAACTGAATCATAAGCAGAACAGTACTCGCTTCTTTAGGGAGAGATTGAATATGTTAGTTCAGAACATAACGAGTTCAGTAAATCATCCTGAGACAGAATCCAAAAGATCAATTTTTAAACATACAAATCAATGTGTGGTGCTGTGCCAGGAAGCTGAGAATAGGGCTCTCGCCATACTTCTACATGGCATTTCCACTGAAATGTCATGCAGTGTTACGAGGAAGAATCCTTCATATTTGGCTATGGCTATTGGGAGCGTCACACAGTTGGAAGAAGTAGATACAGCAACTAGGGGCCATTGCGACAGTCATGTGTTTGCTTCAGTGATAAAATGCCAGAGATGTGGGCGTGATTGCCTTCTCCAAGAACCGTCTCATCAGACAGAGAGCCATGGCGACAGTCACGTGTTTGCTTCAGTGATAAAATGCCAGAGATGTGGGCGCGATTGCCTTCTCCAAGAACCTTCTCATCATACAGAGCGCTACAAGTGGGGACAATTAGGCCACAAAGCACAGGAGCGTAGAAGTAAGAAACAGGAAAATCGGTATCAGCAAATCGTTCGTTAAACAGATTAGAGAACGTGTCAGCTGCCAGAAAATGTTCTCCATTAAATGTAATACTGCACGATTAGATGTAAAGATGGACTGCTGCTTGTGGAGATTCGTTGGTGGAAAGGAACACAGGTCTTTGACAGACGCTGGAGCACATGTATTGGTCATCGCACTGGATCTCTTGGGTAAAAAGACACTACAGTCTACACATTACACGTTATGCAGAGCTGGTGATAATGAGATAAGTTGTGTAGAAAACACTATTAAATTTTAGTACAAAATTCAAATGGCTCTGAGCAATATGGGACTTAACATCTGAGGTCATCAGTTTTCTAGACTTAGAACTTCTTAAACCTAACTAACATAAGGACATCACACACATCCATGCCTCAGGCAGGATTCAGACCTGCGGCCATAGCAGCAGTGTGATTCTGGACTGACGAAAGTTTAGCATTGGGGCTAAAACTTTTCCAAGCTAGGTAGTGCAGTGGTTAGCCCACTGGACTCGCAGTCGGGAGGACGACGGTTCAATCCCGCATTTGGCCATCCTGATTTAGGTTTTCCCTGATTTCCTCAAATCACTTCAGGCAAATGCCGGTAAGGTACCTTCGAAAGGGCACGGCCGACTTCCTTCCCCATCCTTCCCTAATCCAATGAGACCGATGACCTCACTGTTTGGTCTGTTCCCCAAACAACCCAACTCCTCCCCCCAAAACATTTTCTGAGCATGTGGAGTATTGCGACATGTTGGTGAACGGTATTCTGCAACTCTCAGGCTTCATTTCCTTACTAAGAATCGATATTTTCTGGCATACAGCTGAGCTAGAAGGGTTTTTGTTTCCACAGGGTGATACTGCCACAAGCAAAGCGATGTGATACAAGATGCACCGATCATTGAGGCATTGCCAACTGCACTGCGTGTACACAAGCTAAAAATGAATTCCCATGATAACATACTGTCAGGTACAGGGAACTTTGTTTGGGTCTCTGTAGGCAAGGACTTACCACAAGAAATATTAGTGTGGTCGAGCCACTTGAAAATAACGACCATATGGATTTAATGCACGTTTTTGTACACAGAGGTGTAGCATACGTAAGTAACATGAATGGTGAATGTATGGTTCCAATTAACCTCTGCTACATAAGGGAGAAAAACCCCCAGTTATTGTTATGTCTTTTAATATAACTCAATGTTTTTCCTACTGAATGACAGACTCTCTCAGAACGCCCACTTGCCCATGAGTGTAATGTACTGGTTCTGAATTTCTTAATGCTGATAATCAGCACCACTGGTTTGTTAAATCAAACATGAAATCCATTCAAATGGTTCGAATGACTCTGAGCACTATGGGACTTAACATCTGAGGTCATCAGTCCCCTAGAACTTAGGACTACTTAAAACTAATTAACCTAAGGACATCACACACATCCATGCTGAGGCAGGATTCGAAGCTGCGACCATAGTGGTCACATGGTTCCAGACTGAAGTGCCTTGAACCGCTCGGCCACACCAGGCGACCCATATAATCCATTCCTTGGTTCATTATCACTCACTGTCTCATTTGGTCCAGACTCTAGTATCTGTACTACTGTTTCTGCCTGCTGGTTAGGCATTACTATCATAGATGGAAAACCAAAAAAGTTATCTACTACCCTAGGATATAACAGTTTCCTGCTGGTGTTCGAGCAAATGGTCTGAGAATGTCCATACCAATCATCTGAAACAGTTTATTTTCCTCTGGTAAGTTCTCCAATGATTTACTTCCACCCTTTGAGTGCATGGAACACAGTTTTTACGTAACGTTCGACATCATGTTTGTGTGTCATCCACCATTGATTTTGCACAACTCTGTGTCCTGTGGTTCTTCTGTTACTGTGTTCAGCTAAAACTGGATCATGAACCTGCCTAAACATTTTATTTCGTCATTTCCCTGGTACCACTGTATGTAACCCACACCTTGTCTCTCTGCCCATACTGAAATGTCACTTTTCAGGAAAGTGCTGACAGTTTGGTCTATGTCTACCCTGGTTCATTGCACAGTATGAATTTTGTGGATGCTGCTATCCTTTTAACTATACGATTTAGCTGGTCAATTTATTACTTCAAAATCGAATTCACTCAGCCATAAGGCCCATCTAGGTACTTGGCTCATTGGATATTTAAGTCATATAACCATTTCAATGTTGCATATTAGTTATTACTTTGAAGTATCGTCCTTACAAATTACACTGAAAATAACTTGATACATATATTAGTGACGCCATTTTCTTCTGAGGAACCAATTTCTTTTTCTTTCTTACTAAGTTCTCTTGATGTGCATCTTATTGGATGTTTCTTCCATCTTGAAATGCAATTTAAGGCAAAGCTGCTGCTCTTGATGTTGGTTTATAAACTCTTCCATTATAGTTCGCGATTGCTGTGGGACTATATATGGTTTCTTATCCATAGGCAACTCATTGCCAATATGAATATGGTGTTGTGTTAGTGATGAGGCAGGCAATGGTCCAGGAGGATCAAATAATTCAGCGTGCCCTTCTAATAGTGTCTCCATACTCCATTATCCTGTCTCTCTGTATGTGATACTTCCCTCCTCAATGAGGTTAAACTGACATGCTGTTCCAGGACTGCACAGACTTAAGCGAAATTCTTATACAATTCATCTTCATCCAGTACTCCTAAGCTGATTATCATAGTACATCATGACAGACTCACCTTTCCAGAACTAATGTTATCAAAACTTGCAGTCACAACGCTACTTCCATCAAATTCCCATACATAGGGCAAAATACACTGACAGAAAAAATAACACAAAACCATTAAATAATTAATGTAGAGTAATGAAATATTGGGAATACATTTGTCTAGCTAACACATTTAGCTGATTAATTTTTCAAGATCACAGGTTACTGTGAGAGCAAGATAAGGCATTAAAATTGTGAAACAATGGTACATTAATAACCAGTGTAAATGCCAGAATGTTGAAGCAAGTATGCAAACGTGCATGTATTATATTGTACAGGTGCTGGATGTCAGTTTGCGGGATGGAGTTCCATGCCTGTTACACTTTATTGGTCAATAAAGGGATTGTTTCTGCTGTTTGTGGATGATACTGGAGCTGTTGTGTGATGATATCCCATAAATGATCGACTGGAGACAGATCTGGTTATCAAGTGGTACGAGGGTGAGCCTTATCCTGCTGAAAACATCACTGGAATACTGTTCACAACTGGTAACACAACAGGTCAAACCACCAGATTAACGCCAAATCACCAGACTAACGTACAAATTTGCAGTCAGGGCATATGGGATAACCATGAAGGTGCTCCTGCTGTCAAACGAAATCAAGTGTAAGTCCAGTGTGTCTGGCACACAGTCTAGTTAGTTATAGACCTTCAATTGGCCTCTGTCTAATCAATACGTGGCCATCAGTAGTACCAAGAAAGACCAAGATTCTGCCATTAAATGAGCTCTTGTTTGACACAACTGAAGTCATAAATGACAGTAGTGTGAATTCAGTCGAATGCACGCTACAGGGCATCTGGTTCAGAGTAGCCACTTTGTAACAGTTTGTTACACACGTGGTCTGGGGAGAGCTTCTTTGATTAGTAATCAGAATCTTCTCCGTCCCAAGTTCAAAACCCGCCACCACTGAAATTTTGTCTAATAAACAGCATTCGCGCCTGAAGACTTCCAGCATAAGAAGTCACCCTCATTCTGCCAATGGCCTTGCCAAGGAGGGAAGAGGAGCCGTCACAGGTTCAGGGCACTTTCTTGTCTTGGGTGGGAAATTTAAAGGCGGAAGAATTAGCAATGATCAACGGCATGTGAATGCAGTCGGCAATGGAAACCATAGCATTAAAGACATGTAACATGTGTCCATAGGACATGTGGCCTGTAATTGAAAAAGTGTCAAGATGATCTCTCCGTTGGCAAAAGATTCCTAAATAGTTCCCCATTTGGATCTTTAGGAGGAAAAGATTGAATAACCAACGAAAGTATAACGTTCTATGTCAGAAACTTTAACGTGGCAGGAAAGCTAAAAAATCTGAAAAAGGAAATGCAAAGGCTTAATTTAGATATACACTGCTGGCCATTAAAATTGCTACACCACGAAGATGATGTGCTACAGACGAGAAATTTAACCGACAGGAAGAAGATGCTGTGATATGCAAATGATTAGCTTTTCAGATCATTCACACAAGGTTGGCGCCGGTGGCGACACCTACAACGTGCTGATATGAGGAAAGTTTCCAACCGATTTCTCATACACAAACAGCAGTTGACCGGCGTTGCCTGGTGAAACGTTGTTGTGATGCCTCGTGTAAGGAGGAGAAATGCGTACCATCACGTTTCCGACTTTGATAAAGGTCGGATTGTAGCCTATCGCGATTGCGGTTTATCGTATCACGACATTGCTGCTCGCGTTGGTCGAGATCCAATGACTGTTAGCAGAATATGGAATCGGTGGGTTCGGGAGGGTAATACGGAGCGCCGTGCTGGATCCCAACGGCCTCGTATCACTAGCAGTCGAGATGACAGGCACCATATCCGCATGGCTGTAATGGATTGTGCAGCCACGTCTCGAGCTTTGAGTCAACAGATGGGGTCGTTTGCAAGACAACAACCATGTGCACGAACAGTTCGACGACGTTTGCAGCAACATGGACTATCAGCTCGGAGACCATGGCTGCGGTTTCCCTTGACACTGTATCACAGACAGGAGCGCCTGCCATGGTGTACTCAACGACGAACCTGGGTGCACGAATGGCAAAACGTCATTTTTTCGGATGAATCCAGGTCCTGTTTACAGCATCATGATGGTCGCATCCGTGTTTGGCGACATCGTGGTGAACGCACATTGGAGGCGTGTATTCGTCATCGCCATACTGGCGTATCACCCGGCGTAATGGTATGGGGTGCCATTGGTTACACGTTTCGGTCACCTCTTGTTCGCATTGACGGCACTTTGAACAGTGGACGTTACATTTCAGATGTGTTACGACCTGTGGTTCTACCCTCCATTCGATCCCTGCGAAACCCTACATTTTAGCAGGATAATGCACGCTCGCATGTTGCAGGTCCTGTATGGGCCTTTCTGGATACAGAAAATGTTTGGCTGCTGCCCTGGCCAGAACATTCTCCAGACCTCTCACCAACTGAAAACGTCTGGTCAATGGTGGCCGAGCAATTGGCTCGTCACAATACGCCAGTCACTACTCTTGATGAACTGTGGTATGGTGTTGAAGCTTCATGGGCAGCTGTACCTGTACACGCCATCCAAGCTCTGTTTGACGCAATGCCCAGGCGTATCAAGGCCTTTATTATGGCCAGAGGTGGTTGTTCTGGGTACTGATTTCTCAGGATCTATGCACCCAAATTGCGTGAAAATGTAATCACGTGTAAGTTTTAGTATAATATATTTGTCCAATGAATACCCGTTTATCATCTGTATTTCTTCTTGGTGTAGCAATTTTAATGTTCAGTAGTGTAGTAGGGGTCGGTGAAGAGAAACAGAAAGAAGACAAGGATTTCTGGTCAGCTGAGTATAGGGTAATATAAGAGGCAGCAGAAAATGGTGTAACGGAAATAAGATTCGTTA
Organism: Schistocerca piceifrons; assembly: GCF_021461385.2. Taxonomy (NCBI): domain Eukaryota; kingdom Metazoa; phylum Arthropoda; class Insecta; order Orthoptera; family Acrididae; genus Schistocerca; species Schistocerca piceifrons. Next base: position 421,102,972 of record NC_060142.1, on the reverse strand, counting down.
TGAATAGGAAGGTAGGACAGAGTGTGTGTTGCTGTTAACAGTTCAGTGATAGGGTTGTTCTCATCAGAATCGACAACAAACCAACACCGACAACAATAGTCTCAGTATACATGCCTATGTTGCAAGCTGAAGATGAAGAAATAGAGAAAGTACGTGAGGATATTGAAAGGGTAACACAATACGTAAAGGGAGATGAAAATCTAATAGTCATGGGGGACTGGAATGCATTTGCAGGGGAAGGAGTAGAAGAAAAGTTCACAGGAGAATATGTTCTTGGGACAAGGAATGAGAGAGGAGAAAGGCTAATTGAGTTCTGTAATAATTTTCATCTAGTAATGGCGAATACTCTCTTCAAGAATCACAAGAGTAGGGGGTATACTTGGAAAAGGTCGGGTGATCCGCTAAAATCAGATCATGATCAAGCAGAGATTCCAAAATCAGATACTGGATTGTAAGGCATACTCGGGAGCTGATATAAACGTAGTTCACAGTGTAGTATTGATGAAGCGTAGACTGAAGTTTGAGAAATTAGTCAGGACGAACCAATATGCAAAGAAGAGGGATTCGGAAATACCAAGGAATGACGAGATAAGTATTCTCTAAGGCTATAGATACAGCAATAAGGAATAACTCGGTAGACAGTATAGTTGAAGAGGAATGGACATCTCTAAAAAGGGGAATCACAGAAGTTGGAAAGAAAAACATAGGTACACAGAAGGTAACTACGAAGATACCATGGGCAACAGAAGAAATACTTTAGCTGATCGATGAAAGGAGGAAGTACAAAAATGTTCAAGGAAATTAAGGAGTACAGTAATATACGTCGCTGAAGGATGAAACAAATAGGTAGTGTAGGAAAGCTTAGACGAAATAGCTGCAGAAGAAATCGAAAAAGAAATTACTGTCAAAAGACTGACTCAGCATACAGGAAAGGCAAAATAACCTTTGGTGAAATTAAAAGCAAGGGTGGTAAGAGTGCAACGGGAATTCTACTGTTAAATGCAGAGGATAGAACGGATATGTGGAAAGAATACATTGAAGGCCTCTATGAGGAGGAAGATTTGTCTGCTGTCATAGATGAAGAAAAAATAGAAGTGGATGTAGAAGAGATAGGCGATCCAGTATTAGAATCAAAATTTAAGAGAGATCAAATAAGGCAGAAGAGATAGATAACATTCTCTCGTAATTTCTAAAATCGTTGGGAGAAGTGACAACAAAACGACTATTCACTTTGGTGTGTAGAACGTTTGCGTCTGGCGACATACCATCTGACTATCGGAAAAATATCGTCCATACAATTCCGAAGACTGCAAGAGCAGACAAGTCCGAGAATTATCAGGCAATCAGCTTAACCGCTCATGCATCGAAGTTGCTGACAAGAATAATATACAGAAGAATGGAAAAGAAAATTGAGGACGTGTTAGATGACGATCAGTTTGGCTTTAGGAAAAGTAAAAGCACCAGAGAGGCAATTCTGACACTGCTTTTGATAATGGAAGTAAGACTAAAGAAAAATGAAGGCATTTCATGGGATTTATCGACCTGGGAAAGGCTTTCGACAATATAAAATGCTGCAAGATGTTCGAAATTCTGAGAAAAATAGGGGTAAGCTGTGGGGAGAGACGGACAATATACAATACATACAGTACCCAAGAGGAAATAATAAGAGTGGCCGACCAGAACGATGTGCTTGGATTAAAAAGGGTGTAAGACAGGGATGTAGCCTTTCATCTGTACTGTTCAATCTGTACATCGAATAAGCAATGTTAGAAATAAAATAAAAGTTCAGGAGTGGAATTAAAAATCAAGATGAAAAGATATCAATGATACGATTCGCTGATGACATTGCTATCCCCACTGAAAGTGAAGAAGCATTACATGATCTGCTGAATGGAATGAACAGTCTAATGACACAGAATATGGATTAAGAGTAAATCGAGCGAAGATGAAAGTAATGAGAAGTAGCAGAAATGGGAACAATGAGAAGCTTAACATGAGGATTGATGGTCACAAAGTAGATTAAGGAATTCTGCTACGTAAGCCGCAAAATAACCAATGACGGACGGAGCAAGGAAGACATCAAAAGCAGACCAGCACTGGCGGAAACAGCATTCCTGGCTGAGAGAAATCTACTAGTATTAACCATAGGCCTTAATTTGAGGAAGAAATTTCTGAAAATGTACGTTTGGAGTACAACATTGTATAATAATGAAACACGGTTTTTGATAAAACCGGAACAGTAGAGAATCGAACCATTTGAGATGTGGTACTACAGACGAATGTTGAAAATTAGGTGGATTGTTAAGGCAACGAATGAGGAGGTTCTGCGTAGAGTCGGAGAGGAAAGAAATACAGAGCGAGTCAAAAGTCCTTGGACACCTTCGTAAGTTGGAAAATTAAAGGGAAAATAGAAATGTGATGATCGGAACATAGATTTGATGTGGGGCCGCAACTTTTGAAGTGAATGTCATTCATGGCCGCCATCTTGAAATCCCCCATTTTGGATTCAAGTCATTTTTTTTCAATGGGAAGGAGGGTGTTTGACACATCAAATAACACTCGCTTGAGCTCTGGAACTGAGTGGTGTAATTTGTTTTTGTCTCTCTTGTACAGTTTATACACTCCTGGAAATTGAAATAAGAACACCGTGAATTCATTGTCCCAGGAAGGGGAAACTTTATTGACACATTCCTGGGGTCAGATACATCACATGATCACACTGACAGAACCACAGGCACATAGACACAGGCAACAGAGCATGCACAATGTCGGCACTAGTACAGTGTATATCCACCTTTCGCAGCAATGCAGGCTGCTGTTCTCCCATGGAGACGATCGTAGAGATGCTGGATGTAGTCCTGTGGAACGGCTTGCCATGCCATTTCCACCTGGCGCCTCAGTTGGACCAGTGCTCGTGCTGGACGTGCAGACCGCGTGAGACGACGCTTCATCCAGTCCCAAACATGCTCAATGGGGGACAGATCCGGAGATCTTGCTGGCCAGGGTAGTTGACTTACACCTTCTAGAGCACGTTGGGTGGCACGGGATACATGTGGACGTGCATTGTCCTGTTGGAACAGCAAGTTCCCTTGCCGGTCTAGGATTGGTAGAACGATGGGTTCGATGACGGTTTGGATGTACCGTGCGCTATTCAGTGTCCCCTCGACGATCACCAGTGGTGTACGGCCAGTGTAGGAGATCGCTCCCCACACCATGATGCCGGGTGTTGGCCCTGTGTGCCTCGGTCGTGTGCAGTCCTGATTGTGGCGCTCACCTGCACGGCGCCAAACACGCATACGACCATCATTGGCACCAAGGCAGAAGCGACTCTCATCGCTGAAGACGACACGTCTCCATTCGTCCCTCCATTCACGCCTGTCGCGACACCACTGGAGGCGGGCTGCACGATGTTGGGGCGTGAGCGGAAGACGGCCTAACGGTGTGCGGGACCGTAGCCCAGCTTCATGGAGACGGTTGCGAATGGTCCTCGCCGATACCCCAGGAGCAACAGTGTCCCTAATTTGCTGGGAAGTGGCGGTGCGGTCCCCTACGGCACTGCGTAGGATCCTACGGTCTTGACGTGCATCCGTGCGTCGCTGCGGTCCGGTCCCAGGTCGACGGGCACGTGCACCTTCCGCCGACCACTGGTGACAACATCGATGTACTGTGGAGACCTCACGCCCCACGTGTTGAGCAATTCGGCGGTACGTCCACCCGGCCTCCCGCATGCCCACTATACCCCCTCGCTCAAAGTCCGTCAACTGCACATACGGTTCACGTCAACGCTGTCGCGGCATGCTACCAGTGTTAAAGACTGCGATGGAGCTCCGTATGCCACGGCAAACTGGCTGACACTGACGGCGGCGGTGCACAAATGCTGCCCAGCTAGCGCCATTCGACGGCCAACACCGCGGTTCCTGGTGTGTCCGCTGTGCCGTGCGTGTGATCATTGCTTGTACAGCCCTCTCGCAGTGTCCGGAGCAAGTATGGTGGGTCTGACACACCGGTGTCAATGTGTTCTTTTTTCCATTTCCAGGAGTGTAGGTTATTAATGTTCAAGCTTGGGAAATTACCTTCATACCGACTGCTACAACACATGTTCTACATGTCGTCCATCCCGTGCAATGCACAACTGTAGTCGCCCCAACCACTCTGACTGCACATGGAGGAGAGTGTCTCCTGAAATTTGGTCACAGGCGTGTTGTATGCGTTCCTGCAGGTGTCTCAAATCACGGATGCTCTCAGCATGCACTGTCTGCTTAAGATGTCCCCATAGATAAAAATCAAGGGGCGTTAAGTTAGAGGATCTGGGCTGCCACTCCACGGGACCACGACGACCAATCCACTTCCCTGGCAGTTGCTCCTCCAAGGGTATCAGATACTGTGGTGCAGTTAAGGTGTTATAAATGAAAAATGGCCCAATGATGTGGGTGTCCCATATGCCACACCACACCATCACCTTCGCTGGACTATGTTCTCGAATTGGGGCAACCCAGTTCGGATTTGCGTCACTCCAGTATCGACAATTATGTCGATTAACCTCCCCGTTCAAAGTGAAATACGCTTCGTCACTGAACAGTATGCCCTTGGCAAACGAAGGATCCAGTTCGTGTTGTTCAGTAGCCCACAGGCAGAACTCCAACCGGCGATCAGGGTCATCCTCGTTAAGTCGATGTTGCATCTGCAGCTTGTAGGATGCCACTTATTGGTGTGCAATATCCGGACAACGGAGGTTTGGCTTATTCCACATGCTAGGGCCACACGACGGGTACTTCGTTTAGGACTTTTCACAAACTATGCAACAACCGCAGTTGCAGTTTCCTCATTGGTGGCAGTCCTTGGTCGCCCACTACGTGCCATATCGTGTACTGAGCCGGTCTCCCGGAATTTGGTGATCACGTGAGCCACCGTGCTGTGCGATACCGGTTCTCTGTCTGGGTGCCGTCTGTTGCAGTCAGCTGCTATTGTTCGGTAGCTGCGTTCCACTGATATAAGGATGATTTTGTTCTTCTGTTCACGTTTCAGACCCATTTTAGATCACATGGAACACAGAGAGACATGAGTAGGTATCAAGGTAACTTGAACGTTAATAACTTCTAAACTGTACAAGATAGGCAGAAACAAATTACATCACTCAATTCCAGAGCTCAAGCGAGTGTTATTTGATGTGTCATACACCCCCCTTCCCATTAAAAAAAATGACTTGAATCCAAAATGGTAGGTTTCAAGATGGCAGCCATGAATGACATTCACTCCAAAAGTTGCGGCCCCACGTCAAAACCTATGTTCCCATCATCACATTTCAATTTTACCTTTAATCTTCCAACTTATGAAGGTGTCCAAGGACTTTTGACTCGCCCTGTATACGGAAAACAGTGCAAAGAGAAGGGACAAGATGATAGGACATTTACGATTGGCGCAAAGTTTGAATATACATCATCTTTCAGATATAGAAATACACTTACCAACTTTCGTTTGTTCGCACAACTCCTTCTTGGAGGGGCGATTCCTTTTTCCGTCATTGTACGTTGTGAAAAACATTGTGCTTTATCTGATTCTTCGTTCTGAGGAGAAGTCTCAACTACAAAGAGAGTTAATCAGCAGATAAGCTCCTACATCAACCCAGGTTAATTTGCTGGTACCTATTGGCATAATACCAGTTGACTGGCATAATGCCAGTTGACTGGAGGTTTAGGCGGCCTCATCTGGCCTAGGGGTGTTCCTTGTGACAGTATACCCATACTTGCTACATACACTTCAGATCCAGTATCTAATAAGAATTTGAACAACTTCCCTTTCAAATAAATGGTCAGAAAGATGTCTGCCACTGTGTCTGTACAGGGGGGACCGGTGCTAACCCTAATCGGGAGGATTGTACAGTGAACACACCGCCTCCTTCTCCGTTCAGTGGCGGCATATGGGGCGCACATTGTGACCACCTTCCCTGTCTCTGTGAACTTTTCTTCGAACATGCGCCTACATGCACAACATTGTTGTTCTCCGCAATTATGCTACATATGACCTGTACGACCACGTCGAAAATATTTGATATTGTTATTAAATATTACTATCTTTTTCCTACCGTTTGGCGACCACATCAATTTCAACTTTTGCTACCGCAGTTTCACTGCTCATTCAGAGCCTTTAGGAATTCCATACGAGCCCTAAGTGACGATTCTAGCAGTAAACCCTATGCAAACGCATCGTAAACTCTCTCTTCAACTTCCTGTAAGTTGGCCTTATTTTCCTTCTCATCCTCAGTGAACTCCTATGTATTCATATTTGTTTTGCAAACATAGTCCACAAAACTCTGTACTAATTCCCCGCGTCTCCGAAATAGTCCATTAATCTGCTCACTTTAGTATCTCGTTGCGTTTTTCCTCCCCTTTCCCGCTAGTAAGCCTTCCCTCAGGTTGTCAAATGACTGTGCTTCTCTTAATTTCTCGTGGAACATCAGATACAGCGCTGCCTCCCCCGCTAACTTTAGTTTAGCTGTACTGAATAATTTCCCAACCTGGAAGCTGTATACAAACTATCAAAAAACACGAAGACGACTTCCCGTGATTTCCCACAAAATGGAGTGACCAAAGAAGCCGAGTTAGCATCAAGGATAGGTGCACTAGGCTGAGGCAGTTCCCTTCTTTCCTTCCTTAGTTGCCTTCATTCTGCCTGCAGCTAAGCTACATGATTTACCAGATTCCGAATAGCCTCCTCAGACAGAATTACTTATCCGTATTTCCTGATTACTACTAGCACAAGAATACCTAAATAATAAAAAGTAAAAAAGGGAAAACAAAGGAGTACTTGATTTATCAGATGCAGAATAGCCTCCAGAGCCGGAACTGCTTATCTATATTGCCTGCTTACTATCAACAAAAGAATACCCAAAATTTTACAAAATGAAAAGGAAGAAGAAATGATATGCAAACAACCACATAGGTCCAAAAATCTCTGAAATCTGTACTGACTCATATAGCTGCATGAGATGTTCTTGCTGCACAACAACTTAACTGCTGCCATCCATGTTCATCTTCGGCATTTCTTCTTCATCTTCTTCTTCTCTCTCTCTCTCTCTCTCTCTCTCTCTCTCTCTCTCTCTCTCTCTCTCTTTCCTTTTTCTTTTTTTTTCTTTTTTTTAATACGATCAGTAGTCCTGTGGCTGCTGGCATCGATGGTGGGCAAGGCGAATACACTGTCACTGTGTCTCTTGGTGCACCGATTTCAGGCAACACAGTCAGTGACAGTGCGGAGCGAGCTCCGTGGCCGTTGTGTCAAGGGAAGTCTAGTGCCCCTAGCTGGCAGTCTGGCTGGGGTCGATTGTTGTGACAGTGAGTACGACAGACTTCATCTCACCAAAGTGCCACCTTGCACAACAGTTCCCCGTATCAAGCTACGGAGATGCAGATTTCATAGTTCCGTGAAGACAGCAAAGCGATGAGCTTCTTAAGTGCAAGGGTAGTCAGACAGAAGGCAAATGTTTGAGATCCAGCTACCGTAGTAGTGACAGGATAATTGGTACAGCGCTGAAAAGCACAAACAGCACATCACATTTCTGCCCAGCTGTTCGGAAACGACGCCTGGTCTGGGAGAGGTTTAAAAGCAGGTGTTTTGGTCGATTTTGTGGAAGTATCCGCAGTTTCGTATCGCGCAGAAGTGTTCTGGAACAGGACAATGACCAAAGCGGCTGTCATCAAGCGGTAGTCAATCAAACCAGTGTGGGTTACCGAAGGCTGGTCCAAAGGCATTGTCGGGTGCAAGGAGGCAAATAGTGGACACAGGCGAGGCTCAAAGGACAACAGCATTGGCAGGTCACTGACCACAGCTGCTAACCGAGATGATGGTTGCGTCCGTGGTGCTCCGTTCATGGCTCCAAGAACTGCTGCAGTTCGTCCTGCTAAAGTACTGTCTACAGTCATGTTTCTCTACATGTCGTAGCCACCCTGTACATGTAGGATGGATCATAAGTGAGGAAAGAGACAATGACGAACCAAAACATTATGAACACTCCCCACCGCAAGACTGAATGGCACATGGTGGCGTCGTGAGCTTGTTGTGGATTAAGAAAACTTTATAAATGGAGTAGAGACGAATAGGCAATCATCTTAGGGAAATATAGGCACCAAATGGGGAAATCCCACTCACATGAGCGACTTTGCCAAAGAGCAGATTCAAATGTAAAGAAGAACAGCAGTCAGTGCCAAAATCCGTAATTTATTACGGATCTAGTTTTCTACTGTGACATAATCATCATCGGTGCCAAACTATAAACCACAAAAAATCAAGAACAGATAGAAAATATGTAAATAACGCAGTTATACGAATCCAAAACAGCGATAACATACCATTACCAGAAAAGTCATATTGTCGCAGAAGAAGATAAGTAGCGCCGTGATGTAGTGGTTATGATACTAAACTGTTGCATGGAGGGTCTTAAGTTAAAAATTCACCTGGACTGTACAATTTTAATTTCTATATTCGGTTCGAGTATATTCTAGAAGTATCCACAAATGTCAAGAATCATTGTACTGGAATGTTCTGTAGCTGTTTATATACTGTATGTGTTCGGGCCGGAGACAGTTCGCTCCGTGCTCTTGTATGTTCAAGTGCTGAATAAACCTTCGTTAAGTGAAGTTAGTGCTCGTCATTCATCTAATTACACCTTCTTCAACGTGACATTATTCTGGTGGAGGCGTTGGGTACTGGAACTTGTGGTAGCGCACATTATCGACGACACAGTGGCTCCCACCACGCCACGACAGAGCCGCCGTTTACGTGGCGAGAAACCCGAGTTCCAGCCATATTCAACAGATAGCAATCTATTGGAGGCAGAAGAAGAAGAGGACGTTACGATGACAGCAACTGTGTGCCACCACATCAGACATCCTTCCGGGTTCTCTGCTGAAGATGTCCAAGTTCCAAACAAGTGGCTGAAGGTATTTGAGCGTGTAGCCAAATTTAACAAATGGGATGACACCGTGTGTTTGGCTAACGTATTTTTCTACTTGGAGAGCACTGCCAAGCAATGGTATGAGAAAAATTAGGAGAAGTTCACAAGCTGGGAAGTATTCCAGGCGGAAGTGCTCAAATATTTCGGCGACACACAACGACAGAAGTGCAAGGCTGAAGATCTACATCTACATCTACATGGATACTCTGCAAACCACATTTAAGTGCCTGGCAGAGGGTTCATCGAACCACATTGCCACTTCTCTGTTATTCCAATCTCGTACAGCGCGAGGAAAGAATGAGCACCTATATCTTTCCGTAGGAGCTCTGATTTCCCTTATTTTATCGTGGTGATCGTTCCTCACTATGTAGGTCGGTGTCAAAAAAATATTCAACTACCACTTTTCGCACCATTCAGATATTTTTTTTCTAAATCGTTTTGTAGTTTTTTTTTATCTTCTGATGACTTCATTAGTCGATAAACTACAGCGTCATCTGCAAACAACGGAAGAAAGCTGCTCAGATTGTCTCCTAAATCGTTTATATAGATAAGGAACTGCAAAAGGCCTATAACACTACCTTGAGGAACGCCAGAAATCACTTCTGTTTTACTCGATGACTTTCCGTCAATTACTACGAACTGTGACCTCACTGACAGGAAATCGCTAATCCAGTCGCATAACTGGGACGATATTCCATAAGCATGCAATTTCACTACGAGCTGCTTGTGTGGTACAGTGTCAAAAGCCTTCCGGAAATCCAGGAATACGGAATAGATCTGAAATCCCTTGTCAATAGCACTCAGGACTTCATGTGAATAAAGAGCTAGTTGTGTTCCACAGAAAAGATGTTTTCTAAATCTGTGTAGACTGTGTGCCAGTAGACCGTTTCCTTCGAGGTAATTCATAATGTTCGAACACAATATATGTTCTAAAATCCTACTGCATATCGACGTTAACGATATGGGCCTGTAATTTAGTGGATTACTCTTACTACCTTTCATGAATATTGGTGTGACCTGTGCAACTTTCCAGTCTTTGGGTACGGATATTTCGTCGAGCGAACGGTTGTATATGATTGTTAAGTATGGAGCTAATGCATCAGCATACTCCGAAAGGAATCTAATTGGTATACAGTCTGGATCAGACGACTTGCTTTTATTAAGTGATTTGAGTTGCTTCACTACTCCGAGGATTTTTACTTCTACGTTACCCATGTTGGCAGCTGTTCTCGATTTGAATTCTGGAATATTTACTTCGTCTTCTTTTGTGGAGGCATTTCGGGAGGCTGTGTTTAGTAACTCTGCTTTGACAGCACTGTCTTCAATAGTATCTACATTGCTATCGCGCAGAGAAGGCATTGATCGTTTCTTGCCGCCAACATACTTCACAAACGACCAGAATATCTTTGGATTTTCTAACAGTTTTCGAGACGAAGTTTCGTTGTGGAAACTATTAAAGGCATCTCGCATTGAAGTCCGCGCTAAATTACGAGCTTCTGTAAAAGATAGCCAATCTTGGGGATTTTGCGTCTGTCTAAATTTGGCATGTTTGTTTCGTTGTTTCTGCAGCAGTGTTCTAACCCGTTTTGTGTACCAAGGAGGATCAGCTCCGTCGTTTGTTAATTTATTTGGTATAAATCTTTCAATTGTTGCCGATACTATTTCTCTGAATTTAAGCCACATCTGGTCTACAATTATATTATTAATTTGGAATGAGAGGAGATTGTCTCTCAGGATGTGAAATTTTATCTGCTTTTTTGAATAAGTACATTTTTCACTTATTTTTCGAGGATTTGGGGATTACAATATTCAATCTCGCTACGACAACCCTGTGTTCACTAATCCCTGACTCGGTTTTGATGCTCGTTATTAACTCAGGATTATTTGTTGCTAAGAGGTCAAGTGCGTTTTCAAAACCGTTTACAATTCGCGTGGGCTCATGAACTAACTGCTCGAAATAATTTTCAGAGAATGCGTTTAGCACAATTTCGGATGCTATTTTATGCGTACCTCCGGAATTAAACGTGTATTTTCGCCAACATATCGAAGGTAAATTAAAGTCACCACCAACTACTATTGTATGAGTCGGGTACTTGTTTGAAAAAGATAAGCTAATGTGCAGGGCACAGCGTCCAGGAGAAACTACAGCATCCTACATTCAAGGCTCTTTAAGCTATGTAAAATTGTTGACCCTAGAATGAAGGAGGAAGATAAGGTTGCACATCTCATGAAAGCTGTTGCCGAGGACATGTATCAAGCCCTACTCCAGAAGGAGGCTTCTTCAGCAGACGACTTCATAAAATGGTGCTAGTACATCAAAAAAGAATTATACGCAAGAAGTTTGAACGGCTTCCAAACGTCGTATGGATGTCTGTGATGGAGGAAGGAACTCATTTCACAAGTGTTCTTCGTCAGATAGTGCGACAGGAAGTTCAGAAGGCACTTGGATTGCACGGCGAGCAAAAAACCGCGACTCTTCAAGAGGTCATAAGAGAGAAAGTGGAACAGACATTGAACCCAATCTCTCGTCCTTCATTTCCCTTTAAAACGATAAAAAAGTCGGGACCCAGGCGGAGTTACGTTCCTACAATGCCGAATGAGGAACCTGTTTGGGCACCATGGAAGACTGACGTCTGGAGGACCCAGGATAACCAACCAGTATGTTTCCACTGTGGACGACCGGGACATGTGGTGCGCTATTGTCGAGAAAGGCGGCGGGTATTTGATGACGGCCGCGCAGAAGACAGCAGACCGATCTTAGCCGACGCCAACTCCAGGACGACGAGGATGAACAAGAAGACGTGGATGCAGAACGACGTAGGTCACCATCGCCGCAAGCCAGCCGCTGGAGAGGACACTCCCAAACACGCCGATCAAAGTCTCCATTGCTGTTTAGAAGCTCCAGCCAATCACCTAGGCGCCGCACCTGGAAAACTAAAGGGTGCGACCTTCCTTGGAGGTGAGGCTGCCGAAAAGAAAAATCCTCCGCCGTCGATCACTACAAAAATGATAGGAAACTGCGTCGATATCCTCATTAATGGCCGACCAGCCCAAGCTCTTGTGGACTCTGGAGCACCATATTCAATCATTTCCGAGAAGTAACGTCGCCATCTGCAGAAAACCGTATTCGTCGACAGCAAAACATCTCTGCTGAAGGTGGCTAATGGGAAATATGGAAAACCTAAAGGAAGATGTACCATTCGTGTGGGTATAAGAGGCCGTACACATCCCTTAGAATTCATCGTCTTACAAAAGTGTAGTCATGATGTCATTCTCGGATGGAACTTTTGGAAAGCTTCTCAGGCAATTATAGATTGTGATGGCTCCAAGATTATGCTAGACAATATGAATACTGTGGACAAGAAGATGCGCATCCGAGTGTGTGGAGACTGTGTGTGCTGGATGAAGTGATCATTCGTGCACTCAGCGCTAGAAAGGTAACTGTCACGTGTTGCATCAACCCATGGATTTTGAAGTTAAATGTAAGAGAAGCATACCACTGGAGCCTAACTTGGTCATCACAGCCTCTGTCGTCTCGTTTAAGAACGGATTCGGTAATTTGTGGATAGCTAACTGTCGCCGAGAACCGCAAATCCTTCCAAGACGCATGTGCGTAGCGAACGCTGAGCCGTTAATTGACGAACAGCTGAGAGTCATAGAAACCTCCCATGCCGAGTCTGTGGACGAAATTAGCGCTACCACTACAAGATCTTCTAGCTCGACTATCTCACTAAGGAACAACAGAAGAAGCTACTTGCCATTCTTCTAGAGTTCTCTGAATGCTTCATTCCGCAGGTGAAGAGCAAATTAGACAAATCGACGGTGAAGCACCGGATTAGCACTGGACACTGGAGACCTTCAACCAGTAAGCCAGAGAGCATACCGTGTGTCAGCAACAGAACTTCGAATAATTCGCGACGAGGTAGAGAAATTGATGAAGAATGACATCATTCAGCCTTCGTAGAGCCCATGGTCGTCACCAGTTGTCCTCGTCAGGTAGAAGGATGGCAGTTGTCACTTTTGTGTTGATTACAGGAAGCTTAATGAGATAACTAAAAAGGAAGTTCACCCTCTTCCACGAATTGACGATACACTAGATTGTCTGAAGGGCGCTAAGTTTTTCTCAACCATGGACATGTACTCAGTATACTGGCAAATCGAAGTAGATGAGGCTGAACGTGAGAAAACTGCATTCATCACCTCTGAGGGCCTGTATGAGTTCAAGATAATGCCGTTTGGTTTGTGAAATGCGCCAGAAACTTTTTAAGGATGATGGATAATCTTCTAAGGCACCTGAAGTGGACGATGTGTCTTTGTTATTTAGATGACATAGTGTTTTCAGAGATATTTGATGAACACATAAAAAGACTTAGGGCCGTTCTTAAGTGTCTCCAACAAGGTGGACTGAAACTTAATCCAAGAAAGTGTCTCTTTGGAGCAAAAGAAATCAGCATACTTGGACATCTTGTGTCAAACTAAGGTGTGCGGCCAGACCCAGAAAAGGTGAGATCTATAACGGAATTGCCTATTCCTGAAAGTATTAGAGATGTGAGAAGCTTCCTCGGATTATGTTCTTATTACCTTCGCTTTATCAAAGACTTTTGTATCAAAGCCAGCCACTCCAAGAGTTGTTAAAAGCTGATTTATCTGTGGTGGTACTCAACAAAATACTTTCTATGTGCTGCGAAAAGATCTGACGGCTGACCCTGTACTTGGTCTGTACGATGAGAGAGCACCTACAGAACTACACACAGATGCCAGTGGGTATGGGATCGGTGTTGTTCAGGTGCAAATTTCGGATGGAAAAGGGAACGTTGTAGCCTATTCTTCTAGGACACTTATAAAAGCCGAGAGAAACTACTCAACTACAGAAAGAAAATGTCTTGCTGTGATCTGGGCCATGTACAAATATCGACAATATCTCTATGGAAGGTCATTCACAGTTGTTACAGACCACCATTCACTTTGTTGGTTGACAGGTCTTAAGGATCCTACAGGACGACTCGCCAGGTGGGCACTACGTCTTCAAGAGTATGACGTAACCACAGTGTACGAAACTGGAAGAAAACACCAAGATGCCGACTGTCTCTCAAGAAACCCTGTGCCAGATCATCAAGACTTTGATGAAGATAGTGACTATCTCGCTGCATTCCACCGAGTAGAAGGAGGACGCCAAGATATCTCAAATTATGCTTGCCTTATATCGTTCAGAGGATGTGAAAGGACAATTTAAGGTAGTTAATGGATTACTTTGTCAGAAAAACTTTGATCCGTTTGGAAAGAGGTGGCTACCAGTGATTTCTAAACACATACTCTTAGATGTTCTTCAGAAATTCCATGACACCTGAGGCCGGGCATTTAGGATTTATTAAGGCATACGATAGGATCCGCAAGAGATTTTTCTGGCCGGGTTTATTTAGGAGTGTCCGTCACTATGTGTCGCACTGTCGAGAGTGCCAGAGGAGAAAGGCAGTTCCTCAGAAACCACCTGGCCGACTCATACCAATACCACCAGCCGAAACGCCTTTCCAGCTTGTTGTCGTCTACTAGTGGCAATAGATGGATTATTGTTTGCACTGATTATCTGACACGCTATGCCATTACAAAAGCCGTGAAAACAACCGAAGCATCCGAAGTAGCAAAATTCATCGTGAAAGACATTGTGTTAAAACACGGTACCCCAAGGTCGTTAATTACGGATCGAGGGAAAGTTTTTCAATCGAATCTTGTGACAGAGATAAACCTTCGGTGCAGCATTACTCATCACATGACGACTGCCTACCATCCGCAAACTAACGAGCTTACTGAACATCTTAATAAGACCTTGGCTATCAATGTTTGTCAATGTTGAGCAGAGCAAATTGGATGAGTTGCTACCTTCCGTGACGTTTGCCTGCAACACCGCCAAAAAAGACACCACATGATTTACGCCATTTTTCCTGGCGCATGGGCGTGAGGCGACTACGACGATGGACACTGTGTTTCCGTTACATCCTGATGACGTGGACGACGACTACATCGTCCAGGTGTTCAGCAGAGCTGAGGAAGCCTGGCAGTTAGCTCGACTCTGCACGCTGCAGGCTCAAGAAAACGATTGCCGAAGGTATGAAGAGAACCGCCGCCCTGTTGTCTACCAACCGGGTGACCTCGTCCGGACCTTCACTCCTGTTCGGAAGGTTGGTCTCTCTGAGAAGCTCCTCAGATGCAACTTACGGCCTTATAAGGTTGTAAGACAGTTGTCTGATGTTACTTATGAAGTAGAAGATTTCGACCCCGACACGAGACGACGAAAGATGATAGATACGGTCCACGTCCTTCGAATGAAGCCCTATAAGGGTCCTGCAGCCCTGGATAAATTCGAAGCTCCAGCGACAGGCAACAAGCGGAAAGGTGACGAAGAGCGTAGCGACAAAAGAAGTTCTAAGAAGATCACCGCCAGGGTGAGAATCAGTCATCAGGAGTTGGAGTACGCAAGACCGATGACTCGTTCTCGGACTAGGACGTCGCAACACCGAGACGCTGTTTCCTTAAGGAGGCAGCAATGTCGCACCAGAAGTAGCGCCGTGGTGTAGTGGTTATGATACTAAACTGTTGAATGGAGGGTCGTGAGTTAAGAACTCACCTGGACTGCACAATTTTAATTTCTATATTCGGTTCGAGTACATTATAGAAGTATCCACAAATGTCAAGAATCATTGTAATGGAATGTTCTGTAGCTGTATATGTACTGTATGAGTTCTGGCCGGAGGCATTTCGCTCCGCGTTCATGTATGTGCAAGTGCTGAATAAACCTTCGTTAAGTGAAGTTAGTGTCCGTCATTCATCTAATTACACCTTCTTGTACGTGACAATATAGGCATAAAAATGTCACAGCGTAAAGATACAAGAATTGACGCAACCATTCATATGTCAGAAGTAAAACTGAAGCAGTTGCTTAAACCAGCACAGACAGCGAGAATATGTATAATTGAGAACCTGTAGTGGCCTGAATTGGAGTATTCACCCGAGAAACGATAGCTCAGCTTCATTGTAAACCACAACCGTTAAATAAATCTTAAAATAAAATATGTCTAGAATACGCAAATTATACAGTGAATACATACAAACGCATGAAAAGCGAACATCAGAACTCAAATGCAAAAAAATTCATGTAAGACAGGAGGCGTCCACAATGGGATTACATCGCTACAAAACCACGTCGAAATTTAAAATAAGGATAATTGAATAAAAATCAATTTACAAAAGTTTTATACAACATATTTTCTTATTGTGTGTCGAAAGCCATAAAGACATATTATGAATAACACCTGAAAAATCTTCAGACATATAAAATAACATAAAATAGTGCCACAAGAGGAATGAGGCGCCCCCTCAAAGATTATATTTTACAGAAGTAGTATTCTAATAGCACTTTATTTTACAGAACCCAATGTTTGGATATAATTTTATTTACACGCCCATATTCATATCTGTTCAAAAATGGTTCAAATGTCTCCGAGCACTATGGGACTTAACTGCTGTGGTCATCAGACCCTTAGAACTTAGAACTACTTAAACCTAACTAACCTAAGGACATCACACACATCCATGCCCGAGGCAGGATTCGAACCTGCAACCGTAGCAGTCGCGCGGTTCCAGACTGAAGCGCCTAGAACCGCTCGGCCACACCGGCCGGCATTCATGTCTGTTACCTACCTATAAAGCTATTGCTAATAGGTACATCAAATCACTCCGTTATGTAAGCAATTTAAAAATCCATAACTGATTTTTTTAGAAACTATGTTTACATGTTACATAAGAGAATTTTAGAAAAATATCCATTGCAAACTTTTAAGAAACTCTTATTCATTAGCTTTATTACAAAATTCAACATCTTTTGACAATGTAATCCCGATGTCTCCTATCTTTATTACTTTATTTGGGTTTAAGTTCTGTTGTTCGCTTTTTTATGTGTTTATGCGAATTCACTAGTAACTTGCTTATTCCAGATATATTGTATTTTAAGATTCATTTAACGGTTATGGTCTTTAATAATACTGAGCTGTACCTTCTCTGATGTACACTCCAATAGAGGGTAGTACAGGTACTCAATGGCAAATTTTCTCCGTCTGTGTTCGTTGAAGTAAAGGCTTCAGTTTTGTTTGTGCCATGTAAATACTAGCGTCAACTGTCATGCGTTTATGCTCTGACATTGTCATGCCTACGCGATTCCTCTGGTAGTTGTATGTTTTCACTATGTTCTCAAAAAAAATGGCTCTGAGGACCATGGGACTTAACATCTGAGGTCATCAGTCCCCTAGACTTAGAACTACTTAAACCTAACTAACCTAAGGACATCACACACATCCATGCCCAAGGCAGGATTCGAACCTGCGACTATAGCGGTCGCGCGGTTCCAGACTGAAGGACCTAGAACTTCCCGGCCACAACGCTATGTTCTCACCTACATGACTTCGTAAGATGATAACTATTTAATAGTCGATATCTATATCTGGCATAAATTACAGATTCTGCGAATGACTTCTATCGTTCTTCACATTTGAATATTCAACAGCCGCTTTTCACCACCTCTATCCTGTTGATTCCAGTTTAGTCACAAAGGGCAGATTATTATGGCCCGGCACCTGGGAGTGAGCATCTTGGGAACGGCCAATCTGGTTAGAGTTCGAGTGCTACTGTTGTGATCGTCAATGGGAAGTAGCAGAAGGATAGTGAAACCACAAGTAGGAGGCAAAGTTTTGATATCCAAGACCCTTCACAGTATATGGAAGTCGGGAGCTTGCTTGCTCTGTAAAGTAGGATAGGCGCCGTTGTGTGACAGATCTCTGGTCCAGGCACAAGTGTTTCAGAGGTCACAATTCATTTCATCTTGGTGAACATGGGGATCCATAACAGACGATCCCTATGTGTTCCCACGTGATCCCAGTGACATCGTTAATTACGATTACGATTGCAGTGGTCTCGGTATCATCGAGCTTTTCGAAGCATACATAGCCTTACAGATGCAGGCGGTCGAGAACTGTATTACGACATGGTGGTCAGTCAGCTGGGCTTCCACGGGACTTGCGGTACGTCCAGTAGACTCCATGACAACTGTGGACAGCGTGAAGACTATTGTCGGCCATTATTTGAACCTTATGGAACAAACGTGGGACGCTTTTGGCTGCCACATCCGCACCCACGAACCACTGGCCCGTAATTTACATAAACTAGGTTACCTGTTCGTAGGTATCGGGCGCCACACAGTTCGTGAGACCCACCAACGACTTGTCGAATCCATGCTACTAAGAATCGGTGCTGTATTGCACTACGAAGTTGGACCTGCACGATATTAAGGATGTGATCATTATGTTTTGGCCCAGCAACGTAAACCAACAATGAAGATTTTTACAGCACTACTCCGTTAATCTTGTCTTTAATTATTTGAGTTCGTACACCCTACTACAACAAAAATGTAAATCAACGCTTTCAACGCTGAACAGTATATCCTCCTTTATGTCACAGTAACTGAAAAACTGTTATCATTATATTGCAATAGTAATGCTCTTATTAACAGTCATGGAAGAAAGGATTTTGTTTTATATTTGTTCATACTGTTTTCTGAATTTTATTGTAAGTACCACATAATACGAGGGTTGGCTGAAAAGTAATGACTTCACCTTCGTAACTCTTCAACAGTTGGCAGCAATGGTATGCGCCAGGTACTGGCTTCTTCCGTAGACTCTTCTCTACAGCTCCAGTTGGCGGAAGCCTTGGCATTGAACGGTTGTGTTGTTACAGTGTAAAATATGTAACCCTGCGCAGACTGCCAGTCAGTGTGCTTTTAGGCAACGTGCAGTCATTGAATTCATGACAGCAGATGGTGCCACGCCAAAGAGGATTCATCAGAGAATGAAAGCAGTTTATGGTGATTGTGTTGATGTGAGTACTGTGCGCCGTTGGGCTATTAAGTTTAAAGATGTTGAGGCGGGAAGATCTGACCTGCGTGACAAACAAAGAGTTGGACGTCCTGTTACAGCAACCACCAAGTTTCACGAGCAAAATGTTGACAGACTGATTCAGGGCGAGCGTCGTATCACTCAGAGAGAAATTGCAAGCATAATCGGCATTTCACAAGAACGTGTGGGTAACATTATTGCTTTGCTTTACTGTCGGAAGATCTGTGCACGATGGGTGCCCCAAATGGTGGCTCCTAAAGTGAAAGTGCACAGACTTGAAATTTTCCCGGAACTCTCGCGTGATGAGAATGAAGGTGACGACGTTCTCTATTCAATTGTGACAGGAGACGAAACGTGGGTACACCATTACGATCCAGAGACGAAACGCCAATCTATGGAATATCGACAAAAAGACTCGCTCCAGAAAAAGAAATTCAAGACGAAGTCCTCAGCTGGAAAAATCATGGTCACAGTGTCCTGCGAACGCATATGGTGTTATCCATGTTGATTTCCTTGATCGTGGAACAACAATAAATTCAGAGCGTTATATCACATCGCAGCGAACTCTGACACGACGGCTAACACGGGTCCGAAAAGAAAAGGGAAATGTTTTCCTGCAGCATGACAACACCAAACCACACACTTCACGTGCCACCATGCAGAACTTCAGAGACTGAATGTCACTACCGAACGGCAACCTCCATACAGTCCAGATTTAGCATCGTCTGACTTCCGTCTGTTCCCAATAATGAAAGACGATATGCGGGGACATCATTATGCTTCTGATGAAGACGTTGAGAAAACTGTGAGACTGTGGTTGCGGAAACAGTGTCGACTTCTCCCGTGACGGCTTCAGAAAAGTTGTTCATCGTTGGCAGAAATGTATCCAATTGGCTGGTGATTTTATGGGAAAGTGGATATTGGTAATTAAAGATCACATTCTATGATTATTTCTGTGTTTGATTTATTCAAATATTCTCATCCAGCCTCACGGGGTAGTCGCGTGGTCTGAGGCATCTTGTCACTGACCGCGCGGCTCACCCCGCCCCCCCTCCCCCTTCCCGGTCGGAGGTTCCAGTCCTCCCCTCTGGTATTACCAAAAATTTCCAAATTTATTCCCATTCAAACCCAATTAACGAAGGTGGAGGCATTACTTTTCATTCAGCCCCGTATCTACTAATTCTTAGATGCCAATTTAACACACCTCTCTCGAACTCATCGTTTTTAAACTGGCGATTTCTTGAAATTATTACCATTTTAATGGAAATGTTATTATTACTTGTAACAAAGGAAAATCACTGAGATGTATACACACTGTAGAATGTATGACAAAATAAACATAGGGTGAACGATGACAGTATTTAGCATCAAAACGGTATATTTGTGTTATAATTATTCAAATGTTATCACATCTTTTTGTACATTTTTCTTGATATTGCGCACGTCTGATAGCGACCAGCCTCTTTATGGCTGTATAGCTTCCCCGTAAAATGATTTGTGATTTGCAAGCAAAAGGTTATCATTCCTTTCCGCAGTTAACATATGAAGTATTTGTCCCACTGCCTGATTGTCAAGACTGTGTTTGCCATTTGAGTAAACCGTCAAAGGTCAGTAAACACTTATATCTGTGCTCCATCTCTGACTGAAAGATTTCTCATGACATAATCTCGGAATCTACATCTCTGACCAGTACGTGTAGTAGGTCTAACGCCCCTCCAATGGCGGGCCACGTCAATCAAATTTACACACATTCTCAGACAGTGAATTATCTTTCATTCTCAGGTAGCTTACGTCAGAGTGACTTATCAGCGACATTCAGCGAGGAGGTTGGAAAAAAGGTGAAATTATCAGGGGGCACTGGCCAGACCACAGAAAATGACAAGGCAATTTGCTTTCTGAAAATAACGTACGTATTTGTTAGAAATTCTTCTCTCTGATCTCTACACTACAGTATGACTATGTTAATTAGCGCTTAGTAACGTGGGTGGATAGAAAAAATTCTCACGACGCTAAACTGCAGGTATGATATCCGTCTCAAATGAACGCTATTTCATTGTTTTACTTAGCTGATGCACTACATACACTAAGTAGTCAACCAGGGCGTTACAACGAAAGATTATCCCACTGCAAAACACAAATTTCCATCCATTGTTGTCCATTTAGTCGATAAAATTTTCATTAATTTTATTCCATTCGAAAATCATATTTTTGTCAAATTTTGCAAAGCACTCGTTGACAGCAACGATCACTTTTTCATTTGATAGAAATTTCTTCACACCAAGCTGTATTACAAGTTGATAATGGGAACAAGTATCTTTGAACTTCACTTGGAAAATTCGGTAGATACGTATTTAGTTGGAAGCTTAATTTAAGCACTTCTGCAAAGTAGCACGGTACATTATCTTGATACAAAGACAATATTTTCTCGCCATTCTTACCACTTATGCCCTCGTGTAACAATGTAGCATATGCCCCAGTTACGTTCTGTTTTTATAAGAATTATATTCAGCAAAACATATGTAACTCTAGTCCACTATACCAGCTCATAAAACAAACCTTAGAGCTACATTTAGGCTCCGCCGCCATTATGCGCTGTGTATCAGTGTGTACTCTTGGCAGGATTTTCATTTTTCCTTTTCCTTCTCCATTAGCTGAAGTTTATTTTTAGAGGTTAATAGAATCACAGAGAAGCAACGTGAATATGTGAGGCCAGCGGTAAGTGGTATAACACGTCCTGACAATTTTCCAAATCAAGCATTCTCATATATTTTAGTCACACCATCTCAAAAGCTATCGCAACAACATCTGTGTCGTTTCTCATACTAGTTGATGAAATCCTTGCTAGTCGTTTGAAATACGGTGTGTCTCATCATTTTGGAAACTCTTAGGTTGATGGAAACACAGTGCTTTCAGATTCTTTAAAGAAAGTAAGTAGACACATTTCACCTAGGTTGAAGGCAAGATTTGGATATCAAAAACGTATGAAGTTTCTTAAAAAATGTCTCACGAATTATTCATGATGCATACAAGTTGTAAGGAGGAGCACGTTTCCAGCTAAAGCGCGATACACTTGCGTTATTTACAAGTTTTCCTCCCAGATGCAATCGTAAAACCCTTACAATGTTCCAGTGGAACCGTAGTCAAGCGTACCTGATGTAGCGACCCTCCTGTACATATCACATATCCCCAAAGCCATGGCTTTATTTTATCTGCCTTGTGTCGAAATATTGTCATCCTCATGCCGAAAACTGGTTTATTTCTGCTGTCGTCTCCAGCCTGTGTCCTGCATGCCTTTTCATATCTGTATCACTACCGAACCCTATATTCATATGAATCTACTTACTGCATCTTCCCTCCTTCAATTTTTGTCGCCCACATTTCCCACAATTATCAACATAACTATCCCTTGATACACTATGTGATCAAAAGTATCCAGATACGCCCAAACACATACGTTTTTCATATAAGGTGCATTGTGCTGCCACCTTATGCCAGATAATCCATATCAGCAACCTCAGTAGTCATTAGACATCGTGAGAGAGCAGACTGGAGCGTTCCGCGGAACTAACGGACTTCGAACGTGGTCACGTGATTTGGTGTCACTTGTGTCAAAGGTCCGTACGCGAGATTTCCACACTCCTGAACATCCCTAGGTCTACTGTTTCTGATGTGATAGTGAAGTGGAAACGTGAACGGACACGTACTGCACAAAAGCGTACAGTCCGACCTCATCTATTGACTGACAGAGACCGCCGACAGTTGAAGAGGGTCGTAATGTGTAATAGGCAGACATCTATCCAAACCATCACACAGGAATTTCAAACTGCATCAGGATCCACTGCAAGTACTATGACACCTAGGCGGGAGGTGAGAAATATGGATTTCATGGTCGAGCGGCTGCTCATAAGCCACACATCATGCCGGCAAATGCCAAACGACGCATCGCTTGGTATAAGGAGCGTAAATATTGGACGATTGAACAGTGGAAAAACGTTATATGGTGTGACGAACCACGGTACAGAATGTGGCAGGGTGAGGGTATGGCGAATGTCAGGTGAACGTCATCTGCCAGGGCGTGTAGTGCCAACAGCAAAATTTGGAGACGGTTGTGTTAGGATGTGGTCGTGATTTTCACAGAGGGGGCTTGCACCCCTTGTAGTGACACTATCACAGCACAGGCCTACATACACGTTTTAAGGACCTTCTTGCTCCCCACTGTTGAACAGCAATTCGGGGATGGCGATTGCGTCTCTCAACATGATCGAACACCTATTCATAACGCGCAGCCTGTGGCGGAGTGCTTACACGACAATAATATGCCTGTAATGGACTGGCCTGCATATATTCCTGACCTGAAACCTACAGAACACCTTTGGGATGTTTTGGAACGTCGACTTCGTACCAGGTCTCACCGACCGACACCGATCCCTCTCCTCAGTGCAGCACTCCGTGAGGAATGGGCTGCCATTCCCCAAGTAACCTTCCAGCACGTGATTGAACGTATGCCGGCGAGAGTGGAAGCTGTCATCAAGGCTAAGAGTGGTCCAAAACCATACTGAATTCCAGTATTACCGACGGAGGGCGCCACCAACTTGTAAGTCATTTTCAGCCAGGTGTCCGGATACTTTTGATCACATAGTGTACCACGTTAGATTAACGTACCCCTGTTTTAGTCAAGTAGTGGAGTAAAGCTCTTTTCTCCCCAGTTCCATTCAGCACCTTTTTATTAGTTACTTGATCTACCCATCTAATCAGCAGTTTTCTATAGAAACATATTTCACAAGTTTATCTCTCTCTCTCTCTCTCTCCTTCTTGTCTGAACTGCTAGACGTTGACGATCCCCTTCCATAATTCTAAGGCTACACTCCAAGCAGGTACAGGGTTATTCGTAAGAGCCCTCGGTGTTTCAAAAGACAACTACGCGGGAACTTCACGATACACAGACAAGGAGATTTAGCAGTGGATGGACCATGTCTACAAGTTTCAGCTCGTAATAATATGCATAGCGAAGTTGTAGAGACCATCTCTAGGTTGCAGGCTGTCAGAACATGGCATATAATAGCGAGATAGATGCGCTGTGTGTCCTCTAATTCGCTGCATGTGAGTTAGCTGCGACCGTTCAGCGACAATTTCCTACCAAATATCAGATGAAAGTTCCAACAGACAAAATGATTTGTGAGAGGAACAAAAATTCCTTGACACTAGCGGTACCATCAGCAGAGAAGGTGGAGTGTGTGCTGTAATCGTTCGCCAGGAGTCCCATGAAACTAGCGACACGAGCAATGAGAGAACTACAGATGCTGCACTAAGCTGCCTGCTGCATTCTAGGCAAGCGTCTGCGGGTAAAACAGTACCGGCTGAAGTTGCTACGTGCGCTGACTGTTCTGGGCAATGAGCTTCGTTCTGACTTGATTATTGCTCGTCAGTCTGGGATCCGTACAAGGCAGGATTAATGGAGTAAATAGTGCAGCTCCAAAGAAGAGCAGCACGTTCCGTTACACGTTCGTTTAGCAAGCGCGAAAGCGTCACGTAGATGCTCATCCAACACCAGTGGCAGTTGCTTCAAGAGGGGCGTTCTGCATCACGGTATGTTCTACTGTTAACGTTCCGATAGTGCACCTTCCTAGAAGAATCAACGAGTATAGTACGTCTGACGAAGTTATCATGAAGATAAAATCAGAGATATTCGAGCCCATGCAGAGGCTACCCAGTAATCGTTCTTCCACGTTCATACACAACTGGAACAGAGGGAAGTGACATCGGTACAGAAGGTGCCCTTGATACATATTGCGGGGTATACATGGTGTTCAGAAATTACCTTTACAAACTTCCTTGGCTTGTAGAGGGGAGTGAGTACACAATATTTTCAGTAAGAGCGTACGTCCAGAAACGTGCCGTTTCCGTTCTACGAGGGTTCCATGCCTGATGTTTAACTCACCCACTTGCTTCAGAAATTGAATTAGGTGTGACGCAGTACTATTATTAGGTAATAATTCGAAAGTAAACATAACGAAACATCCACTTATCAATTAAGTACATTTTTTTGTATTAGCACTTAAAAATTAGGTATTAATATTATTCCAAATCAAAAAAGAACCCAGCATACCGCACGTACGGAATAGTTCTGATGCGTTACAGCTGCAGCTCTATGTGAGGACCACGAACATTGTTACTGTAAATACATCGTACCTAGGAAACATGTTCTGGTACCCACTCTCCAACCACCTGTTGTTTCATTAGTTTCCAGTGCAGCGACCAGTACTCGTGGCAGCAGATCTTCCTCTGTCCCTACAGGAGTCTCGTAAATTAAACTTTGCGCACGATCCCACAACAAGTAGTCCATAGGAGTTAGGCCTGGAAATCGCAGCGGCCACGCGGTTGGATTAACTTGACTTATCCATCTTTCACCATATTGTCTGCTGAGATGTCTCCGAATCGCAAGTGAGAAATGAGATGGTGCGCCATCATGCTGTAACCACATGTCCTGGCTGATATTCAGTAGCACAGCTTCTGAGAACTGGTCCAACACGTTTTGTTGGAAGATCAAGTATGCAGGACCATTTACCTTGAGTGGAGGTAGGTATGGCTTAGTCACATGACCGTCCAGAAGACATGCCCAGATGTTAATACGAAACCAGTGCTGAAACCTCTGACCATGCGTGTGCAGACCTTCCTCGAGGATTTAGAACACAGTCCCTAGCAAACTTACACTCATCTGTGAGCAGAATACGACGTGGGAACAGTGGTGTGTCGATGTAGCAGAGCAGGAACCACGTGCAGTAGGCAAAGCGTTGTGAAAAATCAGCTGGACCCATAGCGTGCATCCTTTGTAAGTGGTACGGATGTAACTGTTGCTCAACCAGAACGTCACAGACGATACTGAGAGTAACATCCATTGCACGCGCAGTTGTTAGAGTAATCTTCAACGGGTTCTCATCAGCTCCAGGCAGTGCATTTTCTACAAATTCGGGTGTGTGGTATCGCCGCGGAACACCATAGTACTGTCTCCTCACGGTGAAAGTACCTGTTTCTAGAAGCCTCTGCGTATCTTGGTCAAAAAGTTCGTGCGAAGATGTGCTACTGTGCGAGAAACGTTTGTGATACAGCCGACTAAGAGATCTTCCGTTACCTAAACCTTAGCCGTAGACAAGGAGCATGTCTGCGTATTCCGAAAACATGTATCTAGCCATGCTTACTCTATAGATGTAGATGTTCCCGTTTCAAATGACTTGCAGCAGCTAATGGTTAAAGAAGGTTTACCTCAGAAATCGTTTTTCAATAACGAAGCCACGTTTCATGAGTCTGGAAACGTGAATCGTCATAACCTGCGTATCTGGGCACTGGGGCACAGAATACCGATAGCGGATTGTGGAACACCTTCATGATTCACCTAAAGTTAATGTCTTTTGTGTTATGTAGTCTTCAAAAGTTTATGGATCATCTTTCTTTACGGAGAAAACTGTGACTAATTTCGTGTACCTGGATTTGCCGTAATTATAGTAAGGCAGTAGAGTTTTCGTTTTCCAACAGAATGGTGCCCCATCACATTGTGATTACCTCAATGCCGAACTGCCTCAGTGTTGGATTGGACGTGCTTCCCATTACGATTCCCCTCTTCGTCAATGGCCCTCATGGTCACCTGACTGAATTCAATGCGATTTTTCTCTTATGGGGCTATGTCAAAGATTGTGTTTCCGCCTGCACTGCCAAGCAATTTCCTAGAGTTGTAAGGAAGTATAACTGATGTGGCCGCTGATATCGACCATGACGTTTTGGGACGTGTATGGCAAGAATTTTGGATATCGTATTTTCCCTTGCTGCGTTACAAGCTTTACCCATACCGAGCACCTTTAATGTGAGTTAAGAGCTTTGAGAAATGCTGTATCCACTGATGTGTATCTCTTTTCTGTATGTCTTACAATATTCGCGCAGTCGTCTTCTGAAGTCTTCGAAATACTTACGGATAACACTGTGCTTCTGGAAAGATTTTCCAACATGTGACCACAAAGTGTCCGCGTTAAACCTGTAATAACATAAAATGTAATACCTTTATAGTCAGCAGCTCTTACACAGCCAGCGGCAATCTGTGTGTTGCAACGGGCTTTTAATAACAAGAGGCGACTTATAGTTTTGTCATTGTGCGCATTTCAGTTTAAAATCTTAAATTTCTTGCGTATTTGTGTTTCTAGTAACCATAGTTTCGAGTTTTAACTATTTTGTTATGAACATTTCCGCCGTGTGTTTTACCTCAGGTGTTTGATTTCGTAAGAGTAGTCAGTTGCAACTGTAAAACTCGTTAGGTGGTCAAAAGTTCCCTTCTAGGTAGCACACTCCACAGCACTGTGCTTCATTTGTGAGTTCTGCGTTATAAATAACATATTATTCTGTAGCTCCTTTGTCTTTATGATCAATAGAGACTGACTGCTGTGTACAGATGCGAGCTGAGCTGATGGCCCTTCACACGCAGCACCAGGTGGTGCTGGCAGCAGTCACACAGCTCAAGACTCTTCTCAGTGGGCATAGCTGTGGGGGATGGGTGTGGGCTGGAGATGGGGGTGTAAGGTACGCCTAACATGTCCCTCGTGCCCCTCATCGATCACTATTGTGACCACCGCAGGTACTCCCCGTATTCAGGATGACCCCTCACCCATAGTCGAGAAGGCGGTTGTTTCAAGGTGTAGCAGGTAGCGAAAGACTGTCTGGGGGGGCGGATGATATAGGGGCCTCGCTGGTTCGCCTGACGAACAGGTTTCTGTGCTATATATGGCTCAAAAAGACCCTGAGCCAGATGCAGTCGCTCGCCCTGTTCCAGAGGATGCCTCTCGGTCCACAAGATCTAGGCATTTGCAGAGGTTGGGTTTACTGGTAATTGGGGGCTTCAACTAAAGGAGTGTTACAGGGCCCCTTAGGGATATGGCTACCAAGGATGGGAAGAAATCGAATATGCAATGGATTGGGCGGTTTTTTAGGTTAGGGGATCTCGGAAAAGTGCAGAAAGGACTTTAGTTTCAAAGGATGCAGAACGAATACAGTAAGAGACAATCTGTACTGTAGCTGTAAACCGTCGTATCTGTTTTGGGAAATAGCCAGAGTTCCAAGCCAATAGAGAGCACTGAAGCTGGTATTGTTACAGGTACCGAAACCGGAATTTTTCACAAAGGATCTAACTGGGTTAAGAAAGGACAGATTAAATGCAGTTGGTGGCAGCGTCTTTGCTGCTGTTCGAAGTAGTTTATCTTGTAGTGAAAGTGCAGTAGACAGTTCTTGTGAGTTAATATGGGTAGAAGTTATACTTCACAACCGTAATCAATTAATAATTGGTTCTTCTCACCGAACCCTCTACTCAGATGATACAGATGATGAACAGTTCAAAGAAAACTTGGTTCTCATCACAAATAGATACCCCACTCACGTAGGTGTATTTGATGGAGTCCTCAATTTACCCTCCATTTATTGGCAAAAATACGTATTCAGAGCCTGTGGTAAATATAAAACATCGTCAAAAATTGTACTAAATGCTTTATCCGAAAATTTTTTTGAGGAATTAGTTCACGAGGCCACTCTAAGTGTAAATGGTTGCGAAAACATACTTGACCTCTTAGCAACTAATGAATCGGTCATTTTAGAAACAACCTAACTCCACATTGTATCCAAAATGTGTCATTTACGCCTAGGCCTTTTCAAGGGTAGCTGCAGCATTATGTGTAGAAACGGCGTATTTTCCATCTACCTGTGTATATTTTTGGGTCTGGTAAGTTTGTATTAGCTATAGAAACCACTGGAGTTCTGGTGTTTTTAATCTTAGCGTGGCAGCACCGTGATTCTTGGGCAGTGCTGTGGGATCTGTTTCTTCTAGTAATAAGATTTATCATTGTTAAATGTAAATGTCGTGTGACTAGGGCCTCCTGTTGGGTAGACCGTTCGCCAGGTGCAAGACTTTTGATTTGACGCCACTTCGGCGACTTGGGCGTCGATGGGGATGAAATGATGATGATTAGGACAACACAACACCCAGTCCCTGAGCGGCGAAAATCTCCGACACAGCCGGGAATCGACCCCAGGCCCATACGATTGACATTCAGATACCCGAGGTGGACATGTTACGCTATGATTTGTTCCAAATGATTCAATTTTCCCTCTCTCCTGACATACAATATGTAAAATAAAACCAAAATCCGGACACCCCAAAAACGTACGTTTTTCATATTAGGTGCATTGTGCTGCCACCTACTGCCAGGTACTCCATATCAGTGACCTCAGTAGTCATTAGACATCTTGAGAGACCAGAATGGGGTGCTCCGCGGAACTCACAAACTTCGAACGTGGTCAGGTGGTTTGGTGTCACTTGCGTCACACGTCAGTAAGCGAGATTTCCACACTCCTAAACATCCCTAAGTCTACTGTTTCCGATGTGATAGTGAAGTGGAAACGTGAAGGGACATGTTCAACACAAAATCGTACAGGCCGACCTCGTCTGTTGACTGACAGAGACCACCGACAGTTTAAGTGTAATAGGCAGACATCTATCCAGACCATCACACAGGAATTCCAAACTGCATCAGGACCCACTGCAAGTACTATGACAGCTAGGAGGGAGGTGAGAAAACTTGGATTTCATGGTCAAGCGGCTGCTCATAAGCCACACATCACGCCGGTAAATGCCAAGCGACGCCTAACTTGGTGTAAGAAGCGTAAACATTGAACGATTTAACAGTGTAAAAACGTTGTGGAATGACGAATCACGGTACACAATGTGGCGATCCGATGGCAGGGTGTGGGTATGTCGAATGCCCGGTGAACGTCATCTGCCAGCGTGTCTAGTGTCAACAGTAAAATTCGGAGGCGTGATGCTATGGTGTGGTCGTGTTTTTGATGGAGGGGGCTTGCACCCCTTGTTGTTTTGCGTGACACTATCACAACACAGGACTAAATCCACGTTTTAAGCACCTTCTTGCTCCCCACTGTTGAAAGGAATTCGTGGATGGCGATTGCATCTTTCAATACGGTTGAGCACGTGTTCATAATGCACAGCCTGTGGCGGAGTGGTTACAATACAATAATATTCCTGTAATAGACTGGCCTCCACAGAGTCGTGACCTGAATCCTACAGAACACCTTTGGGATGTTTTGGAACGCCGACTTCGTGCCAGGCCTCACCGACCGACATCAATACCTCTCCTGAGTGCAGCACACCGTGAAGAATGGACTGCCATTCCCCAAGTAACCTTCCAACACGTGATTGAACGTATGCCTGCGAGAGTGGAAGCTATCATTAAGGCTAAGGGTGGGCCAACACCGTACTGAATTCCAGCATTACCGATGGAAGGCGCCACGGACTTGTAAGTCATTTTCAGCCAGGAGTCCGGGTACTTTCAATCTCATAGTGTAGAAGGCCAGATCAGTCAGGCATTGAGAATGTTGCCCCTGAACTAATGAAAAGGCTGCTGCCCCTCTTCAGGAACCTCACGTTTGTCTGTTGTCTATTTTGCCTGATTTTATACCAAGTGAATTAATAAAAGATAGTGCTGATCCCACGCGGTACACAAAACAGATCAGAAGACTGTTGCAGAAGGAACGAAAAAAGCAAGCCAAATTTAAAAAACACAACGTCTGTAACACTGACGATGTGTTATTGAAGCTCGAATCTTCAACCACATTTCAGTGCAAGAAGCTTTTAATAGCTCCCACAATGAAACTGTCTCGAAATATGGTAGAAAATCCAAAGAGATTATGGTCGTACGTAGCGTACGCCAGAGGCAAGACACAATCAATACCTTCACTGCGTATGGCTAACAGTAATATAAGCGATGGAGCAGGCACTATGGCGGAGTTTTTAAACACAGCTTTCCAAAATTCCTTCACCATATATGACGAAGTAGATATTCCTTACGAAAGATCCATACCAAAAGAACGGAAAGTTGCACAGGTCACATCAGCACACAAGGAAGAAAATAGGAGCAATCCGTGGAATTACAGAACCATACGACTAACTTTTATTTGCAGCTGGATTTTGGAACATATGATGTATTCGAATATTATTAATTCCGTCGAAGATAATGCTCTATTGACACACGGCTTGCACGGATTCAAAAAAATCTTTCTTTTGAAATACAGCCCTTTATTCGCATGAGGTAATAAGTGTTATCGACAGGGGATCTCAATTTGATTCCATATATCTGCATTTCCAGAACACTTTTGACAGTGTTCCTCACAAGAGATTTCTAATCAAATTGCTTGCCTATGGAGTATCGCTTCAACTGTGCTACTGGATACGAGTTTTTCTCTCAGTATGTAACAATCAACGGAAAATCATCGATTAAAATAGAGGTGCTATCTGCCGTTCCGCAAGGAGTGTTATAGGCCATCTGATGTTCCTGAACCGGTCGGGGTGGCCGAGCGGTTCTAGGCGCTACATTTTGGAACCGCGTGACCGCTACGGTCGGAGGTTCGAATCCTGCCTCGGGCATGGATGTTTGTGATGTCCTTAGGTTAGTTAGGTTTAATTAGTTCTAAGTTCTAGGGGACTGATCACCTCAGAAGTTACGTCCCATAGTGCTCAGAGCCATTTGAATTGGTGCTCCTGATCTACATAAACAATTCACAAGACAATCAGGGCACCCATATTAGATTGTTTGCAGATCATGCTATCATTTACCGTCTAGTTAAGTCATCAGGTGATCAAAACTAATTAAAAAATGACGTAGACGCGGTATCTGAATGGTGCTAAAAGTGGCAATAATCTCTCAGTAAGGAAAAATGTGAGGCCATCCACATGAGTACAAAAAGAAATCATTGATATTACACGATAAATCAGACAAATTTAAAAGCTGTTAATTCGACTAAATACCTAAAAATTACGAGCAAATTAAGTTGGAACGATCACATAGGTAATGTTGTGAGGAAGGCACAGCAAAGACTGCGTTTTATTGGCAAAACACAAGATGCAGCAGGTCTACTAAAGACACTACCTACACATGATTGTTCGTCCTCTATTACAGTACTGCTGTGCCGCATGAGACCCACACCAGATATGTTTGGCAGAGGACATCGAAAAAGTTCAAGGAAGGGCAGCTCGTTTACTACTATCGCGAAATACGGGTAGAGTGTCACAGGAAAGATAAGCGAGTTGGGATGAAAATCATTAAAACAAAGGTGTTTTTCGTTGCGGCGAGATCTTTACGCGAAATTTCAATCACCAGGTTTCGCCTCTTAATGTGAAAATGCTTTATTGTCGCCAATCTATAGACGGAGAAATGATCATCAAATAAAATAAGGGAAATCAGAGCTCGTACAGAAAGACTTTAGTGTTCATTTTTCCCAAGCGCTGCTAGAGAGCATGACGGTAGAGGAATAGTCTGTAGGTGGTTTGAAGACCCCTCTATCAGGCACTTAGTGACAGCAGGAGCACTCTCGTGGTTATCCCACGCATTCCGACTGGAAAACTGTATGTTAACCTAGTGAATCGAACTGTCGTGCAGATTCACGAAGAGCATTCCAGGAGGTGTTTTCCAAAAGGATAACGCTCTCCCACAAACATGCTGTACAGAGTGTGGACATGTTGCCTCGGCCTGTTCGATTACCAAATGTGTTTCCATTCGAGCAGATATGGGACACCATAGAACGACATCTCCAGCGTCATCCACAAACAGCATTAACCGTCCCTGTGTTGACAACCAAGTGCAACAGGCGTGGAACTCCATCCCACAAACTGCCATCCGGCACTTGTACAACACAAAGCATGCACGTTTCCATGCTTGCAGTCAACATTCTGGTGGCTACACAGGTTGTTAAGGTACCAGCATTTCACATTTACAGTGGCTTATCTCGCGCTTATATTAACCTGTGATCTTACAATGTTAATCACTTAAATATGTTAGCTAGACAAATGCATTCCAGAAATTTCATTACTCTACATTAATTATTGTTTGGTGTTGTGATTTTTTCTGTCAGTGTAAAATAATCCTTGGAAAAATCTCATTAAGATACAGTTTAGTAAATATAACCAAACAAAGAGTTTTCAAGGTCTGTATTGATTTTATCGTCAGACAGAACGGTATCACACCGCACTAATACTTTCACGACTGCTCCTGAAAAAAAAACACAGAGAAATGTATTAAAAGTAGTGGATAATGTCAATGAAATAATATTAATTAATTTATCTGGCTCATCGAATTATATTTGTCATTTGTTGCTTCAACACATGTTACAGTAAGGCATACACAGGCGCCACGCATACTTACTTAGAGCCTATCGATTTCCTCAAAACTCCCTCGCCGGTTCTGGTTCTAGTCTTGTGATATTACACACGTCTGTGCAATGCTTCCACCTCTTCTTCTTTATGTAGAACGATCTTGCGATTGGATCTTCTTAGAGCTGCTTCTTTTATCACCAAAGTGTTTTAATTGCCCCATAAGCGTCTCTTTTCCAGAGTTCGCAGTTCCCACTTTGCCTCTGTACTCGTACACGTCCTGTCTGTTTCAATATTTAGACGATTAGATTCCATTTTCCCTGATTCATTTACATCATTTTTATATTTTCTCATTTCATCAGAAAAAATTAATAATACCTCAAATATCGGATTATTTATTTTGGACCTTTCCTTGTTTCAAATTTTTCTTCGCGTGCCTTCACTGCTTCATCTCTCCAGGCTACCCATTGTTCTTCTACTACTTTTCCTCCGTTTCACCTAGTTATTGCCTGGGGCTCTCTTAGAAACGCTGAACGACCTCTGCCAATTATCTACGTCCTATCTGTCTAATTTTCTTCCTTATTCCAATTTCTACAGCTTAATTCAACGTTTCATAAGAAATAAATTACAGTCAGTCTTCTTCTAAAAAACTTTTGCGTTTTAAAACCGGTTCTCTAATACTTCGACTTGTTTTGTGTGGTTTGTCTGAAAAACGTTTTGTGTGTCTCCAGCTCTCTTACATGTATGCATCCTTCTTTTATGGTACTTAAACCAAGTATTAGCTGTGATTAAATCATGCTCTGTGAAAAATTCTTCTGTCAAGTAACTTTCCTGTCATTCCTTTCACCAGTTCATGTTTTCCTACCATTATTCACGTTTTTCTTTTCCAATTATTAGTTCCAGCCCTCCATCACAATTAAATTTACGTCTGTCGTAACGTAATGAATATAATTATTTCTATCCCCTCATCCAGTCTTTCCATGTCTTTACAAAGATAGTTAGCATATATACTTGTACTACTTGTATGCCTCTGTGTGTATCAAAGCTATGGTCACCCACTCACTAAACCTTTCTTCACATTTACCCGCATTCCTATTTTCTTGTTCATTAATAGACTTACTCCTGTATCATCCCATTGATTCTGTATTAATAGCCCTGTAGTTACCTGGCCAGAGATTCAGTTCTTCCTGGCACCTCACATCACTAATTACCTCTCCGTCGGAACTCAGCTGATACACCTCTTTTCCCAACTTCTGCTCACACAAATAGTAGATCTAACATTCCACGTTCCGATCCCTCTTACGCTAGATTTATCTCTTTTGATAATAACATCGTCGTGAGTAGTCCAGAGATAGACATCCGAATGGGGAACTTAGCTCCAGAATATCTCAACAGGATGATACCATCATTAATGAACCATACAGTATCGTTCCGTAATGACTGTACTTCTTCTTGCGTCAACTGTTCACAGGACCAAGACTACAAGACCATGTTGGTTAATGTTATAAGGCTACATCAGGCAATCATCTAGGTTTTCCCCCTTGAAATTACTGACGAGACTGATCCTCCACTTCAGAAATCAAATGAACTGTCTTCATTATACGCAAATACTCATTCGACATGGTTTCTGCTACAGGTCACCCTGCATCGCCAAGGTCCATGAATCGTGGTGTGTGTGTGTGTGTGTGTGTGTGTGTGTGTGTGTCAATACCGAATGCATATCTCAATTACAACGTCACCAGCGGAAAAATACTCCTATCGGAGCACAAAAAAGGCTAATATGCTCTTGTTCTAAAAGACTCTAATTGAAAAGTGTGGTATCAGCTTCCACATTCTGCCTTCCTCAGCACATTTAAAAATTTTGACATGCGATCATATTCGCGCTATTTTTAACATGTAACTCACCTCTCACTGCCACACTCTCCCCTGACAGGAACTCGCTCACACCCACTAGTCCATCGCTGTAAGTCGCTCATACCCAACTACCCTGACTTGCCCATTCTGTCACTCATTCAGCCCAGCTCAGTGTCATTATTTCTTTGTGTCTTTCTGTTATTGTCTCCTCTGTCACGGACACAGTACCGTTCACTCTGTCCTACTCCTACCGTTTCCTCTCAGTGTCACTGACTCTCTCATGCTCTCTCTTATTGTTACTGTCTCATTCACTTATTCTATCTGCTGCTGTCTCTTCTCACTGTCGCTATCTCTCTCGTCGTCGCTATCATTGTCATAGACATTGTCTCTCACTATCACTGATTCTAACCTTTAATCCTTCTCTTTATTCCTCTGCCACAGGCAGTGTCTCCTTCACTCTTTTCCTTGGACTGTCCAATCACTGTCAACTATGTTCCACTGCCACTCTTTCTACTACACTGCCTGTTTCTCCTTCGCTCTTTATGTACCACAACCATTGTCACCATTGTCACTAGCTTCCAGTATTTATTACTTTTTCATCTCTTTCCCAGTGCCAATATCTCCTTCTCTCTCTCTCTCTCTCTCTCTCTCTCTCTCTCGACATAAAAATGCGCGATATGTTCGCGAGCCAAATTTTTTGGGCAGTAGCTTATTAACCTTTTTTGTGCTTCTAGAAGAGTATTTTTTCGCTGGTTCTCTTCTTTTCCCTGTCACAGCAGGGGAAGTCACTCATATGAAAAAGACTATATAGTTCAGTAAAACTTTGATTGTTTACTTAGGTGAAATAGCAACACAAAAAACAAATTTTACACATAGGACCGGATTTCACGTGCACAAAAATTTTGCATATCATTCAGTGCTACAACATGGGATTCCCTTGTGATGATAACGGAGACAGTTTACAATATACTTCCCCGTGCTATGTCACTTTATAAAGTAACTACACTGTCGCCTCACACCCCTCATTACGTGCTTATTTCGCTTGTACAAGTAGCTTAGCTTTGTACCTCTGTATCTTGGAAACGTATAAAGATATCAAGAAAATTTTCAAGGTAGTTCGAGATAGGGATCTGAGAAACATATGGTAAAAAGTTCTGCCATTTCTATGCATAGCGGTCTTGGAAATATTGGCTCCGTTTTGGCTCCCAAAAACCACGTTTTTTCTGGTCTGCACAGGAAACGTCCATGAACTAAATGGTGCCTCCATAAGCCGCTTAAGGCGCACCGTAGACCACATACAATGGAGAAAAGAACCAAACCGTTTGCGCCAATTGCCTGAGTGTGCAATACTCAAATTTTGACGTTGTACTGTAGGATAGTTACATTAAGACGATTCTTCCTTAGGGGTATACGAATGGTCCCTACCCCAACAGCTATTCAAAAAACTTGATCCTACCTTTTTATAACCAAAGGAACCCGAAGTATGAGCTCCGGAAAACCCCCTTTCTTTTCATTCTGTTTGCCGGCCGCGGTGGTCTAGCGGTACTAGACGCGCAGTCCGGAACCGCGCGACTGCTACGGTCGCAGGTTCGAATCCTGCCTCGGGCATGGATGTGTGTGATGTCCTTAGGTTAGTTAGGTTTTAATAGTTCTAAGTTCTAGGGGACTGATGACCACAGATGTTAAGTCCCATAGTGCTCAGAACCATTTTTCATTCTGTTTCGGAACATATCAGGGAGTGCATGCTGTAGCATGTGTACCGATTAATGTAAAATATTTCTATAATATCATAAGATACTGTCGCCTTATGTTTTAGGTCTTCGTTGCTGATCACTGACGGCGTTCACGCTGATGCGCACACTTTATAATCCGATATGAGATTCATTTCCGCTGTTTTTTCTCCTGTTGATGCGATATCACAACATATGGTCAGACCACCAGATTATCACTCTTCGATGTTTATCTTCCTCTCGAAAGTTGTTTATTCAGTGAAACATGTCTTGGCTCCCTCGACAGCGAGGTGGCGCAATCATTAGCACATTAGATTCGCGTTTGGGAAGGCAACGGTTCAAACCCGCGTCCGGCTATCCTGATATAGGTTTTCCGTGATTTCCCTAAATTAATTAATAGCTTTGTTTCTTTGAATGGATACAGCCGACTTTCTTCCCCGTCCTTCCCTAATCCGACGGGACCTCGCTGTTTGATCCCCTCCCCCAAGTCAACAAACCAACCAAAATACATTCTGAACAATCTATAAATCGAACCCTCATCTCAACGAACTACTTCATTCGATGAAATTTTTTCAAGAACTTTACCATTCATTAGCCGTAAGAACAGAAAAATTCCCACGTATTTAATGTAATATTCGTTATGAATATGTAGTGCTTATTAAAAATTCGCGCCAGACGGCGACTCGAATTCATACTTCTTGGTTATTGCGAGAGGTCATGCTAACCATTAGTCTCCCTGAGCACGAGTCCTGGCACAAATTAATTCTATTGTCACTGATGTTCATGTACACTCCTGGAAATTGAAATAAGAACACCGTGAATTCATTGTCCCAGGAAGGGGAAACTTTATTGACACATTCCTGGGGTCAGATACATCACATGATCACACTGACAGAACCACAGGCACATAGACACAGGCAACAGAGCATGCACAATGTCGGCACTAGTACAGTGTATATCCACCTTTCGCAGCAATGCAGGCTGCTATTCTCCCATGGAGACGATCGTAGAGATGCTGGATGTAGTCCTGTGGAACGGCTTGCCATGCCATTTCCACCTGGCGCCTCAGTTGGACCAGCGTTCGTGCTGGACGTGCAGACCGCGTGAGACGACGCTTCATCCAGTCTCAAACATGCTCAATGGGGGACAGATCCGGAGATCTTGCTGGCCAGGGTAGTTGACGTACACCTTCTAGAGCACGTTGGGTGGCACGGGATACATGCGGACGGGCATTGTCCTGTTGGAACAGCAAGTTCCCTTGCCGGTCTAGGAATGGTAGAACGATGGGTTCGATGACGGTTTGGATGTACCGTGCACTATTCAGTGTCCCCTCGACGATCACCAGTGGTGTACGGCCAGTGTAGGAGATCGCTCCCCACACCATGATGCCGGGTGTTGGCCCTGTGTGCCTCGGTCGTATGCAGTCCTGATTGTGGCGCTCACCTGCACGGCGCCAAACACGCATACGACCATCATTGGCACCAAGGCAGAAGGACTCTCATCGCTGAAGACGACACGTCTCCATTCGTCCCTCCATTCACGCCTGTCGCGACACCACTGGAGGCGGGCTGCACGATGTTGGGGCGTGAGCGGAAGACGGCCTAATGGTGTGCGGGACCGTAGCCCAGCTTCATGGAGACGGTTGCGAATGGTCCTCGCCGATACCCCAGTGTCCCTAATTTGCTGGGAAGTGGCGGTGCGGTCCCCTACGGCACTGCGTAGGATCCTACGGTCTTGGCGTGCATCCGTGCGTCGCTGCGGTCCGGTCCCAGGTCGACGGGCACGTGCACCTTCCGCCGACCACTGGCGACAACATCGATGTACTGTGGAGACCTCACGCCCCACGTGTTGAGCATTTCGGCGGTACGTCCACCTGGCCTCCCGCATGCCCACTATACGCCCTCGCTCAAAGTCCGTCAACTGCACATACGGCTCACGTCCACGCTGTCGCGGCATGCTACCAGTGTTAAAGACTGCGATGGAGCTCCGTATGCCACGGCAAACTGGCTGACACTGACGGCGGCGGTGCACAAATGCTGCGCAGCTAGCGCCATTCGACGGCCAACACCGCGATTCCTGGTGTGTCCGCTGTGCTGTGCGTGTGATCATTGCTTGTACAGCCCTCTCGCAGTGTCTGGAGCAAGTATGGTGGGTCTGACACACCTGTGTCAATGTGTTCTTTTTTCCATTTCCAGGAGTGTATTTCTATTATGTGGACACTTCTTGTTGGTGCCTTTACGGAGACAAAACCAATTACAAAGCAAGGCAAAGCCTGTTTCCCTCTATGTGCATATGTCTGTACAATTCCACTAGTTTGTTCGCGTTCGCTGTCGGCGTAATCGCTTACAGTTACAGGTTTTAATGTGGCTGTGTAAACTGTACCCACGTTCCAAAAGCGCTGCCCAAGTAATAATTCTGCATTATGCTGATCTGAAAATGTTTCATTCTCACCCTGAACACCGATTACTAAACAACGTAAGTTATTATCATCAATACATGTCCAAAATTTAGGCATTGTTCAACTCAATAGCCACGCCAGCAGAACGAGTGTGATTATAATGGTCGGATTTATAGCTTGATTATTCACAATAAATTCTGAAGCAGTATATACAACATTCCATGGCTGGAGATGCGAACGGAGCCGTGTGGGATGAGGTAGAATTGCCATGTGGAAGCCTTTAGAAAGACGGCGGAATCCTTATGCCGACCGAGAGCAGGATACTGGACAGTAAATGTGGTGGAATATGCCTCTCACAAGAATGAACTCGGTAAATGACGCGAGAAATAGTAAGTGCGTTAAAATGTCGTACCTCTTCTACTATCAGCAGACGTAGATGACAAATTACAAGGCAACATAGTAAACAACGAGAAAGGGAGAAAGGGCATTCCCAAATCGAGTGCTGACCAACCACAGCGTCAGTTGGTTCTGGTGTGGGGGCATATCGATTTCTTAGCCGTTGTTACCTTTCAGAACCTTAGACGCTCTCCTCAGGTAGCCTCATGCGGCTTAGTGCAGCCCTTTACAGTCCTAGTGGAATGGAAAAATTCTTGACAGTACGAGGTATGGAATCCATTCCTTCGGCAGTCAGACACACTGCCATCTCAGCTATGGAGCGAACCTAGTAGGGAATACGTAAGAGGAACTACGTTGCCAAACAGATGACAAGATGAGCCTGGAAGTAAACGTGCCAATCTGGATTCCGGCCTTCCTTACGGAGCAATGTACATATAGTGCTTTCGAAAACCGCTCCGTCATGCAGCCTATCCAACTTTCCAGGTTGTAATAACACAGTAACTTCAAGATATTAACACACAATTTTAATTGTCCCTTCTTTTCGAATTCAGTTTATTAAATAATTTACTTTGAAGCATTTCAGTACATGTGCCAAGGTTTTGTAACAGTAATAACATATGCCACCTGTTATTGACGTTTGAAACCATTTTAAATTTTGTATTCTCTATACGAGGTAAATTTTTTATTGCTCGTCAATGATACATTTTTGATTATTTTATAAATGAATTAAATAATGTGAAAATATTTTTGTTATATTATCTTCACCATTGCACTCATTTATGGGCCAACAAAGACTACCTATCTATTTTTCTCTTTTCAAATGTGAGCATTAAACATGTCGTGCATATGATTTGGAAGTTGAAACTGCAACGAGTAAGAGTCAGTACCGGTAAGCAATAAAGCATCGTTTTCAGACTTCTAGCTTCATCAGATATCGACACAAACACAAGAGAAGAAGATGAAAATGTGTTACTAAAGCATCCTTTTCATATCACCTACTTCTTGTTTAGCGATATCTGAAATGTATAAACAAAAAAACAAAATTAGACCTTACGCATTTAAGACCAGAAAAACTGCTGCTGGCATGGAAAAATATATTTTTGTTTGTTATACAACAGCATTTACAGCTATCAGTCACAGAAACGATAAGTTTCGGGAAATTATTCACATTACACAGTGCGTCTGTCCCGTGTTATGTCTTCTTAAGGGTAATATTTGCGATGTGCCATCATCCGCTGCAGTATTTTGGTGACTTCAGTATAACGTAAACAAGTGTATTTTTGCAATTAATTATGTATCTTATCCTATGGAAATTGTTTACAACTTTTGCATTCGGCTACTGTACTTCTGACTAGAATGAGATTTCACAGTTGGCTGTATTGCCTTGCATATT
Source organism: Schistocerca piceifrons (assembly GCF_021461385.2). Classification (NCBI taxonomy): domain Eukaryota; kingdom Metazoa; phylum Arthropoda; class Insecta; order Orthoptera; family Acrididae; genus Schistocerca; species Schistocerca piceifrons. The sequence continues at coordinate 421,062,128 of NC_060142.1, read as the reverse complement.
TACCACAGGTACATTTAATATAACGTTGCTATTTATAGCGAAAGGTGATAGTCGAGTAAACAAACATTTAAAAACACGGTTAGAATGTTTAATTATCGTTAGTGTTGAGAAGAATTACACAAATATTACAGGCAAAATTTTTTTCTACCTTTGTTGTGCAGTTCTAATGGAAGCCAGTTGTTATGTTTTATGTCATATTGCTTCAGGATGCATATTGCTTTCTCGGAAAAGAGTAATTACCAGATTCCCTACGATAATATAAGTTAAATATTCATGCCGTTTTTTGAACTGCTGCATCCTGCAGGACACCACAAACCTGACGTCAGCCTGCTGCATCCATTCTACAGAAGCAAGTACAGTAGAGTCCCGTTAATCCGAATTAATTGGGACTGGACCTTGTTCGGATTACCGATTTCTTCGGTTTAGCCGGAATTACGGGGACGAGTTTTCCGAATGAAGTATACCAAGCAGATACGTAGGTATACCATGGTAACAAATGGGACCACGTGTAGGAACAATGGCTCACTCTCACTCCCTGCCCTTGTTGTTGTGCATTGTTGAGACCTTTGTAGTGTCCGAGGTCAGTGCGCTGCCAGTTGGCTCGCAAAGCGCTTAGTTATGTTAGTTATCGAACGCTGGCATGCGTAACAGTTGTATTGTATTCGTGTATGTGTAGTGGTGTACGTATTTTCGTAATGAGTAAACGGAAACTTACAACGTTAACTCCCGAAGGAACACTGAATGCTTTGAAGCGGATAGACAATAGTGAGAATGTATGTAAACTGGCAACGAAACTGGGTGTTGGTAAAGCAACCATTTGTGATTGGAAGAAGAACCGAGTTAAGTTTGAACAGTCCTGTGCAACGTCGTCGGGAAAAACACTCGGAATTCGGCAGACTTTGAAGCAGTCCCAGCACGATAAAGTGGATGAAGCTCTTTTCCTTTGGTTTACACAGGAAAGAGAAAGGGGAACACCTTTGAGTGGAGCACTGCTTCAGGAGAAGGCTGTTTACCTGAACAAGTTAATGAATGGTGATGAGTCTTTTAGTGCGAGTACAGGTTGGTTGGACAGATTCAAAAAACGTCATGAAATCCGTCAGCTAACAGTTACTGGAGAGAAGCTTTCTTCGAACCGTGATTCAGCGAAGGAATACTTGGGTGAGTTTGAAAAAATGATAAGAAAGGGAAAGTATTCTCCCCAAAAAATTTATAACACTGACGAGACTGGCCTCAATTTTAGGGCATTGCCATCAAAAAGCCTGCAATCAAAAGCAGAAGACCATGCTCCTGGTTTTAAAACATGCAAGGATCATGTGACTTTATTAGCGTGCAGCAACGCTACTTGTAATCACAAGGTGCCTTTAATGCTGATCGGCAAATCTGCTAGGCACAGAGCTTCTAAAAACTGCAACGTGAAGTCCCTGCTCATATATTATCGCAATCAGAAAAAAGCATGGATGGGTGGTAAGCTGTTCAAAGAATGGTTTCACGGCCAGTTTGTTCCCTCTGTTCGACGGTTTCCTAAGGAAAATCATTTGTCTCCCCGTGCAATCCTTTTGATTGCTAACGCGCCATCTCACCCCAGCACTGAGGAATTGTGTGTTGGAGAAATTGTGGCAAAGTTTTTGCTGTCGACTGTTACACCTCTTCTACAGCCGATGGACCAGGGCGTACAGCAAAAATTAAAACTGATTCACAGAAAATAAGTTTTAAGAATGCTGATACAAAATGATAGCATTTCTTTAGTGAACAAAATAAAAAAGACAAATGTGAAGGATGTTGTTTATTGGGCCGCTAAGGCATGGGAGAATATTTCAGAAAATACTCTGAGAAAATCTTGGAGAAAACTGTGGACATCTCTCGAATGTCAGGACAACCTAGTTGAAAATGGAGAGGAAAATCTACTACAAATGATACAGACAATTCCTGGATATGAAGAAGCTAGTGAAGGAGACGTAGATGAGTGGATGGCAGCGGATGGGGCATGTGTGGAGAACCTTACTGACGCTGATTTAGTTGTTTTTGTGAAGAAGTGGAACGTAGGGATAAAATGTCCGCTGTATTTTAGTAAGTTTGACAGCTTTTCTTTCATTGTTATGCATTGTTTAAACCTAATATTTTCTTGCCATTTTTCAGCTTTTCTTTCATTGTTATGCATTGTTTAAACCTAATATTTTCTTGTCGATTTTTCTAATACATGTTTACTGTACTGTGTAAATTAAAATAGTGTGTATGTACAGCAGTTTACCGCAATGTTTTTCACACTTAGACTAACATTTTTCATCTTCGGATTAACCAAACATTCGGATTACCGGGACTCTGCTGTATTACTGTTGAACAAGAAAAACCATTGTTTTTGCAGTGCCAGGATTTCAATTACTATTTGCAAATGGATAAAATAAAATTGACTCATATAACTGTACATTGTGCAATGAGCTAAAAAACAAAGCTCTACTGACAACCTAGAATTTCTGATGTAAAGATAATAGGAAGAAAGAGAAATGAAATAAAACATGTGGCAAAGAGTTCTCGGGCTTCCAGCCGGGTGGCGGTGTCTTCAAACTGCGACGTTTCGATGAGCGACATACTCGTCATCTTCTGGCGAAGTTCACAGAAATAAAACATGTTTACGGTATTCAGCAACTGACAGGTTTAATAATAAATAATGCCCTATTACGCAGAACTAGAGTTATTCAGCGTGAAATTGTAGGTGAGGCTATATGCTGTTTACTATTAGTGTAATTATTAGTATCAGTTTCAACTATTATTTTCATTATTGTCATTATTATTATTATTGTCAATTATTATCAGCATTGTTAGTGTCATTATTATTATTCCTGTGAATTTTTTGTAATATCTTTGGTATGTGTTGTTCCTGGTCAGATGTAAGGGAGGGCCTTAATGTTCTAATCTACTCAGGCTAAATAAGCAATAAATAAACAAATATTTCTACGTTAAATAGGGCAGATTACAAACTTCGTGTGTATTTGTCTGATCTGTTTTCCTCTATCTTCCAATGATTTAGGTTTTGCACAAATAATGTAACCTGCAAATGAAGTAATGTTTTGACAACAGCTTTATCGGAATACACTTATGGCGCTGTCCTCCAAATTAAGAAGAAACCATTAGATGATCAGTTCACGGTAAATAAATTCGGTCTATGTCCCAAAATTCACAATACATCATGGCATAACCGGAAAAGAAAATTATTCTCCCCTATTGACATCGGACAATTTCGTAGTACCCTAACCGCCACTTTCAATGTACGGTACACTGGGCACGATTTATGATTCAGAAAAATTCCTTTAAGTTGAATTTTGATCTCAGAACAAAGCTTACTTTGCGTAAAAGAGGTATATAATGTTTATATAGGTGGTTGAGGTAACAAAACATTACCGCCAGGTTCATCTGTTCCTTCAACAAAGATCTACAGAATGCATCTCTCTCTCTCTCTCTCTCTCTCTCTCTCTCTCTCTCTCTCTCAGTATTATCTTCATGAAGGAACACACACACGACATGGGTGTGACATTACACCAGTATCAGATGTGTTTTCATTCATAATACATTAAATTTTCTAACAAGAACCAACAGTCAATCAATGCAAATATTATCTTGTACACTATGCATCATTTTAACAGTAGTCTATTTTCTTCGTTTCCCAGAATATTTCATTTCCTGCCCTCTCTGTGTCAGTTTTTGAAGAATAATCTGCTTGATTTTACTTTTGAATTTTGTGTTGAGGTTTTCAAACCACATAATGCTACACCAAGCTTTGATAAAACTGTAATAATACTAGGCTCTCATGCAGTGACTACTTTTATTTGTTCATTCACGTATCATACAGGAGATCAAATTTAGTACAATGTACTTGTCATACACAAACATGAACATAGTTGTGCATAATAAGCAAATGTGCAAAAGCTAAAATGGCGAAATATTCATAAGCACTCAACAAGAATTTAATTTTACTGACTAAATAAAAAACAACTTCTACAAAATACATCAAGTTGGTTTAGTTGATACCAGCTCAAGGAGACAAAAAGGTAATTCCTTACACCACAACTGTCTAAGAGGTAATTTTTCATTTATGTTCACTCTCAATTCCTTGCAATAACTGGCAGCAATATGTTGGAAAGGCTAATCTCTAATTGCTTTTTAGTTTAGGCTTTTCCAACTCTTAGAATATGGTTATCATTAAAATGTTCTGCGTTGCTCATCTAATCTAATCTAATCTGTAGTGTGTCTGCAGTTGCCAAACTTATACCGTCCTTCAATGATTAACAAACTACAGTTTAATATATAAAAAGTGTTTTGGTGAATGGTATGACATAATCCATAAGTACCATCTATATATGAAGTTACTTTTCCCAAAATATTATTCTGTAGAATCAAACAGTGAAGTTAACCATAGCACACTGCCATAAAACAGTCTGCACTGCCAACTCCTGAAACACTACTTAAGGCAAAATTCTAGTTGCACTAGCCTGTTACTGTCTACAAGGCTTAACGCAAGTGCAAATTATTACATTTTCCTACTTGTATGTCAGACTAAGAAAAAAAACACCTCACTGTGAAGAAGTTATGATAAGACCCTGTAGACAGATTGCAAATATGGAGGAAGAAGGTAGTGCTCCTGTTAGTTTTGACAGTTTTAAATTATTTGTGCTTTATATTTATTCTGTAAGAGTGAATGCAATCCAGACTGCAAGAAACGTCAGTCGCTCTCCAGAACTGAAAACTGAGGCAAGAGCACTTTACTAATTTATTTTACTAAATTAAGAAATACCAAATAAATGTAAATAAGAAGAGAGAGAAGACAAGTATATTACAGTATACGAAAAAAGAGTTCATCTTTAATAGAATCTGTATCAATGTACATTCAAAACTGGAATGTCAGCTGCACTGTATGCAGAAAAATCAAACACACAAACACTGTAGAAATCCAGGATGAAATATTAATAAACACGTGGGATGGAGCTATAATGTAGTACTGGACTCTTCTGAAATCTTCGTTGTGCTGACACAGTGATCTGTAGTGCAGCCCGCATTCTGGGTTAGGCTGGAAGGAGATGATTTGGTTGAGAGTTAGCAAAGCCAAGGTATGTGAATGCCAAATAGAGGTCGTGGGAACAGACTGATCTGCAGCGTAACCTAATGTTTACATTCACATTATAACTACGACAAATGGAACAGTGAATCCACTATGCAACTGTTAACCAGAATGCTGACTCAGACAGAAGAGACCATGAGCAGGATGCAGGTTCATATAAATCTTTTAAGCTTACACACACAAACACACACGAACTCATTTATTTACTGACTCTCAAATTAAGTTTGATTGTGCTGATCAATTTTTTGGCGTATAATGCATTTTTTGCACATTTTGAGAGTTTTCCTGCTGTGGCTAATCTCCTTGATCAGTAGTAGTAAATGGTAGTCTAATCGATCTGATCCTTTACATATTCAGCCAAGTCAGTGACACAGGTTTGCAAAGAAAAGTGCCAAGTACTTATGACACACACACCAAGAAAAAAGATATTTTCTGAGATTCCCAGTACTGTACTTCCTATATGTCTTGTCTGCAGGCAGACAAATGTACACAACATCATTTTTCAGAATAAACAGTATAACTGCCATTCATTCGCAACACTGATAAGCATGAGTCACACTGCAATGCCCTTTTGAACTGACGAAAGACAAATCCAGCAATGTACTCAATAACATGGGCCGCCACTTCCGAGAGAAACACACCAGCCTCAACACAGTAATGATCATGGGTCATCAATTGGCTTTCCATATCGATTAACGGTGAACGATCTGAGGTGAGATTGTTGCGTTGTTCTATGCTATGTCCATCGTAGACCAGAACACGGATTTCGTACATTGCTACACAACTTCTGCTTTCAGACTTACAAAATGCATTGTGTAACAGTAGTCTCCTGTATACAGGCATCAACTGAGGTACAGCTGGGTTGTTGTTTCATCCATCATGACTACGAATGGAAGTGGAAACACTTCTAAGTGGTCCTGGGAGAAGTTGTGAGTGGAATTTAGGTAACGGTACAGACGATTGAGGCTCGCCTAATTTTGCATAGAAGAGTAAAACACTAAAATGCATACAAGAAAACCAACAAATTCTGTCTTATACCACGTGTAAAACGCCAGAAATACGTACAAGAAAACCGATAAATCAAGGCTTGTACGACGGTGTATAGGAGACACTGTGATGTGTTGTCAGCAACAAAAGAAGACAGAAAAGGCACTTCACAATTAGTTCCACTGATAGTAGGTAGATCCACAGTACTTAGTGCAGCCTTCCGCCTAAAAAGAAAACGAAAACAAAAAATTACTGTAAACGATGTAATCTGAATAAGGTGCATTCAAGCTGCAGCCTGCTATCAATTATTTTCATTCTTTCAAGAGAAATCAAATACTTTCAGTATGTATAAACCTTCAGTTGGACTTCTATATATGCACTTAAAGCGCATTCCTTTACGCTAAGATAATCACATATCAGGAACACATGGATGGGGTTGAGAGAGGAGGGGGGGGGGGGGGAGAACTGCTTATGGAGAAGCTCCATTTAACCCAGCGGAGAAAAAGGTCAAGGAAGTGAGTGCATTATCAAATAGCTAAGTTGTTACAGTTTAAAGTCACTTGTATATTTTGAAATTCTTTTCGTTAGGACGTGACCTGCCTGTATAGATTTCCAAAAATGCAGGCAAGCCAGAGAATGGCTGAATTTTATAAAATCCTGTAAAAATATGTGTTATGTAATTAAATATCAATTTTTCACTAACGTATACAGCAACAGAAATAATGTCTGTTGCCTTGGTTTCAACCATTTATGTAGTAATTTTAAAGGAACTACTCGTAAACTCAAAATTGATATTCTATTTTTTACTTGCCTATAGTAAGTGAGGGCAACGGCCTTGCCGCAGTGGATACACCAGTTCCCTTGAGATCACCGAAGTTAAGCGCTGTTGGGTGTGGCCGGCCCTTGGATGGGTGACCATCCAGGCCGCCATGCACTGATGCCATTTTTCGGGGTGCACTCAGCCTCGAGACGGCAATTGAAGAGCTACTCGACCGAGTGGTAGCGGCTCCGGTGAAAGAAAAACATCGTAACGACCGGGAGAGCGGTGTGCTGACCACACGCGCCTCCTATCTGCATCCTTAACTGAGGATGACACGGCGGTCGGATGGTCCCGATGGGCCACTTGTGGCCTGAAGACGGAGTGCTGTAAGAAGTGAGGATAAAACTTAGGAAAACTTGAATACTCAGAATTTTCCCTAAATCGGACTGAAGAAACTGATGTTAGGTGCATGTTTTGCTTCCTAGAAATGCTGAGAACACACACTGACAGAAGAAAAATAGCATCTCCAAGAAGGAGTTGTGCGACATAAACGAAAATTGGTAGGAATGTTTCTTCACCTGAAAGATGATTGTTCAAATATCGCGCCAGTCGCATAAGAATGACGCTAGTAGCGTAACTATGAGGATGCAAATCGCGTTTGCTAAGGTACACGCTGTAACGGTCGTAAACCGTTAGTCAAGAATGCCTTTAAGTCGACAAAAACGCCATTATCAACGCCTCAGTGAGATTGAACGAGGTCGTGTAATAGGATGTTCCTTCTGAAATATTGCAGAATGCCTTGGCAACAGTTATCACGGGAATGTATGGTCGCAAGAAGACTTGCCTCCAGGCGTCCACGTGGAAATACAGAGAGGGAAGACAATCGTGTTCGGCGTATGGCTCTGGCCCATCATACTGCATCTGTGGCAATACTTTGAGCAGTAGGTGGAACCACAGTGACCCAAGGAACTATTTAAAATCGGGTACTTCAAGGACAGCTCCGAGCCAGACAGCCTGTAACGTTCATACCACTGACCCCAAACCACCACCATTTTCTACCTCAGTGGTGTCAGGTGAGAGTTCATTAGACTGGCAGCGTGGAGATTGCTGGTTTTTCTGCCTCGGTGCCAGTGACCGCCGTGTGTTAGTTATAGGTAGGTCACTTGAGGGCCTGCAACCAACTTGTCTGCGTGCTAGACACACTGGGCCTATACCTGGAGTTATGGCCAGGGGCGTGATTTCATGTGACAGTAAGAGCACTCTCGTGGTTATCCCACGCACTCCGACTGCAAAACTGCACGTCAGTATGGTACTTAGACCTGTCGTGCTGCCATTCACGAACAGCGTTTCAGGGATGTTTTTCTACAGGATTACGCTCTCCCACATACTTCTGTTGTAACCCAATAAGCTCTACAGAGTGTATACGTGTTGCCTTAATCTGCTCGATCATTAGATCTGTCTCCATACGAGCACATATGGAACATGATCGGACGACAACTCCAGCGTCATCCACAACCAGTATTAACCGTCTCTGTATTGAGCGACAAAGTGCAATGGGCATGTAACTCCATCCCACAAACTCACACCCCGCACCTGTAAAACCCAATGCTTGCACGTTTGCATGTTACAATTCAACATTCTGACAGTTACACCGATTATTAACGTACCAGAATTTCACATTTGCAATTGCCTGTCTCGCGCTTACATTAACCTGTGATATTACAATTTTAAGCACTTTAATGTTACCTAGACAAAAGAATTCCCGAAATTTCATTACCCTACATTAATTGTTTTTTGGTATTGCGATTTTATTTCCATCAGCGTATTTTGCTGTGATTGGTAGGTTTCCAGTCTTTCCTTCTCACAACGTTCACCCACAGAGCTTTTCGAGTTGAATTGGTAGGAAATCTAAAGTTAAATGACAGAGTAGAACCTTTTCAGTTAAAGAAAAGAGTGCAACTGAAACAATTTTACACTCAAAGCACAAAAAAAAGACACACCATGAGCGAATTATCCGAATGGGACACAAATTGCCAGATATGAAGTACATGTACAGATAAAGAGATAACGCGTTGGTCCACCTCTGGCTCTTATGCAAGAAGTTATTCGGCTTGACTGTCATTGATATAGTTGTTGGATGACGTCCTGAGGAATATCGCGGCACATTGTGTCCAATTGGCGCTTCAGACCGTCAAAATCTCGAGCTGGTGGGAGGATAGTGCCATAATGCTCCAAATGTTCTCACTTGTGGAGGGCTCCAGTGACCTTGATGGCCAATGTAGGATTTGGTGAGCATGAAGTCAAGCAGTAGCTCGTCATCTGTAGGTGGTCATTATTTTGGCGAAATGTAATCTCAGGGTAACTTGCCATGAAAAGTAACAAACCGGGACGTAGAATATCTTCTATTTACAGCTGTGCTGTAACGGTACCGCGGTTGACAACCAAAGGGTTCCTGTATCACACGAAACGGCGCCTCAGACCAACACTCCTGGTTTTCAGGACGTGTGGCGTGTGACAGGTAGGTTGGTATCCTACTGATGCCCAGGGCGTCTCTAGACACATCTTCGGCCTGGAATCACACTAAATGGAGTAGAACTGATGACGAGTCCCACTTCGGGTTGAGTTCCGATGACCAGCGACGACGTCTGGAGATGCCTGGAAAGGGGTGGGATACCATCCTGTCTGTTGCCCGCCATACGGCCGGACAACCAGATGTGATAGTCTGGGGTGCCATTTCATAACATGACCGCTTTCGACGCCCAATTTTTTTGCCATTCATGGCAAGCCATCTTGTGCTTACATCTCAGCGAGATAATGCCTGTCAACACATGGCGAGAGTTTCTACAGCTTGTCTTCGTTCTTGCCAAATCCCATCTTGGCCAGCAAGGTCGCCAGACCTCTCTACAATTAAGAAATTTTGGAGCACTATGGATATGGCCCTCGAACCACAGCGGGATTTTGATTATCTAAAGCGCCAGTTAGACGGTCTTTGGCACGATATTCCCCAAGACGACATGCAATACTTCCGTCATTCAAGCCGAATAACTGCTTGTATAAGGGTCAGAGGTGTACCAACACGTTATTGAGTTGCTCATCTTGTGAAGCTTTTTTTCTCTTGAGTAAAACATCCAGGTTTTCTGAAATTGAAATCATTTGTTTGTCTGTACATGTACATCACATCTACTTATTTCCATTCCATTCCCATAATTCCTTGGTGGTGTCTTAGAGTGTACATAAAAGAAAATATCGCTTGAACGAGTCCACTTACAAACGAAAAGTAATTCCTTTACACTTTAGATTACAATCATAACGAGTAATATACTTAAACTTCTATCAAAACAACTGTAACGACTCGAAACAGTCAAAACACCTGAAGGTGACATTTGGGGCAGCTGAGATGGCGGACGCCAGCTTCGAGTTCTTGACGTCATGATGACTCGCCTTATTTTTATCTGCAAGAGAAGAACAGTGAGTAGTAGTGAGTCATGCGCCGGCAGTGTCCCTGACAGTTTGAGAAATGCGGTGGACGGTTTCAAGATTAATTTCATATAGCGCGATATTTTATTACATAGACTGCCAATATCCGTACCTATTAAAGCATTGATGCTGCGAGAGTTCTCTACCAAAGTGAAGGCACCACAAACTTCTCTGTGAGCGTCGACAAGGCACTGAATTGCTCCTCAGCTAACAATGAAACCTTGAGTGCGAAGTTACAAGTTCAGCCCTCAATAAGGCTCATTTGAAATTGTTGTGTTAACAATTATGACAGGTAAAGTATTAGCTGATAATGACTCACCACCTGCATCGGGAGTAAGACAGAAAATGAACGTCCGGGAGGTGTAGAAATCAACCCTCTATGGAATTTATGTATTACACAAAATGGACTTCGTCGACATTCAAGAAGTGTTCAAAACAAATCATTAACTTGCACCATGAAAACCGAATAAAACTGATCCGGCACAGTGATCAGAAAGGTTCGCACTATTAACATCAAAGGTGAAATGCATGGGAACTACAAACCGCGCAAGACGTTCCGCTACTTATCCAATCTTAAAGAAGACATATACAATCATTTTGGTGTAACTGGGTTTGAGAACTGATGGAATGTGATGGAATGCAACCGAATGCGAAACGGTCTGTCATAGACCGTTTCGTTAACATGGCTGTACTTTAAGGCGTAGCTGCAGGTAGTGCGATAATATGTTTTACACTCACGGAAGAAACAAACATCCAGAGGTTGAATTTGTCCAGTGATTCCAGTTGGTATGAACTACAATGGCACACATTTTTCAGAATGAATAGTTTGCTCTACAGGAATATGATTTTTATGCGCAGACCAGGAATCAGCGAAAACAAGGTATTTTGACCAGCTATTGGCCAGAAGCAGTACTCATACCATAGTTATAGTTCTCATACACACTTTTCCCACTCTTGCTTGCTGCTTCGTAAGTATTCCCTACTGCCTTTGCACGGTCACGCACACGAGAAAGAATGGTAAAGGATAGAGTGCCTCCAACTCCTCGGAGCATAATAAATAACATTCCAGCCAATTTACCTTCCTGATTAACAGTCGGTATAATTGAATGCGTTAACGTATTGATACAACTGTTTTGGTACTTCTGATTTCCAAGGTCCCTTTCAACTCCATTTCCTCTCCAAAATCCGATTGGTCGGAGATGAAAACAAATTTCTTACCGAACGATGGGATAAGGTTATCTCATTTACAAATTTCCCGGCCAATTCCGCAGTTTGCCGTGCATCTTCAAGCTGACACTTTGTTTGAAATTTCATTGTCTTACGTCTTCCAATTCTGTAGCACTGTTAGAGGTTATGCAACCATCCACTGCTTCTCTTGAAATTACTGTAATCTATGCCGCGCGCTATTAGACGGATTCCGGAGAAATGTAGGAACACGCGAGGCAATACTGACCCTATGACTTCTCATACAAGATAGGTTAAGAAAAGGCGAGAATACGTTTATAGCATTTGTAGACAGAGAAATTTTTTGACAGTGTTGACTGGAATACTCTCTTTCAAATTCTAAAGATGGCAGGGGTAAAACACAGGGAGCGAAAGGCTATTTACAAATTTTACAGAAACGTGATAGGAGTTATAAGAGTCGAGGGGCATGAAAGGGAACCAGTGGTTGAGATGGGAGTAAGACAGGGTTGTAGCCCATCCCCGATGTTAATCAATCTGTATACCGAGAAAACATCAAAGGAAACAAAAGAAAAATTTGGAGTAGAAATTAAGCCCAAAGAGAAGAAATAAAAACTTTGAGGTTTGTCGGTGACATCGAAATTCTATCAGAGGCAGCAAAGGACTTGGAAGAGCAGTTGAACGCAATGGACAGTGTCTTGAGCGGTGGATATAAGACGAACATCAACGAAAGCAAAACGAGAATAATGGAATGTAACCGAATTAAATCAGGTGACGCTGAGGGAATTAGATTAGGGGCCGGCCGGAGTGGCCGAGCGGTTCTAGGCGCTACAGTCTGGAACCGCGCGACCGCTGCGGTCGCAGGTTCGAATCCTGCCTCGGGCATGGATGTGTGTGATGTCCTTAGTTTAGTTAGGTTTAAGTAGTTCTAAGTTCTAGGGGACTGATGACCTCGGAAGTTAAGTCCCATAGTGCTCAGAGCCATTTGAACCATTTAGATTAGGGAATGAGAAACTTAAAGTAGTAGATGGGTTTTGCTATGTGGGCAGCAAAATAACTGATAATGGCAGAAGTAAAGAGGATGTAAAATACAGGCTGGCACTGACAAGAAAGACATTTCTGAAGTAGGGAAATTTGTTAATATGGAATTTAGATTTAAGTGTTAGAAAGTCTTTTCTAAAAGTATTTGTCTGGAGCGTAGCCATGTGTGGAAATTAAACATGAAATATAAACAATTTCGATAAGAAGACAATATAAGCTTTTTAAATGTGGTGTTACAGAAGAATTCTGATGATTAGATGGGTAGATCACGTATTTAATGTTGAGGTACTGAAGGAAATTGGGAAGATAATAAATTTGTGGTAGAACCTGACTAGAAGAAGGGATCGGTTGGTAAGACACATACTGAGACGTCAAGGGATCACCAATTTAGTACTGGAGGGAAGCGTGGTAGACAAAAATCGTAGAGAGAGACCAAGTGATGAATACACTAAGCAGATTCGGAAGGATGTCAGTCGTACTAGTTACTCAGAAACGTATAGGCTTGCACAGGATAGAGTAGCATGGAGAGCTACATCAAATCAGTCTTCGGACTGAAGATAACAACAACAGCAACAACTAATTAGTAGGTCATTATCACGCACATCCTGTAAATTATCTTGCTTCGCGGAAACACTAGTTTTCATAACAACTGTGCCTTGTCCTCCCTTCAATGTCCCTTGTTTTTCTTACGGACTAAACTGTCATATTGCTGCAGACCTATTCGAAATCTGTTCTCATTTGTCTTTGTTACTATGCTGCGGATGATCTTCCGTTTACGTAATTATGTTTAGTACCCGCTCCTTGGATAACGATTGTTCTTTACTACTGTTCGCTGGAGAGGTGATTCGTGGCTCCCACTTCGACAAGCATGAAGAACTACATGGCTCGACACCTGTTTCAGTATCACTTTCACTTGTTAAGCACGTATCGTCATCATTTCACTCTCCATGTACATTATCCACACAGTCGAGAGTATACGACACAACACATAGCACTGACTCATCTTAACAGAAACACTAACATTTCATCTGCCACTTCTTTCTCACTCTGCGAAATTCCTTGGGCTCCTTTCCGACGAAATGTCAACTTCGGCTACTGTTGTTGTAGATATAATTCAATGTTTGCTTTGTTTATCGTTGCCATGGCTCTGTTTTGTATCAACAACACTAGCAGTTTAGCGCTATTGTGAGTTACTCGTTGACCAAGCAGTTCAGCTACGCTCCATAGGCTCATGCTGTGCTCACCATTGGATATCTCAAGTCCCGTCACTGCTACCATTAGCAGCCAATATTGTGGTTACATGGTAGATGATACGTTGGGCGTCGAATGCCGAACATCACTGCCTTTTTGCGACATCGCACTCAAGAGGTTCCTTGTAAGTAACAGCTCGAGCTCGAAATTTAAGTTTGCCTATTAATAAATAAATTACTAAACAGTATTGGTGTTGATGAGTCTCGCTTTTTAGCAGTTGACTCTACCTGTTTCCATTTGCAATTTTACAGGCAAGAGAGAGGGTATACTGTATACCAAATGTAGGAAATATATTGTCGCACAGCGACAATCAGGTACGGTAACAATATTATTTTGCTAAAAGATTATTCTTCCAGCAAATGTGGCTAGAAGTGACAGTAATTTGAGTGAAGTCTGTTCAGGAGGAATTAATTATCAGATCTGTCAGTAAACTGTGAAACTTTATCTGGTAAAAATTGTGAATAGATTAAATACAAAATCTGGATGAGAACTTGGAGTAGGAACTCTTGTGTTCGTTACTAAATAACAATTGTTGGCACTTTTAAAGATTTTCTGTTTCCACATCATGTAGTGTATGTTATGTCAGTTTGAGTCTTAGCAGTAAATAGACCTGAAAAATATCTGCTTCGTTACATTGCTTATGAACTTTCAATTTTTATCCTTTTTGTGTATGTATTTGAATTTGTTTCTGTATACTGCCATGGTTTTGTTTGTAATGTGTTATGCATATGACGTGTTGTTAGGCCTTCTAGAAATTCTTGATGTCACTTCCGTCAACAATGAGTGACTCATGTTTTCCAATTTGAACTATTTCTATTAAAAAACACATTAAACTAGAGTCCTTTAAATAGGTGCGATTGCATTTATTTTAGCTGTAACATGACGTTGGATATTCGATCAGCCAAGAATCCACTTTCCTTAGTAGGAAATATGAGCGAGAACGCCTGTTTTCCAACTTCCACGAGACGGGGAGTATTCTCCTTCCTGGAGATAATAGTCTGGAGACGGAGTTCATATACTGCAGTTGGTAATGGTAGCACAACTTAAGAGAAATCAAGGCAGTTGATAGTATTTATCGACCGATAGTAATTGGTCGAAAATGTAAAATGGTGCAAGGTTTTGTAAATTCTGAGGAAAAAAGGTGTATGCTACAAGGAAAGGCCGATCATATAAGTACGTCCAAGAACCAAGAGGAAAAAATAAGAATGTAAATCAAGAAAGAAGGGGTATAAGACAGAGATCTAGTCTATCGCCTCTGTTGTTCAATCTATCCATCGAAGAAAGAATTACGGAAATAAAACAAAGTTTCAGAAGTGAGATTAAAATTCAGAGCGAAAGGATATCAACGATGAGATTCACTGATGACATTGATATGCTCAGTGAAAATAAGGAAGAACCACAGGGACTGGTGAATACAATGAGCAGTGTAATGAGCAGACGCTCTATGTTGCGACGTTAATAATGATGACCGTCGAAAATGAGATTAGAGGTAAATTTAACACAAAAATTTGTGATCAGGAATTACACTAAGTGAAAGAACTCTGCTAACTTGGAAGAAAAGTAATACATGATGGACGAAGAAAGGAGACACGCTATCACAGGCAAAGAGTTTTTTTTTCCTTTCTTTATTATAATTTCATTCCCCAGTCCCATGTGAGCATTGGAGGGCTGTCAGCGGCACAGTCCACCGCTCTTCGGTCGCGAGACAAATAGTGATAAAAAAGAGGAAACAAAACATGTAAAAATGCGATAAATAGGGGAACATGAGGACATTATAAATGAGGAAGGCAAAGAGGGCACCGCTGGCAAAAACTACTCTACTGGCGTCAAAGACAGACCTTATTTTGAGGAACACATATCTGACAGTGTTCGTTTGGAACACAGCATAGTATGGACTGTGGGAAAACCAGGTAAGAGAACTGGAGAGTTTTAGATGTGGTGTTACAGAAGGATGCTGACAATTGGTGTGTCTTCGCCGGACACGGCACACGGCGTTAGCATCACAGTGCATCAAGCAGACAACAGGTAATCTCAGCATGGCGACAACCCTAGTAGAGTTGGTCAGCCCATAAATGGCGCATAACTACTTTGTGCTTCCACTAAAAGACATTCATGTAAGTCATTCTTTCGTCAAAACCTGCTTCTACCAATACAAAGACAAAGATTACCCGCCGCAATTGATGACAAAAATTCAAGAGGATTTAAAGAAAAATTCCCGCCATTACAACGTATCTGACCAAGAAAATTTGAGCGTGTATATTGTACATCTTTTGGGGTAACAATTTCTAATTGTTTAAATCTACGTTCGGATTAATCACGCCGTTTCCTTTTCAGGAAGATTTATGGAAATTTGTAGACTGTTCTGAGTTATATTTTTCAGACATGGTTCAAACTGACTTGCTGCAGTTGATGTTGCTGCTTTTACAGCATTTCTTCAGTAGAAAAGGGCTATTTGTGGGGCAGCTGATAAAACTAGAAGCTCAGAAGCAACACGGAAAAGGAAACTTAAAGAAGCCGCTACCACCATTTCCGGCATTCGGCCAGAAACCAGAAGCCTGGCAGAATTATAAAACCCACTGGAACGATATTTAAAAAGCTATGTTCAGAAATCAACCTAGTGACAGTGTTGTAGTCAGGTAAATCATGACGATATTTTGAAGCTCAAATAAATGTTGCAGCTGCCAGGCATGGTTTTTTCCTATGTTATAAGAAACCGAATCAAGGTTAGAGAGGGCTTAGCTAGAGTTCGTAACTTTCAGTGCAAAAGAGTCAAATGTAAAAGCCATATGTGTATTCTCTTACTTGGACTTCGCTAATTATGCACTAACCAGACGATAAATTAGAGAAATAACTGCTTAGCTTAAGTAATCTATCTTTGCGAAACTGTGTGCTATTAATTTAGCATTGAACAGACGCAAGAGTCAGCAGACGTGACACGCTGCAACGGCGTTAATATGTTTACGATTCAAAAGCAACACGCAGCCTCGCGCTTTAAGGACTTGGACGTGCTGTGGATTAACCACAAGTGAGAAGATAGTTTCTTTCGAAACGCACAATATGATTACTGCAAAACGTCAGGACGTAAGTTAGAAGTATGTAACACTAAATAAATTAGGTAACGAAACACGACACTCAGACGTAGAAAACTGATTCAGAAAAAAAATTCAAACGATGTTCGAAAACCAAGATGTACAAATCAATAAACTTCCACCATCAAAATACATTGTGAATGGGATCTCTGCAGTGAATGTCAAAACTTCGTCTGTAAATCTATATCTCTCCGAGCTAACAAAGAGGCACTGAAATTTCAAAATGACAAAGAATGGCTCTGAGCACTATGGGACTTAACATTTGTGGTCATTAGTCCCCTAGAACTTAGAACTACTTAAATCTAACTAACCTAAGGACATCACACACATCCATGCCCGAGGCAAAATGGTTCAAATGGCTGTGAGCACTACGGGACTTAACATCTTAGGTCATCAGTCCCCTAGAACTTAGAACTACTTAAACCTAACTAACCTAAGGACATCACACACATCCATGCCCGAGGCAGGATTCGAACCTGCGACCGTAGCAGTCTCACGGTTCCGGACTGAAGCGCCTAGAACCGCACGGCCACGGCTGCCGGCTTCAAAATGACACAGCCTTCTCAGTTTCTATAATTAATCTACAGGCATGCAAAAAATTTAGATTGCCGAAACTGAATGAATTGCACAGTTCGCTATTTACTTACAGCGAATGACATATTTCATTTCAAAATCAGTATTTTACGTATGTGGCGTACAAGAAATTTACCAAACAGGCCAGATTCGTTGTTGCCATTTCTCCAAAAACAACAAATTTACTGGGACTTGACCTGTTAAATATAATCGGCTGCACCATTCACGTAGGTGCAAGTCGGATTCACTCTGAGATTCGACGAAAAAGTTGCAGAAATATGATAATACTTCTTCTGAAACAACAAGGAACATTGACAACCACAAGGCACATCTCACGTTGAGGCCCAATGCTGCGCCAAAATTTCGCAAAGCACACAACACGCTCTTTGCGTTAAAGGATAAAGTCAAAAAGGAATTGTCCACCTAGAACAGAATGGTGTTACAGGATTCATCGCCAGTAGTCAATGGGCAATGCCAATCATGGTAGTACAGAATCGGCGCATTATGGATTTATGGAGATTTCAAAGTGGCATTAAATGTACAATCCATAACGGATTCTTATCCAGTTCTGAAAGTGGAAGAACCGATGTCGAAATTATCTGCCTGTGTTTATTTTTCAAAACTTGATGTAAAGGAGGCCTGCTCACAAAAACCTTTGGATGACGACGACAAAGTTTCACGTTTATAAATATGAGCATTCTGTTCGATCTATAGCACAACAAGATTAGGATTATCCAGTGCTCCGAGTTAGGTGAAGCTGTGTTTGGAACAATTAATCATGAAGCCTCCTAAAGCTGTGAACTGCATGGAGGACATCATAGTCTCTGGAAAAACTCCAGGAGAATGTTATGTAATTTACAACCTGAGCTCAAAATTTTGAAGATGCCAAATATAAGTGCATTTTCTTCTGATGTGAAGTGCAATACTTAGGACACATTCTGTCTGCACACATAATCATGGCGACGGAGCAACACAGTGAAGTAATTAAAATCCTGCTGGCTCCCAGAAGCCTCAAGCTGTTACGTACCATATCAGGACAAATAAATTACTACAGGAAACTCATATCACATGCAACAACCATAAGCAAATCGCTTCATAAATTATTACGCATTGTCAGAAAGCATTGCTACTGATAGACATAAAAGTCTTTCTGGATAAATGGCACTTATGCCAAAAATAACTGTGAGCTCCTCCTACACAATATTTCCGTACAAAAAGGTATCAGTAACCTTGTCACAACGACTCTGGTGTACCACTGTTAGGAAGCTACTGGCTCAATAGCATTGTTGCATTTTCAGAATTTCCTTTTGCAATACAAATCCCATTGGCGTCTATGAACGCAATTAAGACTTTGTTATGGATTTTCTCCATTGAAGGACTTCCGAAAGAAATCTCAAAGCAAAGGCACCACTTACACACTAAGATGATTACACAAAAGCAAGCAGTTACATTCAGATGTTCACTTCGAATATCTCTTCAAGGATCTCCGGATTTTAACCTATCCTTCACAGTTTAAGTATTCGCTAGTGAAATTCGTTATACTACTGTTTAAAACTACAACACTAGAAGAAATCATTTCTTATGGACAACATGTTCTATTCCATAGATGAATTTTCGTTAAAAATCTGGTAGTATACGAAGCATAAAAAGCATATCACTATTCACAAAAATATTATTAAAGACTAACATGATTCCTGTAAAATTGAACAAAGTATGCTACAGTGATCAGACAGTTATCATCTGCAGTAATCAGTTCCCAAGCAGTTCCAGTCATGGGACCGTTAATCCCGAGTGTCGAAGGTCAGTCAAAGTGATAGTCAAAGTATGTATCCACTAGGGGACTTACGTTATGAACTGTCTCTAAACACCAGTCCAAACTGAACTGCAAATGCACATTATGAACACTATTTTAATAAATGTTTGTTCTTTCTTTCTGATATGTTGCCTAAGGTTCTCTGTTTTAGGTATACTGGTGTTTCAAAAAGAATACACATATTACGAACGCATATATTTATTAATCTGTACGACATAAAACTATGAAACTTGGGACACATGTCTACGAATCTTTCAGGTATAGATTACAGATGTTCAATATGCCGCCCACCATCGACACGAGCAATATCACATCGATACTCGAATTTCTCCCACACTCGAGCGAGCGCGTCCATCGTCACTGCTATTGTGGTAGTATGAATCTGATTCTTCAGATGTTATAAGTTCTGTGGTACTGCTGTTGCGTAAACCCTGTCCTTAATGAAGCTCCACGGGAAGAAGTCAGACCGACATTCTCAAAAACACATGGTATAATAAGTAACCTATAAACTCAGTCGCTCCATTTCGACAGAGAGTCGGACAGTGGTCTATAGAACCTTTAACTAATTAGCTAACTAAAATAACTTACTGTCAGTAACTGTCTGCAAAAGCAAATGGACAATAAAGATACTAATGACCGCTGTCAAAATAGCTGCAAATAAATGAAACAACACTAGTGATCTAAGTTGTGGAATTTGAACAACGATATTAAAAGAATACCTTTCCCTCCTGCTTCTCTCTGTCGTTCTTCTCAAGTAGCGGACAAACCGAAAATCTTAAATGTTCTCGTTTTCTCTTTTGTCTTTTCGAACCATGTTTCACCATTTGGAAGAAACATGTTTGCTCTTCAGCCATCACCCCTGAAAGCTAGTAACATCGCCATGGAGACACCTTATCGTCCCACTACTTTTAAGACAATTATGCAATAGCCAGCGCTATACAAAAATTCTGAGATATTACTGTCTCTGTTGAACATGTGGTGCAGAAGTGAAGGAGATCTCATGAAACTGTTCAGTTGTAATAACAGGCTTCTTCGTTGGACTTTGAGCGGACACTTAGCTGAAATTTTCAGAAAGTGACTTCGGAAAATAAAGCTTATATCGATAAAATCATTTCGTGGTCCAATTCAGATGTTTTCCAAGATATGGTGGTGCTTCAAAGCAGAGCACTCAGCCGAGGATACAAGAAAGATAACAGAAATGAAGCGTTCGAGGATATCATCAAGATTCTCATTACACGGATAAAAGAGCTCGTGGCAGTCCAAGATCTTCGTGGTTACATTTCCTGCTCTTGCGTAACAAATTTAGCATTGAACATTTTCGCCAACTTTTCGCCTTTGTTAATCCACTTGCATGTTAACCTAGATGCTTTACAGCATCGTATTACAATGAGACTGTTGTACAGTTCTATAAATTTAGCAACACTAAATTTCATGGGAACATATGGACTAAAAGTCTATACAATTGACTTACTTATATACACTCCTGGAAATGGAAAAAAGAACACATTGACACCGGTGTGTCAGACCCACCATACTTGCTCCGGACACTGCGAGAGGGCTGTACAAGCAATTATCACACGCACGGCACAGCGGACACACCAGGAACCGCGGTGTTGGCCGTCGAATGGCGCTAGCTGCGCAGCATTTGTGCACCGCCACCTTCAGTGTCAGCCAGTTTGCCGTGGCATACGGAGCTCCATCGCAGTCTTTAACACTGGTAGCATGCTGCGACAGCGTGGACGTGAACCGTATGTGCAGTTGACGAACTTTGAGCGAGGGCGTATAGTGGGCATGCGGGAGGCCGGGTGGACGTACCGCCGAATTGCTCAACACGTGGGGCGTGAGGTCTCCACAGTACATCGATGTTGTCGCCAGTGGTCGGCGGAAGGTGCACGTGCCCGTCGACCTGGGACCGGACCGCAGCGACGCACGGATGCACGCCAAGACCGTAGGATCCTACGCAGTGCCGTAGGGGACCGCACCGCCACTTCCCAGCAAATTAGGGACACTGTTGCTCCTGGGGTATCGGCGAGGACCATTCGCAACCGTCTCCATGAAGCTGGCCTACGGTCCCGCACACCGTTAGGCCGTCTTCCGCTCACGCCCCAACATCGTGCAGCCCGCCTCCAGTGGTGTCGCGACAGGCGTGAATGGAGGGACGAATGGAGACGTGTCGTCTTCAGCGATGAGAGTCGCTTCTGCCTTGGTGCCAATGATGGTCGTATGCGTGTTTGGCGCCGTGCAGGTGAGCGCCACAATCAGGACTGCATACGACCGAGGCACACAGGGCCAACACCCGGCATCATGGTGTGGGGAGCGATCTCCTACACTGGCCGTACACCACTGGTGATCGTCGAGGGGACACTGAATAGTGCACGGTACGTCCAAACCGTCATCGAACCCATCGTTCTACCATTCCTAGACCGGCAAGGGAACTTGCTGTTCCAAAAGGACAATGCACGTCCGCATGTATCCCGTGCCACCCAACGTGCTCCAGAAGGTGTAAGTCAACTACCCTGGCCAGCAAGATCTCCGGATCTGTCCCCCATTGAGCGTGTTTGGGACTGTATGAAGCGTCGTCTCACGCGGTCTGCACGTCCAGCACGAACGCTGGTCCAACTGAGGCGCCAGGTGGAAATGGCATGGCAAGCCGATCCACAGGACTACATCCAGCATCTCTCCATGGGAGAATAGCAGCCTGCATTGCTGCGAAAGGTGGATGGATATACACTGTACTAGTGCCGACATTGTGCATGCTCTGTTGCCTGTGTCTATGTGTCTGTGGTTCTGTCAGTGTGATCATGTGATGTATCTGACCCCAAGAATGTGTCAATAAAGTTTCCCCTTCCTGGGACAATGAATTCACGGTGTTCTTATTTCAATTTCCAGGAGTGTATTTCGAATTTCCTGCTGCATTCGTTACACATGACCTGCGCTCCTGAGACATTCTTTTTGATTTACATCCAGTACAGGAAGTTGAAAACACATTACCTCTGCTAATTAACAGTAGTATGAAACGTAAAATGAATAGTAAGTAATGTGTTGCTCCTTTCAAACATAACTGCACTGACGCGTCCATACGACAGCACCGGCAATTTTATTTGCAGTTATCGGTGTGTGAAACGTAAGACCTAGTTGTTGATCTCACTTTTTGTGATATCATAGGGGGAGGCCAAACACCGGGGCTCTAAAGCCCATACATTTAGTGCGGAATTGAAACTTAACCCTCTTAAGTGCACAGACAAGTTCGCGAATAATTTATAAACAAGTGAAATAACTGGATAAATCGCGTAGAATTAATGATATTGATGAATGCACAGGATCATATTAACAAACCAAATAAATATTTACTGAACAACATTCACATAAATTAGCGATTCAGATGAAAAACAGTTGAATAATAATTAATGTGTGTAGTGGGAACAGAGCATTGTACACGAAAATAAGTGCGAGAAAGGTTCATTTAGCAGCACATTAGTTCACTAAAATAAACAGCAAACACTCAGCGTCCGAAAGTGCAGTTTTCCACTATCAGTAGCGTCATAAACTATAGCTCGTCAGCCTGGGCGTCACCGATAAAACATGCACCAGTCGTTATAAATCTCAGTACCATGGTGGTTTTATACAATTTTATTAATTATGATTTATTAATTATTATTAATGACTAATTACATTACTAAATAATTAAAACATATCAGATAGTAAACACAGGTTACTCCTTAACTAAGAAAATTAGGTAATATCTGGGAAACTCATGCTGTCTTCATACTACGTGAAATTGTGGAGGATTTATAGCACTGTCACATTTGCATATCAATTTTTAATAACCTTTGTGTAAATTCTTCTATATATAGTTTCAAAAGCAGCTACTAGCGGTGTTTACCGCCGTTGTCAACTTCTGTTTCGTACTTCATATGATCATATAGGTCCAATGGTTTTAATTTTATAATTTATCATAACTAAAAACAAATTCAACTTTCTCAATATTTATCTTATAACTATTCTTGAAAACGCAATGAGCTCGTATCATAACTGAGATTTTGTTGGTGTACCTGGATTTGCGCATATCATGTTCGTACGAGCTGTAACGTAGTTTCCTTAAAATTTCAATATTCATCTTCCATCTCGTACACCTTAGCTGCCATTTCAAAATACAAAAAAAGGAGACACTAAAACACAGTCATCAAACCGGAGTGCCTTTAGCAAACTGTAATTTCTCTTTTAAACAGAATGAGAGAAAACGAAGAAATCTAAAACAGAAACCAAAAAATAATAAGGAAAATTTTAGAACCAGATCATATCGAAAAATGGACTTACAGACTAAGAGCAAAATTAATAAACTGAAAAGTACATCAACATTTATTCGAACACGGGAAATCGAAGGCCATAATGTTGTGGACACATTAAAAGAATGGAATCAACCAAGTTAACTAGATAGTTTGCGTAATTCGAAATTTACACTAAAACTGAAATAATAAAATGGATCAGTGCAACAAATTGAAGAGCTAAAGGCAGCAGGGATAACAAAAATTTATGTATTAGACAGAAAAAATTTTAGGCAACTAATTTATGACTAGGCAGTTGTCCATGTAGAAAATCCAAGCAAGATCGGATCAGTTTCATGTGACTGGCGCAAAAGAATCCATACGGAGAGAATGAAAGTGATATGGATACAAAGAATAGCTAAAACAAAACTGTGAAAATGATCCTGGTACATTGCATGATGCAGTAAGACCAAAACGTGAATAGTAATAACATGTACTATTTTTCAGTTATGTGAAAATAATAATAAAATTAAAGCAATGTGTGATCTGAGGCTTTTCCGGTGAATGTGCTGTATCCAAGGTTCTCGGGTGTCCAGCCGGATCCGATCGTCAAAGTTCCACGATATTTCGGCGAATAACCGTCCACGCCGGGGTACGACTCGAGACCCCGCGGACATAAATACAACGGACAAGCGCAGACAGATCATTCCATCAGCACCACCTGATGATGGCGGAACGGTTATTGGCCGAAATATCGTGGAACTTCGACGATCGGATCCGGTTGGACTCGCGAGAACCTTGGATACAAAATTGAAGCAATTTAAATTAAAAATACTCGACCTATTATCAGTAATACGAACAAAGAAACATCACCAACTCGACATCATATTTTGTGTAGAAAAACGTACACTTTCAAAATGTCAGCCTCAGCAATCGATTTCACACGAAAACATGGGCCGTATTTCTGATAGTACGCAGTTATGACCTCCTGAATGTAATGGTTTTAAACTTCGTGCGTACCTTTTATACCAACCAGAGCTCCCCTATTCGCAGGATGTTGCAGTGGAGGAAAGAGGAAGTAAGGAGTGAATACAGCTGTCCAGCGTTTTATGAAATGTTGTTTTAGACCACATGCTATTCTACTCGAATATATCAACCTCACGCCGCATGCGTTCAATAATATTTGACTAATATCTTCGTTTTGGTATTCTGCAGCAACTTAAACTATGAGGTCAGGTTGGTGATGTTTCCTTGGTAGTACATTGTTCATATGTGTTACATAGAAACAACATTATCTTCATCTGGCATTTGATTTGACACCCCCCTCTAGAATTTTCCGTGCATTATGCTCCCTAGTTACACGAATACTTGTGTCTCCTGTATGGTTTATACTGTAATCCAACCACCTTCTATTAAGTCACCACCACGCACTATGTACTGCCTCGTGGAATCCTTTCTCAATTTAGTATCTATTCGCCTAGCTACATGTCCCACACCCGGCACATATATTTAATTTTCACTGTGGCTAAAACTACGTCCTCTGTTCCAGTGTGTTGCCTGAACCTTTAGTTTAATAACCGGTCTTTCCTACTATGAGGGGCGTTCGTTATTTGATGCTACACGTTTTTTTCTGACAACAGTTTAGTTTTACTCAGGATTCTTGTACACTATATGACCCCACTCTTTTGGCTACAAATATCTGTTCTCCAACAGAAACTCTGTTCAATGCGACGGCCTTATCCCACCTTACTGGGAGGTATTAATAACCGATTCAGCTGCATTTTGGTCCTTTATTACTGTACCACCACTGGTTTCGTGGCGTTAAAGACACATCTTCAGATAATATATGATTAAAACATTTGAGCGGTAAAGCTTGGAATCATTTTTCGCAACGTTCGTTGTCCGTCAAAACAAAAGACCGCTAAAAGACGGTATGCCAAGTCTTTTAGCGGTGTTTTATTTTGACGGACAACGAATGACGAGAAAGAGGATTCCGAGTTTTACCGCTTTAATGTTTTAATCATATGTCACCTGAAGATGTGGCTTTAACGTCATTAAAACGGTAGTGGTACAGTAATGAGGGACCAAAATATAGCTGAAGCGGTTATAAATACTCAAGATGAATACTCATAGCTGTGGTTGCCCCACCTACAAGGTTGTCTGTTTACTGGGAGGGTTTGTATGCCCATACTATACCACTCTACTGGTCGACGTTGGAGCTAACGTCTTGCTGCAACAATAACTTCCTCATCATCCACATACTGTTTCCCGTGGTGCATATCCTCCATTGGGCCAAACACATAGAGGTCGGAAGGTTCATAGATGGCGAGGAACCCAAGGGGCGCACATCTTCGAGTACCGCAAGTGCTGGACGAGTGCGCCAGCACCACCAACAGAGACGTCCAGTTGTGCACCGAGGTGATTTTGGTCCATCGATCACTTCGAACGAGAGTGTCCCCAGTTCCAACATTGCAGGAGTCAATGTTTTGTGTTGGCCGGCCAGCACGCAACAGAGCAGACAAGTTTGCGGGCCTTTTTGCGATGATGACAGGCACCTCGCCCAACGACTCACCGTGCTTTTTTTCAATTTCAGATGTCCGTAAATATTCTGCAAGTGCCTACGGATATCTGCAATACTCTGGTTGTCCGCCAAAAGAAACTCAATGACAGCTCCCTGCTTGAAATGAACCCCTTGTTACAGACGCCATTTTGAAGGCCACTTACAGTGCCGCCACCTATCGGGACTTCATGAAAATACAAGGGCGGAAGCGGGAATATTCCACAATATCCTACAAAAAATTCCGAATTTTTTCAGCATAAATTGGCGGAGAAAAAACTATGTTGCATTACTTGTTGAACACCCCTCGTAAATCCCACCATGAAGCTCAGTGGTTTTCGCATTAAAAGTCCAAACCTCACGGTCATAAGCTGATTGTAAACTGTCGTTTTAAGACACACTGGAGGCATCGTGTTGATAACACATTTAAGTATACCAAAGGAATGCAGTCATTTTTAATCTTCTCTTAATTTCTACCCCTGTGCATCTACTCTGTCCTTAGCTGCCTATACACAGAAACTCTTCCACTGGCCACATATCTTCTATTAATATGTAACATTTTCTTTTCAGTGCGTTGGTTGTTCATTATTATAGTTTTACTGGAACTGATTTTCAAGCGCACTTACAAAGTTGTGCTATTAAATTCTTTCATTTGCCACTGAAGTTTATCTATACTGGAGGTAAAGACTACAAAGTTATCAGCAAAGCGAACGTGAATCAGATAACTTCCATTAACAGATATGTAGTTCTTCTCCATTTCCTACGTTTAACGATTTGATAACTTCTTCAATGACTCTTGAGAGTAGTTGTGGCAATATGGAATTTCGTAACCTGACATTTCCTTCATCTGCGTGACCAGACATCTGATGCCAAATACCTCTCGAAACTTATGAGGGACTTGAATCTATTCTACACAGAATCGCTGCTAAATTGCCTTCCAAAGATGGACCAACACGCTACTAGCGGAAAAATGCTCCTGTCGGAGCACGAAAAATGCGAATATGTTACTGTTATTTAAAAGACACTGACTGAAAAGTACAGGGCGTTTATAAATGAATATCAGGGTTTTAACGCTTTACAATATTTACAGTTATAAATGATATGTCAGATGAAAGAGCAACTCAAACAGTTTTACCATGAACCTTATAAATGTTCGATGTGAGCGCCATCTGTCACACGGCACACATCAAGTCTATCGTCGAGTTCTTCCCAAACGTTGATAAGTGTGTCTTCAGTGATTGTAGCAACAGCTGCTTCAGCCCGGTTTCTTAATTCAGGGGGTCTGCTGGTAGTGGAGGCACATACACATCCTTGATGAAGCTCCAAAGGAAAAAATCGCATGGCGTTAGGTCGGGTGAAGGTGGAGGCCTCTTGCAGCCTATCCAGTGCTTGGGTACAGTGAAGTTCAACCAATCGCGTACTTCGCTATGCCAGTGAGGTGGCATTTATAACGTTCTTGGTAAAACTGTTTGAGTTGCTGTTTCATTTGACATGTCATTTATAACTGTAAGTTTAATGTAATAAATATTATAAATCGTTAAAATCCCGATATTCATTTAAAAACACCCTGTAGGATACCTGCTGCTTCATTCTATTTTCCTCAGCCTCTAGAAAAATTTTCCCGAAAATTTTGACATGGGAACATATTCGCAATTTTCTTTAGTATGCAGCTTACCTCATACTCTGTCTAATTCCTCTCACTGTAACTCCACTAGTCCATCGCTTAAACCGATCGTACCCATCTACATTCAGCTCAACTCATTGTCATTGTCTCTTTGTGTCTCTCTGTCATTGTCTCCCGTGTCACAGCCACAGTCCCCCCCGTTCTGCTCTACTACCAGAGTTTCCTCTCACTGTCAGTGTCTCCCTCTTGCTCTATCTTACCACTAATATCTCATTCCTCCCATCCCCACAGCTGCTGCCTCATCTCACTGTCACTATCTCTCTCTTCCTCGTTGCCATTGTCATATACTCTCTCTCTCTCTCTCTCTCTCTCTTATTATCACTGGCTCTCACCGACTTGTAGTATCTCTTTGTCTTTATTCGTGTCCCCGCTGTCCCACCTCCCTCTCCACCCCCAGGATCCCCATAGTACTGTCTCCTTCACTGTCAACTATTTTCGACGACAACTTTGTCCCTTTCTTTCTCCCGCACTGCCATTGTATCCTTCGCTCTTTCTGTAACACAGCCACTGCCTACCATCTTCCAATATTTATTAGTTTTCCATCTTCTTGACACTGTCTTCTTCTTTCTCAGCATAAAAAAGCTTAAATATGTTCGCATGAAAAACGTTCCAGGAAAATTTTTAAAGATGCTGAGGGAGGTAGAATGAGGCAGTTGGTACCCCACTTTCCAGTCACACCTTATTAAATAAACAGGAACATATTCGATTTTTTTGGTTTCCGATAGGAGCATGTTTCCTTTGGTTCCCTCCTTTCCCTTGCTGCCCAGAGCATGTTACTCGTACGAAAAGACATTTATTGGTGAGTAAAATTTAGTTTACTTAGGTGAAATTGAAAAAACGCAAAATCAATTTTACACCTCATACCGGATTTTAACTGCAAAAAAAAAAAAAAAAAAAAAATGCATGTGCTACAGTACTGCAACATGGGGTTCCCTGATGATAAGGAAGACACTTTACAGCATATTTCTCCGAGCTACGTCACTTCTGTTAACCACGTTTTCGCCTCACACCGGATTTTACGTGCGTTTATTGAGCGTACCTGTGGCGTAACTTAGAACCATCGTAACTCGGACACGGATAGAAATATGGAGAAAATTTTCAAGTTTTTTCGAGATTGGGATCTTAGGAAAACATTGTAAAGGTTGTTGGGATCTTGATACGATTTTTACCAACAGACTGATTAGCGAGTAAATTTCCTGCTACGCCGGACAAGTCGTATGGCCGTAGATAGTGGTACCCTTCACAAGCTGGAGCAGGTGGAGTGGCGATCATAGACAGAAAAAAATTTCTCTTCGAAAAAAAAAATGGAGAGCCCCTAGTGTGAATGTAGCTCGTGGTTTTCACAAATGATGTCTCTCCATGGAAGCATACTGCGGGGAATTCGCATCTGAAACGTTTGTTCGGCAGTGCACACTATCTACAGATAAGAATGATATGGTATCGGAGTACCTTCACGATCACGTCGTTGGCTGAGAGCCTGTCATCTGATACAACCCCACGTGTTACCTTGAGGCCGAGAGCAATCCAGATAAAGAGATAGGGTCGAGAGTGCTGCACGAGGTGCGTGAAGTCTGTTTCGTTCTCCCCTTATTCAAATAGCAATAAAATAAAATATTTCGTTGACAGCAGTGCTGTGTGCGGGAAAGTTTCATTGTCGACGTTTATGGACTTTAGAACTATTGAGAAATAGTATCAAATTGGTTTTTAGTAAGTTGTAGTTTACCTTAAATGCAGATGAAAGCAATAATAGGATAAGCATGTGGACTAATTTGAGAGAGGCAAAGAAAAATAGCGTTTAATGTTCCACCTATGATGATGTCATTAGGGACGGAGCGAAAACTCTCATAGGACGTTTATAATGGCATCATTATAGACGCAACGAAGATTCAAATAGCACGAAAGTCGGGAGGGATGCCAGCCATGCCCTCATCTAGCATTGACGTTAGTAGAGTTAGGGAAACACAAACCTACACCGGTGGAAAAATTTAGTACACCTGAAAAGGCAACGTCGATTTTAACCCGCCGGCCGCTGGTGGCCGAGCGGTTCTGGCGCTACAGTCTGGAACCGCGCGACGCTACGGTCGCAGGTTCGAATCCTGCCTCGGGCATGGATGTGTGTGTTGTCCTTAGGTTAGTTAGGTTTAAGTAGTTCTAAGTTCTAGGGGACTTATGACCTCAGCGGTTGAGTCCCATAGTGCTCAGAGCCATTTGAACCATTTGATTTTAATCCGATGATGGCATATGCCACCTGAGGGATAGTAGATGTACTGATAATGGTTTCAACGTCGTCCGACAACAGATAGCGTAGTAGCATAGCTACCAGAGAGCCTTTTGTGTCTACCTTTTAATGGAGAATGCTCACAGCCAGAGGCCTCAGTCTGGCGCAAACGTGTGAAGCAAGCACGATTTTTTGGACGTCGACATAGCACAGACGCTGGCAAAAATTGTAAGGGCAGCAGCGACAGATTGTACAGCTACCACAGCACAGCCTAGAAAGCAAGAGATCCCGGGTTCGAATCCCGGTCAGGTACAAGTTTTCACTCGTCGCCGCCGAGTCCGCGTAATGTCCTAATGCAGCTGATAGCATCATCCTTCCCCTCTCCTTTCCTTCCTCCCTCCCCCCCCCCCCCCACCCTTCAATTTACGTGTACGGATAAGGGGCTTGAAAGTCCAGACGTGTCAACACGAACCGTTGCGAACCGGTTATTAGCAGCAGGACTACCTCTACCCCACCTTCCACTCGCACGACAGCACCGGCGTGCACGGCTCGGCTGCCGCCGTCAGATGGCAGCACTTGGAAGATGGAATGGCCCGCGTTAGTCTGCAGCGATGAAAGCAAATTCTGCCTGCACGCTAGTGATGTTTGAGCGTACGACGTAGACCTGGAGAGCGCTGTCTCGTAGAGTGTATTAATCCAAGACACACTGGCCACACCCCAGGCCTTATGGTCTAGGTTGCGATAAGCAATGACTCTCGTTCTCCTTTGGCGTTTCTGGAGGGGACGCTAACGAACACTCGATATGTTCAGAACGTTGTTAGGGTCGTTCTTTTGCCGTTGTTGCAACAGAAAGGAGATGTGTTATATCAAACGGATATTAC
This sequence comes from Schistocerca piceifrons, assembly GCF_021461385.2. NCBI lineage: Eukaryota > Metazoa > Arthropoda > Insecta > Orthoptera > Acrididae > Schistocerca > Schistocerca piceifrons. Next base: position 421,031,240 of record NC_060142.1, on the reverse strand, counting down.
TCGCCCATACACTACCCTTGAAACTAAGCGTGCCCTGCAAGACGTGCAGCAACTTTCCTGGCCAGCGCAATCTGCGGACTTGTCTCCAAGCGAACACGTGTGGGACATGATGGGACGAGAGGAGAGTCGTACGACTCGTCACCCAACAACTCTTACAGAACTACGTGAACAGGTCAAGCAGGCGTGTCATGATGCATCCCATAACAGCATTCGCCGTCTGTACGATCATCTGTATGCCAGATTCAGGGCCTAAATTGCCGCCTGTGGAGGCTACACCACGAACTGTTACGGGTATTTAACAATGGGTCGATACCTTGTACCTCAGAACCGCTTTTTCTGTTGATCTGTAAATATAATCGTTTCATGTACTCCTTGCATTGTTGCAACAACAAATCTTGAGTGAATTGAAAGTCCCTAAAAGAGGCAATGAAAGCGTTTCTGAAGAAGAGAAATTTGTTAACATCGAGTATAGATTTAAGTGTCAGGAATTCGTTTCTGAAAGTATTTGTATGGACTGTAGCCACGTATGGAAGGGAAACATGAACGATAAGTAGTTTGGACAAGAAGAGAATAGAAGCTTTCGAAATACGGTGCTACAGAAGAATGCTGAAGATTAGATGGGTAGATCACATAACTAATGAGGAGGTATTGAATAGAATTGGGGAGAAGAGGAGTTTGTGGCACAAGAAGAAGGGACCGGTTGGTATGACATGTTCTGAGGCATCAGGGGATCACAAATTTAGCATTGGAGGGCAGCGTGGAGAGTAAAAATCGTAGAGGGAGACCAAGAGATGAATACATTAAGCAGATTCAGAAGGATGTAGGTTGCAGTAAGTACTGGGAGATGAAGAAGCTTGCACAGGATAGAGTAGCATGGAGTGCTGCATCAAACCAGTCTGAGGACTGAAGACCACAAGAACAACAACAAAAGAGGCTGAACAGGGACTTGAACTCCGTTTCTCTTAGATGTCAATCAAGTGCCTTAGCCACGCGTCATCTTTTTGTGTGGATTCTCTCGGTATGAAATTAGTGCTACGTTTGTAGATTCTGTGTCCAGGGGTAACATCACGATGCGGCGTGAGATGGGCTGAAAATACAATGATCACGCAAAGCATTATGATCACTGTACATTGCATGATTAAATATAGCCTGGTAGCTTTGTTGGCTTGTGACATGGTAAGCGAAGTTTATGAAATGAGCAGAGTCGCAGGTCCAGTTGAGCCGGCCGATGTAGCCGAGATGTTCTAGGCGCTTCAGTTGGGAACCGCCCGACCGCTACGGTCGCAGGTTCGAATCCTGCCTCGGGCATGGATGTGTGTGATGTCCTTAGGTTAGTTAGGTTTAAGTAGTTTTAAGTTGTAGAGGACTGATGACCTCAGATGTTAAGTCCAATAGTGCTCAGAGCCGTTTTAACCATTTGCATGTCGAGCTGTTCTAGCGAAGATACGGGCCGCAAATGGGAAAATCCACTGACATGAGCGACTTTGACAATGGCCAGAGTCATATGGCCCGGCGCCTGGGAACAAGCATCTTGATAACAACGTAGCTAGACGGCTGTTCACGTGCTACTGTCGTGAGCATCAATGAAATGCGGTTGAAGGACGTTGTAACCACGAGTTGTTGGACGTCCACGCCTTATCACAGAAAGTCGATGTCAGAGCATCACCAGCTCTGTAAAACAGGGTATACGGCGATCTGTGGGAATTCTGTACAGAGTACATAGTGCTGGCACTAGTGTATCACATCACTGTACAGTGCACGGCTATCCGCAGCAGGCAGCCTCTGCGTGATCCCATGTTAACCTAACGACGTCGTCAGTAACGACGGCAGTGGTCACTGGAGCACTGAAATTAGACAGTGGATTAATGGGAGTGTGTCGTCTGGTCGGATGAATTATGTTTCTTGTTATATCCTCTCGATGGTCGCATTCGAGAGAAACACCGTCATCCAGACGAGCAACTTCTCTAAACATGCTCCTCACCACGGTGGGAGCAGTATTGTGCTATGGAGGACATCAACCTCGGCTTCCAAGGTACCTTGGGTAATAATCGAAGTACCATGAAAGCTGTACACTACGTGAGCATTATTGCCTGCCAAGTGTAACACTTCAGGCTCGTTGTCGTGCCCGATGATGATGGCATCCTCCCACAAGATAACTGTGTCACAAGGCCAGTTGCTACTACAGTGGTTTGGAAAACTTAACAGTGAACTCGCGCGTTGATGTCTTGGGCACCAAATACACCGAGCTGAATCCAATGTAACACTTCTGGGACACTATCGGGCATTAGATCCGTGCGCATCAACCACCGACTTGTAATTTACGGGAATTGCGTGACCTGTGCGCTAAACGTTTGGTGCCCCATATCTCTAGAAACATACATATGACATCGTACGCCTATGTACAGGCTCCGAGGAACGTCTGCTATACTGCATGTCAGAGGTGCGCCACCACTTTCTTAAGCAATGGTCATAAGGTTTCAGCCTATTATTCTACATGTAAACCTGTTGTAGTAAAGGCGAATTTTCGATTTATAGTGAGAATTCGGGAAGAGCGCAGTGTGTTTACGAAGAAGATCACGAGTAAGTCTCTCGTGGGAGTATTAGTACCCTGACTAGTTGTGATCAAACGAGAAGACAGAAGAATTCTAAGGCATGATAGTGGATGTCTAACAGATCGTTTCAGTCGGTTCCAGAATGATAGAAAGATTCTGAAGGTCGTTACCGAATAACTTTGAAAATAAATATGTTCTTTCCACTTGGAACACTACTAGGCAAGTTCAGTGAACCAATATTTAAGGTTAATATAAAACTGTTCTACTTGTCTAAGAATAACAGCAGAAGGTAAACGACAGTAGAGAGAGTACAAAGGTACGGAATCAGTTTTTCCATGCAGCTGGAACAGGAAATAATCACAAATAAAGATATGGAGTACCTTCTCCATACCCTGAACGAATGCTGGCGTTTGTGGAACTCAGGACGTTCAGAAATTACAGCATCATCCGCGATGGACGAAACAGACGAGTAGAAAAAGTCATTGAGCTAAACGGCGAGAACCACAAGCAGCTGTACCTACACCTGACATGTTCATCACGAATGTTACAAGCACCGTTTGCAAAATATCTCTGTGAGCACCAGTTAAACAATTTGTTCGTTTTACATTATCCTGTTATCATTAGTGGATGATGGTGAGAGATTTAAGCGTGTATAGACGATAAAATTTTGTAACTTCCACTTGCAACAGTATACGCTAACATGTGGTGTTTGTTTGATGACTCAAGACATAATTTAACCATTTCACTGTTGAGTGCGCCATAACAGTGCCCACATCCGTGTGTGGTCGGGACGCTCCACACGGTAGTGAGCGTCGTTCTGGTCGTAGTGTATCCCTGAGCAGCGCATCGCTTGCTGAGATGAGTCGTCATCATCCCAGGCTCTTCTATTTTTGTTCTCGCCAATGACTTCTCACAATAAAATGCACTTTGAATATTCATTACTGTCGAAATTCCTAAAATTAGATAACATTGCAATGAAGCACATTTCAGAAATTTTTTTTTCCGAAACAGGGCACAACACTCAGTCCCACATCACATTTTTTACAGTAGTAAAGCAGTTTCTTTCCTTTTTTGTTCTTGTTGCATATGAAACATCTCTTACACAAGTCCACGCTGTTTTAATGGTGATTCGACGATACTTGGAAAGTGCCTGTCTCGAAACCGCAATGGATTCTCCTCGCCTGATCGACGACATCCAGAGGCTTTCCTTGCTTGGTAGTATGTCTCTAAAATCTCGCGAATGAGGCTGAGGTAAAAATCTGTAACTGAAATATTCTTTCCAGTATGACGCTGGAATGTAGCACGCACATTTCTAAGGAGTCAATGCAGTTTTTTGTATCATTCCAGTGTTCTGAGAACACATTTCGGTCAGTTAAGTAGCATATCACATTTCTTCACTGCTACCATAGACTTGTTGTATTCCAACTCATATTTTGGTTAAAATTTTTCTCTAATAGTTTGGCGGTGTGATTTCATTGCAGCTGTTGTGTTGGCATGTCTTCAGTTGTCAACGTACGTATGTTTCTTTTGTCACGCCACTTCAAGGCTATCATAGTGTCTGTTGACCTAAATTCCGTATCACCTCTTTGAGATATGGCTTCAAGTAGTAGCGGCTCATGCAGAATTTTATCATTGCGTTACAATGTGGTCGTTTGTAGCCTTTTGACTTACAAGGGTGGTAACTAATTAAATTGAATATATTAATTTTACATGTATAAACTGAACTAATTAAACATATTTAAATTTTATAATTAATCTTTAAAGATTGTGAGAAATAAAATAAACTGAAGAAAAAGGAACGAAGGCAGCACTGAAAATTGAGCTCAAGTCTGTAAATTGCCAGCTCACAGGCTTAACTAGTGGGCTACGTCTAGCGCTGCTGGGAAATACCTTATACTGTATGTTTAGAGAACTTAAGAGCTATTGGTGTGTTTACGTGTCCTGTTCTACCGAACCTCTCACCGCTATGGGCGAGTTACATCCATATCTCGGCGAATATAAAAACATCACAAAATATATTCTCCTCTTTGCGTGCTGTAATTTGCAAAATGCCTCGTTTCGGTGTCTTGAGCCGTTTACGAAATATGACGATTTTTATGACCACGTATTTTCCGGTGTACGTGGACAGAAATGCACATGTCTTGCACAACCATCTGGCAGATATAGAAATCAGTATCTCAAGAACGAATTGAGATATCGTTCTGCTCTCACTTTCAAATAAAATTTCGATATCTTATCTACATATCATACACAGCGATGATCAACCATAATCAAAGTTTACGGAATAAGTTCTTAGCTCTGTAACCTCCTTAAAATTTTTTGCAGTGCTTTGCTTAATTTGATACAGCACAGTAACTATAACGAATAACGAAAATAAATCCCAGTGTTTTAGCGATCGATGATATTAGACTGTAAGACGTGCAAAAATCAAATTTTTTCACCTAACAGTTTTCTTAAAGTCGCATGATATGTATCTCATAGCAGCTGGCAAGTCCATATGGACAGAACTGGGCACACCAAGTGCGACCATGCAGTGGATACAAAAATCCGTAACCGGAGAACGAAATGAAATATCATTCTGCTCTCCGTTTTAAATAAAATTTTGACATCTTATCCGCATTTCATATACACAATGTTTCGGAAAAAAATCAACTATACACAAAGTTTACGCGGTCCATTTTTACCTTTTTAAACTCTTTAAAATTTCATGGTATGTTTCACTTAATTTGATGCAGCACAGTAACTATGATAACTGAAAAAAAACAGTCCGTCCTTTACAGAGCGAGGGTACCAAACTGTAAGATGTGCAACAATCAAATTTTTTGACTAAATATTTTTCTTAGAATCGGATAATAAGTATTTCATAGTGGCCAGAACGCCATCTCTCAGCACAGGTAGCAGCATTAGGCAAGCAGTACAATGGCAACAAAACGTCTCTCAGCATGGAATACAGAGAGCACATCTGTAACAGTCAAACAGATAAATTTATAGTTAGAAGGTTAACACTGAGAGGAATAAAATAAAATGATAAAATAAATAGTAACAGGATTCGAACCCACTGACCTGATCCTGTGAGCGACGTAGCACCATCAGCGCCGGCACGGATGACGTCACATCAGAGCATGTGCAGACAAAAACAGATAGCTGCGTCCCTTCTCTGATCTGATGGTAGTGTAGCTTGCGTCATTTCAGCACTTGACACTGGTTTCTAGTTATTACAGAGAGAGCGCTACAAAAAATACTTTCGTCCGTTTTATTTGCACGCCTGCAGCCTGTATACGAAATGTGTAAAAATGAGATGAGTTGACACGTCTGGGCTCACAAGCCCTCTTATCTGTACACGTATCTGGAGGATATGCATGTATTAACTGTAGCAACAAGAAACTTGGTTGGGCACATTCATCCAAAGGGCTGTTCCATAAATTATCCTGTCGCAGAGGAAGTTGACCCGATTTAGCTCAGTGTCAACAACTTACCTAAAAACACAGAGGAATTGCAGTCCCTACTTGGCATAATCTACAAGGGCAGGCGGAAGGCACCTGCTATTGAACATCTGTACAAGAAGTTGATGATGACACATGGCAGAATTGTATATGATCACAGATAGAATAGTTCCAAAGCTATTTTTTAATTAGGTTCTCATGGAATTCACATATGATCATTGCCAACTGGTAGTTATTTCACTACTTCTCATTTATTTCACAATAATGACTTAGACGTTAACATCCAATCGGAGCGACTGTACAATCTACGCAAAGCGAAAAGGGGACATTCAAAGACAGAAGTAAAGATACAAGCACTGCAACGGAAGTGGATTTGATGTTGACGCCAAAGTCCACGAATTAGTGCGAGTGTTGCAGACGGCGCAGCATATGGCAATCCCAACATTTCTTAGGACGTGAAAATGGTTTTAAATTCCCTGGAGCCGTGCCCTATATTGTTTAAGATGCACAGCAAAGAAGGGATAAGATACTGCTAGAGATCCTTAGGGGAATCAGAACGACAAAGAAGACTGAGTTTCTATCGAACAGTCAAGCGACAATATAGAGAACTATTACACCAAACAAGAGCAGAAAAACTGGAGGCATACGTCAATGACTAAATGGTAACAGATGTTTGGGGTAACTTTTATAACGGAGTTACTAAGCGAATGTCTTTTCTACGGACGTGTGCTCAGAATATGGAAAATCGCGAATATAATTGTACTGAAAACAGGGGAAGGTAAAGACCGGAGAACCACATCTTATTGGCCGATTTGTTTGGTAAATACTCTAGCTAAAGTACAGGAAAAGCAGTCTTTATCGCTGCCTGACAGACCACAAACAGATAACAGGCATGAGCCCTCTGCAGTACGGTTTCAAGGAAGGGAAATCCACCGATGATGCGATAAATCACGCAGAGAATATTCTGAACACTTCAGGCGATGAGTATGTTATATGCGTAATGATTGATATAGTTGGGGCGTTTGATAATTTATGGTGGCCTGTCCTATCCAAATGACTGAAACGGATGGACTGCCGCAGATGTCTCTACAACAGACTACGAGGTTATTGGATAGACAGGCAGGTGCATTCTGAATGTCACGGAAAGAAAATTAGGAAAAATGTCACCAAAGGCTGCCCACAGGGCTCTGTTTGTGGTCCTGCGTTCTGGGATGTTGACGTAAGGTCATTACTGAACCATATTCAGAGTATAACAAGCACTTGAGGCTGCTTCGTCTAAGCAGCGCTCTGCCAAGTATAGAATCTGCCAACACAAGGGCTAAATTAGAGGAAAATAGTAGAACAGTTCTTGAAACATTAAGTAACTGGTGCGTAGCAAAAGCTAACCAGTGATAGCAGCACACAGAACAGTTCAATTATTTCTAAAAGGAACATTGTCAAGAACGGGAAACACCACAATTATAATAAATGACCAACGTGTGAAATGAAAAGAAGTATATAGGTACCTTGGAATTAACTTCAATGAAAAACAAAACTTTTATGAACATGCAGAAAGCGTCTCCCAGACAGGCATTAAAATCCTAAACAAAGCAACAACTGACCCAAGAAGTTTTCAGCTGCTGCTAAGTGCAATAATAACGTCGCTATTGGGGCTGCGGATCGAGCGTTTGGGCGCGTAGAGCCAGAAAGGTAAGGACAGCACGGTCTCTACAGCGAGCAGAGAGAAGTGTACTCTTGCGCCTGATAGGCACATACAGAACAACCACTGACTGAGGCGCTGCTGGTGATAATAGGCTTGCTGCCTCTGCACCTTTCCATAAGAAAAAGAGGTGCACAATACTGGCTAAAGAAGGGGGTAATGGTAAGGTCAAGGAGATTAATGGGCTCAAGAGCCACATCGAATAAAAAATAAAGGCGTACATTCATAGAGAGTGTCACGAAATCTGGTACAGAGCAGAAACAGGTAGGAGAATTTACAATTACATTCTTAACATAAAAGGAAAATTCGAAATGTCATACTTCCTCCCGACCAAATGAGCTATACATTACCTGCTGGGACATGATCGATTTCGCAAGGTAATTACTAAAAATGCGGTAGCGCGTCAGAGACACTTACGAATGTGGAGCAATCGGCACCACGGACCACATCGTCTTGGAGTGTGCCATTAGACAAAATGTTACAGACCAGTGCAGGAACGTCTCTGGTAATACAACGGCCCATAACTTAATATGGAACTGCAAGCCTGCATGGCTGAAAGACAAGCAAAAAAAGGCCGTACATCACGATAACGAGACGCGCCACGGCGGAACTTCCTCCTACAACGATCTTCCGGAATCAGTGAAGAGATCAGCCTCGGTAAGGACCCTGACAGCCATCTCACTATCTCTGTACCTTGGGTGGCACAGCAGCACTGCTTATGTGACTCCTGAGCTGCGCCTCAGCGCACTGGGGGCTAACTATCCGGAGAAATGAGGGATCTGGCTTTGTTCTTATGCCAAATACCGTAGTGTAGCGTATTGTAGTGCGATGTAGTGTTGCGATGTATAGTGTGAAACGTCCACTTTTTAGAACAATTATACATGACTGTGCTTAACCTGACACACAATATTTTTAGCGCAACGCAATCTGACTTTCAGAAATCCCTACAAAAGAATGGCCCTGACTAACATTAACCTATGCATTTCACAAATCGCTTACCTCACAAAAATCTTGGTTACTCGAACTACTGCAATACAGCGAGCGCCACTACTGCCAGCTAAATAAAAGATTCAAACTACGGAGGGCACTAACTACTGATAGGCATAGTTAGCAAATGAAAGATTTTAATAGAGAACAAACAATGTATTTACCTTAATAGTCATAATATATATAGCAGTTCATGACAAATTACAAAACTCCGCCATCTCTCTCCCCACATCCACCACTGCTGGCGGCTCACCTCCAACTGCACAACGCTACGCGCTGTTCACATCCAGCTGCTGCTGCCGAACACTACAATGGCAGACAACAATGCAAACTAGCCACAGACTGCACACAGCACAGCCAGTGATTTTCATACAGAGAGCGCTACGTGGCGGCGGCGTTACCAATATAAGAACCTAAACAGCCTACTTACATAGACCCCATGCTCCCCACAAAAATTTTACAAATTGTTTTGGGCACTGGGCAATACATATTTGTTAAAATTTTTCATAATCGTAATTACAATAACAAAGAAATCAAATGCACACACTTATTGATACAATGTTGGTCAAAAGCTAAAATTTTCTCACAGTCCATAAAGATAGTCCTGATCATTCATCATAATAGTAATTACAGTTTTTTTTCACAAAGTCTCATTAGTAAAAGAAATTGCACACAGAAGTAGTGGATATCCATGCAGTCTTGAAGAAGTAGTGTTGTCCTTCCAACGGAAAGACAGTGCTGACTCTTGACATGCTGACAGGTAATGGGCCACAACAGAGCAAACCCACAGCAGAGTCATTCGACGTTTTGAAGAATATTGGTGGGTAGGTCATCACAGAGCAGACTCACTATAATCTTGGTAGAGAGTATGGTACAGGTGGGCCATCAGAGGCGCACACCCACTGCAGTCCTTGTAGAAATAATGGTATTGGTGGGCCATCAAAGATGCAGCCCCAATGTAGTCCTTGTAGAGATGGCCAGCAGCCATCTGCTGCGACTGTGCAGGTGCATAATCACCATCGAAGAGTCTTGCAGAGAAGATAGCAAGTCCATAAACCACCACTTGTGCACGCACAATGTTTTTGGAATTGTCCTTAGAAGTCTTGCAGACAATATAGCAAGTCCATAAACCACCACTTGTACACTCATGAAGTTTTTGGAATTGTCCTTAGAACCAGCAATGCTGTTATCCAGTCCCTTGCTGAATTATTAACACACGTGCAAACACTAACAGTCCCTACTTCTCACATATTGTCCATATACTATGACCAACAGAAACGTGTGCAGTGAAATGTAACTTAATTTGAAGAATTGGTGTCTATACAATTATAAATTTACAAGATGAAAATACAATTACAAAGGTACAAAATACATCATTAAAGAACATAATAGTACAGATAACATTTGTAGTAATATGGGCTTTACAAAAGAATCGAAATAACATATACATCAGTGTTACAGGAATTATGACATAAGTAAATATATAAAATAATGAGAATAGTTTTCGAAACATTAATTTCACACTTGAGCATAGAAACAGACCAGAATAAATAATGTCTAAACATCTTTACAAAGAAAATAACATAGTATTTGAAAAATTCTACAACATAAATCTTATTAGCTAAACACATAAAGACAGGAAGAACATAAATATACAAGAGTACACAAACATATAGCGGAATAATACAAGGAAAGGACAGGGTTTGTTTTCAGTGCAACATTTGGTACTGCAGTCCAACACAAAACTTCATTCCATAGATCTTTCGTCCTATTTCAACATTTGTTTCAACCAAAAAAATCCTATCAAAGTATGCTTTCTGTATTTATATGTTCACATATTTCTTACCTCATTATTTATTTTCCATTATCTTACCTCATTTATTTCCAAGAAAATCCTACCTAAACTTGTTGTCTCTAAACCCTACTTTTTTGTTCATATCCTCTTTCAAAATACTTTTTTTTTTGGCCAAAGTATTTTCTTATAGCTTCTCAATGTATTTCTTCCAATTCATCACAACTTGTTCTCTTATACGGCCTACCCCATCTTAAGCTAACTTAAATCTACTGAGCTCAGATGCTCAACTAAGGGACGAGGCAATGCAGCAGCACAAAACAATTAACACAAACAGCAATGATAAAAAATACAAAAGGCAAAGCAAGCAGCATAAATTACAACTAATATAAGGCAATGAGCAGCAAACAAGAAATATAAATCTGTAGTAAAACTGGCTTGACAGAGTAATACAAAGTCAAATTCAGTAGCATTATACCTGGCAAACAGCAGCAGCATCTAAACATGACAAAGCTCAAGCAGAAAAAAAATTACACTAAAAAATGGCCATGTCTAATACCTACGTCACATCTTAACACTAGAGTGATGCATCACAAGAACTTACACTAGCAGATAAGTTATCAAATCGTAAAGAAATTATTTATGCAATTCCTGTGAAGGGAAATGCCTATTTATGTGCCCTCGTTTTCTTGGAAGTAGATCATAAATTTCTTATTGACTGGATCTGTAGGCATAAAATAACTATATTAGTACATATATTAAATTTTATTTTAACCAATGCTGCAGTGCAGCTAGAAACTAGATATTAAACAAAATGAGTAAATAAATACATAAAGCAAGCCATATGGCATTTCTCTCAACAAGCAAGACAATAGCCGTGAAATGTTTCTCATTGTTTCATTAGGCATTTTAGTAGATATCATAAATTAAGAGCTCCACATTATAATCATATGTTTTCAAGTTTGAGAGTGTCGTTTTTGCGACGCTTTCTACAAAGGAATGTCAATAGCGAGGATAATGGCCTCCCTTTCTTTTTTTTTTTTTTTTTGCACCTAATGGCTTTCTTTTGTCAGACGTCTACCTCTCACAGCTGGGCACTCAAAACGCATTACGTCAAGGTCACTTACCTTTCTTACTGAAATATTTACGACAGCAGTTTGCACTACAGTGACAGTCTCATATAAAAATTCCACAGTTCGAGAATTTGCGTTGCAAATCTGTAGAAACAAAATCCTATAAACATAAGTGTCCAAAAAAAATATTCGTCAGCATTGTGATACAGTCACGCATTTACGCACATTTCATAACTCTTAAAGTACGATTCTTGGTTTCCAACATACTTCTTCACAAGTCAGAGTCCCTAACCACTACTCATTACTCCTTACCTTATTACACATATATATATATTCGTCGACACGTCAGTCTTGCGACGACACTTCCAAATTTCATCATAATTAATACTGGGTGGCCCAAAAAGGATGGTCGGATTTGAACTGCGTAGTACCATTGAAAGGTGAGGAGGGGGGACCACTGCCGGCCGTCTGCAAGTCGGCCATTACACCCAGTTTGCCACGAGATGGCGCAGTGGACGGTCGAGCATCGTGTTTTTGCTGTGGAACAGTTTTTCAGAAATGATGAATCGTTTATTACTGTGCAACGATTGTTTCGACAACGTTTTGGTGTAGCGCGTGATGGACCCATTCCAGATCGCAGATTCATATCACGTTGGGCGACTGCATTCCGGACAACAGGGTCTGTCAAAAGTGGTAAATCTACAGGGCGTACACGTACGGCAGTTACTCCACAGAACATTGATGATGTTAGAGCGTCAGTGCTGCAAAGCCCGCGTCGTTCCACTAGGCGTCGTGCTCAAACTTTAGGCCTCAGCCGTAGTTCGTTGCAGCGTATTTTAAGCCGTGAGTTACAGTTTCACCCATACAAAATTATGATCACGCAAAAGCTGTATGATCGTGATTTTGAGCAGCGAAGACGATTTTGTGAATCAATGCTTGACATTTTGTACTCTAATAATGATGTTGTGCTTCTTATGTCAGATGAAGCCCATTTCCATTTAGACGGCTATGTCAATAAACAAAACTGCAGGTATTGGGCAGCAGATAATCCCAGAGAATTGCACCAAAAGCCTCTTCATAGTGCTAAGGTAACAGTCTGGTGTGGAATTTCAAGATTGGGGATTGTTGGTCCTTATTTTTTTGAGGAGAACAACGCTACAGTCACAGTGAACTCGAAACGTTACATTAACATGCTACGTAGCTTTTTGGTGCCGAAACTGCGAGAGTTACATGTAAATCGAGATCGAATTTGGTTTCAACAGGACGGGGCCACGGCCCACACAGCCAATGACTCCATGTGTGTTTTAAGGCGGATGTTCCCCCACCACATCATCTCGCGTTTTGGAGATGTCCACTGGCCCGCGAGATCACCTGACCTCTCAGCCTGTGATTTTTTTCTTTGGGGATACCTAAAGTCAAAAGTCTACGTAAAGAAGCCCTGAAACTTAATTGATCTGAAGGAGGCAATCAGTGCGGAAATTATGGCAATTCAAGAAGAAACAGTAGTGAAAGTGATGGAAAATTTCGAGAAAAGACTTGTGGAATGCATCACCGAGGAAGGACACCACCTTCCGGAAGTCATTTTCCGTACATGATTTTTTGTGGTTAGTTCTTGTAATTGGGTGCCTGGGAGCATTTAGTTACGTAATTGAATAAAATTAATTTGTAAAACTGATGGAGTTATAGTTATTTAAAATGTGACCATCCTTTTTGGGCCACCCTGTACGTAGCATAATCAAATTCCTCATATAGCATCAGCTTATTGATCATAAACATACCTCAACAGCATAATACACATCGTCATCGTAAAAATAACATCATAACACCTCAGTCAAATCTCAAAATCGTCGTAGCTTCCTAATTTCAAAACCTAAAAAAAATTCTCTGCTCATTTCAATAGCGTTATCTACCTCAAACGTACTTTAAAAATCATGATCCCATAAGAAATACGGCATTCAAAGCTCTCATAGTGTCACAATGGTTCTGGAAAAATATGAACATTTCACAAAGTACAGACAAAATACAATTTCATAAGTGTGAAGGTATCCAACTGTGTAACTGCGTAAACATGTGTCACTGATGTAGTAAAAAATGTTTATCTCTCAGTTAAATGATCAGATAGCTGCGTAATTTTGTGTTAGAGAAATATGGTACCGATGTGTAAAGTTGTATAAGCAAATACCATATTAGCTAGGGCTCCTTGTGCTTGCCAAACACATGGTACACAAAGTAAGCGTGTACCCCCCTGAGTATTAATGTAATTATACCCTCAGGTGTTACAGATTACAACAATGGAATGAAATTATTACGGAAAACCCTTGTATCATTGTACTTCAAATATCTTAAAAAATGCATGTTTTAAGTGCGAAATTAATCACTCAAATACGTGTCCTGTAGCGCTAAATGTGCGTCTTGCTGTAAGATAATCTCTGTGGAAGTGTCGTAGTTATCGTCCTCCGAAAGCTAAGTTCTGCAGAAGCCAACGTACTTACCTCATGATACACCAAATTTCAAGTAAACCAAAATGTTGCATTAAAATCTCATTAGCAGTACTGGTAAATGTTCTAAGTATGTGAGCCTTATAGTCGTTACGTAATCGAGCAACTAACAAGCAAGAATGTACACACACAATAACACTGTGTTGTCAGTTCACAATAACAATGCATTCGTAATTTCTGTTTAAAAATGTTCCCTAGGTTCTAGACTGGATATTTAACTTCAAACATTGTTGCATGTTAACAGTTTCTTAAGTCTGACAAAGCATACTAGAAATGTGAAGTGAAAAGTTTTATACCAAAGACTAAGTTAAACAGCGGATTATCATTCAATAAACGGTTTTACATGTGAAATGTGGTGTAAACCTTTACTCTTCCTAGTACGCAGACTTTCAACTGAAAAGCAATTGTCATGTTTTATACGTCGGTAAGGAATGCTAAATCTTTTCTCAAGGTTAGCGTCTGTATTATTTTTCTCTGAGCCAGCCGGCGCAGGTGGCTGCCTGCGGTGCGAGTCATTGTCTGTTCCTCTATTGGCGCGCGTCGTTATTGGAATTAGGAGACCTAGCTTCTACAAATTCACGTTGTCGAAAGTGCCCTGCTCTGTTTGAATCCCGCCAGTTCTGATGAAATTCAGGTCTATCGTTATGATTATCTCGTCTGTCGTCATGTCGGTAGATTTCATAATTTCTTTCTTGTCGGTCATGTGGTGGAGAATTTCTTCCTGAATCGTAACTGCGCGCTGAACTGTTGCGTCTGAAGTTATGCTGTCTCCCTCGATAATAATTGTTTTGGTTCCCATATTGTCTGTTTCTAAGGTAATCTCTGTCATATTCATTACTACGGAAATGCGATCTTTCTCTGTAACTATTACTCTGCCAGTGGTTGTCATACTGGTGGTGTCTGTTTTGGTCACGATTTACGTTGTAAGAATAGGCTTGTCGTGTCCAGTTATTGCTTCTGTCGTCACGGAATTGTGACGGATGTGACCTGTAGTGATTGTTTTCCTGTTTTCGCATCCCGCGACTGTCTGTGTCAATTTCTAATTCTTGTAACACTCCCTGAAAAGCTTCAATGTCGTCTTTGCAACGTCCTGCTAAAATAATATGTCGTAATTGTTCAGGCAATTTGATTAAGCAAATGCGGATGAGTTCTGAGGGGCTGTGTGGGTTTGAAAGATATTGATTCTTATGCAACATGTCTTCAAAATATTTGACAAGACTGGAAAATTCTGATTGTTCAAAGTGTTTCATCATCATGATGCTATGTTTTACTCGGTCTTGTGTAGCTTGAGACCAATATGCTGAGAGGAAGGCATGATAAAATTCTCCTTCACTGTGACAATCGTGAATGACCGATCGCATTCTTACAGCTGGTTCATTCTCCAAGTAGCCACACATAAATTCTAACCTGTGCTCCAATGACCAGTTGGGAGGAAAACAACGAGAGAATTGATGGAGCCATGCTTGTGGATGAATGTCGTTTCCAGAATTCTTAAATGTTTTGAATTTACGTGTGGTAATGAACAGCTTATAGTCAAAGTCATCATGTCGGCGAGTCGCATATCGGTCATTGTTACGTCGTTTCAGCGGTTCCATTTCAAAATTCGGTGCACCTTGCCAATTTCTTTCATAATTTCCGAAATGCGCTGTGTTATTATTTTGTGGCTGTTCTTTATTTCTATGTCCCTCTTCCTGTATTGAGGCGCGAGTGTCCTCTGAAATACGTAATTCTTGTATTACCTGTGTCAGCTGATCTTGTACTTCCCGGATTTCTCTTTGGTGTTGCGTATTAATTTGATTCTGATTTTGTTTGAATTTCCTAATTTGTTTGCACTCTTCTGTGTCATTCAGATTATCATCTACCTTCGTAGATAAATTAGTGACCTGATCCGAAAGTTCGGCTACTTTCTCCGATAGTGAACACATTTCCTCAGTGTGTTTTTCTGAACCAAGTTTCAGAGTGTCCATTTGTGTTGAAATCGAATCTACTGTGTCCTTTAAGTTTTCTTGAGCTTTTTGCAAGTTGCGTAACCGAATCGGTAGATGCAACTGAGTCAATTTTAGCTTGCAAGGTCTCATGATTTTCATGAACAATAATTTGCAGTTCTTTTATGGCTGCTTCGTGATTCTGTAATGCATTTTCATGCCGCGAAAAAATAGGTTGAAAATGCTCACAAATTTGTGTTTTTACGTCATTACAGACTTTTTGACATTTCGATTCGATGTTATGTAACTCAGTAGTTAAATCTTCCCGTGTTTGTTCAAGCGTGGTGTCTAACTTTTGAAGATTTTGTTCCATTGTGTCTAACTTTTGAAGATTTTGTTCCATTGTGTCTAACTTTTGAAGATTTTGTTCCATTGTGTCTAACTTTTGAAGCTTTTGCTGTGTTTGTCTCTGATTTTGTTCCATTGTGCCTAACTGTTGCTGTGTTTGTCTCTGATTTTGTTCCATTGTGTCTAACTTTTCAAGCTTTTGTCCCATTTGTTGCATTAATTGTAATAACAATGCACTGGTGTCTGAAACATGTTCCTCAGTGCTTTTCGGCAGTGAATTTGCACCGGCAAAATTCACATTTTGACAAGCGGAAAATGTTTCTTGACTCATTTGAGAAAACGGTGAGGACGCAAAACCTGAATCTACAGTATTTGCAAAATTGTGTCCTGTCGTTTCGGATTCCTGAGGCGAGCTGTTGCCGAGCGATCGATCGATAATGCTTCCCTGTCCATTAATTGTTTCACTGCCTACGCCATTGTTTGCAGCCCGCTCCATTTCCCTATGCACAGTTACCAAATTACTACTTTGAACGTCTGTTAATTCATTACACAGTGGTGCTGGCAAGCTACGCTCGTCGTCACTATTATTCCTCAGTTTACTTTGGAGCCTAGTGTTACGTTTTTCACACGCCATTATTGTCACAATGTTTCACACGATAACACAGAAAAGCACAATTTGAAGAGCAAAAATAAGAGAACACATTAACATAGCACTGAAAATAATATCTAGTTAATTGCAAGCGCAGCTGCGAAATACTTGGTGCAAATCTAAATGCATGCCACAACTGTGTACAACAATGAAAAACTACAACTACAAAGGAAATTCTCTCTATAAGTACGCGCTAGCAATAAACAA
Source organism: Schistocerca piceifrons (assembly GCF_021461385.2). Classification (NCBI taxonomy): domain Eukaryota; kingdom Metazoa; phylum Arthropoda; class Insecta; order Orthoptera; family Acrididae; genus Schistocerca; species Schistocerca piceifrons. The sequence continues at coordinate 421,014,067 of NC_060142.1, read as the reverse complement.
AAGCTACACTAATTACGTAAACTACAAGAAAAAATCGGAAGATTCCAGTGAGGTATCCTCGGCTAAGGGTCGACATATGAAACGTCCCCTTAGAACAATTGTACAAGACTGTGCTTAAACTGACATACAATATTTTTAGCGCAACGCAGTCTGACTTTCAGAAATCCCTACAAAAGAATGGCCCTGACTAACATTAACCTATGCATTTCACAAATCGCTTACCTCACAAAAATCTTGGTTACTCGAACTACTGCAATACAGCGAGCGCCACTACTGCCAGCTAAATAAAAGATTCAAACTACGGAAGGCACTAACTACTGATAGGCATAGTTAGCAAATGAAAGATTTTAATAAAGAACAAACAATGTATTTACCTTAATAGTCATAATATATATAGCAGTTCATGACAAATTACAAAACTCCGCCATCTCTCTCCCCACATCCACCACTGCTGGCGGCTCACCTCCAACTGCACAATGCTACGCGCTGTTCACATCCAGCTGCCGCTGCCGAACACTACAATGGCAGACAACAATGCAAACTAGCCACAGACTGCACACAGCACAGCCAGTGATTTTCATACAGAGAGCGCTACGTGGCTGCGGCGTTACCAATATAAGAACCTAAACAGCCTACTTACAAGTGTTCTATAGTAATGGAGACCAGAATTGTAATTTACAAAATTTGTGATCGAGCACTGCAGCACAGTACGATAGATCAGTGGTATGTACCCTCTGGACCCCAGATGTACATACACTATGTGATCAAAAGTATCCGGACACATGACTGAAAATGACTTACAACTTCGAGGTGCCCTCCATCGGTAATGCTGGAATTCAATATGGTGTTGGCCCACCCTTAGCTTTGATGACAGCTTCCACTCTCACAGGCATACATTCAATCAGGTGCTGGATAGTTACTTGGCGAATGGCAGCCCATTTTTCACGGAGTGCTGCACTGAGGAGAGATATCGATGTCGGTCAGTGAGGCCTGTCACGAAGTCGGCGTTCCAAAACATCCCAAAGGTGTTCTGTAGGTTTCAGGTCAGGAATATATGCAGTCCAGTCCATTACAGGCATATTATTGTCGTGTAAGCACTCCGCCACAGGCTGCGCGTTATGAATAGGTGTTCGATCATGTTGAAAGATGCAATCGCCATCCCCGAATTACCCTTCAACAATGGGAAGCAAGAAGGTGCTTAAAACATCAATGTAGGCCTGCGCTGTAATGGTGTCATGCAAAACAACACGGGGTGCAAGCGCCTTCCATGAAAAATACGACCACGCCACAACACCACGCCTCCGAATTTTACTGTTGACACTACACACGCTGGCAGATGACGTTCACCGAGTATTCGCCATACCCTCACCCTGCCATCGGATCGCCACATTGTGTACCGTGATTCGTCACTCCACACAACTTTTTGCACTGTTCAGTCGTCCAGTGTTTACGCTCCTTACACCAAGCGAGGTGTCGTTTGGCATTTACCGGCGTGATGTGTTACTTATGAGCAGCCGCTCGACCATAAAATCCAAGTTGTCTCACCTCCCGCCCAACTGTCATAGTACTTGCACTGGATCCTGACGCAGTTTGGAATTCCCGTGTGATGGTCAGGATAGATGTCTGCCTATTACACATTACAACTCCCTTCAACTGTCAGCGCCGGCCGCGGTGGTCTCGCGGTTCTAGGCGCTCAGTCCGGAACCGTGCGACTGCTACGGTCGCAGGTTCGAATCCTGCCTCGGGCATGGATGTGTGTGATGTCCTTAGGTTAGTTAGGTTTAAGTAGTTCTAAGTTCTAGGGGACTGATGACCACAGCAGTTGAGTCCCATAGTGCTCAGAGTCATTTCATTTTTTTTTCAACTGTCAGCGTTCTCTGTCAGTCAATAGACGAGGTCGACTTGTACGCTTTTGTGCTGTACGTGTTCCTTCACGTTTCCACTTCACTATCACATCGGAAACAGTGGACCCAGGAATGTTTAGGAGTGTGGTAATCTCGCGTAAAGACGTATGACACAATTGACACCCAATCACCTGACCACGTTCGAAGTCCGTGAGTTCTGCGGAGCGCCCCATTCTGCTCTCACGAAGTCTACTGAGGTCGCTGATATGGAGTACCTGGTAGTAGGTGACAGCACAATGCACCTAATATAAAAACGTATGTTTTTGGGAGTGTCCGGATACTTTTGATCACATAGTAGATTTTTTCAGTCTTTCTTTTAAAAATCATTACAGATTTTTTTTCCTTTACGTAGATGATCCTCCGCCCCTTAAACACTATAATGCTTAGTTACAAGTAAATCATTTCAAATGATGGTAAAATATTATGTGATGTGTTCATGCAAATTGATTCTTAACATATAGTCTGTTCTTGTATCTTGATAACAGACTAAATGAAAATAGCAAATAAGTAAGTAAAATATCGGAAAACATTCGAAGAGAATTTCTGTAATATTAGTGCGATTTTCGGGTCGCATTCGAGGAGAAATTAGTAGTTTTAGTGCGATTTCCGGCCTGCATTCGAAGAGAAATGACATGATTTTAGTGCGATATTTACAGTATGCTGTAGCACATTAGCACATGATCACCAGCCGCCAGTTGCTTCAAGTTTTGGCGTACTATTGCTGCTTATGTGGAAGTTCCTACTATATTTGTTCTTCATTTGTGCACGTAATGGAAGAGAGATGTTCTTGTGACTCAGATATCCAATATAAAGTGCGTTTTCTAGCATGCATTTACTCGCAGAACTATGTATCCGACTACAGCACGTGAAGCTCCTGTCACATATACAGGTTGGTCCATCGATCGTGACCGGGCCAAATATTTCACGAAATAAGCGTCCATCAAAAAAACTACAGAGAACGAAACTCGTCTAGCTTGAAGGGGGAAACCAGATGGCGCCATGGTTGGCCCGCTAGATGGCGCTGCCATAGGTCAAACGGATATTAACTGCGTCTTTTTAAAATAGGAACCCTCATTTTTTATTACATATTCGTGTAGTACGTAAAGAAAAATGAATGTTTTAGTTGGACCACTTTTTTAGCTTTGTGATAGATGGCGCTGTAATAGTCACAAACGTATAAGTACGTGGTACCATGTAACATTCCGCCATTGCGGACGGTATTTGCTTCGTGATACATTACCCATGTTAAAATGGACCGTTTGCCAATTGCGGAAAAGGTCGACATCGTGTTGATGTACGGCTATTGTGATCAAAATGCCCAACGGGCATGTGCTATGTATGCTGCTTGGTATCCTGGACGACATCATCCAAGTGTCCGGACCGTTCGCCGGACAGTTACGTTATTTAAGGAAACAGGAAGTGTTCAACCACATGTGAAACGTCAACCACGACTTGCAACAAATGATGATGCCCAAGTAGGTGTTTTAGCTGCTGTCGCAGTTGATATCCGTTTGACCTATGGCAGCGCCATCTAGCGAGCCAACCATGGCGCCATCTAGTGTCCCCTTTCGAACTGGACACGTGACTGTGGACGGATATGCACATCGCTAGCAAATGGTTAAATGAATTGTGTAGTGTGAGTAGTTAACGGACATAAGCGTTACGTGCGCAGTAAATGTTGTTGTACCTCATTTTTGCAACGATGGATGTTGTTCATCAAATTAGATCAGGAAACAAGAAACTTTAAAAAAATGTTCAAGAACCTTTAAAAAGTGTTTCGTTCATAACAACTGCGCACCAGATTGATTAAGCGTTTAAGTAACGCCACAGTTTACGCGGATCTAACGCAACTATTAGCTGAGAATAAAGTTAATATTTATGTGTAGTATTTACGTGTACACTCATAAGGCAAAACATTATGACCACTGCCGACCGCGATGTTGGATGCCGCCTTGTGGCGTTGGGCGCACGGTAACAAAAATAAGCGGAGCAGACACGGACAGGTGTTGACCCTAGCGATGATATGGGTGGCAAATGGGGAAACTCATTGAGATAAGCGACTTTAAGAAAAAGCAGGTTATTATCATGCAGACCTGTGGACGAGTAATTCGGAATCGGCGGAGCTGGTCGAATGTTCACGTGCTACTGTCGTGAGCACCTACGGAAAGAAGTAGAAGGACACTGAAACTACACGAGACGCTAAATGGTTGGACGTCCACTACTCTTCACAGAAAGTGGAGTTCGGAGCCTTGTCTGCTCTGTGGAGTAAGCTAGATGGTGATCTGTGGCATCTCTGCCGAAAGGGCACAATGCTGGTGCACGCACAAGTGTTTCGGAACACACCGTTCATCGTACATTGTTGAACATGGAGCTCTGCAGCAGACCGCCCGTATGTGTTCACATGTTTCACACAAGGACATTGTCAGTTACGATTGCAGCCGGCATGGGACCATCGAGATTCGACCGTCGACCAATGGAATCGTGTCGGCTCTTTGGGTGAATCACATGTTTGCTACTCTAGGTCGATGGTCGTCTCCACAAACGCCGTCATCGAGGTGAACTGCGGCTCGAAACGTGCAGCGCGCCACGGACACAGGCTGGTGGGAGCAGTATTATACTATGGGAGACATTATCCTGCGCTTGCATGGGACATTTGGTAGTAATCGAAGATACGCTGACAGCTGCGAACCACCTGCATCCATTCATGCTTGATGTCTTCCCCGATCGCGATGTCATCTTTCAGCAGTATAATTGTCCATGTCTCGGGATCATAATGGTGCTACAGAGAGTTGAGCAGCACTGTAGCGAATTCACGTTGATGTCTCGGCGACTAAATTCGCGTGATATAAATCTTGTGGAACCCATTTCAGTCGCCATCGGGCGTCTTCAGCGCGTAAGCAAATCGACGTCCCGTTATTTACGCGAATTACGTGACTTTCTCGGAGACATCTAATGCTACAAACCTATCAACAAATTGACAGATCCCTGATACGTAGAATCAATGACGTATTTCGTTCCAGAGACTGACAAACAAGCTATTACGCAGGTGGTCATAATAGTTTGGCTCATCAGTGTACAAAAGTGAATGGGTACTTATGACGAACTATCACCGATCGATAACAGGAATGAGTAAGAAATGTGTGGTAGGTGTGGAGAGGCTCATAACGCGGTATAAATGGGCTTCACAATTTGAACTACTTACTTACCTGTCTTGCTAATTATTATATCAGTGTATAAGTCGGTGAGGAGCCGAATGACATTTATTTACGATAAACTTCTCTGGAAGAGAACAAGAGATTTCTTAATCCCAGAATGAATCAATTAAGGATTAATTTAGTAGCAGATAATGAGAAGGAACAGAAATGAGATAAGCGATAAAGTTAACATTAAAACTGGATACTACAAAGCAGACGAAGTGAAGGAAAAGTGCTTCCTTGGGAGCTGGACAATAACGCACATGGGCGAAGCGAGGAAGACTACCACAGATAAAGAAGGCATTCATGTCGAAAGGAGTCTGCTGCTGTCAAACACCGGTCTTGAGGAAGAAATTTCAGAGAATGTTCGATTCGAGCATAGCATTGTCTGGAATTTAATGATGAACAGCGAGAGAACCGCAAATGAAGAAAATCCAAACGCTTGAAATGCGGTGCTATGGAAGGGTGTTGAAAATTAGGTGGATTGGTGAGATAAGAAATGAGGAGGTTCTCCACAAAATAGATGAGGAGAAAAAAACGAGGACAACTTTTATAAGAAGGTGGGTAGGATAACAGGATATACAGGGTGAAGCGAAATCCACTCACTCGGGCTTCGCAGCGCGACATCTCAAATGCCAGCGATAGAAAATTTCTCCCAAAATTTCGTCTGGCGAGTACATTCGGCAGAAAAAGAACGTTAAAGAGTGACAATCCGGCAACACCGTAACCACAAGTATGGTGACTACATCTGTCTGCACATATTGCTTGTACTGTGCAGTTGGTGTAGTGTATAAAGTTTTGGGTTAGCATGCAGTAGGTCGAGGGTTCGATCCTGGATTGAGACACACGTTTTTTATTTGGTAAATGTATTCCAGATGGTACAGTATCTGGCATTTTAATCGTCAACAGCGATTTCAGCGGGTCCTCTAGAAAACATTTTCACTTACATACTACAATCGTAGAAATGGAAGACTGTTCAGCTTTGGAAGGAGCCCTTTCCACATCGTGTGTGTGAATTTATTTACATCATTTCATCTGCTAGACGCGAAAACTGTTTTCTTTGTATCTTCCTCCAATGGTCCCACAGATTAGTACCAACTATTATTCTTGCCTCGTTCAGGTCCATTACATTTCGTTAGGGCCTTACGTTACCAGTAGAACTATCAACGTTCTTTGTGAATATTGTCCAAACTCGGCTACTATTTGTATGTGTTATCAGCATGGTCCCACTAATTATGCCTTTCAACATTGAGTCTGGTAACCGCATGCTGTTTAGTACGTATCTCAATGCATTATTATTATTATTATTATTATTATTATTATTATTCTATCCATAGGATTGTGGAAATATCACGTCTATTATCGTTAGGGAAACAGCGTAATTCGAAACCGAACATTTCACAATTAGCGGTGTCTGGATGAATCATGCAGAACAATATCTTCTGAAGTGTAATGCAAATTAGATGGAACAGCGAACAGGACTCACGGCGTGTTTATACTGTATGCGCTGTCCACTAGACAGGGACTATTTGCGAACGGAGTAATCCGCCCGTGACAGGCTCCAACGTACATGCATACACGTATCGAATTTTCTCATTGTAAATCTCTAAATCAGTGTGGCAGACATATGGCATACATAAACGATATATAGGTGGATATGCTTCTGGTCCTTGGTGCCTCTGATAACTGGGCTGGTGAATATGCTGGTGAATATACTGCTAGATATCCTCGTCGACGCCATCCATAAAAAAAGTGTTTTGTCATCTGGAGCTGCGCCTTCGGGAGTCAGGTTGTTTCCTTCCACCATCGCGTGACTGAGGTCATCCACGGACTCGCTGTACCCCAGCTACTGAGGAAGCTATTCTGGAGGTCGTACACCAAGAACCTCAGCGAAGTACACGTAGCGTAGCAAGGCAGCTGCGTGTCTTGCAAAGCACGGTCGTTAACATGCTGCATGAGCATGGGCTGCACCCCCTATCATTATACTTTTACACAACACCTGCATCCTGCACATCACCATCAGAGAATGCGATTCTGTGAATGGTTCCAACAACAACAGGAAGCCAACTATGACTTGGTGAACACCGTAATATGGTCAGATGAACCAGCATTAAGTCGTGTGGGTGTCTTCAATATGCACAACGCCCACCATTGGTGTGAGGTTAAGTCACACATCAACCACGACCGTGGACATCAAGTTCACTTTGGTATCAGCGTCTGGGCAGGAATATTGGACGGCAGGTGGTTGGGCCCTACATGTTGCCTGACCGACTGACTCCACGAAAGTATCACGCATTCCTCTCGAACTATCTGCCAGATGTGCTGGAATATTTTCCACTACATGTTCGGCAGAGAATAAGATTCCAACATGATGGTACACCTCCACACTCTGGAATTAATGTGCGATAGTATCTGGACAGAACATTTCCAGGGAAATGGCTCGGACGTGGAGGTCCAATTGTATGGCCACCACTTTCACCTGACCTAAATCCCCTGTGGGCGGACACCTGAAGGAGCACATGTGCTCTACTCCGCGGACGAATGTGGAAGAATTGGTAGCGCGTGTTCATGCTGCTCTTGTTACTGTGGATGCACCTTTGGTGTGAAGGGACCAGAACTGTATGATCCGGCGAGATGCGCAATGTCTGGACGTGGAGGCAGGTCGCTTTGAGCCTCTGTTGTTCTGGGGACAACGTGTTCTGTTGTGAAGGCCACGTGCTCATTTATATGGACATTAAATTGTCACTGGTTGCTAATGTACGACGTCTGAGCGCTCATATCACATGTAGTACAAATGACAAGCAGATGTTGTGTTTTTATACTGTGCTGTCATCTTTAGCATTTCGAAACTGATATTGTTTTTGTAGTTATTCTGTTCTATGACAGGTCATTTGTTTCAACTGTCTACTTCTTATTTCTCTAACCACGTATTTGTTACGTTCAGCGTTACAAAATGTTGTAAATTTAGGATACGCGTGACCTAAGAAATGGTGTATATTACAGAATAAAATGTCACAATGAAATCAGCAAATAAAAAAAAAATGCACCCCAACCCAGGATCAAACCCTCGACCTCCTGCATGCTAACCAAAAACATTATACAGTGCACCAACTGCACAGTACAAACAATATGTGCTGACAGAGGTAGTCACCATGCATGTGATTACAGTGTTGCCAGATTGCCACTCTTTAACGTCCTTTTTCTGCCGGATGTACTCGCCAGACGAAATTCTGGGAGAGACATTTTTTTATCGCTGGCATGTGAGGAATCACGCTGCGAAGCCCGAGTGCGCGAATTTCACTTCACCCTGTATGTTAAGACATCAAGATATAGCTTATAGGGTACTTTAGGGTGCTGAAGGGGGTAAAACTGAAGAAGACTAGGAGTGGAGCTGAGATGAAGAGCTTGCGTAGAAGATAGATTAGCAGCAGACGGCATCATACCAGTCACAAGAATGAATGAAAAAAAAAACGGTTCATAGGCTAACTACTTATCGCCTGCCACATACATAAAAGAATATACTATCACAGCACTTACCGTTTCTGTTTACTTTGTTAGGTACATTTCATTATGTATACTGAACGTAGAACGTATAACGAGGCACTCTACACGATATTTAACACAGACTGACTTTAAATACCTTCGCACACAAAACAGTTATAGACGAACCAGTGAAACATATGGATTCCGTTTGGTCTATGTATACTACAAATCTCTAAACACAAATTCTGTGAAAGAGTTGTCGACAAGACAAGTAAGTTTCTGACCACATTTCAAAGTTAGCTTAGGTATGTGGTACCTACTGGGCTTTTTATGTCGCTAGACAAGTGTTATGTCTTGTTCCGAGCACAATCCTTTCCGTAATCTTTTGGCCTCGCTGCATTGTATATGTCTTTTAAGGACATCATGTAATCACGATTCCAAAAATAAGCCTCTGCCAGTAAACAGCCATCGTCAGTTTATCTGTAAGTAAATGGTACATAATTTTGGTACAATATTATAACATTATAAGTAAATATTAATAAGAAAACATTATTACAAAATTTGATACATATGTCACATAGGTTTGATGTCCTTACGTTTTGTGGTTCTGTTGCTGTCTTTTTTTTTTATTATTACATTCTAGTAGTGTTCTTGGAGTAATAATTATCGGTTGTACCGATGTACCGGCGATACGACTAACAAAGAGTACCTAAATTACAGCATGATAAACAAAACTGATTGTAAGGATACAGTATTGCTGGCACATCTGTCAAACAAGCTGTCACGTAATTATTGCTCTAAAGAGAAGGAAGACAATATGAAAATTATATCGGACAGCAATGATGTCTAGTACAAACAATCGTTATCACTCCAAGGACACTGAGTGTAGTTAAAACAGAGATACAGCGACATAACCACAGTAACATATGGATTTTGTACCCATCTAACGGATACAACAAATTTTATAATAATGTTTTCTGGTTAATATTTACCAAAAAGTTAGAAATATTGTACCAAAACTATGTAACATTTACTTACAGATAACCTAACGATGGCTATCTGGCTATTTGCCGAAATAGGCCTATTGCAACGAATAAAACGTTGTGACGTGGCAGCGTTTTTGGAATCGATATTACAAAATTCTTTCTCTACATAAATATCTGCATAAATAGGTGGTGAAAAAGTTACTGCTCATTATCTTCCTACTGCAAAAACTTTCAATATGTATGTACCATAGTATAACGACTCCTTATGCCGCATTGTTCCTCCGTTCTCCAGTAAACTACCCTTTTCCTTCTTCTAACCGTCTAAATTTTACCATGTTTCTCCGACAGTGCGTTTCTGAATACAAGAGTTCATGTACGTGGGCCACTCCAGAGGCAAGTTATCTTGTTTTATTTTGGCTATACGTTACAGCAACTTAAACAGAGATTTACTCGAGTGAAACAATCCCAGTATCTGGCATTACTGACTAATAACAACACAGAAGAATATTGATTAATAAAGTAGCTGTCTCACAATACTATATGCGGACATTGCATATTAGCAGAATTTAATTCAGTGTGGCTACATAACTGCATACATACAAGACATTCGCTACAAAGTGAAAATGTTTTACAAACCTCGTTTACAATTACATACGGCAACAAAAGTCTATGCCACAATATAAAAGTGTCCGGAATACTGTATCCACGGCATTTGTAAAAGATACATCACATTCTTTCGAAAAAGGAACTTTCGACATGCGAATCATGGTCAGCTGAGATTAGCGAGAAAATACGTTTGTTATAAATTAGTAGAACGTCAATTACAAGAAATGTGTTACGGTGAGGTCACTTCATACCCATGTATGTGGTAAGTTTGGTATTTGTAGAAATAAACCTGTTAAAGGATGGAAAGGAGTCTTGAATTAACATTCCGTCGGCAGAGGTTATTAAGGACGAAGCTGTTGAGAAAACACTCCAAATATTCATAACCAGCAAAATAACACATTAATACTCTTCGTACCGGAGGAAACTGTATTAAAATACAAAACCTTACTTGTTCACGTATATGCTAAACACTGTTTGCTTACTAGACTCAGTAACTTAGTATCTGATGGGTTTATTACATAGTTTTCGAGTCTCTTTTCTCTATTTTCATTGGCATAACAATTGTTCAACAAAATCTTTTTTTTATCTTCTAGTAAACCTTCCGGGATGTAAGGTCGTGGTCCATGAAACTCTTCAGCTCCTAACGTTTCTTTTTTGAAAGCTATGTTTGGGTCGATTAGGTAATATGTAGCCCAGGGCCAATTTACTACAAGACAGTCGTGGGTAATCTTTCAGAAGCGCCCTCAAATCGGCCGATAGAGTCGAATGTTAACAGAAGTGGACTAAAGCAGGGCTTAACAACTCGCAGATTTTAAATGTGAGCACTTCGCGCCTGCTCACGCTCTTACTCGTGAGGACAGCAGTTACGGCGTGATGTGGAGGGAGGGGGGGGGGGGAGGTTAAGAAAAGGCGTGCATATCGTTCGGTCGCGATAACGCGGGAGAAGCACCATCTGTGTAATAAGGGAAGGTGAGCTTTGACAGTGGTGCCATCTAACAGCAGCAGTGGCGAGTCGGTCGCGTGTAACACTGAAAATGTCTCGGTATCTCAGTCCCTAGAACCAGGAATATTACCTTTTAATACAAAATTGGATATATGCAAAATGTCAGTTATTCACATATCTTAGTATCCCTTAAGGAAGAATCTGATAATGTTTTCAATATCTGACGGCATTACAAAGTGAACCTGAAATGGGATGACTTCATATCCAACACGGCTGTTCTAGAAAAAGCAAAATTGCATAGCATGGAAGCTCTTATCATTGGGCATCAACTCAGATGGGTCGGACATGTCCAGCGGATGAAAAATGACAGACTTCCACGCCAAATGCTGTACAGCGAAGTGAGCACAGGTAAAAGGCCACGAGGTGCCCCTCTCAAACGTTATAAGGATCAGTACAAGAAAAATCTGAAAAACTTGAACATCGATCCGAGTAACTGGTCCACAATAGCAGAAGACCCAGTTACCTCAAATGCTCTTCAAAACTTTGAGCTGGAACGCCGAAGAATGGAGAATGACAAACGCCAGAGACGTAAACTCCTCCAGGCTCAGCCACGTCCTCCACCTTCCATCAGCTGTAATGTCTGTGGCCGCCTGTTCCACGCTAGGATTGGATTGCTAAGCCATCAACGACACTTCCACGCCTGAACCGTGACAAAGGAAATCTCAGGAGAGAAATGAAAACTCGGATACGAGTATCAGCCGACGACGACGACGACAAAGTGATTTTGATCTGCTCTCCTCCCCATATCGAGCGAATAGTGAAGAGATTAGTTCTGAACTACAAGTAAAGCTGTGAAAACGGGGCTTGAGCCGTGCTTGGGTAGCTCAGATGGTAGAGCACTTGCTTGCGAAAGGCAAAAGTCCCGAGTTCGGGTCTCGGTCTGGCACACAGTTTTAATCTGCCAGGAAGTTTCGTAACAGCGGACACTCCGCCGGCATAGGCACAGGGTGAGGAGTGGTGAGTGGGGTGGGGGGGAGTTAGGGGGGCCCGAAAGAAGGGTCGAGTGGGGGACAGAACAGCTGCCGTCACACGTTAGTCGCTCAGATGAAATTCGCGACCAGGCATTTGTTTTTGTATATTTGTGAACAATCGTTCTCTGCAATGAAAAGTAATAAGATGCACCTGCGAAACTCACTGTGTGGACGTAATCTAAACTGCACGCAACGTCTACAACACACAAGAACAATTACTCAGAACACAGAAGCAATATGTCAAGCTAAATGGTTCAAGAGAACCGAGGATCCTACACTATCAAGACATCATTTTATATAACAATTCACAAAGTAAATTAAGAAATATGTAGAACTATACGTTAATACAGTTATATGCCACTAAACATTTTTTATTTTTCATTTGTAGCAGTAACATTTAGTACAATGATTTTCATGCAGCTGGTCGCGAATTTCATCTGAGCGACTAACGTGTGACGGCAGCTGTTCTGTCCCCCACTCGACCCTTCTTTCGGGCCCCCCTAACTCCCCCCCCACCCCACTCACCACTCCTCACCCTGTGCCTATGCCGGCGGAGTGTCCGCTGTTACGAAACTTCCTGGCAGGTTAAAACTGTGTGCCGGACCGAGACCCGAACTCGGGACTTTTGCCTTTCGCAAGCAAGTGCTCTACCATCTGAGCTACCCAAGCACGGCTCAAGCCCCGTTTTCACAGCTTTACTTCCACAAGTACCTCGTCTCCTACCCTCCAAACCATACAGAAGCTCTCCTGCAAACCTTGCAGAACTAGCACTCCTGAAAGAAAGGATATTGCGGAGACATGGCTTAGCCACAGCCTGGGGATGTTTTCAGAATGAGATTTCCACTCTGCAGCGGAGTGTGCGCTGATATGAAACTCCCTGGCAGATTAAAACTGTGTGAAAATCTCGTTCTGTGAATTTCCGAAAGTATTGAAGCACGTATTTTTTATTTGTGACCGGGAAACCACCAAATCCCAATATCCGCAGTTCTTGCTTCAAAACTACCTTAATAGCGACATATTTTCAAAAACCATTTCATCGTCTAATTCACTTCCTTAGGGGTGGAATTTCGAACAGTTTCTTACTAAACAGCAGGTCCAGTAGAAGGCCAACACCCTCTCCAAATTTTAAGTTTCTATTCTTACCGGTTTTGACTGGGCGATGATGAGTCATTCAGGATATTTCTTTTTATAGGTACAGACATCGCGTAATGTTGTTGAAGAATGCTGTTGAACATTATTGTTTAAATTAACTAACGCTGGAATGAGTTCCGACGAAAGGATTCGAGGAGTTATTTAGATCTGCGTAATGATCATTCTTGCAGCCTCACTAATTTCACAGAGTGAGTATGGAAATGGACAACACAAGATTATGTCACGTACTGAAATCGAAGACAGCTTAGGCGTTCGTATGGAAACACACGTTACAAGTTTACTGATATGCTGTAAGTTGTTATAAAGTTGCATAGGGCTGACCTTGAATACTAAAGCACATGTGACTGATTCCGATCATTTAAGCGTGACCTGTTTATTATGAACACTGAAGTACACCAAATATTGCATCTGACTAGGGTTGAAGTGTTTAAGCGTGATGCCATCCGGAGTGGCCGAGCGGTTCTAGGCGCTGCAGTCTGGAAGCGCACGGCCGCTACGGTCGCAGGTTCGAATCCTGCCTCGGGCATAGATGTGCTTGATGTCCTTGGGTTAGTTAGGATTAAGTAGTTCTAAGTTCTAGGGGACTGATGACCTCAGAAGTTAAGTCCCATAGAGCTCAGAGCCATTTGAACAACCCTGTGCCTATATTGTGGATGTGCTGGCTGTGCTCCGTGGTCACACTCTGGTGCTCACTGCGAGCACGTCTGTTGTGAAGCCCTGGAATAAAGCAAGGTATTCTTCGTCTTTAAATTTGGCACACATTATTGAGCAGCCATGTCAGTTGGAATGGAGAATTCACACTTTTCTCCCTCTCTTCTAGTGCAGAGGTTTTTGATTAATGCATTTGGGCCTGTGAGTTAAGTATAGATGTACACACACACAATAAAGCATGGGTGCGTATAGATGTACACACATTGAATAAACCATGATTGTGCTCTTCAGGATCTACTGCAGTACCTCTGCCGTGTAAGACAGAACGTACAATGAGAAACCTATCATGTTTTTTTTCTTCGTCCACAGACAAATGGTAAACTACTGCTGTGATTACGTTGAGCAGTAAGTGAAGGCGGCGTCCGTGTGATGGGAACTGGCGAGATACGATGGGCATCTATACTGCTGCAATATTTGTGTTGAGCTGCGAATCAGCGCGTTACGGTATCTTGTCGGTTCATTTCTGTCACTCTGTAGACACTGTATGGGGAAGTGTCAGAGAAAAGGCTGAAGACACTCTTGCGTCACTTGTCTTTGACGTTGCGCACCGACCTTGACTGCAAGGCAGCGGCGAAACTGCTACTACACCAAAGAACTGACATAATTTCCCGTAAACAGCGTGACAAGCAGAAAGCAAAACAAAAGCCAAAAAAAGACGATACGAAGTTATTGCTAATGTCACAACATTTCCCATTGTCCTCAACAATGCGAAATCTGCAGTTTAGTTGAGTCGCAACAATCATTTCTAGAAATTCGTCGCTGTAGTCATGGACTGTGCGGCTAGTCTCGGCGGAGGTTCGAGTGCTCCCTCGGGCATAGATGTGTGTGTTTCTCCTTAGGATAGTTTAGGTTAAGTAGTGTGTAAGCTTAGGGACTGATGACCTTAGCAGTTAAGTCCCATAAGATTTCACACACATTTGAACATTTTTAGAAATTCGTTAGAATTCTACAATGAGTAAAATGCTACTGCCCGGGTTCCTACAGGCGACAAGTGCACCTCCTTACTACACCCCCATCTCCCACCCCATCCTCTTGCACACGCCTATGAGGAAACCCAAAAGCAAGATCGTTGAAAAAGAAATTCAACCCTCCCCTTCTTTTGCTCTATTAGCCATTATTTTCAGCCTTAGTCAGATGCAGTATTCAGTCTTTGTCAGGTGTAACATAAAATATTAATCACATGTACTTGAATATTCAGTATTAATCAGTTAGATTTAATCAATTTCAATTAGTGGTGCTTCTTGTGAGTGCAGGTGGTCCTCAGCCGACTAATTAGTTAACATTTTATTTTCTTCATTCATCACAGAAACGCTTTGCCTTGCATAAGTTTATTATAGACGATTTCTATAGCGTAATGCTTCGTGAACTAGCGTGCCAAGCAGACGACTGGAGCTCCTTGTTTTTTCTCTTTCGTGAATTCAAATGCAGGTACAGTGTGCACAACACAGCAATGTGCCTCGTAAAAGTTAGGTATTTTTTATGTTGAAATATAAGGGACTCTCCGTTTGAGCGCATTGCTGCAGCGTGTATGTAACCCAGCATGACTCCGATGCGGGAATATAAGCATCCACGTGTAGGCAAGGAGTTAAGGTGGCCTACAAACGGCAACGTTTTGAAAACCCCTAGTATGTGATATGCTTGTAATTCTTCTTTGTAAATTTGAGATTTTTCGTATCATATGGCCGTTAGTGACCACTACGCCCTTTGTTTTACATTGTTGTAGCTATTGAGGCCTGGATCAGTGCGGTTTTTACGAAAAAGGAATGGTTTAGCATACTATTTAGGGATTTCTAGTTGTATGAGGCAGTTTCGATGTAACTCCAGTAGAAGAAGAGTGGTTAAGTAAAAAAACTGTCTCGGTCATGTGCGTAGGTAACGACTGAACGTTTGTAGGTTTATCTAATTGAATCATCGTCTGTATTATTTCATTCGTATTGTTTCTGATATATATATTGTTGTTTATGTGAAAGTAGATTTAATGAGTATTGTGTCAAGTACCAAATTTCTTTTGTCGCCGAATAGTTTCGTCCTGGCGTGAACTACATGCGATGTGTTTTGAACAAGTGTGCACTTATCTAAACGTAATTTGAGTCTAAATCTGGGACGTGACAACAATGTGCTCTTATTTTCCGGTTTTCTTAGATCTAATTTATCTGTATCGAAATCAATATCTCTTGACTTGTTCCTCATATGCCGTCTATGTGCGCAGCTTCGATCTTTCACGTTAAAAACGGACATTGTGTTTGACAATTAAATCACTATTTTGGCAGATAAATCAGAAATTTTAGTACAGTTCACACGAAACCATTCAGAGAATATTAATAATGAAAGATACAAAATCTTAGAAACCACTTGATCATGAACGAGTTAGTTCATTGTACAGCTGAACTGTAAGATACTGCACATCACCACTTCTCTTTCGACTTTTCGTTCCAGTGTAAAGCAATCTATGAGCAAGGTGACAGGTAGCCGTTGAATTGTCCCCCTACCCCACTATGTTCTCAGGAATCTTCAGATGTGGTTAGATACAGAACAGATAGTTAGGGTTGTTTCTAAAAGTGAGAACCGTTATCCAGTTGTGGTTTTGGTTAATGAACAGTAAGATAATTCCGATGCGAATAATGGTTTTGTCTTTGGTGCATTATTAGTGAGAAAGTTGTTTTCCATCACGCTTAAAAATGGTTCAAATGGCTCTGAGCACTATGGGACTCAACTTCTGAGGTCATCAGTCCCCTAGAACTTAGAACTACTTAAACCTAACTAACCCAAGGACATCACACACATCCATGCCCGAGGCAGGATTCGAACCTGCGACCGTAGCGGCCGTGCGCTTCCAGACTGCAGCGCCTAGAACCGCTCGGCCACTCCGGATGGCATCACGCTTAAACACTTCAACCTTAGTCAGATGCAATATTCGGTGTACTTCAGTGTTCATAATAAACAGGTCACGCTTAAATGATCAGAATCAGTCACATGTGCTTTAGTATTCGAGGTCAGCCCTATGCAACTTTATAACAACTTACAGCATATCAGTAAACTTGTAACGTGTGTTTCGATACGAACGCCTAAGCTGTCTTCGATTTCAGTACGTGACATAATCTTGTGTTGTCCATTTCCATACTCACTCTGTGAAATTAGTGAGGCTGCAAGAATGATCATTACGCAGATCTAAATAACTCCTCGAATCCTTTCGTCGGAACTCATTCCAGCGTTAGTTAATTTAAACAATAATGTTCAACAGCATTCTTCAACAACATTACGCAATGTCTGCACCTATAAAAAAAATATCCTGAATGACTCATCATCGCCCAGTCAAAACCGGTAAGAATAGAAACTTAAAATTTGGAGAGGGTGTTGGCCTTCTACTCCACACCCGCTGTAGATAAATTTTAGTTCACTGAAATCCCGAAACGAGTCAGTGGGATTCCTGCTTTGCCAAGTGCTGCGTGAGGAGTGTGGCCACTTCTGAGAACTTAACAGAAACTATCATATCTAATCACTATACGCTCCATCGTCTTAAAGATGTCATTAAAATGTTGCGAAGATCTGTAGATAGTATTATCTTTAATCGTGCTCGTTAGCCGACATATAATCGTAACGTGAAAATCCGTCTCCTTATGTAACACTCGAATATCCATGAGATGTGTTAAGTCCTGCACAATGCAATAGCAAAAACTATGGAGTTCTATTTGTCTGGTGAAGCTTAAACTTGTCACAAGTCTGTCTAATGGTGTGTAAACTTAGGCAGTTTTATCAGCATCAGATTCAACTCACGGGTCAGATATAAAAAAAAATTAACTGTGATTAGTGAAGAACACCCTTTCAAAATGATTATTATAAAAATACAAGAATTTGGTTAGAAAAAAATTACATGACGCTATTCTCTAAGGTAGCAGACTTAGATAAACTTGCTTGAGCTACAAAATTGACAGTAAACATTGTGCATTTACTGTGACTGAAATCTTGAACGTATAACTGCACTTGACAACTTTTGAGAATTTCGAACTCTGGCGTAGCAGAGAGCTCTTATCCCACAAACGCGCCTGGCAAATAGACTACAGTCGACACTGTCAATTACCGACGACCGCACTGAACGCTAATGCCTTGGGTAAAAAAAAAAGGCTCTCCCTCTTCAGGCCACGACTGGCCTACCGGGACCATCCGACCGCCGTGTCATCCTTAGTGGAGAATGCGGATAGGAGGGGCGTGGGGTCAGCACACCGCTCTCCCGGTCGTTATGATGGTATTCTTGACCGAAGCCGCTACTATTCGGTCGAGTAACTCCTCAATTGGCATCACGAGGCTGAGTGCACCCCGAAAAATGGCAACAGTGCATGGCGGCCTGGATGGTCACCCACCCAATAGCCGACTACGCCCGACAGCGCTTAACTTCGGTGATCTCACGGGAACCGTTGTATCCACTGCGGCAAGGCCGTTGCCCAATGCCTTGGGTAAAATCCAGTCTTATTCTCAGCAATACGAGCATCATCGAGACGATCGAAACTTTGGTTGAAGAGCGTAACTCCTGTTGGTATTTTTCAAATCGATTACACTACTTTCCGACATCGCGCTTCGCGTTGATAAATAGCATCTTAGTGTTAATTTCGAGGATTTAATATTGGCACCAGTATCACTGTTGAGCACATACATCTTATTGTTGTGGTCTTCAGCCCAAAGACTGGTTTTACACACCTCTCCACGTTAGCCTGTCCTGTGCAAGGCTCTTCATTCGTCCATAATTGCTGCAAACTACATTTGTTTCAACGCCCTTACTGCACTCAGTCCTTTGGCTCCCTCAGCAAGTTTTAACCGGTGCTCGTCCATTTATAGCAAAATTTATGATTACTTAATGCTTCAGGATCTGCCGTATTAAGTGATCCCTCTTTTAGTATATTTGTGTCACAACTTTCATTTTTTTTCCAATTCGATTCAGTGCCTCCTCACTGGCTATTTGATCCGCCCAACTAATTATCAGGATTAGACTGCAGCACCACATTTGAAAATCTCGTCTTCGCATCTCGTCTGAACTATTTATCGTCCACGTTTCACTTCCGTTGTAGGCTACATTTCAGACTAGTATCTTAAAGAAATAATTTGTGTCACTTAACTTTATATTCGATGGTAACAAATTTCGATTTTCCAGAAATGCTTTTATTGTTTTTGAGGGTCTGCTTTTTAATCATCTCTACTTCAGCCATAAACAGTCATTTTGCTACCCAAATAGCAAAATTCATGTAATACTTCTAGTGTCTCATTTCACAATCTGATGACCTCGGCGTTGTCTGATTTACTTCTACCACACTTCAAAATTCTTATTTTATATCTGTCGATATTCATTTTGCCAACGGCCTTGCCACAGTGGAAACACCGGATGTGGTCAGATCATCGAAGTTAGGCGCTGTCGGACTTGGCTAACACTTGTATGGGTCACCGTCCGTGTCTACCAAGTGTTGATGGCAAGCGGGCTGCACTCAGCCCTTGTGAGGCCAATTGAGAAGTTACCTGAATGAGAAATAGCGGTACCGGTCACGAAAACTGACAACGGCCGGGAGAGCGGTGTGCTGACCACATGCCCCTCCGTCTCCGCATCCGGTGACGCCTAAGATATGAGGATAACACGGCGGCCGGTCGGTACCATAGGGCGTTCAAGGCGTGTTAGAACTGTGTCTGTTTGTTTTGAAACTCATTTTACAACCTCATTTCAAGTGCTCTTCCAAGTTCTTTACTGTGTCTGACAGGATTAGGCTACAATATCTTCGGCAAACCTGAGTTTTTACTATTTTCTCTGAACTTTAATTCCCGTTCAAAACTTCTCCTTCGGTTCCTTTATTGCGTGCTCAACGTTCAGAATGACTGTCGTCGGGGATACGCCACAAACTTGTCTCAATTCTCGTTCCGTTTGTACTTCTCTTTTCTGCCCATAATCTGTGACAAATATTTTTGTACATATTGTAGATAAATTTTCGTTCCTTGTATTTATTTTCCTGCTAACTTCAATATTTCAAAGAAATTGTTCCAGACAACTTTATCCAATGCTCTCTCTCTGTCTACGAATACTATAGATACAGGTTTGCCTTTGAAGTCAATTATTAACGTAATTCTTGGCTTCGCACGTTGCTGTATCTTTCCGGATGCCAAACAGATCTATCTCGAGGGCGGCTTCTCCTAGTTTTTTTCGTCTTTCTGTAAATAGTTCGTGTCAATATTTTGTAACCATGACTTCTTACACCGATGGCTCTGTAATGTTCAAACTTGTTAGCACCTGCTTTCTCTGGAATACCAGTTGTTACATTCTTCTTCAAGTATTGAAACGTCCCCTTAGAAAAATTAATGAATTGCTGTGCTGATAAACCTTTTACATTTTTTGATTTTCAAACAGCTGAGCAAAACTGAACGTACTCAGGCATTTCGCTCTTTCCGTATTCTGATCAACACTAAACTGACACACAATATTTTTAGCACAACGCAGTCTGACTATTAATAATCCCTACAAAAGAATGATCCTGACTAACAATAACCTATACCTTTCACAAATCACTTACCTCACAAAAATCTTCGTTACTCGAACTACTGCAATACAGCGAGCGCCCACTACTGCCAGCTAAATAAAAGATTCAAACTACTGTAGGCACTAACTACTGATAGGCACAGTTAGCAAATGAAAGATTTTGATAGAGAACAAGCAATGTAATTACCTTAATAGTGTCCAAAAGTCATAATATATACATCAGTCCATGATATCCAATATTACAAATTTACTCTTTCTGATGGACACACGTCCAGGTCGTCCGCTCTCAAAATTCCGCCATCTCTCTCCCCACATCCACCACTGCTGGCGGCTCACCTCCAACTGCGCAACGCTACGCGCTGTTAACAGCCAACTGCCCAACACTACAATAGCAGATTCCAACAATGCCACCCAGCCACAGACTGCACACAGCACAGCCAGTGATTTTCATACAGAGCGCTAAGTGGCGGTGGCGTTACCAACATAGGAACCTAAACAGTCTACTTACAGTCTGAGGGTATTTCTGTCTGTCTCTTCCTGCCTACCAAGAATTACACAGTATTAATAACACGCAGAGACCTCGTAAGATAATGAACGACCTGCTTTAATGCATAACAGGAGCATTCAATCTTATTGCCGTTAATCTGTCATTTAGCGTTACCATTCATACCTGTGGATCTGATAGTAAAGTATTTTTCTTCTGCCATTTAATTGTGTTCGTTCTTGCTTTTGTTTCGGCCATCAAACTGTAAGATTAGTTTCATGCATTTCTCAGTCTTGTCGTCGCTTGCCACCAGTTCTGTTCATTTCAGCATTAGTGGTGCACCCTTCATCAGCAAAGATCTACAGTAGATCACGTCTAAGCCTATTTCTTCAGTTGTTTCCTTCCACCATTCCTTCAACTATTGTCTTCAGCAACGGCTCATGTTGTAAAAAGACGTTCGCGGTCGTTCTATCACTTCAGTTTATTATGTTTCGTACTAGACATTTTTTGTCATTGACTCGTTGCAGGGCATGTTCACTGGCTAGTCGATTAATTCATCTGATCTTCTACACCTACATCTACATACATAATCTGAAAGTCATCATAAAGTGCATGGTGGAGGGTACTTTGTACCACTACTAGTCAATCCCTTTCCCGCTACACTCGCAGTGGAGCGAGGGAAAAACGATTATCTATTTGTATCCACTAGAGCACAGATATCTCTTATCTTATCTTCGCAGTTCTTGTGCTAAATGTACGTTGGCAGCGGTAGAATCGTACTGTATTCAGCCACAAATGCCGGCTCTCTAAATTTTTTCCATAGTGTTCCGCGTAAAGGAAGTCGTCTTCCATCCAAGGATTCCCATTTGAGTTCAGGAAGCATCTCCGTACATCTCCGTAATACTCATGTGTTGGTCGAATCTACCGTTAACAAATCTAGCAGCACGCCTCTGAATTGCTTCAAAAATGGTTCAAATGGCTCTGAGCACTATGGGACTTAACATCTATGGTCATCAGTCCCCTAGAACCTAGAACTACTTAAACCTAACTAACCTAAGGACAGCACACAACACCCAGCCATCGCGAGGCAGAGAAAATCCCTGACCCCGCCGGGAATCGAACCCGTGAACCCGGGCGTGGGAAGCGAGAACGCTACCGCACGACCACGAGATGCGGGCTGAATTGCTTCGATGCTGATTCGACATAGTCGCGATTTCAAACACTCTATCAGTCTTTATACACCTCTCTCTCTCTCAAGGCACATATTTTTAGATGGTAGCAGCTGATGTTGTTTATACAATTCCTTTCTTTCATATGTAGCTCTTGCTACCACGCCTTTCTTACATCTTACATGTTCCCTCTCTTCAAGGGTGTATTGTCAAAGTTTAACATTTAGCTATTCAATACGTCTACTTGCTTCATTTGTCATTCCCATAGTTTTAAGACCTATATACTGTACTAGCACATCTTTCATTTCATTAAGCACCAGCTCAATTTCTCTTATCTTTCGATAACCAACTTCATGACGATGTCATGACCGTACCACCCTATTCTGATTTTTTTGTCCTTGACAGACACATCGATGCAGTCCTTCTATCCCATTTTGTCTCTTCACTAAACAGACCGATTATCAGTAGCGACTGTAAGAAACCTTGAGTTCAATTTCTCCAAATTTCGGCCTCTTTGTTCCATCATGTCTGTGCTTCCCATTGAGAGAATGAATTACACTTCTACACCTGTAATTGACACCAAGTAGTCCAAAAACCGAAAATATTTATCGTATTTCACTTTATCATAAGCCTTCTCCATTCACTTCTAGCACCTACATATTAATATTGCCAGTATTTTATATTCGCTATGAAATCGTTATTCTCTTTATTAGATTTAAACTGAGCAGGTAGGGAAATGAGAGAAGAATTTTTTACCTCTTAGAATAACAAGTCTGAGTAAATGGGTTCACAGATTATACTTCATGGACTGGCTAAAAGGTTAAGTTTACCACCGCTCTTTCGCAGTTATGTATATAAACTGCCACCTTGGTAGTAAAGAGCAAATTAATTAGACACACCTACTTAAAAGAGCGTAGCACCCCTTTCTTCCTGAATGTGATGCAGATCCTTGTGATGTCTCCACCGTACATAGAGCCACAGGAGACTCTGCAATTGCCCACAACGAAGGGACAGAGATCAAACCAGGGTAGAAACTACACTCAGTCTTCCGGACAGCATCTGAGATGAACTCAATGGGATTGAAGCCACGTGATCTCAGGACGAGGTAAGTGCCTTAATAGTGACTGAACCACACTCAGGCACACTTTTGAAGTGACTGGTCCAGCATTATCATACTGAACAAACAAGTGTACGTAATACACCAGCTCAATGCGAAGGATGAGAGCTAAAAGATCAGAATTTCATCCGATGCCGTTATCATATAGTCTACTATCACTTACCGCGAATCGGTAGTAAAGACTAAGATTTTTCTTGCTTTTCAGGTGCAGCTGTCATGTCTTTTCTTCTGCCATTCAGCCTCTATGCCTTTTAAGGCAAATTTGTTGGAAGTACTCGATCGTTTAGGTGGCCATTTCGCCACACGTTGGGGAGATGATTCGTAACGGCGTCACTATTCACATGCTGGATTGATTCAGAAATGAAATGCCAAGCGATCTGCTGCACAATAAGCGATTGTTCGCAACTACTCTTCAATCCCGTCTAGGTCGACCTCAGCCATTGACTCGTTTTTCACGGCGGGTCTTTCAGGGGGCGATTTCGATTGAATCGCCGGGTGTTTATTGCCCAATTATGTCACTCAATTTCCGAGCCAGAGTGGCAGTACCGTTGTATTTACGCCAGAATAACAGAGGACAGACATGGGAGGGAGTAAGGAAGATTGGATTTAACGTCCCTTCAACGTCGAGGTCATTAGAGACAGAGCACAATCTCGGATTGTGTCAGGGCTGGGGAAGGAAATCGGCCGCGGCCTTTCAAAGCAACCACCCCCGCATTTTCCTGGAGCGATTTAGGTAAATCACGAAAAACCTAAATCCGGATGGTCGGACGCGGGTCTGAACCGTTGGCCTCCAGAATGCGAGTCAAAAGACAGAGATAATAACAGTGTCATCATCATGAGACATTTCAGATCCACTGCTTCATGACAGCCTCTTCTAGCCTTTGCCATGCATTCAATCTTCAGCTATGCACATTCGTTTTGCACCTACATGTTTCCTAATGTAATTTGCCCACCTTTCATTGGGCACCCGTCTCACTCGTTTGTCATTTCTTGGAAACTAGCAAAGAATTCCCTTGGTCCATCGATCACCCATTCGCTTGGTCTAGTCCGAATCACCCCCACTGCATCTACATCTGCATGATTAATTCGCAACTAACAGTTTATTGCCTGGCAGATGGTTTCATTGAACCACCTTCAAGCTTTGTCTCTAGCGTTCCACTCTCGAACGGAGCGCGAGAAAAACGAGCACTTCAGTCTTTCTCTACGAGCTCTGATTTCTCTTATTTTGTCATGATGATCGTTTCTCCCCACGTAGTTGGGCACCAACAAAATATTTTCGCAGTCAGAGAAGAAAGATGGTAGTTGAAATTCCACGAGAAGACCCCGCTGCAACGAAAAACGTCTTTAATGAGTACCACCCCAAATCACGTATCATGTCCATAACACTGTCTCCCCTGTTCCGCGATAATACAAAAGGAGCTGCCATTTTTTGAGCTTCTACGGTGTCCTCCGTCAATCCAATCAGATGCGGACCCGACACCGCACAACAGTACTCGAGAAGAGGGCGGACAATCTCTTTAGAAGACATGTACTTTTTAAGTGTTCTGCCAGTACATCACAGTCTTTGGTTTGCTTTGCCAATTACATTATCTATGTGATCGTGCCAGTTGCAGTTATTCGTAATCGTAATTCCTAAGTATTTATCTGAATTTACAGCCTTTAGATTTGTGTAATTCATCGTGTAACCGAAATTTAGCTGATTTCTTTTAGTACCCATGTGGATGACTTCTCACTTTTCATTATTTGAGTCAATTGCCACTTTTCGCGCCGTACAGATATGTTGTCTAAATCATTTTGCAATTGGTTTTGATCGTGTGATGGCTTTACAAGACGGTAAATGACAACATCATCTGCAAGCAATCCGGGCTGCTCAGATAATCTTCTATGTTGTTCGTGTACATCAGGAATAGCAAAGAGCCTATAACTTGCTACATATTACTTATGTGTTACCGAAGACTTTCAGTCGATTACTACTAACTGTGACCTTTCCGACAGGAACTCACGAATCCGATCGTAAAACTGAGACGATACATCATAGGCACGCAATTTCGTTACGAATCGCATGTGAGGACCGGTGTCAAAAGCATTCTGGAAATGTAACAATTTGGAATCAATTTGACACCTCTTGACAACAGGTCTTATTACTTCGTGAAAATAAAGAACTACTTGTGTTTCACAAGAACAATATTTTCTGAATCCGTGCTGAGGTTTTGTCAATCAATCTTTTTCTTCTAGGTAATTCGTCGTCTGCCCATGCTTGTTACTTGTTATTGCCACGGAAGGAACGGAATCCCGTTAATTTTGGCCCGCCGCTGACGATTGTATTCATTGTTCGTGAAAATGGTTGTGGATGACAGGTTACGCTTGGGGCCTGACGATAACACCGTTTGGTGTCGAAACTGGTAGCATGTGTTAAAAAGAATAATCGACGTGAAATTCAAATACAGCCTCTGGTTTTGTTATCATTATTCGAGTAATTCATAATGTTCAAGCACGGTATACGTTCCAAAATTTTACTGCAAATCGACGCTTTAGGTCTGTAATTCCTATTTCCTTTCTTGCGCATTGCCGCGACTTGTGCAACTTTTCAGTCTTTGGATACGAATGTTTCGGCGAGCGAGCAGCTGTGTATGACTGCTAAGTGTGGCGCTACTGTATCAGCATACTCTGAAAGGAACCTGACTGGTATGCAATCTGGACCGAAGACATTGCATTTATTCAACGAATTAAGCTGCATCGCTACCACCCAGAGCATGTGCTTCTACGTTGCTCATGTTGGCAGTTGTTCTAGATCTAAATCTCGAATATTTATTTCTTGTTTGGTGAAGAAGTTTCAGTAATCCGTGTTTAGTTTAGATTGATGCATAAGTTCTTAGCGTTTTTGTTTTGCATATTTTTATCCCGGTTGCTATGGGTTTATTTATCGATTGTCATTTTTTATTTTTAATTCACTGTTGCTATTTGAGTTTACATACTTTCATTTTGTTATTTGTCGATACGAGTGGAGCTGCGGACGCTAGAAAATGGAGTGACAAGTGGAGAATTTCGAACATTTCTAACATACTCTTCTGTTTGACTTCAATAGACCGGTAACAGCAACGGAGGTAGCAACAAATAGTGGCACTTTATATGGGGATGATGCCATTGGACAGAGCACGGCAAGAAACTTGTTTTCTCGTCTTGAAGAGGATCGTTTTGACATTAGTGATTCTCTGCGTTAAGGAGATCTTCGGGATTTGATGAAGATTGGCTAAACGCATTAAGCCCTAATGATCCACGTCAGAGTATTCGAACTGTGATCATTCCACAATCGCGCGACATTTACATGCAACGGGGAAGATGTAAAAATCAGATGCGTGGGTACTGCATGCTGTAAGCCAAACTAACAAAAATCGGTAGGTGGCCATCTGTGCATCTTTGCTTGCTCGTCGTCAATTGGTCCCTGAGCAACACCGCACATTCCCATTCTGTTTCGTTACTGGTGACAAGAAATTATATCTTTATGCTAACATAAAGAAAAGAAGGGAATCGTTGAGTCCAAACAAAGCTGCAACTGCCCGTACAAAGACCTGCGCGCATCCACGAAAGATAATGTTATGCATCTGGTGGAACAGTGACTGTATGGTGTACTACGAACAGTTTCCCCGAGGTATAACCATCACTGCCGACATTTATTGTCAACAACTAAGATGTCCCGCAGACGCAGTCCAAGAACAATGACCACCGCCGACCGGGTCTGCTACACTAACAAAAAGCACTACACAGGACTTGGATTGGGAAGTCATTCCACACCCACCTTACTCACCTGATATTGCGCCCACAGACTTTTATATTTACCGCTCGCTATCAACCAGCTTTCAAGGAACTTCCATCCTGGATGAAAATGTGCTCCGAACACGGCTCGACGAGTTCTTCGTCTCAAAATCACATGATTTCTACAATGGCGGAATGCCTGACAGAGGGTTCATCGAACCACCTTCACAATTCTCTGTTATTCCAATCTCGTATAGCGCGCGGGGAGAATGAACACCTATATCTTTCCGTACGAGCTCTAATTTCCCTTATTTTATCTTGGTGAGCATGTAAGTCGGTAGATTTTTTAATAGATGTACTTTGCGTTTATTTTGGTGGGTTTGAATTTATAGTATACAGTCTCGCTACAACAAGTTTATGGTCACAGATCTATCCGTCGAGATGCTCTCTATTTGCTCAGGATTATTTGCTGCTAAGTGGACAAGCAGAACTAATTGTTCAAAATAATTTTTTGAGAAAGCATTCAGTACAATTTCGCCAAACGTTTTATGCCTACCGCCGACTTTAAACATCGTAGTTTTGCCGACATATGAGGGTAGATTGAAGTCATCATCAACTGTAATTGTATGGGTGGGGTACCGATTTGAAATAAGATTTAAGTTTTCTTGAACTGTTCAGCAACTATATCATCTGGGTCAGAGGGTCGCTAAAAGGAACCAATTAATTTATTCCGGCTGACAAGTATATTCTGTGCCCACACTAAGTTGCAAGAACTACCTGTCTCAATTTCACTACAAGGTAAACTACTGCTGACAGCAGTAAACACTCCACCACCAACTGTATTTCATTTATCTTTTCTGAACACGGTTAGGTCCTTTCAGCTGAACTTATTTCCGACTTTACTCAGCTGTCTATACTTACAACAATATGAGCTCCAGTGCTTTCTCTTTGCCCTTAGAGCTCTGGTTCTTTCCCAACACAGCTACGACAATTTACAGCTACAATACCAATAGAAGTTATGCCTACCTTCCTGTGTTTGTCCTGCACTCTTTTGTACTGATCCCCTGTCTGCCGTTTCCTGAGAACCTCTAAACTACAAAAAAAAAAAAAAAAATGCGTCTTGCACTTCACTTTACAGTAAAGCAAGTGGGAGTTGTTACCTGTGGAATAGTGTGTGTATGGAATAGTGCTGGCAAGACTCACTGAAGACCTTCAACCAAGAACAACCCTACATAAATTTCTTTGGAGGACAAAACGGAAGACTAAAGGAACGACACGACGGTACTGAGTCTGTACGGTGAACTGGATGTAAAGCAGATCCAGTAAAGAAACCTAAACCGCAGCAGTATTAACTGCATGGTACTGTATGACGCTATTCGTATCGCGCCATCTTATTTCCTGTTTACCGACCTTACTATAGAACCGTGTACTTTTTGGTTTCATAGATTCTAGCATACACCGCGGTATCTGATTCGGTTCGCTGTTTACAACGCGAGCTCAATAGTCGCGAGTCTGACGTTTGCTAGTTAGCAATCCCATTGTTCTAAATGATGACTATGTCAGAGAGAAAATCAAAAGGAAGGTAGCAATAGATAAACGCATCGTTACAGAGTGCAGTGTCAACCATTGAGCACGAATCTTCATGGAGTGAAAAGTTGGATCGTTGAGGAAGCAATAGCGTAAGTCAAGCAACAATTTGGAGAGGAATTTAAAGTTCAGAGAGAAGAAAAAGTTTCGAAGTTTGCCGATGACATTGTAATTCGGTCAGAGACAGAGAAGTACTTAAAAGACCAGTTCAACCGAATTCATAGTGTCTTGGAAAGATGCTGTAAGATTAAAAGCAACAAAAGTAATACAAAGATAATGGAATGAAGTCGAATTAAATTAGGCTACACTGAGGGGATTAGATTAGTAAATGAGCTACTAAGAGTAGTACGTGAGTCTTGTCGTTGTGCAGAAAAATAACTGACCATGGCAGAAGTAGAGAGGGTATAAAATGCACTGGCAAGAATAGCATTTCTGAAAATGAATATAAATTTAAGTGTTAGGAAGTATTTTCTGAAGGCATTTGTCTGGAATGTAGCCCTGCTCACAAGTGAAACTCGACAATAAACACTTCAGACAAGAAGAAAACAGAAGATTTTGAAATGTGGTTCTGCAGAAGAGTGCTGAAGATTGGGTGAGCTAATAGGATAACTAATGGTGCAGTATCGAATCGAATTGGAGACAAAAGATAATTATGGGACAGCTTAGCTAGAGGAAGGGGTTGGATGTAGCATACATTCTGAGACATCACAGATTCGTCAGTTTGGTAGTGGAGGGGAGTCTGTGCAGTTGAACTTTTAGACAGAGACCCAGGCGTGAAGAGGTCAACTGCAGGTACGAGGGTTGACTGAAAAGTAATGCCTCCACCTTCGTAACGGTTCAACAGTAGGCATCATTGGCATGCGGCAGGTACTGGCTTGTTCCATAGCCTCTTCTCTACATTTTCAGTTGGCGGCAAGCCTTAGCATTGAACGGTTGTGTTGTTAAAGTGTAAAGTATGAAACACCGCGCGGATGGTTGATCAATGCGATTTAAGTAACGTGCAGTCACTGAATTCTTGACAGCAGAAGGTGTCACCCCAAAGGAGATTCATCGGAGAATAAAAGCAATTTATGGTGATTGTTGTGATGTGAGTACTGTGCGTCGTTGGGAGAGTGAGTTAAAAGATGTTGTGGCGGGAACTCTGACCTGCGTGACAAACAAAGAGTTGGACGTCCTGTGACAGCAACCACCCAGTTTCACAAGTAAAATGTTAACAGATTGATTCAGGACGATTGTTGCATCACTTTGAGAGAAACTGCAAGCACAATCGGCATTTCACAAGTAGCTGTGGGTCACATTACTGCTTTGCTTGGCTATCGGAAGATCTGTGCACGATAGGTACCCCGGATGCTGACTCCTGAAATGAAAGTGCACAGACTTGAAATTTGCCAGGAACTCCTCTCATCCAACGACGCGAAGTACTCACATTAACACAATCACCATAATGTGTTTTCATTCTCTGATGAATCTCCTTGTGTGTGACACCTTCTGCTGTCAAGAACTCAATGACTTCACATTGCTTAAATCGCATTGACCTACCGTCTGCGCAGGGTTCCATACTTTACACTGTAACAACACAACCGTTTAATACTAATGAAATGATAATTAAATCAAGACCCTACGCTGTCGACGGCGTTGATATACATCAACGGGGACAGTTGAAAATGTGTGCCCCGAACGGGACTCGAATCCGAGATCTCTTGCTTACATGGCAGACACACTATCCATGTGAGCCACCGAGGGCCACAGAGGATAGTGCGACTGCAGAGACTTATCCCTTGCACACTTCCCGTGAGACCCATATTCTCAACTTAATGTCCACACACTACATTCGTAGTGCCCCTGCCCATTACACTCATTATTCGCGGCAGACAATCTTACAGAGACCCGTAAGAGTTTGGGCAAAATCGTGGCACAAAAAATGCGAATATGTCCTGGGCAGCGTTAAGGATGTAAAAGAAGGAAACTAGCTTTCCGACTTATCTGGCAGCTTCAGAGGCATTTAAATCAAAACATCTCGACATATTCTCGCTTCATTTACGAGTTAACACCACTTCCCCGACGCAGAATTTGCAATCTTAGCTGTAAGATGTTGGCATTCCTGCATCTTGTAATTTATAGGCTAAAGTCCCTGATCCTATGCCAAAAATCCAGAAGGTTCACCAGCTATAATAAACAGGACACGATGGTATGTGTCATATTATACGACATGACATTGTGTATTATGTTACTTTACTTAACACGATGCATTATGTTACATGAAACATTTAAAAAGCATGAATATGTGAAGATGTTCTGATGCAAATATCTTTGAAGTTGTCAGATTTGTCGAAAAGCTATTCAGCTTCTTAGCTGAGTGGTGCTATATTTCTTGGATTGAAATCAGAACTACTTGTACTGGAAGAGGAAGGTGCCAATAAGTACATTTATTCTGTGGGCTTAGAGATGGTGCCATCATCTCTGAACCTTCCTCGGACATCATTCAGTACTCTTACAGCAGAACAGAGAAAAATCATTTGTTTTGTACACACTTGCAGAGACTCAGCTACAGCTAGGAATTCCTTGTGATAAAGCAATACGAGAATCGCTGAAGCCATCCGCTCACAGCATGCCACCAATCTCTCTGCAGTGTGCCCCATTCTTAAGTGCTGTAGTAGTAACAAAGTCTAGGAAAAAACACGGTATCATGAAAAGAAATGATGATGAGTTGGAAACAGATGATTCAGGAATGGAGATTGATGACAGTGAATCATCTGTAGTGAAAGAAGTACTTCCTATGAAAAGTGAGGATAGATTGGACCTTCAGTAAGAAACGCCAAAAGTCAAATCACAAAAGGTGACTCTTGTTGATGTAGAAGCAAATTTGGAAAGTATTCTCCACGAAAATGTTAACTGTTCTTTTGTGGTCTTGCCTGAAGAACACAGCTAAAAAACGGAGTAAATTTACACGTTTTCCAACATTTCCTGTAGAATTTAATACCTGCCATCGTTTCTGTTGACTTGAGAATTTTATTATCATAAAAAATATAACAATAACATGATAACTTGTCCGTGGATGTTGAATATAATTTATGCGAGGATCAAAGCTAAACAGCACTAAGAAACTTTTCCTTGAAAGTTGATCTGAAGACAAAACATATGTATAAAGGAACACAGAAAAGTAAACGTAGTTTATATACAGTAACCTGTTTAATTTATCTGTTTCATTTTGTAAGTACAAAGCACATGCCATAATTACAGCAGTTACGAAAAATGCTATTCAGAACAGTGCGTTAACGCCAAATTCGCAAAAACTACTACCGATGCCTGCAGAGTATTTGACAGTTTTATACTGCAGGTCATGTGAAATATCTCTTTTCAGACCAACGCACTGAACCATTTGTATTATTTTAAGACATTTGTTTAAATAAAAGGGGGAGTAATTTCACATGGAACATTATGACAATGCTTCCTTTTTATGGCAGTGAAAGCAAATGTATAGTTTTATAGCTGCACTAATATGCAGAGAATTCTTACAATATACACTGTGAAGAGTACATGAAAATAAGTCAGAAATTGTAAATAATAATATCACTTTTACAATAATAAATATCATACGAGAAAAATGCGATACATTCTGTACAAAACTTATTGGTCGTAATAAAATATTTCTTAAATAAAAAATGTGTTCAGCACGTCAGAAGGTCATCAGCCGGTTAGCCTTAATGATATGTTCCTGCTGGTTACATCAACGCCTGTCAGCAGCTAATAGCATTGATTTAATTGTAATTTCATTCTAGAGTGCCGCACGATCACCAATGGCACCTGTTCTTTCGGACATACCACGAGTAATGGGTATAATGGCAGGGGCACTGCGAATGTAGTGTGTGGACTATAAGTTGAGAATGTGGGTGTTACGAGGAGCATGCCAGCGATAAGTCCCTGCAATCGCACTATTCTCTGTGCTCTCAGTGGCTCAGATGGATAGAGCGTCTACCATCTAAGCAACAGATCCCGGATCTGAGTCCCGGTCGGGGCACACTCTTTCAACTATCCCCGTTGGTGTATATCAACGCCTGTCAGCAGCTAATGGTATTGATTTAATTGTAATTTCTGCCGT
This sequence comes from Schistocerca piceifrons, assembly GCF_021461385.2. NCBI lineage: Eukaryota > Metazoa > Arthropoda > Insecta > Orthoptera > Acrididae > Schistocerca > Schistocerca piceifrons. The sequence continues at coordinate 420,981,340 of NC_060142.1, read as the reverse complement.
CTTTAGCCCGTGGTGCACCACAGTTGGCTTTGCACCGGTTTTGGATAGCGCTATTTTCCTATGCACGGAATGCTTTAACCACAGTGGCAAGCGAACAGTTTACAAATGTAACCATTTCATAAGCATTTCTACTCTTGGCCGAAAGTCAATGATCATCCCTTTTGGACGTCAAATAATATGTTCCGTTTCCGCATTACATCGACTGCACTGTTTTCTGCGTCCACCAAACCCCTCCCCACTTTTTTTCACAAAGGATGGGGCCCCTCCACGCCCACACCAACGTGGTGACGAAACCAAAAGTTCTGCTGTCAGCTCCGTATAACATGTTAGTTTTTGAATCAGGTGTCACGGGATGCGGGCTGTGATGTTATCCATGCGTCTGGGTAAGATTACTCATTAACATGGTCCATCAGGAGATAGAAAGTGGACGAAAGCGATCGAAGGCTAGCGGTTATATGGGCAGAGGAAAAAAAGTGCCAAGGCGAGCGCCAAGGGAAAAAAACCTCTGCGACAGTAGGACAGGTAGTAAAGGCAGTAGCGGCTTGCTATCTGCGACAGTGCATGCAAGGTGTGGTTATGTTAGTGCGAGGTATCGTGCATCGTTACCTTTGTCGTTGCCAGAGCTCGTTGCGGGGTCTGCTGCAGTTGCTGCGTCCTTGCAACAGTTCAAGGTCGTTGTACATTAGTGGGCGATCGGTCATAGATCGGCTCACAGACAGTGTAGTGGGTGTATGTGGTTGGTTTGCGTGCTGTGTACAGTACGGTTTCCCTGCGTTTGCCTGTTTTTCGGCTGGTCGAACATCTGGGGTTACCAGTAGTAGCTGTGTTGCAGGGGCTCGCCAGTACTGTCGTGTTAGCGTGCTATGGACCATAGATGTTTAGTTCCTAGCCAATAGATACCCCTCCCCACCACACGCTTTCCTTTATATACCTCCCACTGCTATTGCTGCCACCTGTTGCCTGTGAGTGGTTATTACATGTTGATGCTGAACGTAGGTGGTGGTCACATTAATGTTATTGGACCGTGTATTATACCGATCAACACGTACGAATCACATATGTACTCAAAATGTAGATAGGTTTTAGGGTTGTCTCTCTTCCACAACAGCCGTTATTCATCACAGTCACCCTTAGGGAGAACCGATACAGCATTTGTTTCTTGACTGCGCTTCGCAACAGGTAAAAAACTACGAGGGCTATTCGAAAAGTAAGGTCCGATCGGTCGCGAAATGGAAATGTATGTACAAACCAAAAATATTTATCTGCAACACGTTGCTACAATTTCCAGCTACTTATCTACGTAGTAGGCGTTCTAACTTAGACATCTGTCGTAGCGTTGCACCAACTTTCCAGTATCATCCTCATAGAAGGCAGCCGCTCGTGCTTTCCGCCAATTCTCTACGCTGGTCTGTAGCTCGTTGTCTGTCCTAAAAGTTTGCCTTCATAGCCAGCAGTTCATGTGAGCAGAGATGAACTACACAGGGAGCTAATTATGGGCTGTATTGTGGGTGATCAAACACTTCCTATCGAAAAAGCTGCAGGAGCGTCTTCATTGCTCCTGCAGAGTGCGGCCGAGAATTGTCGTGTAGAACAAAACGCATGACAGTTACGTTATGTGGGTTGCATAGCTTGAGGCGAAATCTTTCACCAGGCCCTCATACTCGGCGGGACACATTACTTCTGGCCATCTTTACGTTCTCATTGTGAGCTCAGAAGAGAGCAACGTGCCACGATCGACAGGCCTCCTAGAGACACTCCCCAACACATATGCGCAAAGCTTCATAATATTTTCCACTGTGGTTTCCAATTCGCGCCCGAGCGGACCGTACTTTCCGATTATCTCCCGTAGGTGCCGTGACACCTAACAGCATGACTCTCCGGTTATTTCGAATACCTTTTGTCGCTTCCGTTTTTCAGATGTGAGAATCAGGAAATACGAATATTTGGTACGAATTTGATAACACGTACTTTGATGCTGACGATAGTTTTATATTCATCATACGTTGTGTGACCCACTAATGATCTGAATTCGAAAACTCTATGGTGAACGAAACGACTGTCGTGGTGTTGTGTTTGTGGAAGCCAGTTGGTGCAAATAGCACTGTGAACTATATTCTGTAGTGTGGAATAACTCCGTCAGTTTGTTATTTGCGTTAGGTCTTTGCGCTAAAATGTACCTCGCATATGTGAATGTACAGGGTGTCCCAGGAGAAATGGTCAGTATTCAGAGATACGACAGGAACGATCATTCGAAGCAAAAAATGTGTAGTAAACATGTGCTCTAAAACGTATACCTTAAGAGCTCATTAGCAAAGATGTAGCACAGAAACAAAAATGAACAAATGCTAGTAGCTCTTAACGTATGCGTTTTACAGCACATGTTTATATACATTTTTGCTTCGAATGACCGTTCCTGTCATACCCCTGAATATTCCATTCCTGCTGGGACACTCTGTATAGTCCAGCAAAATTCGTAATCTGCGATCCCAATTATTCCGGTACTTCCATTTTAGTATGTTATGTACACTGCACCCCCTGTTGTAAAATCAAAGTTCTTGATATTGGAGCGCATGTGCGAGTGGGACCATGCTGAAAAAAACTAGCCTTAATCACGACAAAATCTTTTTCTCCATCTATCTCCTTTCCAGTGGAAATTTCGATTAAAGTAGTCTGAATAATTTTTGTAGAGTAAAGATTTACTATAAACTTGTATTTATATTTTTTTCTTTCCTTATAGTTTTCTTGATATTTTTCCTTTGTGGATGACATCGGAAGTTCACTGAGGCTTTTTGCGGATGATGCTGTGGTATATCGAGAGGTTGTAACAATGGAAAATTGTACTGAAATGAAGGGGGATCTGCAGCGAATTGACGCATGGTGCAGGGAATGGCAATTGAATCTCAATGTAGACAAGTGTAATGTGCTGCGAATACATAGAAAGAAAGATCCCTTATCATTTAGCTACAATATAGCAGGTCAGCAACTGGAAGCAGTTGTAAGTAGGCTGTTTAGGTTTTTTTATTGGTAACGCCACCTCTGTATGAAAATCACTGGCTGTGCTGTGTGCAGTCTGTGGCTGCTTTGCATTGTTGTAATACTCGCCATTGTAGTGTTAGGCAGCTGGCTGTGAACAGCGCGTAGCGTTGGGCAGTTGGAGGTGAGCCGCCAGCAGTGGTGGATGTGGGGAGAGAGATGGCGGAGGTTTGTAATTTGTCAAGAACTGCTATATTTATATATGATGATATCAAGGTAAATACATTGTTTGTTCTCTATTAATATCTTTCATTTGCTAACTATCCCTATCAGTAGTTAGTGCCTTCAGTAGTTTGAATCTTTTATTTAGCTGGCAGTAGTGGCGCTCGCGGTATTGCAGTAGCTTGAGTAGCGAAGATTTTTGTGAGGTAAGTGATTTCTGGAAGATATAGTTTAATGTTAGTCAGGGCCATTCTTTTGTAGGGATTTTTGAAAGTCAGATTGCGTTGCGCTAAAAATATTGTGTGTCAGGTTAAGCACAGTCCTGTATAATTGTTCAAAGGGGAAGTTTCATATGTCAACCCTTAGCCTAGGATACCTCACTGGAATCTTCTGATTTTTTTCTTGTAGTTTGTGTAATTAGTGTAGCTATTGTTTATTGCTAGCGCGTAATTATAGAGAGAATTTCCTTTGTAGTTGTAGTTTTTCATTGTTGTACAGTAAAACAGTTGTGGCATGCATGTAGATTTGCACCAAGTATTTCGCAGCTGCAATTAACTAGATATTATATTCAGTGCTATGTTAATGTGTTCTCTTATTTTTGATCTTCAAATTGTGTTTTTCTGTGTTATCGTGTGAAATATTGTGACAATAATGGCGTGTGAAAAACGTAACACTAGGCTCCAAAGTAAACTGAGAAATAATAGTGACGACGAGCGTAGCTTAGCAGCACCACTGTGTAATGAAGTAACAGACATTCAAAGTAGTAATTTGGTAATTGTGCATAGGGAAATGGAGCGGGCTGCAAACAATGGTGTAGACAGTGAAACAGGTAGTGAACAGGGAAGCGTTATCGATCGATCGGTCGGCAACAGCTCGCCTCAGGAATCCGAAATGACAGGACACAATTTTGCAAATACTGTAGATTCAGGTTTTGCGTCCTCACCGTTTTCCCAAATGAGTCAAGACACGTTTTCCGCTTGTCAAAATGTGAATGTTGCCGGTGCAAATTCACTGCCGAAAAGCACTGAGGAACATGTTTCAGACACCAGTGCATTGTTATTACAGTTAATGCAACAAATGGGACAAAAGCTACAAAAGTTAGACACAACACTTGAACAAAATCAGAAACAAATGGAACAAAATCTTCAAAAGTTAGACACCACACTTGAACAAACACGTGAAGATTTAACTACTGAGTTACATAAAATCGAATCGAAATGTCAAAAAGTCTGTAACGACGTAAAAACACAAGTTTGTGAGCATTTTCAACCTATTTTTTCGCGGCATGAAAATGCATTACAGAATCACGAAGCAGCCATAAAAGAACTGCAAATTATTGTTCATGAAAATCATGAGACCTTGCAAGCTAAAATTGACTCAGTTGCATCTACCGATTCGGTTACGCAACTTACAAAAACTCAGGAAAACTTAAAGGACACAGTAGAAAGACACATGGAGGAAATTAATTCATTATCAGAGAAAGTAGTTGAACTTTCGGATCAGCTAAATAATTTATCTACGAAGGTAGATGATAATCTGAATGACACAAAACCGGTAGTCTTTAATAACACAGAAGAGAGCGAACAAATTAGGAAACTGAAACAAAATCTGAATCAAATTGATACGCAACACCAAAGAGAAATCCGGGAAGTACAAGATCAGCTAACACAGGTAATACAAGAATTACGTATTTCAGAGGACACTCGCGCCCCAATAAGGGAAGAGGGACATAGAAATACGGAACAGCCACAAAATAATAACATAGGGCATTTCGGAAGTTATGAAAGAAATTGGCAATGTGCACCGAATTTTGATATGGAACGGCCGACACGACCTAACAATGACCGATATGCGACTCGCCGACATGATGATTTTGACTATAAGCTGTTCATTACTACACGTAAATTCAAAACATTTAAGAATTCTGGAAACGACATTCATCCACAAGCATGGCTCCATCAATTCTCTCGTTGTTTTCCTCCCAACTGGTCATTGGAGCACAGGTTAGAACTTATGTGTGGCTACTTAGAGAATGAACCAGCTGTAAGAATGCGGTCGGTCATTCACGATTGCCACAGTGAAGGAGAGTTTTACCATGCCTTCCTCTCAGCATATTGGTCTCAGGCCACACAAGACCGAGTAAAACAAAGCATCATAATGATGAAACGTTTCGAACAATCTGAATTTTCCACTCTTATGAAATATTTTGAAGACATGTTGCACAAGAATCAGTACCTGTCAAACCCATACAGCCCCTCAGAACTTATCCGCATTTGCTTAATCAAATTGCCTGAACATTTACGACACATTATTTTGGCAGGACGTTGCAAAGACGACATTGAAGCTTTTCAGGGACTGTTACAAGAATTGGAAATTGACACTGACAATCGCGGAATGCGGAAACAGGAACACAACAATTACAGGTCACATCCGTCACAATTCCTCGATAATAACTGGACGCGACAAGGCTATTATCACAACACAAATCGTGACCAAAACAGACACCACCCGTATGACAACCGTTGGCAGAGTAGTAATAACTACAGGGAAAGATCACCTCTCCGCGGTAATGACTATCACAGAGACAATCAGAGAAACAGACAATATGGGAACCAAAACAATTATTATTACGGGAGACAGAATAACTTGAGACGCAACGGTCCAGCGCGCAGTTACGATTCAGGGAGAAATTCTCCACCACTTAACCGACAAGAAAGAAACTACAGGAAATACCGACATGACGACAGACGATGTGATCGTAACGACAGACCTGAATTGCATCAGAACTGGCGGGATTCAAACAGAGCAGGGCCCTCTCGTCACGGTGAATTTGTAGAAGTTAGGTCTCCAAACCCCAATAACGACGCGCGCCAACAAAGAGACAAGAGGCAATGACTCACACCGCTGGCAGCCACAAAACATACTTATGAAACTGACGACGCAGCTGCCGTAGCTAGTAATTACGTAAAAATGGAAGACATTAGGGACATCTTACTCCAGGAACACGACATAAAACATAACAACATTGCATATCCTGTGATTCACATTACAGTAAATGATGTAAAATTTGCGGCAGTACTTGACTCTGGCAGTCCCATTTCAGTAATTAGTGAAACAGCCTTTAGCAAATGCAACAAATCGAACGATTGCCCCACACTTCCGTTACGTAAGATTAAATTACAAGGTGCAATCTTTGGAAAAAGTGTAGATGTACGCCAACAAACCAATTTAGAATGCTTTTGTCAAAGCCACAGCTTCTCTATGAACTTTCTCATTGTTCCATTATTGTCGACGGAAATTATATTGGGAGTAGACTTTTTGAATGAATACAAAGCAATCTTAAACTTTCACGATGCTGAAATAAGTTTAGAGAAAGAAGGTAAGTCAATAGCTTTGAAATTTGAAGATTGGCTCTCAAACCATGACGAGGAAATTAATCGGCTTTACCTTCTGTTGGATAACAATTCGGAATTTTCTACGGAACTAGACACTAACAATCACTCTGCAAGAACTGACAGGGATGATATCGACGGCATATTTGAAATTAATGAGTTAATTCAGAATAAAATTCAAACAATTGAGAATTGTAATGACACTGATAGGCAGGACCTTTTTGAGATTTTACAAGAACATTCCACAGTTTTTACTCACAAAACAGGAACAATCAAGGGATTTCAATACCAATTTCGTGTTCGTGAGCATACTAAATTTTGTGTTAGACCATACGTAATTCCGGCGCATTATAGGGACCGTGTTAGAACAGAAATACAATCTATGCTTGACGAGGGCATTATTGAGCCTGCAGTAAGCTCATACAACAATCCGTTACATGTTGTTGAGAAGAAAAATGGATCGATCAGGCTTGTCTTAGATTCGAGACAAATCAATACTATCATTATTCCTGAAACAGACAGGCCGCAAACGTTGGAAGAACTTCTTCAAAATTTTAATGGTGTAAAAGTGTTGTCTTCCATTGATCTCAGATCCAGCTTTTATCAGATCGAACTTCATCCAGAATGTAGAAAATACACAGCTTTCCTTTGTTTCGGCGTTTGTTATCAGTTTCGGAAACTTCCCTTTGGTTTGAACATTTCTTCAGCAGCATTCATTCGCGGGCTAAATTCCATATTGCCTGAGTTCTTAAAACGTCACATCACCTTATATGTGGACGATATTCTAATAGCAGAAGCTTCATGGGAACAACATAATCGCATCCTCAACAGTTTGTTACGTATTTTTGCAGAATCTGGAATTACAGTTAACTTGGAAAAGTCTGAATTCGGTCGGACAAAGGTGAAGTTTTTGGGACATATTATTTCTTCTAAAGGCATTCAGCCGGATCCTGAAAAGTTAGAAGCAATCAGAGCCATTCCAGTTCCATCCACAAAAAGACAAGTCCGCAGTTTTCTAGGTCTCGTAAATTTTTACCGTCGTTTTCTGAATATGCAAATTCTTGTTACACCAAAACTTTGTTCTCTCACTGGAAAAAATACTATTTGGAACTGGGACGAACAAGCACAGTTGGAATTCGATTCTTTAAAAGAAGCGTTACTTCATGCGCCAATATTAGCTCATCCAGATCTATCACAAGATTTCTGCCTTAGCACGGATTCTTCTAAAGTCGGTCTTGGTGCCCATTTATTTCAAGAAGCCATAGAAAATGACACTACCGTTCAGAAAACCATTGCTTTTGCTAGCCGAGTGCTAACAAAATCTGAAAAAAATTATTCCGTTACTGAATTAGAAGCTTTGGCTATCGTTTGGGCATTTAACAAATTCCGTTTCTTTCTTTCTCGTAAGCATGTAAAAGTATACAGTGATCATCGTGCATTACAATTTCTTATGTCTTCAAAATTAAATCATGACAGGTTAAAACGTTGGGCATTGTTTCTGCAAGAATTCCGCTTCACAATAGTCTACATTCCCGGTAAGGAGAACATTGTTGCGGACGCACTGTCACGCGCACCGGCTGGGCTTGAGAAAAGTAACACAGAAGGCAACATTGAGAAAAATTTCAGTATTCTTTACATTCAGAAAGTCGCCTTTGAAAACTTCATCACCACATCTTTAAAGGACATTGCTCATGAACAAGATAAAGATCCGATTTGGAAAGACATCAAGAGCAAATGGCATGAAAAGACACACACACAGATTCGGCATTATTATCTGGTTAGAAACAACATACTGTTCAAACGCTGCACTGTTGATGACAAGCTATGGGTACTTTGCATTCCTGACGATTTTGTTAATAAGCTCATTTGGTACATTCATTTCAGCTACGCACATTTTGGCCCACGAAAATGTTATCATATTCTTCGAACGACTTGTTATTTTAACAATATGGAAAAGCGAATTCGAAGAGTCTTGCCTATTTGTAAACTTTGTCAAAAGGCGAAACCATCTACTGTCTCACATCGTGCTCCGTTGTTTCCTATCATTCCTTCTAAATTAAAAGAATTTGCTGCTGTTGATCTCTTGGGACCGCTTGTCAGAACATCTAATGGATTTTCGTACGTTCTAGTCGCTGTTGAACTTACTTCAAAATTTGTTTCTTTCACACCGTTACGTAAAGCCACTGGACGGTCTGTATCCAACGCCTTTGTTAAAAATTTCTTACGTGAAGTTGGCCACGTTGCTAAAGTCATTTCAGATAACGGACCGCAATTTAGATCTGCTGTTTGGTCACGCATGCTTCGCAACCATAAAATCAAACCTGTTTTTATTTCATTGTACTCACCACATTGTAACCCCTCCGAACGGATTATGAAAGAAATCAATAAGCTTTGCAGGCTTTATTGTCACAGAAAGCATCAGCATTGGGACAGATATTTACACTTATTTCAAAATGTGCTTAATGAAATGCCTCATGATTCCACTGCTTTACCACCTACTCTTGTACTGAAGAATGAAGAACCACTGAACAGAATCAGAGAGCTTGTACCTTTCCCGAATGCACGTAAACTTCGACACAAAGACATAATTGATTTGGCTCTTAAAAATATAAAATCTGCAGCAGACAAAAGGAGAAAACTACACGGTAAAGCAAATGCAAAGAAATTGTATATTGGTCAGAAAGTTCTCATTAAAGCTCATTCATTGTCACATAAGAAGAAACGCTTGAGTCACAAATTCTTTCTAGTTTACAATGGACCTTACAGAATTCAATGTATACCACATGATAATTGCGTTGAAGTTGAAACTCTGCGTACTAGGAAGAGTAAAGGTTTACACCACATTTCACATGTAAAACCATTTATTGAAAGATAATCTGCTTTTTAACTTAGTCTTTGCCATAAAATTTTTCGCTTCACATTACTAATATGCATTGTCAGACTTAGAATCTGTTAACATACAACAGTGTTTGAAGTTAAATATCCAATCAAGAACCAAGAGAACTTACTTAAACAGAAATGACGAATGCATTGTTATAGTGAACAGACGTCACAGTGTTATTGTGTGTGTACATTCTTGCTTGTTAGTTGCACGATTATGGAACGACTATAAGGCTTACATACTTAGAACATTTACCAGTACTGCTAATGAGATTTTAATGCAACATTTTGGTTTACTTGAAAATATATTCTGGATTTAAAGTACTTTCAGTGAGATACCAGATGGCACAGTGGTTAGTTTATGTGACAGCTATACGATTTTATCACGACGCTACTAATGAGTGACAATTTACAATGTTGCTTTTGCAGTGTTTCTGTTTTATATCTGCACAGTTTTTCTGAATTCTTCTGGAAAGTAAAACATGTTTTAGTAGTAACTTTTGTGGTACAGCAACAATGAGATTGTCTTTTCCATAGCACAACAATACGTTACAGCACAGTACTTTCTTCATCACGGCAATAAGCGTAATAACTAAGATATCTATACATAAAGCATTTCACTTTTGTTTATCATGAGGTAATTACATTGACTTCTGCAGAACTTAGCTTTCGGAGGACGATAAGTACGACACTTCCACAGAATTATCTTACAGCAAGACGCACATTTAGCGCTACAGGACACGCATTTGAGTGATTAATTTTGTACTTAAAACATTTATTGTTAAAGATATTTGAAGTACAATGATACAAAGGTTTTCAGTGATACATTTCATTTCATTGCTGTAATCTGTAACACCTGAGGGTATAACTACATTTATCCTCAGGGGGGTATACGCCTACTTTGTGTACCATGTGTGTGGCAACCACAAGGAACCCTAGCTAATATGGTATTTGCTTATACAACTTTACACATCGGTACCATATTTCTCTAACACAGAATTACACAGCTACCTGATCATTTAACTGAGAGATAAACATTTTTTTTACTACATCAGTGACAGATGTTTACGTAATTACACAGTTGGATAACTTCACACTTATGAAATTGTATTTTGTCTGTACTTTGTAAACTGCTCATATTTTTTCGGAACCATTGTGATACTATGAGAGCTTTGAATGATATGTTTGGTAAGGGAGCATGATTTTAAAGTACGTTTGAGGCAGATGACACTTTTGACATGAGCAGAGAATTTTTTTTAATTATTGGAGGAAGCTACGACGATTTTGAGATTTGACTGAGGTGTTATGATGTTATTTTTACGACGACGATGTGTATTATGCTGCAGAGGTATGTTTATGATTAATAGGATGAGGCTATATGAGTTATTTGATTATGCTTCATATTTATAATGACGAAATATTGACGAGTGTCGATGGATACGTATATGTGTAATAAGGTAAGGAGTAATGAATTGTGGGTAGGGACTCTGACTTATGGAAAAGGATGTTGGAAACCAAGAATCATACTTTAGAATTATGAAATGTGTGTACATGTGTGAATCATGTGTGAATGTATCACAATGCTGGCGAAAATTTTTTGGACACTGTTATATCAATAGCATTTTGTTTCTACACATTTGCAACGCAAATTCTTGACCTGTGAAACATTTTATATGAGACTGTCACTGTAGCGGAAACTGCTGTCGTAAATATTTCCGTAAGAAAGTTAAGTGACCACCTGCATGTAATGCGTCGCGGGCACCCACCTGGGCGACAGCCGCCGGAAAAAAAAAGCCATTAGCCTTTCAGTGGCACAGGTAAAAAAAAAAAAAGGGGGGGGCCATTATACTCGCTATTGACATTTCCTTGTCGAAAGCATACTGTGGAGCTCGTAATTTATGATATTTACTGAAATGCTTATGAATTGATGGGAAATATTCTTACATCTGCAAACCTGATAATGACAAGTGTCTTTCTACGAGAGTTGAGAGCTACTGACTTACGAAATGCCACATGACTATTGAATGATATTTGTATGCTTTGGTTTGCGTAATTGCTTATTTCATTTGACATCTGTTTTCCAGCTGTGTTGCAGCATTGGTTTCATAAAATAAAATTAAATGCATTTGCTAATGTGAACACTTTCTGTCAACAGATCTATTAAATAATTATTTTATGATCCACATTCTTTAAAAAGGAGCACTTGGAAAGGAAAGAACAATAAGAAGGAACTAGTAACAGTAACACATAATTTTCTTTTCAAGTACATGGTAATATTTCTTTTTACAATCAGTTGTTGTGGTGCACCACTTTAATTACTTAGACATTAAGATGTGATTATACATTTCCCTTATCTGTTTTGTTGTCTTTAGTGTACTATTTTTTCTGCTTGTGGGTTTGTCATGTTTAGAAATAAGTTATTACATTTACTGCTGCTAGCTTTGCCAATTTGCCCTTTTTTTGTCATTGCTGTTTGTGTTAATTGTTTTGTACTGCTGCATTTCCTCGTCCCTTAGTTTAGCATCTGAGCTCAGTAGATTTAAGTTAGCTTAAGAGGGGGTAGACTATATAAGAAACTAACTATTATAAATTTATAAGAAATAGGATACTGTACAGTGGAGAAAAACTATTATTGACAGAGGACGTGAACAAAATACAGAAGGCAGGCTTAGATAGGACTTTCTGGGAATAATGATGAACAAAGGGAGATCTCCATGCAAAATACTGCAGTAAAACAAACCCTGTCCTTTCCCTTTTGTGTTATCCCACTATATGTTTGTGTACCCTTGTGTATTTGTTTTCTTCCTGTCTCTGTGTAGTTTCATAGAATTTTTTCTTCTTTTAATATTAAGCTACATTCACTATGATGAGGAATACTGTTATCCTCGAATATAATTGGCATTAATAATATGTTATGTATCTTGTAAATATGCTTAGACATTATTTATTCTGTTTTGTTTTAATGCTCATGTGTGAAGTTGATGTTTCAATAACTATTCTGATCTTTTATGTATGTACTTATCTCATAATTCCTGTAACATTGATGTATATGTTATTTCGATTCTTCTGTAAAGCCTGCAGTACTACAAATGTTATCTGTATTATTATGTTCTTTAATGATGTATTTTGTACCTTTGTAATTGTATTCTTATGTTATAAAATTGTAATTGTCACCAGTTCATCATATTATTAACTTGTAAGTTACATTTCACTGCACACATTTCTGTTGGTCATAGTACATGGACAATATGTGAGAAGTAGGGACTGATAGTGTTTGCACGTGTGTTAATGATTCAGCAAGGGACTGGATAACAGCATTTCTGGATCTAAGGACAATTCCAGAAACTTTGTGAGTGCACAAGTGGTGGTTTATGGACTTGCTATATTGTCCGCAAGACTCTTCGATGGTGATTGTGCACCTGCACATTTGCAACAGATGGCTGCTGGCTGTCTCTACCAGGACTACAGTGGGTCTGCATCTTTGATGGCCCACCAATTGCTACAAGGACTGCAGTGGGTCTGCACCTCTGGTGGCCCACCAGTACCGTAATTTCTACCAGGACTACAGTGGGTCTGCTCTGTGATGACCTAACTACCAATATTCTTCAAAATGTCGACTGACTCTGCTGTGGGTTTACCCTGTTGTGGCCCATTACCTGTCTGCATGTCGAGTCAGCACTGTCTTTCCGTTGGAAGGACAACACTACTTCTTCAAGACTGCATGGAAATCCACTACGTCTGTGTGCATTGTCTTTTACTGGTCAGACTTTGAGAAAAACACTGCAATTTTACTGTGACGAATGATGAGGACTGTCTTTATGGACTGTGAGAAATTTTTAGCTTTTGACCAACATTGTATCAATAAGTGTGTGCATTTGATTTCTTTGTTATTGTAATTATGAAAAATTTTTTTCAAATCTGTTTTGGCCACTGCCCAATCCAATATGTAAAAATTTTTTGTGGGGAGCATGGGGGCTATGTAAGTAGGCTGTTTAGGTTTTTTTATTGGTAACGCCACCTCTGTATGAAAATCACTGGCTGTGCTGTGTGCAGTCTGTGGCTGCTTTGCATTGTTGTAATACTCGCCATTGTAGTGTTAGGCAGCTGGCTGTGAACAGCGCGTAGCGTTGGGCAGTTGGAGGTGAGCCGCCAGCAGTGGTGGATGTGGGGAGAGAGATGGCGGAGGTTTGTAATTTGTCAAGAACTGCTATATTTATATATGATGATATCAAGGTAAATACATTGTTTGTTCTCTATTAATATCTTTCATTTGCTAACTATCCCTATCAGTAGTTAGTGCCTTCAGTAGTTTGAAACTTTTATTTAGCTGGCAGTAGTGGCGCTCGCGGTATTGCAGTAGCTTGAGTAGCGAAGATTTTTGTGAGGTAAGTGATTTCTGGAAGATATAGTTTAATGTTAGTCAGGGCCATTCTTTTGTAGGGATTTTTGAAAGTCAGATTGCGTTGCGCTAAAAATATTGTGTGTCAGGTTAAGCACAGTCCTGTATAATTGTTCAAAGGGGAAGTTTCATACAGTTAATGCCATAAATTATCTGGGAGTACGTATTAGGAGTGATTTAAAATGGAATGATAATATAAAGTTGATCGTCGGTAAAGCAGATGCCAGACTGAGATTCATTGGAAGAATCCTAAGGAAATGTAAACCGAAAACAAAGGAAGTAGGTTACGGTACGCTTGTTCGCCCGCTGCTTGAATACTGCTCAGCAGTGTGGGATCTGTACCAGATAGGGTTGATAGAAGAGGTAGAGAAGATCCAACGGAGAGCAGCGCGCTTCGTTACAGGATCATTTAGTAATCGCGAAAGTGTTACGGAGATGATAGATAAACTCCAGTGGAAGACTCTGAAGGAGAGACGCTCAGTAGCTCCGCACGGGCTTTTGTTGAAGTTTCGAGAACATACCTTCACCGAAGAGTCAAGCAGTATATTGCTCCCTCCTACTTATATCTCACGAAGAGACCATGAGGATAAAATCAGAGAGATCAGAGCCCACACAGAGGCATACCGACAATCCTTCTTTCCACGAACAATACGAGTCTGGAATAGAAGGGAGAACCAATAGAGGTACTCAAGGTACCCTCCGCCACACACCGTCAGGTGGCTTGCGGAGTATGGATGTAGATGTAGATGTAGATGTATGAGTTAGCAAAAACATTTATTTTCCACAAATAGGTTTGATTTGCCGCGAGCACTTCGTTACAAGATCAATTTTGAGACAAATTAACTAACAGCAATGCAGTACACCACAAAATTTGATATAGGACGTATAAGCTGTACAAAGATAAACCTGAACTCTTGGTATAACTGACAGAGCTGCGCCCCCCCCCCCCCCTTTCCCTTCCCCGAAGTGGCATCCTGCCACCCTGCACAAATACCAGAGTAGCATACTGATCCTGTGAAGATATGGGAAAAAGAAGAAGAAAAGCAGATAATTTAAATCTGAACACCATCTTAGTTCATGTGTTACAGTTTCCAGCCGGAAACATTCCAAAACAAATTTAAAACATTTCAACTCCTGTTTTTTACGGGTATCAATCGACGTGCGAAGTTTCGCTAATCATGTCAGATAATTTTCGATAACAGGAGCTCCTGACAAATGTCGTTCGAAATACAGAGTAGAGCTGACAGGTAATTCGATAGTGTCTTTTGCGACCAATTTCAGGCTATAATTGCTCGCGAAATTACCAGTGATTACCGTTCGTGCGGAGGGCAGGGGTGGGAGGGGGGAGGGTGCTTATGGAATTCGTCGTCAAAGAAACTACTTATTGTGTCAGATCATGGGATACACAACCGCGTAAGAGGTCACGTACAAATGATGCTCACTGTTGTAAATCACGTATCACCGAAATGAAACCCAGCATTAATCAATGACGACTATAGCGCCAGGTCTCTGGCTTGAATGCAGAAGCTGACAACGAAATGAATCAACATACCAGCAGCTCGAATACGAGCGATCTCTACCATTTCAGTTCTAGAAACACGAGCAGCCTTGAAAATGTGGCAACAATGTACTGGTATTAAAGATATGAATTGCGCTAAGATAAAGACGATAAAGCAAACACACCTTATTTAATGGCAAGCAAGCAGAAAAAATTTCAACAGGCATTTTATTCCATGAATAAGACACCTATGATTTAAAAGGCAGATCAGTGTTCTGTCAAAAGTAGAAGATAAATTCTAATGTACCGATTCCACCCATCGGCTTTGACCAATGATGTCAAAAGGCGCTACATGGTGGCGATATCTAGGCAATGAGGCTTATTCGCAAACAAACTAATGTATCGCATACGCACACGGGAAAAATTGTTTATGCATAAATACGATAAAATACCGTCGCAGTTCACGCGATTAATTACATAGCCACGAATTATACCGTAAAGAAACTGAGGTAACGAAAAAGAAAGTAACAACAGAGAAAAGGGAACATACATTCTTGAGATAAATTGTCATCGCAGTCTATGCGAGTAAATGAAACAATCACAGACGAACTTTAAAGTCCACTACAACAACACGCATCGTAAACTCGTAATATTATGGAATAGCGGTAATTCCCAATAATAAGTATGGAATCTAAGGGGGCTACCGCGGAAAAGGAGGGGTGGTGGTCTTTAGCGGCACCGATCTAAAATTTAACACAACTACTGAAAAATTAAACAGATAGTAACACATAGGAAACGCGAGAAGGACGTTAGCCAGAAATACGAGTAAGGAGAAGACAATACAGAATTTCTAAAAGAAAAGGCACTACATTAGTAACCAAAAACCCCTACATATAACAAATCTTGGAGTTAGATACTAGAATTAAGAATTAAAGACTACTCCACGGTTTGTTATTTAGTAGTACACGAAGCGATATCATGCAGTTAAATCATTAAGCAACTAGCAACCCACACCTAATGACAAATGACATAACAGAGAAATGAGGAATTGACAATCAGAGCACATACGAAAATTCTACAATAAAGCTTAGTGAAAGTGTTCAATGGTTGTCTGAAATATTTATATTTTGGTTTTTACACTCTGAACTAATACGAAAAATAAGGTTTCTGCAGTAGGTCTATGTACGCAATTCTTTGTTACAGGATTTCTGTTTCTGGTGTCGCTTTCTGCGCTATTGCGATAAATAACATACCCTGGAATCGATAACTAGAATTGGCCCAAGTAGATCAGTTCTAGTTACCGATTTCACGGTTCTTTATTCTTCATGTTTTCGCAGTTTGTCCCTGCAGTGGTTTGTTATAGAATTTCTGCTATTGGCGTGTGCTGGGCATTATTTGAGAATTGTTATATATGGTATCACTCTGTGCAGCCCACGTTCCGTTATTATGTATTACTTCCATTAGGTGTGGATTCATAATTCGTTAAGGATTTAACTGTATGGTATCGCTGTCTGTACTACTGCATAAACACGATAAATAACAAACCTATAGAGGTCAATTCTAGTTGTGCATTTCGATGTTTGTTATTTATCGCGTTTTTGCAGTTGTACAGGAAGCGATACCGTACAGTTAAATCCGCATTCGGGGCGACGGTGGTTCAAACCCATGCCTGGTCATCCAGATTTCGCTTCTCCGTGGTTTCCCTGAGTCGCTCTAGCCAAATGCCTGGATGGTTCCTTCGAAAGGGCACGGCCGATTTCCTTCCTCATTCTTGACACGATCCGAGCTTGTGCTCCGTCTCTCATAAATCGGTGTCGGCGGGACGTTAAACCTAATTTTCCTTCCTTCTTTTAGTTAAATCTTCAAGCAATTAACAATCCGCACCCATTGAAAATGACATAATAAATGAACGTGAAATCAAATGTTGGAATGACGGCACAAATTAAAATCCTAAGAGAATGCACAGTGCACGTCAACTACAAAACACGAAAGATTATAGTCACTAGTTCATTATTTTTAATGTTTTTGTAATAGGTATGTGCTGTGGCCTGTTGTAGACTTTTATTTCTATTATTGGTCTCTTGATGACAGTGAAAAATGATACATCTTGAAATCGGTAAATAGAATTGAACTATGTAGTTGTTAATCCAGAGTTGGTTGTTTTTCATGTTTTGCAATGGATCTGTGAAGTATGTTCTTTTACGATTTTAAATTTTGGTATTGCTCTTTGTAATTAAACATATACGTCGCTTCAGGTTCCGTTATTTTTCCTTGATTTTTTCCGGCTACGAATTGCTTCGTTATGGATTTAACTTCTTCGTGTCGCTTTCTATGCTACTGCAAAAGCCCTAAATACAACAAACATTGCTATCGACAACTAGATGTGACTTACATAGCTCAAACACAGAAACAAGTACTAAGAAATAAAATCTAAACGAAATAACAATATACACTTAATGAAAAATAACGAAGCATGGAATGGAGAACTAGAATTGCTCTAGTTGTCCTCTTACGTTCCTGATTAAACTCACCATCGCAAACAGTGCCATATTCGGGAAAAAATAGCGAAACATTTGTGAGGACCAAGGTTATAAACACGATTGTTTCAAATGGCTCTGAGCACTATGGGACTTAACATCTGTGGTCATCAGTCCCCTAGAACTTAGAACTACTTAAACCTAACTAACCTAAGGACATCACACACATCCATGCCCGAGACAGGATTCGAACCTGCGTATAAACACGATTGCTGCTTGATACATCGCAACAATTTAAGCTGTGTACTTAGGATCCTGCCTCACCACATCCTCGGCAATCGCGAAATATTTGTACTAAACGGTATAGGTTATGTCAGTTACTAAGACAACCACGTATAACATTTAATAACAGCCACGGTGGAGGTATAACACTACATGTATTTCTCCACGTCGTAAACACTGGTCAAAGCTGACGAGTGGAATCGTACACTAAAACTGACCCAAAATGCTTAAAATTCATCCCTAATCCTGTAGGGCTTCTTAAAAAATGTATTGTTACTTACGGTAAGTCCATGGAGAACGGGTATTTGTAGACATCTTGGCGATGTACGAACCTTGTCAAGCATTGTCTAAATGAGTGAGTGCAGCAACCACCTGACACGGCAGCTTCGAATGAGCGTTTATAATTTATGGTGTTCCAATCTTCCTGAAACTACAAGATCACAAAATTAATGTTTCTCCAACACAGACTGCCTGAGACAAACCTTAATAAGCAGTCTGAACTACTGATTTGCGGACTTAAATTACCTTGAATATAACTGCTGTGTCGAAAGTCTTCATATTCATTAAACATACATGAATGTGAGAATTAATATTATGCATTCGCCGAAAGTTGCAATCGAGTCGACGTCTGTGTTTTTCGAGAAATCACATGCTGGTTGATGGTGTCCCAGAGACGGCTATCGTTGATCCGTGATTTTACCGTATTTCACGGTTTCCTTTAAGATTTTCTGAATGGAGACGGGAACATTGATGTTGCTCGCCGTTCGACTCGTCTCAGACTGTTGCTAAGCTACGGCATGGGGCGTCGAAGAGACCCCTGTATTGTTGACAACTGCGTCACGTTTCGATTTGTGTTGTTTATTCTAAGAGCGTATGCGGCCAAGTATCACCGTACAATCAAAAACCTATCGAGCGATGACAAAAGGAGCGTAAATGGTTGCCATGAATAAAGTGCGCCTGGGGCCCTAAGGGAAGAAAGGAAAGAAATAAGGAAACTTTAAAACAGAAAGGAACACTGGATAAAAACTGTAAAATTGATCAATCAGGACAAATCCTTCACCAGGTTAAAGTAATTTAAGTTATTTATTTTTGTTTTATTCTGTAGGTCTAGTTCCGCAGGACCAAACTGAGGAGCGAACCTCCATGGTCATGGAACGAATCAGTACATACAATTAACATCTGGGACGTTAATAGCAGATAAAATTTACGCGAATAATACGTGGATGACAAGCTGATGAGTAAAAAAAAAATAGCATCACCACCAACACAGCATAAGAATATGCTTAATTTTTATCACATATCTCACATACAAAATAGGTGGAGAGAGCCATGAGGAGATTCTTCAGTTTGGATTTGAAAGTGCGTGGAATGTTGCAAAGATCGTTTAACTCTTGCGGTAGCTTACTGAAAATGGCGAACACTGCACGACCTTCTGCACACGAGTCCAGGAGGTGCGATCGAAATGAAGATTGAATTTCTGCCTGGTAGTAACTGCGTGAAGGCTGCTAATTCTCGTGGATAAGCTGATGTTTTTAACAACAAACGACATTAAAGAAAATACCTTCAGAGGTCAATGTCAAAATTTCCAGACTCTTGAACAGTGGTTGAAAAGTGTTTCGCCAACTGAACGCCATATATTGCTCGAGCTGCCCTTTTATGAGCCAAAACTACCCTTTGAGATTGGGAGTAGTTATCCCAGAATACATATAATAACGTATGTTTTCAATATAATGTATAATTAAAGTAGACTAATTTCCGTGTTGCACTATCACTTATTTCAGATATTATTCTCCACATCTACATCTACACGTATACATCGCAAAAACCCCTTGCGGTGTGTGGCGGAGGGTACTTCGTGTATCAACAGAAGTACTGGACAACTGCTGTGTTGGTCATTAAATAAGAAGCCACCGGCTCACTTTATACTTCCGATCACCAGATATTGATGACAGTTTGATGAGTTATTCTACCTGAAATGTGACAAATATAGTCATCGGGTTATCAGCTGGTGACCCCTTGTTTAGTGATCAATATAGCAATCGTGATTTGCAGTGTGGTCGCCTTTTTCCTGCGTGGCTTTAAGTTACAACTTAAAGGCATTTTGTGTGCCACTGACACTTTCGCCCTTTCCTTTCCCAGCCCCGAATAGTTTGCGGGATGAACGACTGCCAGCAAGCCTCCGTGTGGACTCGAATTTCTTTAATGTTATCTTCATGGTCTTTTCACGAGACATACGTAGGAGGAAGCAAACTATTTGTTCACTCTTCTGCGAACGTATGCTCTCGGAACTTTAACAATAAACCATACCGCGATGTGGAACCATGGAGGTAAAAGAAGATGGGAGAGGGCACTACAGACTTACGTTCTATGTTGTTTTGAAGCCAGAGTGGAGAGGCCTTCCGCCATCTTAAATAGCCTAAAACATTACTAAACTACTGTTTACCACCGATTCTTGTTCATTATCTCTGTCGTGTGCACGCGACAACTGTTATAAATATTAAAAATTACAGTGCTTACATAATTAACATAGGATGGCAATTTCGAACATTTTTCTGTTCTTGAATGCCTATTTGCTCTAGCAATACAACACATGTGGCCTCGTTAATGTAATTTGTTTTTTGTTGATATATTTCTAATAATCAAGAAGAGAAAGAAATTATGTGCAAAACATGGTTTCGTAATCCATGTATTCCACTTTTGTTGTGCTTATATCGATAGCAAATGAAACTGGAACTCCGAAACCAATGCTTATTTACTTACATGTACTGCTTTTTGTTCGTTGCATTTTCAGCTTTCAACTCGTGTGCACATTTTAATGTTCACGTTTGCAAAAAACATTTTAATTTCATTTTTAGATTATCAAAGTATGTAAGTCTGTACCGTGCTTTGCCATATAGCAATATTCAGTTAGTTAGTTGGTTTCATATTTCATGTACCATTTGTGTGATCGATAGCAATGATGTGGAACGACTCATTTTATGCATTTTTTATATTAGCATCAATTTTTTTAAATATGCCTCCGAGCTGATCATTTATTAGTCTTTTGTTTTTGTTTTTTTTAGTTAAAGACAGATGTTAGTTATTAATTCCTACCCATCACTATTTACTCATTACAATAATAGATAGTCGTCTGCGGAATGCGAGGAGTTATCAAAGAGAAATGTTTTCTGTTTAGCTACAAATTTTATTTTGCCGTCTTGCAGGCATTTTATATCACTTGGTAAGTGATCAAAACTTTGGATTCCTGCAGTAAGAACCGTTGTTTGTGTTACAGATAATCGTAACCGTTGTTTGTGCTACAGATAATCCTAATGTGGCGAAACAAATGTCGTTTCTTTTCCTCTGGTAATGTAGTTCTCTACGTCACGTGTAACCTCCCCCTCACTTATCGACTTTAATGACAGTGAAAAATTAAACCGCGTGTACCTAATGAAAATTTGGGAAAAGCAATCGTCACCGAAGTTAATCTGTCGGTAAAGAGGGAGGAAAGGGTTACATCTAAATGAAAGGAAAAATGCAAATGAAACTGGTGGAAATTAATTTTGAAAAGGGGTAAAGTTAATAAAGAAAGTAAATGTGTGGCCATTACGTTAACAGTTAACTAGCGGTAATTAGATATTTGAGATTTGGGGAAAATTACGGTCGCCAGTCCTATGGACAATTACTATAGTAACTGAAAAAGAAAGGTTATTGCACATATAATTAGCACTAGAAGTGTGGCAACTGAAGGTTGACACATGTAGTGTGAAAACTGAAAGTTTGTCAGAAGTAATAAATTTCGCTACACTCTGACTTAATTTAGCAAAAGAATTAATAAAACCGGAAAATTGAAAGTTAATTTAGTGACTGAAATTAATAGTGAGCTTTGTTTCCGAAGCACTACGAAATTCAATAAAATAAGGTTAGTCTTGGGCTACCTCAACAATCATTTCAAAAGCTACTTGAATCTACGTAATTTAGAGATAAGAGATTTAACTTTGAACTTGAATTAAATGATTCTGAACAATTAACAATAGTAAAATTTAGTACGTACCAAGCTGAGCTGTAGGCACAGGTAAGCTAAAATATGGTAACAAAACTCACACTCTTAATTTCTGCTTGCGTAATCTAAATATTGTAGCCAGCTATGAATACTTTAACTGAACTTTGAAATTAAAGCAGTGAAATGGAATGATATTACTTTAATGCTGCCGTTTGAATTTCAACGACACTCGGGTTCATTCCGGAAAAGGAAGGGACCCTGCTTGGTAATGCAATTGGGACAATGAGCAACAAATGTTCATGTTAAGTTGCTGTAATTATAGTTACGAAAATGGAACAGTTTGAAAAGCTGAGGTCTGCCATACAGTTCTAAAACTTTACGTGCTTCCAGTCTTCCTTGTTGGTTGATTGAAGGTTCGAAGCCGTCGATCGAGGAGGCGGCGACAGTCACTCATTGTCAGCCGTCGCTGTTGCAGAAGCTGGATGTTGGCACGCCTTCTTCTCGACACGGTCACCAGGCGAAACGGGCTCTTGATGTGCGCCAGCTAATGCTTCCCGTCCGCGACACTATGTCAGAAACTATCACATCAAGTCGAGCACAATTACATGCTCCAAACCCCGAAAGCGCGGTAACTCGCGGGAGCGTCACACAACACACCTGCTCCACTGCCCTACTCGAGCCAGACTGCTCTGCCCGCTCTCCACGCGGCAGAGTTAACACTACCAAAGATCCTAAACACTTTGGTTCTCCACACGACCTATCGATGTAATCGTTCGATAGCATATTTCTCCCTAGGCAAGACCCAGCGTAAACATACAAATAGTATTTACAAAACAAACCAATTATACATCGACATAAATGCGTAAATATATATATACGCAAATAATAAAACAATTAAAATATATAAAGACGCAGAAATGCCATATCTTCAGGTAACAAAATAAGGAAAAAATTTGTAGTACAATAGATGGAAATAGTAGGATATGCATTTCCGGCGTTACACGTGCCCCACATTGAGGATGTTCGTGTAACCCAAACAGACACAGAAAATGTCCCAAAAAAGAAACAGCGGAAATGCATACGCTCAAAACATCAGCAAAATTTAGCATTCGTCTAATTAACCATAAATCACTTTTTAGATCATAATAATTGAGTGGAGACACTCCTAATCTTATTCCACTCTGTCATCTTGCACGAAATAAAACAGGTTTACAACATATTAAAATTCATAGAAAACATAGAAAATGGTTTAGCTATTCCAAAATCATTAAAATTCGTGCAGTGAATTATTTACAACAAACGTCTTGAGGAAATAACTATGTTCTGAAGCGTATAGATTGCTACTCACACACCAAACAACAGGCAGGCACGATGAAAAGAGTGTTCGTATACGTTTTCGGCCAAAGTCTTCTTTACAAAGGAAGCAAGGCATACACACACACACACACACACACTGATACAATCATACACACGAAACTCACACACACAAGACAGCCAGAATGTTTTTTATTTAAAGAAGGAGAAAATGTGAACAATGAATAATTATTGATGAGAGGAATGACATGCTGCACCAACAATAGCCGCTGTCAAGTAGCCGTGTGTTGTGCGGGGACGAGACCGTTGACACAGTGGGGCTCGGATGTCGGAGCTTTCGCGGTTTCGAAGGCAATGAAAAACACAAGAAAGAATAAAATAAAAACAAACGGCTGAACCGTAATTCTTGTGTACAAAACAAAATATTGCTTGAACGGCCCCACTTATGAACGAAATGAGTCCTTTAAAATTTAGATTACAATTTGATAAATTAGCACACCGGTAACCAACATAAGCTGGCATTTTTGATAGAACTACGTCTCCACACACTAAAAGCACCAGATTCTACTCAGAATACGATCACAAAAGCCGATAGATATCCTCAACAGTAGAAACTGGGCATAGGCGCGTCTGACCGACGACATCAATGGGAAATGCCATCACAGTGAGCCATGTAAGTATAAATGCGGTGAACCTAAGATCTTGGGCTGCATAAGATGGCGGACGTCGGCTTCAAGTTTGTGACGTAATGACAACTCCCTTCTTTTTGTACCTCCTAGCACAGAAAGCTTCTCTTGTGGCGTATACCATTGGTGTGACACTTTCGTACTTGCTAAATGAACCTGCAACGAAATGCGATGCCCTCCATTGGATCTTCTTTATCTCCTCTATCAGTCTTATCTAGCATGGATCCCATACTGACGAGCGATATTCAAATATTGGTCGAACGAGTGTTTATTAAGCTACTTGCTTTCTTGATGGACTACATTTCCTGAGGATTCATCCTATTAATTTTATGTGATCATTCCACTTCATATCGCTCCGTATGCATACTCCTAGATATTTAATTGAAGAAATTGTTTCCAGTGATTGTTCCGTAATCGTCTAATCAAACAATAACGGGTCTATCTATTTATTTGCAGTACTTTATATTTGTTTTTATTGAGGGTCAGTCGCTACTCCCTGCACCAAGCGTCAATCCCGTGCAGGCCTTCTTGCATTTCGCTACAATTTTCTAGCTTCACGAATTCTCTGTATACCACACCATCGTCTACGAAAAGCCTCATGGAACTTCCGACGATATCTCCTACGTGATTTGCATATATCGTGTAAAGTACTGGTCCTATAACACTATAATGGGGCATGCACCAATTGATTTTGTGATTGGCGACTTCTCTCCGCTCAAAATGACATGCTGTTTTCTGTCAGCTGGAAACTCTTCAGTGTCGTCACACAACTGGTCCGATATTCCGTGCGCTCATATCTTGTTCGTTAGGCGGCATCAAGAACCGTGTCGAACGCCTTCCGGAAATTAAGGAACACGGCATCTATCTGGACGCCTGTGTCTACTGCGTTCTATGTCTCCTGGAGGAACAGAGAGAACTGGGTTTTTCACGCTATCGTTGTTTTCGGAACACATGTTGGTTCCTACAGAGGAGATTTTCGACCTCCAGAAATGTCGTAATACGCGAGGATAAAACAAGTTCCAAAATACTACAACTGACCGAGGTCAGAGATATAGGCCTATAGATTTGTGCGTCTGTTCGATTACTCTTCTTGAAAAGGGAATTACCTGCGGTTTTTTCCAGTCGTGGGAACACTTCACTTCCCGAAAGACTTACGGTGAACTGCTGCTAGAAGATGGGCAAGTTGTTTGGCGTATTCTACGTAGAATCGTGGTGGTATCCTGTCAAGTCCAGTGGCCTTCCTTCTGTTGAGCGATTTCAGCTGCTTCTCTAACCCATGGTCACTTATTTCGATATCAGCCATTTTATAGTCCGTGCGATGATTTCCAGTAACCACTCCAGTGCGATCTTTCTTTGTGAAACAATTTCGAAGAAAGATGTTCAGTATTTCGGCCATTTCTGTGTCGGCCTCCGTTTCAGTGCCATTCTGGTCACAGAGTTTCTGGGCAGATGGCTTCCATCGGTTCACTGATTTAACGTAAGACAAAAACTTCTTAAGATTTACTGTAAAGTCGAGTGGTTCTGGAATTCCAGCTCACCCTGCACTCTCCTGCTTACAGAGCTCATTTCGTAATGTTTTGAAGCTGACAGGGTGTGCAGGTGCGATATTTAGATCTGGAGTGACTCTTTCCGTTGCCGTCCTCTTATTTTTCTTCTTAATCCTCCAATCACCGTCTGTCAAGATCACTCAACACGTACCTTAGTCCGCGCTGTGACTTAGCTGTTGGCATATTTCCGCTTTCCCTGCATGCGGTATAAATTTTCGACACAGTGCCTCTTGAAACACCAAACCTTCGGCTACCCTGATTGCGGAAGTATCCACCATACGAGCACCAACAAGTTGCCCACGTTCGAATTCACTCATTCAGACATTATGCGCTCACAGCTACGAAGAATAACTTTCTGAACACGACTTACACTTGTAACGCATTAAGGACATTGCACAGATGCCGTTCTTAGTCAAATACAACAGTGCAATCTGCAGGCTTGGCTAGCGTCTGCCTTTATGTTCAGGCATTCATTTCGTGCGGTGTATCCGTATTTATGTCCAACCCGTGTTAGATTTGACGCTCATGGGACAAAGGAGTGTCGGCCCTCACCCGTGATTCGGTGTATCCAAATGGCTGACAGGAAACGCTCCTGTAGATACACAGGATAAGTGTGAATAATCTTTAATCGAATAAGCATCTTCGTGTCAACTGAGACAAGAAGGACATCGGTGAATGGCCTCTACTGCGGAAGAGGAATCCTACGAACGCAAAGGAAGCAGAAGGACCTGCTGCACGGCCTACAATCGTGACTCTAAGAAAGGGCTGAAATACCTGTAACGTAGAACACTGTTGTTGCTAGCCGTAACAGGAAGAGTAGTGACGTTTAGCTTTCATCTGAACGCTGTTTCTACCAAAACTTAGAGTTTGTTAATGTAAAGGCCAGAGGCATCCCTACCTACCGGGTAGCAGAAGAAAGGAATCTGAATATATTTGGCCAGAGGCGCCCTGGAGGTCCACACCTACTCGTCGTACTGTCAATGTGGTATGGCCTATACAGGATAGACAACGCGTACAGTGGAAGAGCGTTGTACGGAACATCAAGGTTGCACTCGCCTACTGCAACCCAGTAAGTCTGCAGTTGCGGAACATTGTATTTCCAACGGACATTCAATGGAGTACGACAAAACTTCGAGTTTGGCCACAGCAACAACTTTTTGAGACTCCATTATCAAAGAATCCGTTGAAATACGCATCGCGGGAAAACCAGGAACCGTGACAATGGTTTGCCGGCCGGAGCGGCCGAGCGGTTCTAGGCGCTGCAGTCTGGAACCGCGCGACCGCTGCGGTCGCAGGTGCGAATCCTGCCTCGCGTTTGGATGTGTCTGATGTCCATAGATTAGTTAGGTTTAAGTAGTTCTAAGTTCTAGGGGACTGATGACCAAAGAAGCTAAGTCCCATAGTGCTCAGAGCCATTTGAACCATTTTTTTCGCGACAATGGAAACCAATTGAATAACACGTGGAATCCCGTCATCTCCGAAATTTGCTCGAGACGAAGACGCCAGAGAACTTCTGCGGCCAGCGACCATACCGCGACGGCAGCTCAGTATTGCAGTTCCACCAGCGAGGGCGCTGTCGCTGGGCGGTGTGGTCCTTCTGTCTCCGCGACTGCAACGCTGGCGCGGCAGTACCATCAGCGCACTATAAGACAGAGCGGAGAACGTCTTCGTCAGTCCTCGTTCGGATCACCTGACAGTGGTTGGCATTTTTCCAGCCGAAATATCGTGCAATGAAGTTTACGACGTCCGGCTGCGGGCACGAAATCCTTTTGAACAGTTGATTCGCCGGGAAAATTTAAAATTTTACAGTTGCATTGCTATTATGTAGTTACGTGCTTAAATGAGACGTTATGTTTTACATAACTCAAACGATGATGTGTTACAACCAAAGGCAATTTATATATTTACCACCACAATAGTGGCCGAGGCGCCTCTTAAATCGTCCGTTGTTCACAGTAGACCACTTACCGGACTGTGGGGACGTTATTATAGTATGGATTCTGCCAGTGGGTGATAGGGAAGGAAATTACGATCTCGGCAGCGACAGAGCACAGAAGACTGCGTGCACCTCGAACACATCTGTTTTTCACATTTGTTGACATGTCTAACACAAACTCAGGTACCTTAAATTAAGTATTTCTTCACATTCTCAATAAAACAAGCCAAAAATTTTCGCAAATTCCTCTGAGCACAATTACTATTGACTACGCGTCAGTCCCATACTGCGCTACTAAAGTTGAGTTTCTCTTACCTTTACGCTGAAAAAACTTTCTACTGGACGCTGGAAACCGAAAATAAAATTTCTGTTACTGAACTCTTTTACAGAAAACTGGAAGTTTCGAATTAGCTTCGTATGCAACTGTCGAAAACAGAGCAGAGTATAGCAAACTGACAACTGTTCATTCATATTCACCATTCAAACTGCAATTATTTGTCGTGAAAAAGCAATCAGAGAATAAATAACATGTGGCGGGAAGACACTCAGAGAGTAAGTATTAAGTGGCGCGAAATGCGCAAACAGCCACTGCACATGTGAACTGCCTTTATAACACGAACAAATAGGGAACGCTAAACAGCGTTTACACCCCGATTCTACCGAACAGAAGAAAGTTGTGTCGACGGAAATAAGCCGCGCAAAAAACTGGACGAAAGTGTCGAATCTCACTGCTAAATGAAATGTCGCTCTATATCGAGGAGGACGAGCAAAACCGAGACGTAAGAAGTAGTATCGAAACAGGTCGAGACTCGGATCGATCGCCCGCATGCAGAACTTTTCGCGCACGTGAAGTTTCGCGCGCTGTGGCAGACCGTCCTCTATATGTTGGCTTGTGCTGTTCTCTTCTTGTTCGACGTAGTGGTCTAGGCACTAGGTAACTAATCTCGTCGGATACCTGGGGCGACAAAACTAAGTGGGTTCCCCACTCTGCTTGCAAACTGATGTATTTGCAGAGCACACTTCGTAAAAAATGGAGAACATAGATGCGACGGATAACCAAAAAATAAGTATTTGTAATGGGTGTACTCTACCACCTAGTATATAGTGTACTTAAAGATACAGGTGAGATGAATACGAAACAGCATTTAGCATAGCAACCGTGAGGCAGAATGCAAAGCAGTAATGAACATTAGAATAAGAAAATTAACTTTTATTTTATAATATTTGTGGAATATTCCGTCGGCTCTTGGAGGAACACAGACATATTACTTACATGAATACAAAGCTTGTGCAATTATAATATCATTTACGTTCGTGCTTGAGTACAAGATAGTATTTATTATTGATATTATTGGAATGAATGTTTTCGTGCTTTTGTTTTACTGAGATTCTAAATACTCAATAATATCATTCAAATTTACTTCATTGGAAAATTTTTTTAAGTTGATAAAATGATAACTGAGTTAGGAGATATGCGTCTCGTTTACGGGGAGGCACGATGCAACAGTTGAGCAGCAAGGCACCTGTATGCAGTACGGTTTCCAAGGAGGAAGTTAAAGAATTAAAGCACATTTCAAAGGCTTGATGGCCATATTCGTGAAACAGGATACCTTATACCAGACTGATGGGAAACTGGTAGGCATCACGGTGTGGAAATTCTCCAGATTGAGGAAGCTGCATTACAGAGAAATGAGGACAACACCAACACATAACCAAGAAACTAAACACAGGGTTTTCACAAAAACATGGAGAAACCGCGAGATATGCGTACCTGAACATAAATGCAGGTGGAAGCCAGGACTTGCTGCGTGAGGTGTTACAATTGACCAAGTACAGCACGCATGAAATGTTCTCAACACGTTGTAAGTGTCAGTCGTGGTCAGAACAGCGCTCTGTGTAATTGAGAGTACATTATGTCGACGCCAAGAGAATTGGAACCTGGGCAAGTTATTGGTGCTCCTACGGTGGATGCATCCGTAATCAAGGTACTCGAAGTGTTAAGTGTTTCAAGAAGCACTGTACTGAAGATTAATAACGCATACAAGGAAAGCGGAAAGACATCTTCTGCTAGGTCACAATGCAGACAAAAGTTTGTGTTGAGTATCTGTGACACATGGTCTCTTAAAAGGATTTTGACGAAAAATAATAATACTGGAGATGAAAAAGTTACTACAGAACTGACATTCGCACTCGCGAATCTTGTCAGCACCAAAACAAAACCAGCAAAGCTCCATTATCAGGGAATTATAAGGCGAGCTGGAATTCCATATCCACTCATCACTGATGCAAATGCCCCTAGCGGGAAAACTTTGTGCCGAAGTTATAAAACCTGGACTATGGAGCAACAGGAGAAAGCAATTTAGTCGTGTAAGTGTTGTTTCACACTGTGTCAACTTCTGGCAGAGTTTACATCCCAAGAGAAAACATCGTGAGTATTAAAAAAAAAAAAAAATGGTCAAATGGCTCTGAGCACTATGCGACTTAACTTCTGAGGTCATCAGTCGCCTAGAACTTAGAACTAATTAAACCTAACTAACCTAAGGACATCACACACATCCATGCCCGAGGCAGGATTCGAACCTGCGACCGTAGCGGTCACGCGGTTCCAGACTGAAGCGCCTTTAACCGCACGGCCACACCGGCCGGCTCATGAGTATTCGCTGATGATTTGGGCAGCCATATGATGGTATTCCATGGCCTCACGGTTACTCTGCAAGGTCACCTTACTGCCAAGGATTATGTGAGCAGAGGATCATTGCGGCGTTGTGACGAGGAAAGGCGGCTGCGGTGACGGGCGGCTCTAGGCGCTTCAGTCCGGAACCGCGCGACTGCTACGGTCGCAGGTTCGAATCTTGCCTCGGGCATGGATGTGTGTGATGTCTTTAGGTTAGTTATGTTTAAGTAGTTTTAAGTTCTAGGGGGACTGATAACCTCAGCTTTTAAGTTCCATAGTGCTCAGAGCCATTTGAACCATTTGACGAGGAAATCTCTGACATCAGCATCAGCAACCCTGAAATTCTGAACACTGAATCTGGACAATTGCACTAAGATCATGACATCATTGCTACTGGAATTATGACATTGTTGCATATGGAAAATTGCACGAAAGCCATGACATCATCACGTTACTGCTTTGTGAAGGCCACCCCCTCCCTGCAGACCTCGTCCCCCACGAACCCTGTCTGCTGGAGTGGCCGAACAGTTCTAGGCACTACAGTCTGAAACCGCGCGACCGCTACGGTCGCAGGTTCGAATCCTGCCTCGGGCATGGATGTGTGTGATGTCTTTAGGTTAGTTAGGTTTAAGTAGTTCTAAGTTCTAGGGGACTGATGACGTCAGAAGTTAAGTCTCATAATGCTCAGAGCCATTTGAACCATTTGAACCCACGAACCCTCCACCCCCACCCCCGCCTCCATGGCCCCACTCACCGACGTCATCAATTGTCTGCCAGTGGCATGAATGATCAGCTCTCCATCTTCGAGCAATTTTAATTTATTTTTAACTCGATTGCATATTCGTCAACATTTTGCTGTCTGTACCTTGTCCAGCATGAAGCACCACCAACAGCAGCAGTGATCAACCAGACAGAAGAAGTCTGATGGTAAGCATCTTCTTGTTATTAAGGACGTCAGTTTCTGTGAGGGCAGCAGTTAATGCTGTACTGCTTCCATGCAAAACTTACAGAACTGCTGCATGTATATTTTACAGATGTGCTGACCTCCTGTGATAAATTAATGTCTTAGCAGTCTTCATATGCATTATATATATTTAATGTGTTTATATTTAAGTTTTGTGGTCATTATTACAGACCGTGATTTGGTGCTGTTGAGCCGTAACAGCCTATTAGATTTAGAGGCAATATGAGTGAGGTGGACAGTGACTTGTATGTCATAAGATGTACATGATGTAATCTAATTGTCCACCATGCCAATGACTACCATCACTATATGCTGGGGGCAGTTTGGTGACATGTAGGAGGCAAGGCAATCTGGTGAGCGATTCCCATGAATGCACTTGGCTGGCTGTGTGAAGAATAAGGAAGTAATAGCTAGAGGGTGTTTGCAATCTGTATGTACATATGTGTGTGTAAATAAATATATCCTATATTTTTTTCTAGCCTATCAATCAATAATAACACACACACTTTCAGTTTATAAAGTGCCAGCAGGTTCTTGCAGAAGTAGAGTCTGGTAACTGTCAGCTGTATCACAGGTTGTGGCAGCCATCATGCACTCAGAGTCATGGGTTTGAACTTATTAAGGGAAATAGATAGAATACACACACAATCGTGGTTGCTGTAATCAATTTGCATATATATATGAAGCAAGAATCGATTTGATGTACCTAACTGATGCAAG
Organism: Schistocerca piceifrons; assembly: GCF_021461385.2. NCBI lineage: Eukaryota > Metazoa > Arthropoda > Insecta > Orthoptera > Acrididae > Schistocerca > Schistocerca piceifrons. The sequence goes on along the minus strand of NC_060142.1, from coordinate 420,949,394 downwards.
ACAGTCATCATGTGAGCATGAGAATGCTGGATGTTTGCTCTTACCAGACTAGTTTGAGATGTGAGCACTCCTCTCACTGCTCTAGCTAGAGTATATACTTTCCACACATGAATTGAATGAGGTAATACATCGAAACTGCAGGCTCCAACATGCTGTCATGATGTGTAAATACACAGATTGGTATGCAAATGTGTGCTAGCTTGACTTTCAGATATTGACCCCTGAGACACAATGAGTTGCAATACTTGTTTGTAAGAACTCGGACATCTCTAATTATTATTACGTGTGTAGCCCACACACAAATCTACACATCACAGAAGCAATAACAGTCCATAAGTGTCTACATCAAGATATGAAAGTTTATTTGGACTCCCAAGTAATCAAGAGGAATATCGTTCAATAGAATGGCTTTCACCTTCAGACATACGACTCATATATATGAATGCTAGAAGACACACTGCACAATCAATTTATGTCAAACCTCCACCGAACCGAACTTCTGCCGATGCAATATAATAACTTCGTAGGGTAAATGGACAGAAAATCCGTGATTCGTGGTTGCTGCAAACGATCAGCATATACTAATGCAATTATGTCATAAAATAAACAAATATGAGACACAACTGCCTATATATACTGTCTTTGAAGTACGAACCTGTGTGCCAACAGTAATAGCTTGCTTAGCTCGTAAATGCATCAGGGCCTTCTGACTGTCAGCTTCTGAAGGTAGTATGATACACCTTTTATAGCTGTGTCATATTAATACAGGATTCACGAGGGTATTTCTGATCCGTCGTTGCAGCTACAAAAATGCGTGATTTTTTCACCAGACGCATTTCGCGTTATTGAGGTAAAGTATCATCAGTGGTCTGTAAATAAGTTTATTTACATTTTGATTTGCTTTTGAGATCGAAAAAGAGTTCGTTAAGAATAGGTTGGTTTGTACTTACGGTGATTTTTCGGCTGCTTTCTCACTTACATCGGGAAATGCCGTCTGCTAGCATATCGTTGTTTTTCTGCGTTAAACGAAAATTATCAGTGTCTAATACAGAAAGACAACGATGTGCTAGCAGACGGCATTTCCCGACGTAATCGAGAAAGCAGCCGAAAAATCACCGTAAGTAAAAACCAACCTATTCTTAACGAACTGTTTTTCGATCTAAAAAGAAAATCAAAATGTAAATAAACTTAATTACAGACCACTGATGATGCTCTGCCGCAATAAAGCGAAACGCGTCTGGTGAAAATAACACGCATTTTTGTAGTTGCAAAGTCGGATCAAAAATACCCTCGTGAATCCTGTATTATCTCTTTTATCACAATCGGCGACACGCGTGCAGTAAAAATCTACACTGCAGGAAATTAAAATTTGCTGCATGCGATTGCAGAAACGCGTGACATCATTTTTTCACCAGAAACACTTCCTCAACTTATATATGTGATGCCATCATTGTTTTACCAGAATTGCTTTCCAAAAGTCGATGTGCAAGTATCGAAATGCATGACAACTTACGATCACACCACGATCACCATGCCTTCATGCCAACAGTTGCGGAAATGCGTGACAGAATCGGCGACACATGTGCAGAAAAAATCTAATTTAACATTTGTCAGAAACGCTGTGAAGCAATTTCCACAGAAACACATTACAACTGTGCTGTAAAAATCAATTCTTTGAGAACGTAACATGTCAGTGTGTAGACAATGCATCTAATACATGTTGTAGAAAATTATATTTTCACTGATCGTCTCAGTGATATTCCCATGCAGAGAGACAGTGCGCATGGAATATGTATCTTATAAACAGGAGGACATATCGATAGCTTGATTCGAAGACAAGTGCATAGTTACAGGAGTAAGATGACATGTGAGTGCGAATGCATATTTTTTAGAATAGTTATGGACTGCTAACATTTCGTTGGGAATATATAATTTATATTTCAAAGCAGGAACCCATAGTCGTTTCTACATAATATGAATGCTATTGGCAGTGAGCTTGACTTCCTGAAACTCCATGCAAAGCCTACAACTTTACCAACAGATGTACAGTTCCCCATTACAAAAGCGAAAAATGTTATTATACTTGGAGGGGGGGGGGGGGTGCATAATTCTAGAGCTTTAAGAGAAAATGGTTTTTCTCCCATAACGTTCCACAGGCATGGGTGAGGATCAATCGTGCCAAGACCAGCATAGACTAAATGTAGCGCACAGGAGGCAAGGTTAGCATCCTCGCAATGTGCAGGAATTGCAACCTGTGTTAGGGAAGCTCTCTTTCACGCTTCCGTAGGAAGATTGATCCATTTGTTTGGTTTGCAAGAGCGCCCTGGCTGTATACGCTACCTCGTGCGACATTGGTACCGTTTTGTTGCACAAATATGGTTCTGTTGGAAGGCTGAATAAGTTGTTGAACAAAGTTCAGTGTAATTATTCGCAAATTGAAATTGAGGCTCTCACCAATGTCTATGGTGTCATTAAGTTTCTCAAGTATTTTTTGACAGAAAATTTTGCTTCGTGACTGACCACAAATCTCTACAATCTTTGTTTAGCCCTTCTCTGTCAGTTCCAACTCACAGCTTATGCTGCAGTTGTGGGCTCTTCTTTCATCGAATTACTAATACGAGATTGTGTATCAGCCCACTTGCAACCATGCCAACACAGATGCTCTTTCCCACCTCCCTGTTGGCCCATATTCTAAATTCGATGAGTCCTCTGCTTCTTTTTGCTACATTGATTCAGAAGGCATGGACGCTTTGCACAGCTTTCCGCTTTGTAGTGTATCGAACGTAATCAATCAAAAAGTACAGCAGAGTGGAAGTGAGTCCCAACAGTTGCAAGCAGAACATGGCCAACAGGCATTGCGAAGCGGAGCCAGCTGGGCACAATATAGCAACAACCGATGCTACAATATGCTAGCAGAAGGACGGAAGTGTTCCCTCACTTCCCACCACAGATGTGTTTAGAGTCCCCGACTTAAGCTCTAAACAAACGTAGTGTGTATATATAGGTACTTGCCACAGTGTCACAGCATACACCATGAGCCTGTGACACCTGGAGTGACATCCTGGAATTCAGTAAGGGGTCCACTATTCGACCATAGGACAGGCCACCCTCCTGTGAGTCGTGAGAGCAGCCACCACCAGAGTAGAGAGACACCTGGTCACTGGAGGGAGGGCACCGCAGACTCCGCAGTATCGTCAGCAGCCCGCCAGGCTGCCATCACGATGGCAACCAGAGATGTTGCTGACTGTGGCGTTCGAGTGACGTCATGCTTGGCCCTGGTCTTTGCCCTGTCATCAATGCCGGATGTTTATTGTTTCACGTGAGAGGCAACTGGGCGCCACCACCTCACTGTTTCTGATCTATTAGGGCCGAGGACTGAAATAAAAAAGTTAATTAGACAAATCTACAGTTGTCCTGACGTCTCATATCATTCTTCATGCGTGATAATGCATGGGTCATATAACACTAGCGACAGATCATTGGCGTCGCCTTCTTAGAGCAACATCTCAACCTAGAGCCAATGGTACAGTGATTCCAAAAATTTTGATTGTACGTAATATTTTGGTCATGGAGAAAAGGTCTGATGGTAGTGCATTTTGTAAAGTAGATTTTATTGTGAGTAGAGAACCAGTGGACTTGTCTAGTTTTAAATAGTTTTAAAGGTAATGGAAGTCATTACTGGTTAGTGCGTGTTAGATGTGCACAGTGTAACTGTGAGGGCCACTCAGCGTCATGTACAGAATCAGTTCGGCTAAAATGTTATAGATGTAATCGTTGGGGGCATATGGCTAGGCAATGCCACTAGGCGAGATGGCTCATGGTTAGACGTAAGAATTAAGTTAATGTATTTTGTTTCTTTGTCATGTGAGTGTTAATTCTCAAAACGAGTGTTGTTAAGGACAAAGCTTCGACAGAACCACCAATACAAGGAGTGGCAGAGCAGCAAGGAGTACGCATATTGTTAGAAAAGGTAGCACAATTAACAGCAGATTATACAGAACTGCTTTGGTAGGTAGAATTGTGATCATCACAGCGTGGTGTAGATTTGCCAGTCAAAAGTTTAATTGCTCCTTTTTCTCGTAAGGCAACCTACTATATGCAGGCCTTTGTGGAAGACCTTGAAAATACTCATATGACTGAGATGGAAGGTTGGTCTGATTAGGAATTCTTGAGTGTTCCAAAATTGATACTAACAGGGGAAGCTAAGACTTATGGAGGGTATGAAAAAAGTCTTATGAGAACAAAAAATTCGATAGTTTAATGAGGGAGATATACGAAATGAAATAGTGCCAGACACTATAGGGAAACTGTGGAAGAATCTGCGGATAGGATAAAGAAAATTAATGGCTGTACCTATGAATTAGGACAAAATGCTGCTGTCAATGAACTTATTTTGCAAGAAGCTGAGCAGAGGACACTCCATGTTGCATGCGGAAATGTCAAGACGTGTATAGACCGCGCGTTCGGCAGATTTGCGCACAGCAGTGCGATTAGCTACAAAGTGTGAGGAGATCGATTTGTCGAATGGAATTCAGGGTAAACGGGCAATGTTTGCAACTAGTATGAAATGTTTCAGGTGTGGACGAATGGGGCATGTAAGGAGGCAGTGTAGCCAGCCTCAGAGTGATGTGTATAAAGAAAGAAGAAGTTTAGTTTTAAAGTAGAAGACTGGGGAAGGATAAGGTGTTAAACGCTAACGGGAATCCCAAGTCAACCTACAGTCATTCCCAGTAAGACTGGATGTTACGAAATCGTATGCGATAAGATTGTGCGATAAGAGGAATAGTAAGAAAAGAGGGTTACAAGATATTATTCGACAAAGGGGCAAATGTTAAGGTCACCAGTAGTGGTCTGATCAGTCGTAAGCAATGGGAGTTGGAGAGAAAGAGGTCACATAGTTAGAATTGGTACACATAGAATTTTGCCTGGATATGGTTCAACTTACTCTACTGGCAAAGTAGCAATGTCGCGAGAGGAGTCCGTCGTGAAAGACGAACCAATTAAACTGCGAACGATCATACTAAAATTTGATTCACGCGATTGTGTACCTAAGGGTGCTGGGAAATCAATCTGGGTCGGTGTTGAATTTAGCTTGCCTGTAAGAATTTTGTGTATGGTGGAACCTTTGGAAGAAAATGAAGTATTAGATCAGGCGGGTTGCTTAGTTAAAAGACACGTTCTACGCATATCAGAAATAAAGGGCGAAAAGAAGGTCATCATCATCATCATCATTTAAGACTGATTATACCTTTCAGCGTTCAGTCTGGAGCATAGTCCCCCTTATAAAATTCCTCCATGATCCCCTATTCAGTGCTAACATTGGTGCTTCTTCTGATGTTAAGCCTATTACTTCAAAATCATTCTTAACCGAATCCAGGTACCTTCTCCTTGGTCTACCCCGACTCCTCCTACCCTCTACTGCTGAACCCATGAGTCTCTTGGGTAACCTTGCTTCTCCCATGCATGTAACATGACCACACCATCTAATCCTGTTCGCCCTGACTGCTACATCTATAGAGTTCATACCCAGTTTTTCTTTGATTTCCTCATTGTGCACACCCTCCTGCCATTGTTCCCATCTACTAGTACCTGCAATCATCCTAGCTACTTTCATATCCGTAACCTCAACCTTATTGATAAGGTAACCTGAATCCACCCAGCTTTCGCTCCCATACAACAAAGTTGGTTGAAAGATTGAACGGTACACGGATAACTTAATCTTGGTACTGACTTCCTTCTTGCAGAAGAGAGTAGATCGTAGCTGAGCGCTCACTGCATTAGCTTTGCTACACCTCACTTCCAGTTCTTTCACTATGTTGCCATCCTGTGAGAATATGCATCCTAAGTACTTGAAACTGTCCACCTGTTCTAACTTTGTTCCTCCTATTTGGCACTCAATCCGTTTATATCTCTTTCCCACTGACATTACTTTTGTTTTGGAGATGCTAATCTTCATACCATAGTCCTTACATTTCTGATCTAGCTCTGAAATATTACTTTGCAAACTTTCAATAGAATCTGCCACCACAACTAAGTCATCCGCATATGCGAGACTGCTTATTTTGTGTTCACGTATCTTTATCTCACCCAGCCAGTCTATTGTTTTCAACATATGATCCATAAATAATATGAACAACAGAGGAGACAAGTTGCAGCCTTATCTTACCCCCTGGAACTACTCTGAACCATGGACTCAATTTACCGTCAACTCTAACTGCTGCCTGACTATCTATGTAAAGACCTTTAATTGCTTGCAAAAGTTTGCCTCCTACTCCATAATCACGTAGAACAGACAATAACTTCCTCCTAGGAACCCGGTCATATGCCTTTTCTAGATCTATAAAACATAGGTACAATTCCCTGTTCCACTCGTAACACTTCTCCATTATTTGCCGTAAGCTAAAGATCTCGTCCTGACAACCTCTAAGAGGCCTAAACCCACATTGATTTTCATCCAATTTGTCCTCAACTAATACTCGCACTTTCCTTTCAACAATACCTGAGAAGATTTTACCCACAACGCTGATCAAAGAGATACCTCTGTAGTTGTTACAATCTTTTCTGTTTCCATGTTTAAAGATTGGTGTGATTACTGCTTTCGTCCAGTCTGATGGAACCTGTCCCGACTCCCAATTATCCTGTGTAGCCATTTAAGACCTGACATACCACTATATTTGATGAGTTCCGACTTAATTTCATTCACCCCAGCCGCTTTATTGCACTGCAATCTATTGACCATTTTCTCCACTTCCTCAAATGTGATCCTATTTCCATCATCATTCCTGTCCCATCGTACATCGAAATCTGAAACATTACTGATCGTATTTTCACCTACATTGAGCAACTCTTCAAAATATTCCCTCCATCTGCCCAAGGCATCAACAGGATTCACCAGCAGTTTTCCTGACTTGTCCAAAATACTTGTCATTTCCTTCTTACCTCCATTTCGAAGACTGCTAATTACACTCCAGAATGGTTTTCCAGCAGCTTGACCCAAGGTCTCCAACCTGTTTCCAAAGTCTTCCCAAGATTTCTTCTTGGATGCTGCAATTATCTGTTTGGCTTTGTTTCTTTCTTCAACATAACTTTCTCTGTCTACCTGAGTTCTAGTATGTAGCCATTTTCGATATGCCTTCTTTTTCCTTTTACAGGCTGCCTTGACAGCGTCATTCCACCAAGCTGTTTGCTTCATCCTACCCTTACACACTACTGTTCCAAGACATTCTTTGGCCACTTCTAGTACTGTGTCCCTGTACCTTGTCCATTCCTTTTCTAGTGACTGCAATCGACTACATTCAACTAACTGGTACCTTTCTGAGATCACTGTTATGTACTTGTGTCTGATTTCCTTATCCTGAAGTTCCTCCACTTTTATCCTCCTACACATGGACCTGACCTCCTACACTTTCGGCCTCACAATACCAGTCTCACTGCAGATTAAACAGTGATCAGTGTCATCAAAGAATCCCCTGAATACACGTGTGTTCCTCACAGCCTTCCTGAATTCCTGATCTGTTATTATATAGTCAATGACAGATCTGGTTCCCCTGCCTTCCCGAGTATACCGGTGAATGTTCTTATGTTTAAAAAAGGAGTTTGTGATTACTAAGCCCATACTGGCACAGAAATCCAGGAGTTGTTTCCCTTTCCTGTTGGCCTACATATCCTCTCCAAATTTACCCATAACCTTTTCATACCCTTCTGTTCGATTTCCATTCCTGGCGTTAAAATCGCCCATGAGCAGAACACTGTCCTTGTCCTTTACTCTAACAACTACATCACTGAGTGCCTCATAAAAACTATCCATCTTATCTTGATCTGTCCCTTTACAATGCGAATATACTTACACAATCCTAATTTTCTTGCTAGACACTGTCAAATCTATCCACATCAGTCGTTCGTTTACATACCTTATTGCAACTACGCTGGGTTCCATTTCTTTCCTGATGTAAAGCCCTACACCCCATTGTGCTATTCCTGCTTTGACTCCTGACAGGTAGACCTTGTATTCTCACACTTCCTCTTCTTTCTCACCCCTTACCCGAATGTCACTAACAGCTGAAACGTCCAACCCCATCTTACTTGCAGCCTCTGCCAGCTCTACCTTCTTCCCAGAGTAGCCCTCATTGATATTAGTAGCTCCCCATCTCGTTACCATTCGTTTGCCGAGTCGTATCTTAGGAGTCCCTGGTTTGTCAATTAGAGGTAGGACTCCGTCACCTCCAAAGGTCCGAGGCATTTTGCTCTGATTGTTGCCAGCATCATATTTATAGTACCAGGGAAGCAGGTTGCTAGCCTTACTTGCCCAGAGTCCCATTGGGTTTTACCCCTAACGGCTGAGGGACTAACCGGTGGATTTGGTAGTCTTTGCTGTCTGAGCACAAAGGTGGCCACGACTCGGAATATGTCCGAGATGCCCAGCCTTATTCCAAAGTAACTGGTATCCCGACTGTCAGGACCACTTACTTGGTCACTCATACGTTGCCCGTGGTTCACGAACTAGGACATGATACCAGGAACCCACACCATGAACCACCTATTTCAAAAGATAATCTTAGCGCAGAGGACATAGGGTTAACCAAGTGGTTGTTAATCGCTAATATGGGTATCCCAGAGTAAGAAGAATGGTACACGAGGTGTGTCAGTCGTGGACAGTAGCCTGATGCCATTGCAACTGCATTACGAGGAAAAATGAAGCACCAAGAGGGAAGAAATAACGAACACATGGAAAAATTACTTCTGGAATTCAAAGATTTATACTTTTTTTTCAAAATGGCCATTACCACCTACGCATATTACACAGCACCACATACCAACAGAAAATTAATCACCGGTCCACCGCAAACCATGCAGAATGCCTAGGTACTTACACCCAATCTTGGAGGAATTCATCGATCAACAGCTGAAAGAAGGAGTTACTGAAGAGAATAATAGTTTGTGGGGATCAGGAATAGTTGTTGTGCCAAAAAAATCAACGGACGGAACACGAAAATATAGGTTTTGTTCTAATTACAGACATCTGAATGCGAAAACCTTAATTCATGCCTACCGTTTGCCAAATATCGCAGAAACCTTGGATCATTTAGAGCAATGCAAATAATCTTCAACAATGGATTTGAATAGTGGTTATTGCCAGATAGAGACTGTGCCACAGAATCGGCACAAAACAACGTTTTTGGCACCCTGAGGACACTACCAATTCATGAGAATGCCATTCGGATTTAAAAAAAGCACCTGCCACGTTTTAGAGATCGTTGGACGGAGTACTCAGAGGTTTAAAACCACGGCAATGCTTAGTGTATCTCAATGACGTAATCGTCCATGGGACTGATGTGGAACAGCATATGCTGCGATTAAGGGAAGTATTCTTAAGGTTGAAAACTGCGAAGTTAACACTGTGTATAGAAAAGTGTAATTTTGTGATGGGAGAGGTAGCATTCCTAGACCATATCATAAGTAAATATGGGGCTAAGACAGATCCTAGATTAATTAGAATTTCCTGCACCAGAATCTGTAAACGAGTTGCAACCGCTCTTTGGAGTCGCGAACTATTACCACTAGTTCGTAAAAGGATTTGCGGGTATTACCAAACTGTTGACATAATTGTCAAAAAAGGGTTCTAGATTTGTGTGATGAGAAGAGTACCCAGCATGTTTTTAAGCAGGTAAAAGAAGCTATAACATCGACTCCGATATTGGTATTCCCGGATTTTGAAAGAGAATTTGTTGTATCGTGCGATGCACTAAATCATGCACTTCGCCGTGTGTTGTCACAAGAAGTGGAAGGCGTAGAGAATCCGGTAGCTTATACATAAAGACAACTAAATTCTGCAGAAAAAACTTATTTCACAACGTAGAAAGAGATGATAAGCCTTATTTATGGAATATTTCAAATTCTAACTGCACACTAAATAGTTTAGATCATGCCACATTAAAATGGTTATTTGGGTTAAAGGATCCTTGAAGTAATTGACGCGATGGGCAATAAGACTAAGCGAATTTGATTTAGAAGTCCGCATAAACCTGGGAAGAAGCATGGCAATGTGGATGGCATAAGTAGAAAAGTACCAGTATTACAAACTTGGGGTAATGGCCACAAAGAATGCAAACTGTACAGAGAAAAAATGACGAATGTAAGCAATACGTTAAACATTCATAGTTTTGTATGCAGAATGGGTTGCTATGCAGAGAAACCAAGATGGACCCACAGGTAGCGGTACAAGCGAAGCCAAGGAACAGACTGCTACGAGAAACTCGTGATAACATGTTTGTGGGTTATAGAGGTTCCAGATCTACGAACAGAAGAGTAGCAGAAAGGTACTGCTGAAGGAATATTCAGACGGACACAACCCAGTACATGAGGAACTGCATACAGTGCGCACACAGAGCAGATGTTGTCGAACAAGAGTACCATTGCAGAGGTTACCACCATTGCGACGTTACCACCATTCGAATTTCTGAGGATTGAAGTTTTAGGTCCATTCAATAAAACACTTGCAGGGAGTAAGTATATACCCACAATTATAGATCATTTTTCAAGATGCGTAGAAATGGTCGCAATGCCGAACCAGCAGGCAGCAACTGTGACACAAGCACTTGTGAATAATTGGATACTGAAATTTGGAGTGCATGAAACGATAGTAACAGACCAGGGAACGAACTTCATGTCAGATCTGTTCAAGGAACTGTGTGAGATATTGAATGTGAAGAAGTTAAGGACGAGTCACCTCCATCCACAAGCCAATGGGAGAACTGAAAGAGTGCACAGGACACTCGGGAAGATGCTTGGATATTATGTTGACTCACATCGCAACAACTGGAATGTCTATTTGAAGTACGTCGTCTCCACCTATGACTCGAAGCAGCATAAAAATACAGGATTATCGCCTTATGAATTCGTATATGGCCTAAAATCCTATCACCGTTCGACGCGTCAAAACGAATAAATGGAAGACTGTAGAGTCTGTTAAGGAATTTTCCAGAGTGATTAGAGAAATTTGGAATAGAGTACGGATGGTAAATATAGAAGCACTGAAGAAACAGAAAGAAGCAATTGGCCATACGGCAAAAAAGTCACAGTGTAAGGTTGATCAGTGGTTGTTGCTATCAGCTTCGCATACGCCGAAGGGAAAGACAAAGAAGTTGTTTATGCAGGTTATGGGGTCACACCAAGAGGTAGAGACTACGTCGCTAGTAAATTTTAAGGTTCAGTTGCCAACGAGAACCACAATTCTGCATGTAAGGCTGTTAAAATATTTCAAGGGAACCCAGAAGGAGACGCGGACCAGAAAGGGAGAGTGAGGAGAACAGTATCGGAAGATAAACAAGAGGCTGTAAATGAAACGGTAAAGAGGATCCCATATAGATTAAGGCCTAGGAGATACGTCATTTAATATTTTTAGAGTAGGTATGGATTTTGTATAATTAGTATAAGCAACAATGAATTTAATAGGGAGGGAGTAATAGGTATTCCTGCCAGTAGGTGAGGTGCAGAAAAGGCGAGATGATGCGGTTCATAGTGGGACTACTGATCTTCATTTGGGTGGAAGCGTTACAGAACCAGCACTTGGAATGGGAAGTGCTGTTCGCCAAGCAGGAAGACGGTGTGACCACTAGACATGGCATGGGAAATGGGTAACAAGACGAAGAGACTGGAAAAATTCGACAAACTCCTTCAGGGAACGGAAAGGCACGGGATACTCAAAAGAAGTACCAGGGTATGTGAGTGAGTACATTGAGCGTACGAAAAATGTAGGAGGGGATGACTCAGATATTGGGACTTATGCCACATAGGTGAAGGAAGAGGCATTGGGTCAACGCTGGAGGCTGGCTTATGAAAACAATATTTGGCGCTGTTGATGAAAAAGACATCAGAAGGTTGAAAGACATCACAGAAGAGGTTAAACAATGGGCAAAAGGGAACAAATCTGTGAGTGATTGGTATACTACGCAGATTGCAAGTTTACAGAAGGACGTATTGAATAACACACGACTACTACGTCAACTGACTGGAGAAGTAATGTGGTATGGCAAAGCTGCAGAAGAGGCAGTTAATCAGAATATCAGGGAACTACAAACCGAAGTAGAATTTTTAGATAGGGAAATAGTAATGACAAAATGGTTGCAGCCATAGAAGATAGTGTTTGGGAAGCACAAGTGCAAGTAACAGTAGAAGATAGTGTTTGGGAAGCATAAAGGAAAGTAACAGAACTACAGTAGGGTACGCAGCAGGCTATAAGAGGTCAGCTAGGGGTAAACTTGTTGCTACAGCAATATTTAGAGGGTTTAGGGAAAATTCAGAAGGAATTACCGCAGGAGTTGGGGTTGGCTTTAGAGCCGAAGCACAAAAACTTACTATTTTATTTCAAGGTAGCCACAGTGTCAGTGAGAATTGACGGAGTGAAAGTTTACATTTCCGCCTCTACCTATAATCTATCAGCAGGGAGACAAGCGCGTTACAAGTGCTATATACTTCATACAGTCCTGTCAAATGGGGGAAATTGAAGAAATTTGTAAGAGGAAAAACGCAGCGACTGTTATTAACTGCAAAAGACAAGGGAAAATATGTAGAAATGGAGGTAGCGAAATTATAAAAATGCTACAGAGGGGAAATCACAGTCCATCCGAACATAATAATAAGAGAGAGGAAGAATTCCTGAGCAGTGAAACTAATCATGGGACAAAAGAAGGTAAGCGAATGCAAGAAAGAAGTGATCGAGCCAGAACTGTACTTTCAGCAGATCGAGACGTATTGGTTGTACACTACCTTTGACAAGATGGTAGCAGCGGCTAGTTGTTTCGAGCAGGGAAGCAGGGGAAACTTATGTCAGCAAAGAGGCTAGAATTAAATTGGACAGCGTGCGAGATAATGGGGCCTACTTTCCATCTGCCCGCCGCAATTTCAGGGATAACGCGCCTGAATATTTCGCATCTTCGCTTGTACTGGCCAGAAGAGCACTTGGAAGGGCTACCTGCCGCAAATCTAACCAGCTTAAATCAAACTCTACAGCTGGAATTAATGCAGTCTATAAACACACTTCTGAACCAGCAGAAGGGGCGGGTCTCACAGAAAGCCGTAGTGCAGCATGTAAATTTATATCAAGAAAATGAGTCCTAGAAAGAAACAAAATTGACTATTATCATACCTATCACCGCTGCGACACTTGTTCTGTTGAGCGTAGTCCTTGTTTTGGTACGTAGAAGACGATGCACAAAACTGAGTTCAGACCCAGCCGTCATTCAGATTCCAATAGATTGGATAAATAGAGCATAAAACCAGTAGAACGAAGATGAACGCACAAGGGAGTAGTATTAAGGGTAACAGATTCATTTTAGCTTGTAAGTTTGGAATAGAGACTTGGAAATTATTGTGTAAGAACCCTAGGAATGAAATAAGTTTTATTGCGTTTGGGTTAAGAAACAGGACAAGAGACCTTGTAAAAGTGTGTAAGATTAAGTGATGGGGCTAGGGAAACCAACTGTTACAATAGTTCTTAAGAAGCGAAAAAGGGCCAGAAGGGTCGGTCACCAGTAACCCTAGTGTACAGAATGTTCTAGTTTGGTTGACCCGAGGGATCAGGTCTTGATAAGAAGGAGGGCAATGTAGCGTATCGACTGTGTTCGGTCAAAAAGTACGGTAGGGCGGAAGTGACTTGTAACACAGCCAACCGCACGCAGGTAAGAGTGATAACACTCTTGTGAAGCAAAACACGGCCAACAGTCATTTCAAAGCAGAGACAGCTGGCCGCAATATAGCAACAGCCAACGCTGCCATATGCTAGTGCAAGGACGGTAGCCTTTCCTCGCTTGCCACCATGGAACTATTTAGAGTATGTGCTTTAAGCTGTAACCAAACATATACTGGAGTGTATAAGTACTTCGCCATTCTTGTACTAAAATATTCTCGTCTCAGTATCACAGTCTAAAACACGAGTCTATGACACCTGGAGCTACAACCCGGAATGCATTATGGGGTCCGCTGCTCTTTGCGCTTTCAGTAATATCGGATGTCTATTGTTTTGCATCTGAGGCAACTGAACGCCTCCATCAAGCTGTTCCTGATGTATTACTCCCGAGAGTCGGAATGAAGAAATTAATCAAATAACTCTACTGTCATCCTGACGTCCCATTTTAATCTCCATGGGAGACAATTCATGGGTCATGTAACAGCTTGATCACCGGAAAATTGCCCGGCCCACGGCAGATGGTCCTGATTTGCAGATTCTGTTGCATTACATCCACACCGGTTGGCTGCCTAGGGATTGCCTGAAGTGATAGTGACTAACAATGGAACTCAGTTTGTTCCCACCGAGTTTGAACAATTTTGTGCCATCTCCAACATCAACCACACCACAAGTGCATCACTCTGCCCACTATTCAACGGCGAAGCTGAACGTTTTATACGAGCGTTAAAGCAACAGATGGACAAACGTTGTACCTGCCTCATATGAGACCAACCTCTGCTGCTGTTCTTGTCTACCTGCCACTCTCAGCTACACGACAGACCATCTCCAGCGGAGTTGGTACATGGACAGCACCACTGCACTGTGCTCCATTTGGGGTACCTGACATGGCAAAGTATCGAACTAACGATTCTGTCTTTTACAGACTATATTTTGGACAGAGGCACTGGGCCCAAGGCATCATTGTACAATATATAGGACGATCCGTGTTTCTCAGCCAGAAACCGAGGGGATTGCTGTAATGGCGTCAGAATCATATTCATCCATGTGTACTGCATGATCCTGCAGCAGGCTTTGTGCTTTCAGATTCTGTGCTTCCCTGGACGTAGCAGACCCAACTGCATCCAACTCCTGTGGACCCTGCGCCATCAGCATCTGTCCCTTAGCCAATGGAAGTCGACACCCTTTCACGGTTGTCGCTATATCGGCATCCACCGTAGTCTGGGGATGGATCCTTCTTCCCAGCGACTGTCCCGTTTGCCGCCTTGAGTCTCTCTGCAGTCATTGAGCTGCTTCTGTATTCATTTGCTGCTCCATCTCTGGACGTGTGTGTGCGCTCTCTGTCCAGTTTTCCGGCTGGTATTCCTGTGGAGGCTGAGAGTGTATGCTGGGACATTATGACATCTGGATTCCGCTTCTTGCTGCAGTATTTGTAATGAGTCACCGTACCCTTGGAGAGATACAAGGTAAGTTATTCTTCTGTCTACTGTGTTAATTTGTTCGCTAATCATTTCTGTTCCCATCCACCTTTACAATGACGACGGCTGCCGCTCCACTGTGTAGCCCCCATCTCTGTACCCTCGTGTATGAAGTCATACACAACAGTTTGAATCAGTGTCATGGAATGAATGATACATGGGTAGCATGTGCTCTGTGGTTCTTCAAACGCACATTGCCTACTCATTTAAAGGGTGCTGATTTTGTTTATAATATCTGTCTAACCAAAAATGCGATTATAACCGCAAATGACATGTCTAATATTAAATTTACAGCAAATGTCCTGAAAAATGTAGTATAATCTCAACAGAATGTAGTTGAGAGGACTCTACTGCGTAAAATTTGCTGACACGACGAAGTGGGTGTGATATTTCGTACATTTGGACACATTACTACATACATTAAATGTGTGGTCTCCATTTTCTCGAGTGTTGTGTATTCCAGTTGTACAGCATCTACATTGAGAGTAGTATTTTGCTGTAACTAAGACAGTACTGGCAAAGAGCGTTTTTCTTATGTATCATGTAAGCCCCACAGTCAGGGATTAGTATGTATCTGTGAATATTATATTTCTTCCTATTTTTAACAATGTGTAGTAAAGAACAATAAATGTCTTCTGTAAACAAGTTCACGCATGTAGCTGTACTCAATTCAAAACCCCCAACAACTATTATTATTAGTGATTGGTTAATGCACAATGACATCCTGACTATGATGTAATGCAAGTGTTCCTGTACTACACCACAACTCTCCACAATGAACGCCACTCACTGGGCCTGCAGAAATTTTTTTACATTACAGATGGATGACATATCTCTATAGTCCAGCATCACTAGTACTACAGTCGCCTATTCTTGCGTTCACTGACTTCTTTGCAAGTCATTGTATTATAGGTGATAAGGTATCATTACAATATGATGTACAATGTTGTGCAGTGCACCCAACACATTTCTGTTTAATAGTCACACACTTTTTCAAAACTATCAGTAGTGAGCAATTATAATTCAAGATAAGTACTTAGTTTAAGCCACATATGATGTCTACACTGTTGATTAAGTATGGGTGTTAAAACTTCAACTTACTCTTCCAGGCATCTCTGAAATGACACCTGGCCCTTGTGATTTTGTTCCAAACACCTATTCGAGTTGCTCTGTATGCAAAAAGTCGCAAGCATTTAAAAAGCGAACTGAGGTACACACCTCATTTCGAAAATGCACTTGCTTCTTGTTCTTTTTTCCTACCTCCTCTACTTCCATTTTCCTTCTTAGCAAGCGAAGTTTCCAATGTATCTATAACCACACATTGCATTTCGACTGCTATTGTATACTAAATTGTTTTTGAAATAGCAGGCAGCTTATATATATGAATGTGTATCTGTGTGTGTGTGTGTGTGTGTGTGTGTGTGTGTGTGTGTGTGTGTGTGTGAGTGTGTGTGCATGTGTGTGTGTTTATGTGTGTCTTTATGTATGTGTACTTCCTCTGAGACTACTAGTGGTGTGGTCATCAACTCCAGTCACATGTCAGTAGGAATAGTGTTCAGTGTTACAGTGTTAAAACTATGAAGTCTATATGATGCTGGAGGCTTACTTCTTAGCTGATATAGCTGTCTCCCTATTCACCATGTTCACCAACTGTGTGTATTTGTGTATGTGTATGTGTGTCTGAGATGTTCTTTTGAATGGCGATGCTGTATTGCACCAAGAGTGAATGTGTGTGCTTCTGTATAGGTGTCGTATGGTTGTAGGTACTGTACTAATCAAAAGCAGTGCTATGAATTTTTGTTTTTCGAATTATCAAGCAGTATTTACATCACCACCACTATATGGAGTGTGGTATTTCCCCATAAGAAATGTTAAGTGTAGTCAGAACAAAGATGGAATGTTAGATGGCATTGTGCATCAGAACACTATTTTTTTAAAGTGGCGAAAGCCACATGGACAAGTATGAGAATGAAAATTACCCTATCCAGCTTTCAGTTAAGATATAATTTGAAGAAGCTCCCATTACAGCTGACTCTGCATGTGTTAGTATTATTCTTCCCATTGTGATGAAACCAGGTGCAGATATCGCTATAGGACAATGGTTTCCAATGTGGCTGTAATTACCCCCTGAGAGGTAAAATAAAATATTCTTCAGGGTAAAAATTAAACTGTTCGATTTTATTTCAGTCACGATACTAAATTATTTTCAAAATATCGTTACTACTATCACGATTTTGTAAGATTC
Organism: Schistocerca piceifrons; assembly: GCF_021461385.2. NCBI lineage: Eukaryota > Metazoa > Arthropoda > Insecta > Orthoptera > Acrididae > Schistocerca > Schistocerca piceifrons. The sequence continues at coordinate 420,931,990 of NC_060142.1, read as the reverse complement.
TAATATTTATTACACAACTTATCAATAATTACTTTTTCTCAATTAGTAGCATTAATGCAATGGAGGTTACAGGTTCCTCACACAGTCCACCCACTACATACATATGTTGTGCTTTGTCCTGTACATCACATATGATAAAAGGGAGACATAAACGTAACAAATGCTAAATATCTCAAAAAAATGTCTTCTCCAAGCTGTAGATAGTGCCTGCAGTAATCCAGAAATTGCTTCATTACTCACTTTGAGACAGATAAATGAATTAATTGACAACATGATACAGCAGTAACTACAACAAGGGGTACTATATTGATCTACACTGTTTATTATTATTATTATTATTATTATTATTATTATTATTATTATTATTATTACTAATATTGCTATTAGTGGCTGTGGCCAGACATAAAGTATTAACAGCCTGAAGTCTTCCAGTTTCTGCCAGTTCAGAAGTAAGGAGTGCATTAATCAAGTGATTTATGAACAGTAAGTATTGTGCACACATTTTAACTTCATTGATTTTTAATTAGGTTGAAGTGTACAGGTGCTGCAATGGAGAGGAGTAATGCAGGCAAAGTATGATTTTAGCAAGTGTCTACCTAGACTTTGGATAATTAGCTTTCTTATCTTAGAAGGAGTTGTGAGCAGCACTTGCGATGCATCATGAATTCCTTAGTCATTCATTCTAACACACACATACACACACACACACACACACACACACACACACACACACACACACACACACACACAACACAAAACTAAATGTCATTTCGACTTTCACCATTTTAAAAATAAAATTGCTTCAAGAAAAGTCTCATTCAACAGTTTAGTCAGGTGCTAAAGTTGGTGATAACGTGGGGGACAAAGGGAGGAAGCAACAGACGGAAGGGAGCAGAGGTACTAGTTAATGTGTGATTGCAGTCAGGGATAATGGTCCAAGCACGGTTGTGAACCACTGCTGTATTTGAACGATAAGTTGGGAGATGGTTGAACATTTTAAAATGTAGCACAATACGATGAAATATGTCACAGTGCGCAATAGGAATAATGAGTTTTTGAATAACAAACAATTTCGAGTACAGGTTCTAAGAAAAAGGGTGAGATATGCAAGTGGAACACGCTAATGGCGCGTAATCGTCACATCACCGAACTTTCACTTCCCAGCAGACTTAAGCCGCTGGAATATAAACAACTTGTACAGGCAGTTAGTGATATTGAAGCACATATTCAATAAATAGTAAGTCATTTTAGGTAAAAATTAGATAATTACTCACAGTCAGCTTAAAGAAATAAGTATGGTGTTCCTATACATGTCAAGACTTAAGAAGAAATGGAAAGAAAGAAGGACTCTAACGAACTTCTTTTGTATCATATAAAAAAGAATCAAATTAATCCATTGATTCTAATACATCCAGATCAAAAACATACTCATCTCTGCACTGTACTTAATTAAAAGACAAAAATTAATTTATTTGTGTTATGAACTGGTAAGCAGGCATTCATTGGTTTTGTTAATATGCTGTATATACAGCCATACAAATCAAGACCCACGTGAACTTTATGATGCATTACACCTAGAATGTCCAGGTTTGAGAGTGCTAAGAGCGTTACTCGACTTGCAGTAGAGTTCTGAGGTGGTGGGCTTCTCTTTGATCCATGACATGATTCACACGTGAAGCAGTTGAGTCACTAATGGCGCTACATATCCATCTTTCTGCTACGTCTGTGGTGTTATGGCTCTGATTCTTCTGCTTAGCTGGGATGCGTGGTCACCACCCCCAGTGCCTTGGAGACAGTACTTACCGTTTGTCATTTTATGCAAACATTGAATGCTTGCTGTTAGTTAGGAAATTCATACACATCCACAAACCACATCGTAATGCCTTCAACGTACTTAACACTTTACAGTGATGAGTATTTGGTTTTTCAGTCGTGCTGCACTGCAGTTACTGCACTATCCCCTCTTTGAAGTTGTATGATGTACATTATTTAATATTGCAGAGGAATTAAGAGACAAACCTATTTCAATATAAAATAACGAACTTATAGCAACTTGGAATTAGCATTTAAATTCTTTGTTAAAATCAGACTTAATATTTCTTTACTTTAGTTATGGCCACTGAAATTAGAAGCTGGAATCATTACCCTTCATCGCGATTTCGTTCAGACGAAATTTCTGATTTTCAGTAAAAAATATGAAAGTTAAGAGCCCAAGGTACACATATAGTTTGCATTAATTTGAAAGGTGGGCAAAGTTACCGAAAGATGGAGACCCGATTTTAATACTAAAATGATTCAAGAGAGAGTGACTATCACTCAGCTGAAGAGTCATTCGATAAATCAGCAAAAGAGTCGTTATTAAGATCTAAATGAAATGCAAATCACTTTTCAAATCAAAGCAGATGGTGAAGGAAAACAATTACCATAAATAAGGAGAGCAAATTTTTGAATAATCAAATTATGAATGATGCTACAATAAAAATTACAATATGGCGTCAAATACACAAATGATATTTATATTATTACTCTCAGAGCTCTCGATACGTCGGTATCACGACTGTTGAAATGATTTAATCACAAAGTGTGACACACAATGCTGCTTCATAGATAATGATGTATCATATTAGATACATTCCAGTAGTGTTGTTCAAGTTGTAAGTTATGCTATATAATCAGTTTGGATACTATATTACCACATTTGTAAAAGAGATACAGGGAAGCAAATTATTTCTGATAGATGAAAGACTCTGAAGTATTACTTGCTTCTTTCAGTTTGGCATCAATTATTTATTTTCTTAGTCAGGTAGTACACGGCAGCAGCACACTGATAGATATTATTTATATAGCAAAGATAAATCCAATCAAATAAAAACTTTTCCTGTTAGGAATGGCCTTTCTGATCATGATGTACAGCTAGTTACAGGATATGACATAGCTCCATATGGTAACCCAAAACAGTCCTCCAGAATATTGTGTTCAATTAAAGATTTAACAGTTGCAAATTTTAGGGAAAGCTTGCAAAAGTTAGACTGGCATGAGTTGTAAAGGGAGCCTGATGCTATTCTAAAATTTAATATATTTCATGATACCTTTGTGAGTATATTTAAAAGCAGTTTCTCTAAGAAAACTGTGAAACGTAATCCTAAGAAAACCATCTAAGAAGCTGTCGTTTACTAAAGGGATAAAAATACCTTGTAAACATAAAAGGGAAATGTATTTTCTAGGAAGAAGGAGTAATAACCCAGAAACAAAGATTATAAAAACTAAAGCACTGTCCAGAAGCCTAGAAGTATGCGACTTATGTGTGAGATTAGCACCTCTGCTAATAATATTAAAATAATTTAGAATATTGATAAAAGGAAAACAGGGCAACTGCGAGCACAGGAAGACTATATTTCTATCAATCTCAATGGAAAGTCAGAAGAAGAAAACATTTTTAATAACCATTTTTAAGTGTTGGAGAGAAGAAACGATCCAGCTGTCCATTAGAAAATGCAAGGCTTTATATGGAACAGGCAATACCCATGCAATTTTATAAAACGGAAATTTAACCCACCTCTCGTATTGAAATTATCAAAATAATAATTTCCCACAAAAGTAAAAGCTCACATGGAACTGATGGCATTTCCAACATAGTACTTAAAGCTTGTTCCCAACAGTGGGCCATGTATGTAGTAGCTCACTGAAACGACGCCTTTTTTCAAGACAGTGTGAAATATGCTATTGTTAAACCATTGCATACTAAGGAGGAAAGGTCTGATACTAAGAACTATCGCCCAGTCTCACTTCTGACAGCTTTATTCCAAATTGTTGAAAAATGTAGAACATTCCAGAGTAGCTTCACATATTTGTAAAAATGAAGTAGTAACGAAATGTCAGTGTGGTTTCCAGAAAGGCTTTTCAACAGTTAATGCTATATATGCTTTCACTGATCAAATATTAAATGCTCTCAATAATCAAAAATCACCCATTTGGATTTTTGGTGATCACTCAAAGGCTATTGACTGTGTGAATCATAAAATTCTTCTAGAGAAGTTGAATTATTGTGGAATGAGTGAGGCATACACAAAAGGTTTAATTCGTATTTAACTGGGAAAATGCAAAAGATTGATATTAACAGCGCAGATAGTCTCTAAAATCAGCAGAGTCCTTTAACTGCACAGGTATTAAGAACAGTGTCCCACAGGGTCCTGTCTTGGGTCCGTTGTTGTTTTTAATATATAGGGTGAGTTATGTAACATGTAACACCCCTTTTATTTCGTGAACGGTCACACATACCGAAACGCAGTTTTCGGCAAATTTTAGAGCTTCGAGGGGCACATATGTTTTTGTATGGTTAATATTTTTAGCGCTGGTATCAACTGAAATAATGAAGTGAGTACGTTTTCTTTAAATGACATTCTGTACTTTGTATAACTGCATTCGATAGTTCATGAGAAGGCTATTACAGTGATATGGCGTTTTTTAATGTTGACGTTGAAATCCGTTATTTAAAAAAATCAAGAAATTTCCTAGAATATGAGAGCACTCTGGCCAGAATCGCCATTAGTGGTGCAAACAGGGCCAAGCAGAGCTCTCGTGCTGCGCTGTGTCAGTATGTCAACACATTGAACTGGTTACTCGTCTGCTCAGCATTTGTTGCGTGCAGTCATGAACACCAATGAGAAGAACTTGGACATACTACTTTCATATGATAAATGTAAGAGAAATGCCATAAAAACAGTACTGCAGTATAGGGCTATCTATCCGGACCGCCAGTGTCCGATGTGCCAGGATATTGCACGAATTATTAAGATGCTAGTGGCGACAGGCTGCTTTAACATCAGAAACAGGACAAGAAAGAAGACTGCAGTTGACAGAGAACACGAAGTAGGTGTTCTGGCTACGACGCTAATGAATCTGCACAGTGGTACGAGACATATTGCCAAGGAATGTGGTACCAGCCAGATGAGTGTCATTGGCATCCTGCATCGACAGAATATCCATCCACATCATCTGTCACTACATCAGACGCTCGACGACCATGATTTCGAACGTCGTACAGAATTGTGTCGGTTTGCCCTTCAGCAGCTGACAGACGACCCTACGTTTTTTGCTACGTGTGCCATTTACCGATGGAGCAACGTTTACTAATCACACTAATCCAAATTTGCATAACATGCACTATTGTACAGCCGAAAATCCACACAGTCTTCGTCATGTGTCAACAGCCGTGGAGCGTAAACGTATGGTGCGGCATCATAGAAAATTACATTGTGGAACGTAACTTCATTGAAGGCCTTCTAAATGGACAGCTGTGCGCATAACTTCTGATGAACATTCTTCCGGTTTTTCTGGAAGAGGTAGCACTGGATATTCGAAGTGTACGTGGCTGCAACACTACGGTTGTCCAGCTCACTTGTCCCATGTTACAACACAAATACTGAATGAGAACTTTCCTGGACGCTGGATAGGACGAAATTCTATTGTCAAATGGTCTGCAAGGTCCCCCGATTTGACTACTCTCGATTTCTTTCTTTGGATACAACTAGAAGATGCAGTCCATGACGAAGCCCCACCTATGCCAGACGAAATATGCCGTCGAATCGCCAGTGCATGCTCTACCATGTCATCCACTGTAATTACATCTGTTCACTGTTCTTTCGAATGACGGTTCCAAATATGTCCATGGTCAATGAACACATGCTCGATTAAAGATAACGTTATTTTTTGGAAAGCATAATGTATATTATGTAGTTTGGTGGTCATAAAATCATTGTTAGTAAACCGTTTATTTCATTTACGTGTGCACGAAATTACATTGCAATGTCAAATAAGTCGACGGCGTGTATTGCACTTAGCTGGTAACACTGTAATTAAGCGTTTACGTTCAGCATGAAACGACTTTTCGTTAAGAAGAATATTTTTTTGCGGTGTACAGGTGGTCACCAAAGTATTTTTAATAAAATGTTAAGTTCAACGAATGTCTCCCATGTGATATAATTTACAGCAGAGTAGGTAGAGACAATTTTCTGACTATTTTACCTCGTTAGTAGAAAATAAAAGAAAAGAAAAGAAAAGAAAAGAAAAGAATAGAAAAAGCCTACAACCACGTACAGGAAAAGAGAGGTCAAATCGTCCTTCTAACATTCAGATATTTAATATAGTAATTGCTTTTTGCTGGGTGTAAGACCTCCTTAGTTTTAAAGAATGGTCAGTTGATTTCTCTGTTTCAGCTCACGTAAATCTGAGAGGATGTACAAATATGAAACAGTTTTCCTAAGCCCTTTGTGATGCGCTAGATTCCAGTGAATGTCGTGTTTCCATAGACAACTATCCCAGGCGAATCTGCATCTAGGTAGGAAGTTGGTCCAAGTGGAAACAAAGCTTTATTCTCGTAGCGCAAGCCTATTTTACGATATACAACTACGTAGCCTGGTCTAAGACGCCTGCTTGGCAGTGTTTGCACCACAAATGCCGTTTTCAGCCACTGTGCTCTCTCATTCTAGGACATTTTTTGAGTTATTTTACAACAGGTTTGAACGTCAACATTAACAAACGCTATATCACTGTAACTGTCTTCTAAAGCGCTATCGAACGTAGTTATACAAAATATACGGTTCCATTTTTAAAAAAAAAACGTACTCTCTTCGATATCTCAGCTGATACCAGCGCTAAAAATATTCACCATATAAAAACATACGTGCCCTTGACGCTCAAACATTTGCCGAAAACAGCGTTTAGATATGTGTAACCGTTCACGAAATAAAAGAAGCGTTACGTCTTACGTGACTCACCCTGTATGTTTCTGATTTGTCACTCTGTAGTCATGATGATGCAAAGCTTGCTATTTTTACTAATGATACAAGTATAGTAATCACAGCCAAGAAAAAAGAATTAGCTAAGGATTGGATTGGATTGTTTGGGGGAGGAGACCAAACAGCGAGGTCATCGGTCTCATCGGATTAGGGAAGGACGGGGAAGGAACTCGGCCGTGCCCTTTCAAAGGAACCATCCAGGCATTTGCCTGGAGCGATTTAGGGAAATCACGGAAAACCTAAATTAGGATGGTCGGACGCGGGATTGAACCGTCGTCCTCCCGAATGCGAGTCCAGTGTGCTAGCAACTGCGCCACCTCGCTCGGTGAATTAGCTAAGGAAATTGTAAATAACGTCTTACAGGAAATTATTAAGTGGCGCTCTGCAAATCGACTCTCACTAAATTTTCAGAAAACACAGTATATACATTTCTATATAGCCAGAAACAGATCTGACAAACATATTAGTAAATTAGCCTACTATGCCTATTTCCATTCACTGCTCTCATATGGCATCATATTTTGGGGCAATTCATCATTAAGAGAAAAAGAATTTATTATACAAAAGTGTATGATTATAAACAGACCGCGCAAACCTGTCCGATCTCCAGCGTGCCGTCAGGCCGTCACAGCTCTGGCTTCTGCAGTGTCAGAACATGCGTACACACTCATTCGAGATGATGGGCGGATCACAATCAAATAACTCGCTGCGCAACTGGACGTCTCTGTTTGAGGTGCTAAGGTCCGTTACACAGTGGGACACTTTTGACGGTCACCAGCGACGGTCACCGACAGAGATACATTCGTTTGAACTGGCGCGTTCACACCGGGATACTGCACTGACTCACCGAGCCACTGTGACCTAGCAATGACTCACCCTCGCCACGCGTGACGGACAAGGTCGCTGTGTTCACAACAGTCGCTGCCTGACATGCATTAGTTTGAATTGGAATGTCACACTGGAACACTGATCACAGACACAGCGCTGCAGATTTTCCACCCTGCAGGGAGTCATTTCTGAGACAGTGACGAGAAATATTCCAGTGTGAAACGGGCCTAACACACTCGTCCACTAGTTGCGGTACTCAAAGGTGGGTGCGCGCTTTATTCCTCGCCGCCTAACAGAAAACCACGAAGAGTAGAGAAAGGTTATCTCTGCAAACGAACTTCTCCTTCCCCCCCAAGACCATGCAAGGCTTCGCACAAGTGTGTGAACCCGATAGCAGCTCACAAAATTTCACTGAACTGCTCTTCCTCGTCCACTCTGCAGCTCCGATCTCACAACTTCCTACTTCCACTTATTTGACCCAATGAAGGATGCACCCCGCGGGAAGCAGCACGTGGATGATGTGGAAGTTATTGATGCAGCAAGACGTTGGCTCCAATGTCGACCACCAGAGTGGTATCACGCAGGCATACAGGCCCTCCCAGTAATTTGGAGTAAGGCAGTCGCATTGAACTGAAATTATGTTGCAAAATACAATTTTTTAGCCAAAAGAATGGGGAATAATATGGTGCATTGTAATCCTGATTAAAATCAACCTACTTTCAGAAAAAATATGTTACGTTGCATATTGAACGTCCCTCGTATTAAGATTGTCCGCAAGGGTCCCAACTGCAGTATCTTTCTAACCGAAGGGGTCCGGTTGCGATTCCCAACCGAGACGAAGAGTTTCTGCGCTCGGGGACTGGGTATGTTTTGTCCTTACATTCGCATCGTCGTTACTCACACGAAAGTCGCCTCAGACACACTGTCGTACGATCTTTTCACTACTGAGATCACTGTATGGGCACAAACCGAAAAACAATGAATTTAAAAAAATTAAAAATTAAATAAAAAGCTACAGTATCCTATGACATCAGCTGCACTCCAACACGACTAAGTATGATTGGTTGCCGTGCAAACAGATGTTAGCCGCCAAAATAATAACACTGGCCAGAGTACATAACACCCAAGTCCATGCCTGTGGAAGGCTCGGCATAAAATTCTTGGCACCAGCATTGCCAACTAATGCGACTGCATTGCCACTAGCGGTGCTACAGCACGAACTATTTTCTCTACGCCGGGTATATGCTCGCCGGAGAACAGAAGAGTACCCTTCCACTTAGCGTGTATTTAAGCGGTCACCCAGTTATGGATGCAGTGCAAGTACAAGTGGACAATAAATTACAAACTGGGCATAATCTCTCAGAGAGGACCTTCTTACTTGGACTTAGCCTCAGAGGTTAACTATCTAGTGGATAAAGTGGGACTGTGAGTGAATAACTACTATTCAGACTTGGCACTTCAATTGAACTCAGTATTTCTTCTTGAAGCTTTGAGTGAGAAGATTAATTTCTCGAGTGAATCCGTTATAAGGACTCTGCATTCGAACTAGCTACTGTATTGAGATTAACTGTGCGAACAGTGACTTTAATAAAATTGTGTTTTTACTATTCGCTGCCTGGAAATATCAGTTAGTGCGTGTTGTTCCGCTTCTTGTCACACCGTAAGTTGATTCTGCATATGTCGTTCAGCTCTCTGGAACCGCGCGACCGCTACAGTCGCAGGTCCGAATCCTGCCTCGGGCATGGATGTGTGTGATGTCCTTAGGTTAGTTAGGTTTAAGTAGTTACAAGTTCTAGGGGACTGACGACCTCAGCAGTTAAGTCCCATAGTGCTCAGAGCCATCGTTCACCTCTATCCAAGATAACTTGTTATATCCTTCCCTTTCAAAATATCTTCAGTCCAATCACAAACTTTGCCTGACACCTCATACAATTATGTTTCTTATAATAAATGTAAATACAGTACTGAGTCAATGTTTTTCGGAAAACGAGGAATACTGCATCTACTTGACTGCCTTCATCCATGGTTTTCAGTATACCATGTGAGAAAAGTATGAGCTGCGTTTCATATGATCTATGTTTTCGGAATCCATTCTGATTGGCATCGAGGGCGTCATTCTGTTCTAAGCACCTCTTTACGTTTGAGTTCAGAAAATTTTCTACGATTCGATAACAAGTAGCTGTCAAGGACACAGGACGGTAATTTTGTGTATCACTCTTCTTGTAGACCTGGAATTTCTTTTAGATATTGGGCACTGACAGCTTTTACATATGACCATGTGCCTAAAGGTCACAGACTGCTCCTGTGCTAATCTGTTCCAACCGCATATTTTGCAGCTGGAAGAGAGGGCCTCAGTGACATACCCAGAGTTCTTCTCACGACGCACCCCTCAGTAAAACCATTTGCTACAACTCCCACAAGGTATTCCATTACTTACCTCCCTACGATAACTTCCACTGTTTGGCCAAACTGAAATACCCACAGAAAAGAAAAAACTCTAAATATGTGAAATTAAAAGAATTTTTTGAGATCTAAGAAATATATCTTACTGTAAAGGAATCTAATCTCCGAAAATGTGTTGAGGTCGCTGCGAACGCGAGTTCAGTAACGTAGACAAAACGTTAAACAGCAGTGAAGCCGCATCTAACAGAAATTCAAAACAGACAAGGTATTTTCTAAACTTAAAACAGAAAAGTCAAATATTCACTTGCGTGACAAGGAAAGAAACACTAGTGAGCCTTTTCACAGAAAAAGTATGCATAAAATGCTCACGGATGCGCACTTCGTTATAAACATGGGTCCAGATCTGTAAACAAATGGCATACCTAGATGACGACTATTGGAAATAGAATGTGCAGGTGAAACTTCAATATAATAACCACTAAATAAACTGAAAAGGTGTTCAAAGTGTAAATCACACAAAAGAACAAAAATACGGTCAGAAATTACCGTCAAAACTTTCCACCTAAATTAAGATCTTGGGATACGATGGGCGATGCTTTTAGTACTGATGGAGAGATTTTTCGTGTCAAGTGTGTATAAAGCAGATCGAGTGCTTTATGGATACCCAACTTCAGCAACCTATAACACACATCAAAACCAGCAGTCACAGAACACTACAAGTTCTTTTGGATACACTGCAGCGCTATCCGTATTTTCCGGAAAGTGTCTGCTTAACACTGTTGTTAAAAATATCGTGGTTTTTTAGTTTTCATTCGCTTCGTGCCTTCAGTGATTTAACACTTAGCTTATGAATATCTGTTGGTATTTACGTTCTGGTGTTAACGACCGCCCGCCGTCTAGCCGTTTTGTGTTGTCTGGCTACGTTACAGGGCTTTTCTGATAGTGTCTGTTTTAGACATTTTATAAAAACTATCGTGCTGTTTAGTTTTCATTCATTTCGTCTCTTATGCAACCTAAAACTTACATTCAGCGAACGTCTGTGTGGTGTCTACATTCTCGTGTTTTTATGTCCGACTGCTGTGTAGAAGTTAGCTGCACAACTCACTGATAGATACGTTTTCACCAATTATTACTTTATTATGGTTTAAATGTGTTGTATTGCTTTTTAGTTTACTGCAAAAGCCATGTGTGACAAATGTTGATGCCGCCAGAGGTTAGCTTCTATGGGGGAAACGTGTGAGGACTATGGGTTGATGTTTCAGTGCGGTGATTGTAGCGAGGGAGCCAGTAAGGTGTCGGATGAGGCTTTCCCATGGACTTGCAGAGTCGTGGACCAGGGAAGAGAGATTTGTGCTCTTCAAGCAGAGTTAGAAATGATGTATTTTGAATTGGATAGGTTGAAGGGGGAATGAGACAACGGGAGCTGGGAAAAGGTGACAAGTAATAAACAAAAGGAGAAAACCTGAGAAATTGCATTTCAAATTCTGGTTAACAATATTAGTTTGTCTAAAGACCTTAAATAGAAGAAGAGCCTCAACCAGTTTTTAAGCAAAATAGAGTGCGGCAGACTCGTAAGAATAACTTTAACGCTAGACCAGCAGAAAAGTTGAGTAGAAAGAAAAGAATCCTGCTGCCGTTTATCAGTCACTGGAGGGCTGTATACCAAATATTATAGGAAAAGTTAGGTGTCGAATACCAAGTTAACAAGCGTCGGCAAACCAAATGGTATTGTTAGCTAGATGACAGAGGAATTAAGGTCCTTGAACAGAGACTGTGATGTAGAGGATCAGGTGTTTATTATAGGAGTAGGGAACGGCTTGGTTAGCAATACAGAGTGCAGCATTGAAGGTGATCTGGAGGCAATAGGAGCACCAAGTGCGCACACTCGAGCAGGGTTTGTGGAGTTTTTACAGCGCTATGACTGGCCCTCGCTTAACACGTCTGTTAGCCATGTAGAGAAAGGGGTGAGTTGATTGCTTTTATCTGAAACAAAGTCTCGTTGCTGTGCCGTTCCTGTTGCTGCAAGTGGTAGGTGGGGAAATATGAATCGTGGCCTGTAGTTGAATAGGAGGGGATTTGCTGGGCATCTTGCAACAAATGTAAAGGGGCTGCAACCACGCAAGACTAAATTCCTGTGATTATTGCAGTCAGAGGGGCACATTTCTTAGGTTAGAGTCAGGGTATAGGTGGGTAGTCTTGAAAGAAATTAGACTACAACAAGACCATATCATATGCGAAAGATTACAGAAAAATGAAATTAATCTATCTCATCATAACTCTCGGGGGTTAAAAAAACAAATGTGTTTCTGTATGCCTAGAAGATATGGAAGATTCTGAAGGGATAAATGGTCTGTGCCGCTCTGAACACCAAGTAACCACAGGGATGGAGAAGTTAGATATCAGATATTAGAGACTATCATCATTTTTTGGGTAGAGTTAACATGGAAAAGGGCGGATTGCAACATATGTAAAAGTACGACACAAAGCCAAAAACATGGAAAGAAACAGTTCTGTGTAGATCAGAACCAAGAAGCATGTTCGTGTCAGCTGTTACTGCAGAATATTTCTCTAATAGTTGTAACAGTCTGCAAATACTCTCCAGGAAATTATCAGCAATCCATGAGAAATCTAGAGGCGTTATTGATCTACAGGTCAGATAAGAGTACACAGTTAGTACCTTGTGGAGATTTCAGTATTTGAATCTTAGAAGATACTGACAGCAAAAATGAAGTGAAATTATTATTTGGGTGTTTCAATCTAATTTCAGTAGTCAATTTTCCAATTCGTGTACAGCAAGACAGTAGGATTCTGACTGATAACACTTTTATGGGCAATCCTCAGGCTGAATCAATTAATGTGCACCCACCTGTTAATGGCTTATTTGATCATGATGCACAGTTAATGGACATAAATAATATAGCACCTTTCAGCCTTTATGTAGGTTCATTCAAAGCACTGAGCCTTATTTCTGAGAACAGAATACATGTTTTAAGCATAAATTAAACAAGCGGTATGGGATCAGATGTATATAGAAAGAGATATAAGTGTCAAATTCAATTTATTCCATAGAAAATTTGTGGCAATATTTCAAAGTTGTTTTCCTGAAAAGTTATCCAGAAGACCCATTAAAAGAATACAAGTAAATCATTGATAACTAAGGGAATTAAAATGTCTTATAAGAGAGAGAGGGCAATTAATACAAAGACCAGAGTAAGCCAAGAGCCAACATTACTCATATACTACAAAAAATATTGCAGTATTTTAAGAAAAGTCATTAAAATATCAAGGAGCATTTATGTCATGGCAGAAATTAATAATGCAATAATAAGATTAAAACTATACGAAATGCTGTCAAACAAGAGACAGAACAGCAAGTCAAAGTACAAGATTCTGTAACAATTAAACTAAGTGACAATCTTGAGACTCAAAATTCACAAGCTGGAAGTACTTTTAATAATCACTTTCTAAATATGGCGTCAAAAATATGGTTAAATGGTGCAGCTCTGAAAGCAAGTGAATGTATTAAAAAATTCATTCCATAAAACTTTCAGCAACTAGAACTATCACCAACATCCTTCACTGCAATTAACAGAATCATAAATATTCTAAAAAGAGTCACATATGGTATTGATAGAAGTTCAAACAGAATTCTGAAAAGTTGTTCTAATTTTATGATAAATGTCCTCAGTTATATATGTAATGCATCATAGGCACAGGGAAGTTTTCCAGTCAGATTAGAATATGCATTTGTTAACTTCTCATTATGAGAAAGATGACAAGAACTATTTAAATAATTATCATGCAGTTTCGTTACTGGCCTCATCTTCCAAAGTATTCGAAGAAGTAATGTACACAAGAGTAGTAGCAGAACCAATTTAGTTAGCATATCCCAGTTTCCATTCCAGAAGGGTTGGTCGATTGAGAATACAATTTACACATTCACTCACCAAGTGTTACTAGCGTTAAGTAATAAATTATCGCCAACTGATATTTTTGTAATCTTTCCAAGGCATTTGATTGTCTAGATCACATTACCTCTTAGAAAAATTCAAATTTTATGGCGTCGATGGCTTCATACATAACAAGTGGGAATCATAGATAACAAACAGAGTGCAAAAAGTTGTGCTGAATAATTCAAGCAATGCTGGAAGGAGAGAAAATTGTAGTGAGAGGGGAGAAATAAAATGAGTCTCTCAGGGTTTAATGTTGGGTGCACTACTATTCCTTATACTGGATGGTAATAATTGGACTTCCCTATTTAACACATTATAATCTGGAAACTAATTACCATACCATAGCAAAACTTGGTAGCATTAATGTCAAGGACATAGAGAAGAAAAGTAACGCAGAAGCAATTCAACTGAAACATTTTAATATGCTGCTAAGGTACATCATACCATTACATTCTGGTACCATTACTGCTACAAAAGAAGTGCAATATGGCGCCCTTCAGCCTCTGGAAGAGTCTGAAAGCTCTGGAATGCAATCTACACAACAGAATGGAGCATTTCCGTAAGTATGCTGGCTACCTCTCTTGATATGCTGCGTTTCAGATCAGCATTACGTGTGAATATTTCCCCGACAAACCCTGTCCTTCAGGTAGCCTCACAACCAGAAATCACAGGGAGTGAGATCAGGTGATCGTGCCGGCCAAGCATTTGGAAACGATCGGCTGATAATTCGATCATTTCCAAATGTGTTTCGGAGAATCAGGTGGACTTCACGAGCGATGTGCAGTGGGGCCCCATCTTGCATGACAATTGTTGAATTCCACGCGTCTGTCTCCTATAGGTCGGGTATGACATGCTGGCGAAGCATATCGCACTAACGCTGGCCAGTCACACTACACGTATTTGGTCCTTGAGAGCCAACCTGTTCAAAAAAGAATGGGTCAATGATGAACATAGCCGTGAAGCCACACCATACGGTGACACGTTCCCTGTAGAGGAACTTCATGCACAGTGACTGGAGTTGAAGGTCTCCACACTCGGTAATTCCGTGTGTTCACCTCGCCTGTCAGAGGAAGATGATCTTCGGCTGTCCATAGGATGGTCCACGCCCAGCCCTCGTCAATTTCAATCCTAGCGAAAAAGTGGAGTGTGAAGTCAACACGTCGTTGTGCGTCCTGTGGTTCAAGCTGCTGTGCGACATCGATCTTGTGCGGATATCATTTGAGAATGGTTCGAAGCAGCTTCCATACAGTGGACCACGGGATGTTCAACTGTCGTGACACAGCAGTCACTTTGCCTGACGATCGGGAATTGCAAGCAGCGTTGCCTGCCATAGCAACAGCGATTCCATCAACCACCTGTGGTGCAACCGGTCGTCGGCCTCTTCCCGGAGCGATGCCCTGTTCCCTAGATGATTCGAACTTCTTCATCCTGCTCCTCACAGAAGGTGGAAAAAGAGAACCCTTCCGTAATCCTTTCAGCCGGCGATATTCTCGAAGTGCAGCTGCAGCATTACTGTTGTTTTGATAATAGAGCTTCACCAATAATACCCTGCTCCTTTTGTCCAAGCTCGTGACGCAATACGACTGGTCAGATGACTGATCACGGCACCTGGTGGCCATAGTTGGAACTGGACGGTGGCGCTGTGACATGGAAATCGTGCACCCTATACTCTGAACATTAATGCTACCAAGTTTGGTACTCATACGGTATTTAGTTCCTGTGTTGTAACGTGCTAAATAGAGAAAGTTTAATTATAAGCACCCAGTATATGCGAATGATCTTCCATTTAACATTCAACAAGCAGAACTGATACTTTTTGCAGACGATACTAGTGATATAATAAATCCCATTCGAGAGAAAGCAACAAAAGAGATTGTTAATGATGTTTCTGAAAGAATTATTAAGTGGTTCTCTGAAAATAGACTCCCCTTAAATTTTGGAAAAACAGACTATGTTCAGGTCTGTACAACAAACGGAGTGATTCCAACAACTGATGTAGCACTTGAAATTTCTGCGTGTACATATCGATAAAATCTTGAACTGGAAGAACCATGTTACCGAACTTCTCGAACAGTTAAGTTCGTGTAATTGCTAGTCTTGGAAACAAATGACACAGCCTTCTGACATACTTTGGATCTTCCAACTCAGTAATGTCTTACGGAGTAATTTCCTAGGGTGTCTCACCACTTAGAAAGAAAGTACTGATTGCACAAAAACGAATAGTAAGAATAATATGTGGTAAGAACCTCTTCAATGAGTTACGCATTTTAATTGCACCACCACAACATATATATTCACTAATGAAATTCACCATAAATAATCCACCGCTATTTAAAAAGAACAGTGATTTTCATACATACAACACTAGAAGAAAAAATGACCTTTATTACCTATTATTAAAGCTGTCAGTGGCTAGAAAAGAGTTCAGTATGCAGCAACAAATATCTTTGATCATTTACCCAATAACATAAAATGTCTGACAAGACCAAAGGAAGTTCTAAATCTGTTCTTTTCTCTTGATCAATTCTTTCAGTTTCGTGAACGAATTTCTAATTCAGAGTGGTAGTCTGAGAAAAAGTAGAAGAATGAATACTGTAAACTGTTTCAAAAAAAAAATCTATAAACTGTCTCGTTATGTGTACAACAAGAACAAAGCAGTGCAATCGTCTAAAAAGCAAAGGTTACTGATGCAGATGTAAAAGACTCCAAAATATACAAATTAATTTTCCCAAGATATGTGCTGCGTTGTCGTTGCTGGAAGGATTCCACCTTAAAACTTCAAGTTCCTTAGTGCTACGCGTTTCTCCAGGCATGCAGCCGCACCTAGCGTTGCCACGAGACTGTATCCTAACGACGTATTTGGGGTACATGGATTGCTGTCGGCTCTCATAATGAACACTTTCAAGCCGTGAAATCTGTGATTTATTAGTTAACGAGAAATTTTTCGTTTATGTACGAGAGAAACAAAAAACTTTCACTGAACATAAAACCGAAAATGCTCTGTCGTACATCCATGGCAACGTCACTTTCCTTACCAAAAGCATTAAACAGTTAGAATATATCAAGCTGCCTTTGCAGAGGTCGTTGGAAGTTGATGAGAATGTCAAATGCGGGGTGACTAAGAATAGAGGTGACGTAGGATAAATGGTAGACAGTAAGTCTGACGCCGTTTTAGGAAGAAATACACACTACTAAACTTTTGCTACTATCTGCAATATGTTCCAGAAGTCATCCATCCAGAAATGTTCCATCTCCTAAAATTTGTACCATCAACGTCCTGTCATGTGGAGAGATCATATTTCTCCTATAAAAATGTTCTTTCTGATCGGCGACATTCTATGCCTGTAGAGAAATTTGAGAAGTACCTGGTTATTCATTGAACTTCAAAATGAAATTTAAGGTACGACATCTTAGTGGTTTAGCTGAATATGGACATTTTAGTAAATACACGTGACCGAAAATAATTCTCCTTTAATACCGCAAAATAGACTTTCAAAACGAAAAATAAGGTAATGTAAAAAGTACTTTCTAATTGCACTTTTCCTGTTTCCGAAACGTAGAGTGCATATGAAGATAATATAGCAGGTTGTGGTGTAATTTAGAAATTGATTGCAGTTGAAATTATTGAATTATGTTAAAGATTAAACGTATTATATATTTTCTTACAAAATTTACCCATTTTCATTACATAAATAAGAACACATTTTGCATGTTGATATCACTTAAAATCTACATATACAACTGTACTCTGAAAACCACTGTGAAGTGTATGACGGAGGGTAAGTCCCATTATATTAAGTATTAGAGCTATTTCCCGTTAAAATTATATGTGTAACGCGGTAAGAATGTTTGTCTAAAAGACTCTGAGTGTGCTGTAACTAGACTAATCTTGCCCTCACGGTCCCTGTGAGTGCGATATGCAGGAGGTTGTGGTATATTCCTAAAGTCGGCATTTAAAACCAGTTCTTGAAACTTCGTTAGTATACTTCCTTGGGATAGCTTCCATCTAACTTGATGAGTCTGCCAGTTCAGCTGTTTCAAGACCTCTGTGACACTCTCCCGGAGGCCAGAAAAAACTGTGACCGTTTGTCCTACCCTTCTCTGTAGACGTTCAATATCCTTTGTTAGTCCTGTTTGATACAAGTCCCGCACACTTGAGAAATATACTAGGATGGCTTGCACGAGTGATTTGAAAGTAATCTCCTTTGTAGACTGATTGAATTCCCCTAGTGGTCTACCAGCAAACCAAAGTCTGCTATCCGCTTTACCCACGATTGAGCCTATGTCATCGTTCCAATTCATGTCCCTACTAAGCGTGAGTTAGCCCATTCAACTGTGATACTATGTTTTTCGTTTTGTGAAGTGTATAGTTTTACATTTCCGAGCTTTTAAAGCAAGTTGTCAATCTTTTCGCTACTTTGAAAGCTTATTAAGGTCTGAAAATTAATGCAGCTTCATTCACACTCTACTTCACCGTAGATAAATGCATCATCTGTCAAAAGTCTGGGGTTATTGTTAATATTGTCCGCAAGGTCATTGATATACAAAATGAACATCAAGGGATCCAACACACTTCCCTGGGGTACACCCAAAGTTACTTTTGTATCTATCGATGACTCTTCAGCCATCGTCCCTATCAAGAGATTATCAGTCAAATCACAAATTTCGCCTGATACCCCATACGATCGTAATTTTGATAATAAACGTAGGTGCGGCACTGAGTCAAAAGCTGTCCGTAAATCGAGAAAAAACTGCATCTACCTGACTGCTTTGATCCATTGCTTTCAGGATATAATCTGAGAAAAGTGAGAGTTGGGTTTCACAAGATCTATGTTGTCAAAATCCCTGCTTATAAGAAAGAAAAAGAAGATTATGATTTAAGAGTCAATCGAAGATTATGTCATTACAGACTAAAGACACGTTCAGGTCAGGGACCAATGTGGGTGGAATTAGCTAAAAGCACCCGGCCTTTACCTTAAGTCATTGAGGAAAACAATAAAAAAGCGACATATGGGTGGTCCAATCATATTTGAACCCCTCTTCTCTCGAATGCTAATCCATTGGTCTGTTACTGTGACATGCTGTGACCCCTCACTCGGTCGTAGAAGTTCAGAACTGCTATGTCCTGGTCACAGTAAGGAAGAGATGGGACCGTTTACTGAGGAATCCGCGCCCTCGAGATTGGGGCCTGAGTGAAGAATGAAGGGAGGAGTACGTTCTTCGCCGATCATTCCTGCTTCAGTTCGCTGAATGATTCTTGTCGCACATGCGTTAGGAGGAAATACGATTCCCTGTACAATCACAAGACTATAATAGTTGAAAATAATTCCGCTGCATAATTTCGCACAGAAATGCTGTTTGTGATACATGTATGGACGCTAAGAAATTGACATTCAGTTTACAAAGTGTTTCAAAAATATTCATAATAACAACGTATGAGAAGTTAGTCAACTTTCTTTTAGTCAATAACTTTTACAAAAATTAATCATTTACCTTCAAGAGTCTCTCAACTTAAGCTTGATATTACAGATTCATTTGTCATTGTAGAAATATGAATGAATACTTAAGATTACATTGGACACCAACTACACTACTACATAGTTTTTGGCATTTTTATTTATCAAACTATCAAAATTGATCTTCCTGTTCCTTGCTGTTTGCTTGAGTCCATAATTGGCTTGCATTTATTACGCTGTCTGAGTGGAAGAACACCTAGTGTAGTCACATGTTGTTTTACCAGCAGTCTGTGTTATAGCGATTAGATGACGTTTTTAATTTGAAAAGTAATCTCTGTGAGTAGTTGTGGTTTTGGTATTATGGCACAAGAAGTGCAACATTTAGTTCTCACGCAAACAAAAAAGTACTGAACACTACTGGTGCAGCGGAAGTATGAGACCGCTGTTTACGTGGTGGCAAGGTGAGAGTCAATGTCAGCCCACTCACCTGACATTGGTAGGATGGTGGGATATAGTACTACCTGGAGAGTAGGGGTTTGGATGGGGCAGAGTTAGACCCTACCACTGCGTAAAAAATGACATCATACTTCCACTGCTTAACGACTTTTATAAATTTTACTATCCACATAATTGCATTGCTCCTACTCTGTGATAACACAGATGACTTCACCACTAATTGTAGCTTGAAAACTGAATGGGTGACGTCTGAAAGCAGCTGTCAATTTAAATACATTTTGTTATGCAGGGAAGACTGCATACTGCAATACTACTACATTTATATAAAAATTCTCTTTCCTGCGTTAAAAATTGAAAAAAAAAACAATTATAAGACACCATTGAAATTTCGAAACTTCGTATCAATTATCAATAATTTCTTCCAATCGGCCAGATCCAACTAACTTACGTCCAACCCACCAATACTGTTAATGAAGCAACATATAAATAAGACTAATTTCTGTTTCGAAATGTTATTGTCTTAAGCAAATTATTACAGAATATTCTTAATTCTAAATATACATATTTAGAAAAAATTTTAACTACAAGGATCAACAGACATATACTATGTTACATATATACCCTGGGATATATACTCTGGGCATCTATGTAGGATGCAATTCTTTGCAATTATACAAACCACAGTGTTACTATAGAGTTTTTGTATTCCTTGTAGTTGTAGTAAAAAATGTCTTATAAGCCTGAAAAGGCATTTCTGAAACAACGGCAAAAGTAAATGCTTGTTTCGCCAAATAACCATGTTTACATCAATTGAGATCATTGAGATGAATAGTGAAGACATAATTTGTAAGACTACGCCTCTGCAAGATGTAGTAATGTGTTTGCTAATCGCTTTTCTGGTAAGTTGTGGCTCAGAAACATCAGTCAATTGTGTGCTGAACGAGAAAATAAGCCTTGCCATTTCTAAGCAACAGTCATTAGAAGAAGGTATTTTACTTGCACTTAGCAGAAATATGAACAGGAGGTAACGTCGTAGGTGAGTGACAGAAGTCTACCCTGTCACCATAGCTGCAGATGAAGTCAAGAACAATGGCTGATTAAATGAGTACTAGTCGAACAGTTGCAAAGGCAGCTGAAGATGACTGCTTTCAGATTACGAGCATCCATTTTCAATTTATAGTTATCGGTGATGCCAATACTGTATCACAGTCTTGCAGCACCCCAATGATGAAAAAGCATTGAAGAGCAACGGAGAACTGGAAACAGATGCTCTCCTGTCACCAAAACCTTGTCTTAATGTAAGCCGTGGAACAGAGTGAGAGGAGAGGAACCAATTAAGTAGTCTCCATGAATATTAGTGTATAAACTCTATTAATTATTACTGTGTTGCTCTTCTGCTGCCAACCGTGTAGGATGTGGGGTACTAACATACTAAGTATACAGAATGCTACAGGCGAAACGTTATCTTTCCTTGACAAAGAAGGCATCTTGTATAACATACGGGATATTGGCTTCATCCAGAATAATTCCTTCTGGGTTACTAGTGTCCATTTTTTGTTTCCTTGCAATTGTTCACTTTTTGTACAATGTCGATATCGTGATTTATGGTGCGAAAAACTGATTCGTCAACAGTGTTAGAAGCCTGAGGACGTACCACCAACATTCTTATTAATTGCCAGGAATCTTTCTTATTGTACTGTAACTCACAAGGTTTGGATTTTCACTGCTTAACTGTTTTTGTGTGATGTTCGTGTGTGTGTGTGTGTGTGTGTGTGTGTGTGTGAGAGAGAGAGAGAGAGAGAGAGAGAGAGAGAGAGAGAGTGTGTGTGTGTGTGTGTGTGTGTGTATGTGTGTGTGTATGTGTGTGTGTGTGTATTCTGTTTCACAAGAGGTTCAGGTTTGGGCGCGTTTGGTAACCAGGCGAAGATAACTTTCGAGGAGCATGAAGTTAATATGTTTTCTTAGCAGTTCAGAGGGTGACGTAACGCTATATTTTTCTCAACAAAAGGTTCAGCTTCATATAGTTACCACACAGATGTACCTCTGAAATCGTAAGGATATTACAAAAACAACTGCATATGTACAACTATAAAATAAGGGATCGTTCACTGTTGGCGCGGCGTAGCGTCTTGGTTGACCCTCTGGGGCGGTCCCCACTCCGGCACCAGAGCACTGTCCTGACTGTCATCGCCCTTGTGAGGATGGACGATCACTTTCCAGTGGATCATCGTCTGCTGGTCACCAGTCACAGCTGGGGCCGCTCCGGTAGGCCGCTGCTGTGCTATTGGGTGTGTGGGAGATTTTCCCACGACTGCAGGGGCAGCTGGCTGGTAATCTGGAGTAGTTTCCCAACTCTCTGCACTCCGTTCCGTTGGGGTATGTTCCCTTTCTAGTTGTAGACCATACAGAAGTCTCTCATCTGCCTCAAAACTCTTATCCTGCTCAAAATCACGAACAGCATCAGGGCACTGGCACTGCAGGTACACGGTGAATTCATCAGGTTCATTCATGGGAGTGCCAGCGCTGGAACCTCTAAACACTCGCTGGCCTTTATGCTTATACAACAGTTGCACACTCTCCGGCAGTACCTCAGCTGCTGCTGGTAACTTGGCTCTGGCGCCTTCCTGTAACATTTTCTCAGTAACGGTAGAGCACACACTGTGGTGTCTGTTCTCACAAATGACATCAGTCCCTCCCTCGAAATCCGAGACATTCCTGGTTACGTATGGCACAGACTCGTTTTCACCAGTTCGAGAGTTCACAGGTGCGGACGGGAAGTTGTGGAGCAAGTCCCATTGAGTTGACAGCTCCGATTCCATAACACCATGAAAATTCTGATTAGGGTATTCGTGATCGTGTCTTAAAGTATTCATGTTACTGGAACCTAAAGCCTCATTCGGGACAGAGACTGCTGCTGGAGCTACAGTGTACTTAGGTTCTTTCCAGTACAGAACAGCTGGCATTACAGTCTCGCTACGGGATGAAGCTGTAGGCCTCTTCTCTTTCTGTGCCTGGCGAGGTGATGGTACAATATCGTGTAAGAAACAGGAGGAGGGAATCTTACTCTCCGCGGTTATATCTTCTTTACTAATTACACTCCTGGATATCAGCTCCTGCGAGCTCTCTGTCTGCGTTTTACGGTGGTCAGCTCCGAATACTTCCGACGAATCTTTTCCGAGAACGACAGTGCGGACCTCCGGAGACAGAACTTGCGTACCGACTTCAGCAAACATTATTCTACGTGCAGGCGGCGACGGTGAAGTGCCGGTCTGAGACGCCACACTCCTTCCTTTGTGTCTACTGTGAGAGGTATCGATAACAATTTCCCTAGACTTTGTCTGCACTTTCCGACGGAGCACGGGTGTTACGTAGCTGTCGTCTCGATGGTTCCGACTCCTTTTGATACCTCTCCTGCTGGCAACTTGCTCCACACTGCGATGCCGTCTCTCTGGCGACGTCCGAGATTCTCTCGACCCGATTTCCGACAATGTCTCTGCCAGTCTTGTCCCGTCCACGGAGGTAGTGGAGCGCGCAAAGGCCGCCTGCTCTTGAATAGGAATCCAGGACTGCGGAATAGTGAGCGGGTCCTTGGGCACCGCGTCCTTTTCGTCCTCAGGGACGAAGGACGAGTAGCGGCTGAGCAGGCGAACCACTTCCACCTGGCGCTGCTGCTCATCCTCTGCCGCCGGCTGGCTGGTGGCGCTGGAGACACCCACGAGGCGGGGCGACTGCCTCTGCGACGGCGGGCACGTGCACAGCTTCTCGCTGTACTCCACTTCTTGGTCCAGCACGTCGCCGTCCCTGGTCGACGCCAGGCTCTTCAACGACGGCCTTGCGGACAGGGGACCTCCACTGGAATGCAGGGGACACGGCGGCGTCCGGTCGGTGGCCTTGCCGGCGGGTTCAGCCTTCGTACTCGAACCAGCTTCGTCCGGCGAAGTGTGTCGTAGTTTGTCAGAGAACTTGACAGTCTGTTGCTTGGATGCGTACGCCACTATTTGTCTGTCTTCGACAGAACCAAACGGCGGATGGGTTTCAGTCTCAGACGTATCACCGGGGGACGAGCTCTCCGCCTTGATGATGATGGGTATAATGGTGTCTTCGAGAATCTGCAGCCTGTCCTCTTCTTCCCGGACCGGCAGTGGCTCGCTGCTGACCTCCTGCAGGCGCAGCGTCTTCCTGTCCGGGGCGGCCCACACGCGGTCCACCGTCTCCACGGGTTCACTACTCGCCAGCTCTTCATCTCCGCCTTCGTCTGCTTCCGTGCGCTTCTGGTCGTCGTTCGCTGTCAGTGTCGCCTGCTCCATTATCTCGTCGCCTCGCCCCTGCACTGACCAAAGAGACATGGTTACAACCCTTCGTTACTAAAAGCTATAAAATCCAGCAGCTTCTCCCGTGTTACCAACCGCCTGAACGTTATCTACCGGAATGCGTACCTTACTGACTCGCCCTCTTCAGTTTTCTTCATAAAACAGGACTCGATATACTCTAAGACAAAAAGAAAAGAAGCACCACAACTGAATTATCCGAATGGGATGGACTTCGGCAGATGCGATGTGTGTTTACAGACAAACATGTGATTACAATTTCAGAAAAATTGGACTATTTATTCAAGAGCAAGGACTGCACAAATTGGGCAAGTCAATAATGCATTTGTCCACTTCTGGCCCTTATACAAGCAGTTATTCAGCTTGGCATTGATTGATTGATAGAGCTGTTGGATATCCTCCTAAGGGATATCGTGGTATCTGACCGACCGGCGTGTTAGATCGTCAAAATCGCGAGGTGGTTGGAAGGCCCTGCCCATAACGCTCCAAATTTTCTCAACTGGGGAGAGATCTGGCGACCTTACTGGCCAAGATAGGGTTTGTCTAGCACTAAGACAATCTGCAGAAGCTTTCATCACGCGCAGAAGGGGATTATCTTGCTGAAATGTTAAGCCCAGCTTGGATTTCCATGAGTGGTGGTCTGATATGCCGCTATATTCTCTAGCATGACCCTTTGGTTGTCATAAGAGATACCATGTATGTCGACAGTAGTATGTCGACGATATTCTACGCCCCGTTTCTTAGTCCTTCATGCAGGCCATGCTGGGCCTACATTTCAGCAGAGTAATTCCATCTACACACGTTGAGGGTTTCTATTGCTTGTCTTGGTGTTTGTCAAACTCTACCTTGGCCATCAAGGCCGCCGTATACCTCCGCAACAGATAATGTCTGGAGCATTATGGTCAGAGTCCTCCAACCAGCTAGGGATTTTGACAATCTAACGCCCCCATAAGACAGAAGTTGGCACGATATTCATCAGGAGGAGATCCAACAACTCTGTCTATCAATGGAAAGCCGAAGAACTGCTGCATAAGGGTCAGAGGTGGACCAACGCGTTATTGACTTGCTCTGTTTGGGAAGCTCTTTCTCTTGACTAAATCATACAATTTTTCTGAAATTGCAATCATTTGTTTGTCTGTATGTGTAAATCGCGTCTACCAATTTCTGTCCCATTCGGATAACTCCTTCGTGGTGCATCGTCTTTTTTTCTTATATTATATTATAGCAGAAGAAATGAGATTAGCAGTGAGGGCAATGAGCTATGGCAAAACAGCAGGAACAGATGGGATGCATTCTGAATTTCTTAAGATATTTGATGAGCAACAAGTGGGATGCTTAACAAGACCGAGCAATAAAATTTATAATTTGGGTACCAGCCCTAAAACGTTGCTTCAATCAAGAGTTTGTTGTTGGCAAAATAAAAACTAGGTGTTAAGATACGTAGCGATTTCAGAACAACAAGTCTGATGAGTCGTCTCCCGAAAACATTTCTAAAAATTATTCTACAAAGTTTGCGAAGAACAAATGGCACCTACATAATTTCACTTTAGAACTACTGTCTGTTCCCGAGAGGCTATGTTCCACTTTCAAATCATAGTCTATAGAAGTAGAAACATGCACTGTGATGGCTATACCCTTTTTATTTATTATCAAAAGACTTATGATAGAGTATAACATTACAAGTAGTCGACGCGATAACAAATAGTGGGATAAATGAACAGAGACCTCCGTAGCATACGTCATCTACACTGAAATCAGTATGCTGCTGCAAGAGCAGAAAACGTAAAATCTCACACATTAAAGATATGCCGAGTAGTGAGAAAGGGCTATATTTTGTCGCCATTGATATTTAATCTTAATTCGGAATATTTCTTCAACGAAGCCCTCGAAAATATGAAAGAAAGACTTGTCTTGAATGGACAGAAGCTGAACAATACTGCGACGCCGATGATACTATAATACCTGCTGACAGCTTAAAAGTCCTCGATATCTTTAAGTTCGAATCAATGAAAGTAGCGAGCATTATGGCCTAGAAATAAACATAACTAAAACAAAATTAATGTTCATCAGCAAGGAAAGTATACCAAACTCTCATCTAGGGACGATTGGTAAACTGATTGAGCTACTAAACAAACACAAATATATGGGAACTACCATGAAAAAATAATGAGAAAACTCGCAAGAAATTAAAATCCGTATTGAGAAAGCCACAGCCGCGTTTTGTAAAACTGAGTAATGTGTTCAAGAGGCATCATCTCTCAACTGAAACAAAATTAGAATTTCTACGTTAGTACATATTTCCTTCCCTTTTCTAGGCAGCCGAGACCTGGACTTTAATCGAGACGACGAGCAAACGAGCTAAGGTATTCAAGATGCGGCTGTACGGAAGAAAGCTAAGAGCGCCATGGACATGTAGTGATTATCAACTACATCATCCACAAAATGGAGAAAGAAAAAAGTCTTAAACACAGTAAAATGTAGAAAATTACAATATCTTGTCCACGTACTGAGGAATGGAAAAAAGTATAAACTGCTGCAGAACATTCTTCAAGGAAAGATACTTAAAGGGGCGCCACGACGTTCGGATCACTTATTTTCTTCAAACTTCGTGTACTTTTGGCGCTCAATGAGCACAAAGTAACATGCAAGTACGATGATGGTTAGTGTTTAACGTCCCGTCGACAACGAGGTCATTAGAGACGGAGCGCAAGCTCGTGTTAGGGAAGGAACCATCCCGGCATTTGCCTGAAACGATTTAGGGAAATCACGGAAAACCTAAATCAGGATGGCCGGAGACGGGATTGCAAGTACGAGTAGTGAGACGTACTACTTAGGCAATTTCGAGAAAATCGCAAGAGAAGTTTTACACGTCGAGTATCTGCCGGTGTGTTGCGGTTGTCCAACACGAGAGAGCGGTGGGGAAATGGCGCTGAAGTTCAGTAATTGGTGGATCGCTGGATCGAGTCACACTGAACTTCTTTCGTTTTGTTTTTTAGATTTATGTTTTTTCAATGCTGGTCAAATTATTTTGTATATATGACATCTCAAAGGTAATCTAGTGAAGAAATGCGTGTATTTGCATGAATTGTTACTTAATTTCCATTGTCATTTGGCTGTTTACCAGTTTTAATGATTATAATAATTATTATATTTACAATTATCGACAAGTAAATTACCAAAACGCAAAAGTTTTCCTGAAAACTTATGCCTGTCGTAATTTGCGGAATCCGTTATGCCTGCAGTCAGGTAAGGTAGCCGGAACTGCTCTGCACTTGGATGCTTCGTCCTGCAGACAAAGAGTCAGGCCCCGTTCGGGAGTTAACTTGCGTAACGATAAGACCCTGCTAAATGTAGCAGGAACGAATAGTGTCCGTACGACTTTTTTGAACATCACAAAATTTACATTTAGGCTGCAAAAACGGATGTGACTCGTGAGTTTTCGCCTACTGCGGATGAAGAATGTCACGAAGACACAATGCATAATGCAGTTGCAAAACGTCATTCAGAAAATGCGTTCATGTACTTTAATAGTCTTCTTCAAGAAGCGGACCTCACTGATACAGAATCATTAGCAACAATTTCTGCAATTTCTTCCATTGGCGATTGGAGAAGAACTTTATCCGTCTGCCGTCGAAGTGTTGGGAGAAAAGATAATTATTACTGACGAGGACCTCATTCATTCCAACAAAATATATATAGAAGGTCTATTCCGTGAAGGTGGAGACTTTTCTGACGATGAGGATCATGAGCAAGCCGAAAAAAGGCAAAAGCTGGATACATTATTTTAGAAACAAAAATAAATTCAATTAGAATAGCAAAATAACACCACACGTAGACTCTACAAACTCACCAGATAAAAGCATCTGGAAGTTTAAAATGAAAGGACGATTTGAAGATATGAGAAGAAGACATAAAAGCAATCGATAAAAATGCAATAATTGATTCGTAGACCAATGGCCGCACCGTGGAGGCTCGACAAAATCATCAGCAAGTAAGTGCACATTTTTATCAACTTTACGTAAAATTTTCTTATCTTCAACAACTGTATCTGAACTATAAATTATGGCAATGAAATGAAACTTTGATTTTACTTATCAGGTAACAGCAAGAAATTTACAGCAGTGGACGTTGGCTGCTGCAGCCCAATTTCATTCGGAGAATTTTATCTTTAAAGCATCACTTCCACGGGTTAGAAATTCAAACAACGACACAGAATTCGGCGGAGGAAGATCACGACATATGTAACAACATATCTACAACTTGGCAAGAAGCGCTGGAAGCCGCAAGAAAGTTTCAGCTGCAGACGAAGGCAGTTACCCGAAATTTTGACAAAAAATGTGATTAATGTAGATCAGACTGGTTTATCAACAGTCTTCAAAATTGTTCATGTTCGGTGGACAAGGAACGAGAAATTACGCCTCGTGAAGATGCTATCAAAATACGTTCTACCTTACGTCACCAATTATCAGCACCGATGAAACTTCCTGACAGATTAAAACTGTGTGCCGGACCGAGACTTGAACTCGGGACCTTTGCCTTTCGCGGGCAATTGCTCTACCAACTGAGCTACCCAAGCGCGACTCACGCCCGGTCCTCACAGCTTTACTTCTGCCAGTATCTCGTCTCCTACCTTCCAAACTTTACAGAAGCTCTCCTGCGAAACTTGCAGAACTAGCACTCCTGAAAGAAAGGATATTGCGGAGACATGGATTAGCCACAGCCTGGGGGATGTTTCCAGAATGAGATTTTCACTCTGCAGCGGAGTGTGCACTGATATGAAACTTCCTGGTAGATTAAAACTCTGTGCCGGACCGAGACTCGAATAAGGGACCTTTGTCTTTCGCAGGCAATTGCTCTACCAACTGAGCTACTGAAGCACGACTCACGCCCCGTCCTCACAGCTTTACTTCTGCTCAGGAAGCAAATCGAGAACAAAATGAGTTACTAGAGAGTTTATGTCAAGTTGTTCCCCGGAAAGACAAGACGATGTGGCTGCGTTACGAGGAAGTCAGTAAAATAACAGATAGGGTAGAGGTTTTATGACAGTAGTGGAGCAATTATCTCTACACTGAGAAGAAGACTCTGACCGTTTGCATCGCTTCGACATAAAGTAAAGTGAAGACATCCAGTCGTTGCTCGGGCTCAAAGCAGATCAAGAGGATACTAACTGTAGGAATCATGAGGCACTGTTTCACCTCCAGTGCACCGCTGTTTGCATTAGTGGTGCAGAAAATGGCACGAAAAATGCAAGCTCTGGAATTTATAATGAATTTAAACATAGGTGGATGAAATCAGTAGAACTGCATGACCTCTGAGAGTCTGTTCCACATAAGAAGCGCACCACTGTTCCGACTGCTGGACAGATGCGAAATTGAGTATGAGGACAAGAACTGAAGACATCTGGTGTCTGTACTCTTTGTTCCAGACCCCTCGAATGCTCTGCATCCCACGATATGTATTGATCAAGTCAAGAGTGAATTACTGATGTCATGGTCATATGCATTAAAAACCATTTTTATAAGTGGACGTTTCAGGGAATAATTCACAGCCTAATGCAAAATTAGCATGTGAATGCAAGACCTATGATGAGTTTATACTGGTCCAAGAGGATACTGGCCCAAAAGTAACCATTACAAAGTGAAACTTGGAATCTTAACGATGAACTCGTATGGGAACACTCTGTACCAAATCCCATACAGTATTTCAAGGAGATGGTACGAAGCAAACAGCTTCTCGATGCCCCATATGGTCCTCCATAATGGTGCACATATGACTGACAAAACTCCCTAACCGATGAAAGCGAGAAATATTGGTTGGTGGAAGAAACTTGCATGACGTTAAGATATTTCAATATCTACTGGAACAGCTCGGATATATTGTGGTACTGAAGTACGAGAGTCCACGTGTTTTGTGGGCAATAGATGCCCTCCGGAAGGAAGATGACTGGAGAATATTAATCATCAGTCAAGGATTTGCCACAATAGTAACCACTGGATTAGGAAATCGCAGAGGGGCCATTGGTCTCCACAGCGCAGATACAACGGGAGAAATTTTGATCAACAACAGAGAGAAGCTTATCGCGAGCAAGCAGGATAGTCAGAATTAGGAACCCAGACCTCTCCATAATAAAATGTATGATGGGCATAATGAAGTGTCCCAGGCCACCTGTGGGCCTTTTCAGATGGCCAAGCTGCGTACAATAACTCACACGCTCCACTATTTCCAATAGTACCTATAACATTAAGTGAAATTTCCGCCCCTGACCTGCTTGTCTCTAAGCTCCGGACATATCAGGGATTTCAGTATGACCTAGTATCAGAGTGTCAGTAGTACCTACTTCCACGTTTGTCACTCCACACCGTCACTGCATAACCGTGAGGTGACATAAGCCCTTGCAGATCATTTTTTGAATGTTGTTGGGAGGCGAGCACAGTGATCTCAGATAAGGGGCCACATTCCACTTGAACAGGTGGTAAGCACTCATGCAACAGAAGGCCTTCAAGTTCACATACGTTTCAAGATATCATCTGGCCTCCAACCCAGCAGCGAGTCTAATGAAGGAACTGGTTAAGACGTGTCAACTGCACTACAGTTGACAACATTGTACATGGGACGTCTTTCTAAATGGTTTTCCGAGTATCTTAAATGAGCTACCAAATGAGTCAGTGGGCATGGCTCTTGTACTTGTTCATAAAACCAATGTCCTGGTGACATAATAAGAGAGTTGCTCATTGTTCCACCAGCTGGAAGGTAAGAGCACATACAGCTGGTGAAAATGGCACTAAAGAGATTTCAAGAGAGGAGAAGAAGATAGAAGGAAAGACAGAAAGTTACAGTGAGAAAAATGAGCTATCTATCGGAGATAAGGTGTTATTAAAGTGCTGCTGACAATTCGAAAAGCACAGAAACCTAATTTTTTAATCTTTATTCTGAGCTGTTCATGGAAGGAAAATTATTCATGACAACGTCATTGAAATAGAAACAATAAGGACCATAAGACTGAGGGGTTCCACAACACATTTCTAAAATTAAAAAGTTTGCACTTTGACTTTGTGCCTGAGATTTAGTGAGCTATTGTCTATGATTGTGTATATTTTTTTCCATGTTAGAAGCAATAATTCCAATTTATTTACTCATGAGTTCATTTTGTTTTTGTGAATATTGTATGGGGAAGACTTTTTCTGTGTGTAATTTCAACTTTGGATGTAAATTAACCAAAACATGAAATGGCCGACCACAGTAAAATAAAATTGCCATACTATGGATTACAAACCACCAAAATACGTAAGCAGTATTCCTCCTTCAGGACTGTATGACTAAAAGAACTATTTAAATTAGTGTACAAGATGGTCTAATTAACAAAGGCAGCGGTCAACAAATGCGTCAGGAGAGGGACCACTGAGCTTAGAAAAAGAAAAGTGTTCCCATACTGTGAGGTCTGCACCTAACAGCAATAGCGCAGGCACTGGAGAACAGGGTTCGGAGCCAGGCCCCCCACCACCGCCATCATCCATCGCGGTGGCCGCTCAGTTAGCAATAGGAGAAGAGTAATGGAGGGAGTAGCGGCCAACATGTATGAGACGCTGACAGTAGCGGTGCAGCAGTCATGAGAGACATGGAGTAATTACGACGTGACTCGGGTGGACACCCAAGAATTCTTCAAGATAAAAATACGCTGGGGAAAATAAGATCGCATAATGCAACAAGTACTGTAAAGTGAATTACTTTTCAGTTAGTTGTGGAAAGTCATGTTTTTTTTTTTTTTTTTTTTTTTTTTTTTTTTTTTGTTCCTGACTCCCATACGGTCGTAAAGAATCAATGGAGATTCAGGTTGGAGTGATATTTCCTCTTGGCTGTGTTTTGTAACTGACTCCCTCACTTTCGTAAAGAAACAACAGAGCGTCAAGTCAGAATAAGTAGTTTCGTGTATATTGTCATTTATGTAACTCTATAATTTGTTTGATCTAGTTGTTTAAGGACAAACGACAACGAGTCTGAGGATGGGACTTGCCCCACACATGGGCACTACAGACGATCACCTGACGCCATCTACCTGTAGTCTCAAAAGACCCAACTAGCGGCGAGCTGAATACAAAAGCAGGGGTGGGGAGAGCATTCACTGTCCCGTCTTGTAACCCAACTGAGTTCTTACTCCCGCTACGAAACTGCCTTAGGGTGAGCAATTGATGGTGTCACCATCGTGTCTCCCTTTGGCAATAGTAAACCAGTTGACTGAATGACATCCGGAGTGGGCCAGTACTCACGCCTGCACTCAAGAGTTGTCGACACGCATCTTCACCACCCGCTGTGGCGTGGCCAGACTGGAAGCGGCCAGTTTCCCTGTCCCTAGCGAGAGTCATGGCACACAATCTGTGTTTACTTGTTAATTTTATTATCCCACAATGTGGGAGCACGGAGGAATGCTGTGCTACACAATGAATGTGGGTGCATGAATAAACACTGTGGCCGGCCGGAGTGGCCGTGTGGTTCTAGGCGCTACAGTCCGGAACCGAGTGACCGCTACGGTCGCAGGTTCGAATCCTGCCTCGGGCATGGATGTGTGTGATGTCCTTAGGTTAGTTAGGTTTAATTAGTTCTAAGTTCTAGGCGACTGATGACCTCAGAAGTTAAGTCGCATAGTGCTCAGAGCCATTTGAACCATTTGAACCAAACACTGTGCTCAACACTGGCTTTCTTTGAACTGACTTTGGTAACAACTTCATTGAGGATCTCATACTGGAATACTAAATTTTATTTCCCTAGTGATTAGGATGTTCCGGAATATACATTCCTCTGAAACATTTTCTAACAATAATAAACAACTGAGAGGACACTTTTGAACTATGGAATATGCATCTCACTATGAATAATGATACCTCAAGCAAGTGAGCGACCACTACCTATATGTAAGTTGCTGGTAAATATTTATATCCCTTGTGCATTCTGCAGTGGTGTCCTTGCCACATATGTGCATCCAATCACCACAAAGACATTATTGGTTACATGAAATGGCCTGAGACTGTTGGGGGCTATCCTGGACATCGTCGCTAATTTGAGCCGTTTGTTTGAAGGAAGATGAACTGATGGAAACTATAGTCAGCAGAGAACGGACAGTATTCAACGTGTGATTAATGCAAATGCGGAGATGAATTCGCAAGACTACAATCCAGTATCATTTTGTCAGAGTTACCGCTTTTGCTCATGCCATCCTCCGAGTACTGTTCGAACGAATGTCCATCGCCCGAGTGTTCTACATCTCCGTCTATTCTCTTAACCTTATATGACAGGAGTGTGGAACAATGAGTAAAGCTCGTCTGACGAGTTGGAATCCTAAGTCAGTGATTTTTTATGTATTTGTTTCTGCATTATTCTTGTCCATTTCGCGCATTCTTTATGAATGACACTAGTATGTCTCTTTTGCATACTTAAGTAACAGTATCAGGTATCATCATTTCATGCCCTCAATACGTATTATTGCTTGTACGTGTGGCCTTGGCCCTGCACTTCTGTACTGTTCCTATAAACTTTTATTGGTCCACCGCACCATTCCTGTTTTCTGTTATGTATACCTGTAGCCCTTGTGTCAGGAGTTAAATCTTATTACATGCCTTCAAAAAAATTTCCCTGACAGTGATAATGAACGAATATCATTCTTTAAGATCCAGTGTCACTGTCACCATGACATTTTTTGGTCTATTTTCTTCCTAGTTTCCTTTCAGACTTATGAATTTTGTGGATAAATTCTTACTCGTGTACAGAGTTAATACATAATAACTTAACTGATGGTCTAGTCAAGTTACACATGGTTAGCTTATCACAGGCACACTAACATGTACGCTTGAGTTTAATTCTATCATGTCTTTGTTTAACTTCATTTGTCTGGTGGGACGATGAGCCTAATGAAACAAATTAATTATCTAATTGCATCTTTAATTAGTATCATTTGTATAAGGGGACAATGACCCCAATGAAAGAAATTAATTGCTTACTTGTACCTTTGTTTTATGTGTCATATGTGTTTTATTTCGCATTTTTTTGTGCTTTTTGGTCCCTATGTGTTTTATCAAGTTCATCCTTGCGTTTCTAGAAATTTTGCGACCAGTTAAAATTACCTCTTGGCTGTAATAAAAAAATTGCTTTTAACTCTTTTTAATACACGTTGAAGAAAACCACACCTGCAAAATTTTCTTCACGAGCAGGAATGTCATGAAAGGTGGTCGTGTAAACCAGCTTTCATTTCTGGCTGTTGACACTGCCAAATTATCCTATGTAAGTTGCACGGACGGCTTTTTGTGTCTGTTCGCTTGTTAAGAGACAACGCGCTGTGTGTTTATATGACGGCGTGCATCCGAATTTTTTTAAATATAAAAACATTACTAACATTCTACGTGTTTATTCTTCATGTCTACATACCTATTTCTCACAATGGCGATGAACTCTTTTCTCCCAACGACAGACCAGTTTGTTGGTAGTGTCACTGTAAAATGATTGACGGTGTTGGCGGAGCCACAATCTTACCTCCGCTTTGACCGCTGTATCACCATCAAACTGAAGTCCTCGAAGGTGTTCTTGAAGTTTTGTAAACAACTAAAGTTGCATGGGGCCAATGCGGGACTGTATGGAGGATGATCGATGACAGTGAACGCAAGACTTTGAATTGTTGCAGGTGGTTCAGTGGCCGTGTGTAATATGGCATTACCATGCTGAAGGAGAAGGTGCTCCATGTGTGGACAAACTTTCCGAATTCGAAAATCTATTACAAACTCTGTTCCTCATGCACTGGCCTAGTTAATTTGCATGTCTCTCTGTCACATGCTATAATTCGGAGCACTCTAGAGGCAGAAGGCTGCAAATATATAGACGCATAAAGAAGCAGAATGTAAACAACTTTTGTTTTATTTTAAAAAACCTTAACAGTTTTCACATATAAATTTTGGGGGCATCACTTTACAGCACGCCCTCGCATATTTATTTCATTTGCCAACAGGTACCCTCCCCTCTTCCTCCCTGTTTCCCATATAATCTCTACATGTGTGAATCTGTGAGAATGTATGGTTAAATCTGCCGGTCGGGGAGGCAGAGACATTCATGTGTTTTCTGGGCTGCATAGCATCAATATTGATGACTTTCCCCGAAGAAGTGTGGCAAAGTGCTTAATTTTTTTATCCAAAGCATTACGCTAGTCTTTTTTTGTGTGCAATATTGGCAATGAGAGTTAGCCGCAGCAGAGTAATAAAAACACTGGTAGTCGTGGAAACTGCCATTGGCTGGCTCTTTTTGAACGGCTCATCCGTTGACACTGTACAAATCGAGGTGCTTCCCACTTTTTTCCACCAAGCGTTAGGTTTTGCCCGTCCCCCTTCAATAAAACGGTCTGCAGAGTCAACTCTCGCTTTTTTTAGAGCATAACTGGAGATAATGCTGCCGCCTTGGTAAGACGTTATGTTCTTTGGTACACATCTTCATATAATTTTGATATGGTTAGTGCAGATTGTTTCTTGTTCATCATGAGAAAATCATTTTATTCAGTACCTGTAATATTCAGAAGTGCTCTTTGGTATATCTTGGTTTTTTAAACGATTTTCATGAGTACTGCTGAAGTAGACTTCAGTTTTGTTCATGCCGAGGGCGTTCACGTGCCATCGGCAGTGAACTACACTCCTGGAAATGGAAAAAAGAACACATTGACACCGGTGTGTCAGACCCACCATTCTTGCTCCGGACACTGCGAGAGGGCTGTACAAGCAATGATCACACGCACGGCACAGCGGACACACCAGGAACCGCGGTGTTGGCCGTCGAATGGCGCTAGCTGCGCAGCATTTGTGCACCGCCGCCGTCAGTGTCAGCCAGTTTGCCGTGGCATACGGAGCTCCATCGCAGTCTTTAACACTGGTAGCATGTCGCGACAGCGTGGACGTGAACCGTATGTGTAGTTGACGGACTTTGAGCGAGGGCGTATAGTGGGCATGCGGGAGGCCGGGTGGACGTACCGCCGAATTGCTCACCACGTGGGGCGTGAGGTCTCCACAGTAGATCGATGTTGTCGCCAGTGGTCGGCGGAAGGTGCACGTGCCCGTCAACCTGGGACCGGACCGCAGCGACGCACGGATGCACGCCAAGACCGTAGGATCCTACGCAGTGCCGTAGGGGACCGCACCGCCACTTCCCAGCAAATTAGGGACACTGTTGCTCCTGTGGTATCGGCGAGGACCATTCGCAACCGTCTCCATGAAGCTGGGCTACGGTCCCGCACACCGTTAGGCCGTCTTCCGCTCACGCCCCAACATCGTGCAGCCCGCCTCCAGTGGTGTCGCGACAGGCGTGAATGGAGGGACGAATGGAGACGTGTCGTCTTCAGCGATGAGAGTCGCTTCTGCCTTGGTGCCAATGATGGTCGTATGCGTGTTTGGCGCCGTGCAGGTGAGCGCCACAATCAGGACTGCATACGACCGAGGCACACAGGGCCAACACCCGGCATCATGGTGTGGGGAGCGATCTCCTACACTGGCCGTACACCACTGGTGATCGTCGAGGGGACACTGAATAGTGCACGGTACATCCAAACCGTCATCGAACCCATCGTTCTATCATTCCTAGACCGGCAAGGGAACTTGCTGTTCCAACAGGACAATGCACGTCCGCATGTATCCCGTGCCACCCAACGTGCTCTAGAAGGTGTAAGTCAACTACCCTGGCCAGCAAGATCTCCGGATCTGTCCCCCATTGAGCATGTTTGGGACTGGGTGAAGCGTCGTCTCACGCGGTCTGCACGTCCAGCACGAACGCTGGTCCAACTGAGGCGCCAGGTGGAAATGGCATGGCAAGCCGTTCCACAGGACTACATCCAGCATCTCTACGATCGTCTCCATGGGAGAATAGCAGACTGCATTGCTGCTAAAGGTGGATATACACTGTACTGGTGCCGACATTGTGCATGCTCTGTTGCCTGTGTCTATGTACCTGTGGTTCTGTCAGTGTTATCATGTGATGTATCCGACCCCAGGAATGTGTCAATAAAGTTTCCCCTTCCTGGGACAATGAATTCACGGTGTTCTTATTTCAATTTCCAGGAGTGTATATTTGATTAATAACGTATCATCTCTTGCGTAAGAATAGTCATAGAAACTATGACTTTCCTTAGGTCATTTCTTGCGCTTTAATCACTCTGAAATTTTTCGAGTGCCGAATCACATGTAGAAGAAGTAATGAAGTTGCAAATGCAGTCTGTCCCACAGAGTACAGCACCATATTCTTCGAAGAATGAATCCTATATCAAAGCACACTACTGCATCGGTTCGACGATTACATATTTTATCACTGTTAATGAAAAGCCACCGACATTGTCACCGCGGCCTCTCTAGCTAACCAATGTAGTTTCAGTGGTGGCGGAATGAACTGTCTCCCTTCTCTTACTGCGTCAGTGCAGTATTATTGTATGATTAATAGTTCGATTCCCGGTGGGGCCAGGGATTTTCACCTGCCTCGAGGTGACTGGGTGTTGCTGTGTCGTCCTCATCATCATCATTCATCCCCAATACGCACGCGACGCGACGCACTCCGCTGCTCGACTCGCTGCGGCTCACTTCGTTACCGCGCACGCCAACGCCACTAGCCCAACGCCATGCCGAGACGCAGGAATGGAGGAAGAGGCAAGATTGCTGCTGCTGTTGAGCTCCTGCTAAACGCAGTCGGCAGCAACGGTTGCGGCAACAAGAAGAAGAAGCAGAAGCCTGTGGCACAATTACAGTGCTATAAGTGCCAAAAGCTAGGACATACAGCCAGGGAATGCGACGGCGTGGACGCGTGTGTTAATGCAGGCAACCGCACGACACACGGAACTGCACCAGGCCAAGAGGTACTGCAGCGGCTTGTGTAAATTGCGGTGGCTCGC
Organism: Schistocerca piceifrons; assembly: GCF_021461385.2. Classification (NCBI taxonomy): domain Eukaryota; kingdom Metazoa; phylum Arthropoda; class Insecta; order Orthoptera; family Acrididae; genus Schistocerca; species Schistocerca piceifrons. The sequence goes on along the minus strand of NC_060142.1, from coordinate 420,893,875 downwards.
ACGCCGCAAACGCATGCAGCTGCAGCTATCTGAAGACGTGGAAGCAGCGGAAGTTGGCCACCACACACGAAGAGGTGGCACAACAAGAAGAAAAGGTGGGCACCCCGCCCTCCTACATTAGTAGGGGAAGCGGGCTGCGTCACAAAGACGACGTGGACGCCTTCCGCCAAGCACTGCAGGAAGCCAACGAGCACGCAATCACCGCGCTCAAATCCGCCATGGCGGAGGAGAGTGCGGCCCTGAGAGCGGAGCTAGAAGAGACGCGTCGGGAGGTGACTCAGCTAAGGGTCGCCTTGTACCTCGCGTCTCGCACGACGCCGGACATGGCACCGACCCCCACCAGTACGGGGGTAGACGCGGCAACACAAACGACCGCCTCCCTGGCCGACGCGGCAACGCAGGTTGCTAGGGAGGTGGTCATGCAGTCGGGGAAAACCGCCGACAACAAGGAGACGGCCCACTCGGAAGCAGTCGTCACTCCTGTCTCCGCGGAAACTCAGACGACGCAGGAAATGCCGATGGAAACCGAGGGAGAAGAAGAAGACGAGCCGTTCGAGTGCCTCCGCCTCCCCAACAAGAACTGTGTGAGGGAGGTGCTCACCAAGATCGCAGATTCCCTGCGCGACGGTAGCTACCCCCACCATGATCATCCTTACCCTTTCACAGTAGACAACATCCCTCCCCTACCTCATAAACCTTATCCTTTCCACTGGGGGTGCGAACCCTTGAACCAGAAGCTTCACGGGAGGGAACTCGTCAGGCGTGCAGATCTGGAGCTGATCAACAAGCACCCGATCTTCACCGACGAGGACTGGCGGTACATGACTGACCAAGCAGTCCTGCACATTCAACAACCGACGCCCCCAGTGGACTTCTCCCGCTTGAAGAAGATAGAATTCGGGCAGCCAGGAAGCAGCAAGAAGAAGAAGAACAAGAAGCCGCCGGAATCACCCGGCAGATAAATTCCTACATCCACAGAAACCAGAGGCCAATCCAAAACGCGAAGAAAAACTTTCCCAACAGAGAGGATTTCAGGAGGAACAGCTCAGCCAGCTTAAACTCCCACACCTCGTGCCAATGCAGGCCCGTCATAGTGAGTGAGTGAGTGATACGGTCGGAGGAAGGCAATGGCAAACCACCTCTGCTAGGACCTTGCCTAGTACAGCGGTGCGGGTTTCCCGCATCGTCCCCTACATTCTGTCAGAGAGTATGGGACTTCATCATCAATATAGAATTTTCCTTCATTTCCAGTTTTCCGTGACCCCATTGTTAAGTTCGTTACGCTGGTTTTCTTTCTTGATATTTGTAATTGAGGTGTGACCACTAGGAACTGCAATTTCATTTTGCTGTTTCAGTGTTAGATCATGTACTTTAATATGCGCTATTAACCACTATAATAAATTGTCAGCATCACTTAGTACTGTTTACCGAATATTTCTCCTCAAATGGTTCAAATGGCTCTGAGCACTATGGGACGCAACTTCTAAGGTCATCAGTCCCCTAGAATTTAGAACTACTTTAACCTAACTAACCTAAGGACATCACACACATCCATGCCCGAGGCAGGATTCGAACCTGCGACCGTAGCGGTCGTGCGGTTCCAGATTGTAGCGCCTAGAGCCGCTCGGCCACATCGGCCGGCTATGTCTCTCCTCGCCTGACACTTTCCACTTCCTGAATATTGTTTCCTCCCAAAACATAATGACAAAAATGTTTAAATTCTATGTAAGAGATAACAGAGCTAATAAGAGACATGCTATGTGTACCTGTACTAGGACAGGCCTTCTGTTTGCACTTTTGTAATGAAGTACCACTAGGCTGTGCCCGTCTGACTTCTAGGAATGCGCTAGGGGGTTCATGAAGATGGTGGTTTGGTTTGTGTGCGTGTTTTTGAGTAAATGTTTGTTCTGTGTGTGTGTTTGTGTGTTTTAAATGTCCCTAAAGTGGCGCGTGAGGGTTAATTTAGGTCTCTTATGTTGAAGGTCTGGATGTTCGCAGCCTAAATTTCGAATGAGGTGATGGGGCGATGTTTGTGTTCTCTCATAAAGTTTGGCAGATTTTTCCTTTATGAGGGAATAGATGGTGGGGTGTTCTAAGAAATCTCTGATTTGTGTGTTGTGGACGTAATCACTGAAAGTGTTGTGTTGTGTAAATTGATATCAGGGTTTTCTTTCCATGAATAGTTCTGATTGGTTAGCATTGCATATACGTTAGACGTGAGAACACTTGGTTTACCTAAGTTACTTCCATATGAAAAGTCCATATGGCGGTTAGCGTGTCAACTCAACACAGTCTTCAGTCACAGACGTCTAAGTCCATTAATGCAGACAAAAGATGAGCATGCGTCTTTTATGCAGTAAACTTGCTTCAGGATGTAGAAATTAACGACACAAGAGCAGACAGCCGGCCGAAGTGGCCGTGCGGTTAAAGGCGCTGCAGTCTGGAACCGCAAGACCGCTACGGTCGCAGGTTCGAATCCTGCCTCTGGCATGGATGTTTGTGATGTCCTTAGGTTAGTTAGGTTTAACTAGTTCTAAGTTCTAGGGGACTAATGACCTCAGCAGTTGAGTCCCATAGTGCTCAGAGCCATTTGAACCATTTTTTGAAGAGCAGACACCTGACCAAAAGTAGCGCGGTTATGCTAACACGTAAGACAGTAATCGGTTTTATTTTCAAAACCGATATATCATAAATAGTAAATACTTTAATTTCACCAAAATCACTAATCAGATTACGCTGTTTGCCTCTTTTAGAGCTACAATACAAGTTGCAGAAATTACTATAGTTGCATTTGAAAAGATGAAGTTGATATCCATATCATTGTAATTAATATAACGATGAAGAGACACTATACGTCATTTAGTGAAGACTTTTTCACAATTGCTTTGGGTGAAAACAGAATTTCGATGTCTTAAACAGTTCAGGAATCAACTTGGCCTGGTGGCCCTGTACATTTCTTCACTCACATTACATTGGGCACTAAATTACTGACATATGCCTCAAATGCCAATACCGAGCTCAGCGCAAAGAAGACGTCGAAATTTAAATGTACAAACTTTTCTATAGGACTGTGATCAGCTGGAACAGTAATTATTTACAGCTTTTTCTCACATTTTGTTCATGTCCTTTTATTCTATGAAGAACATATTAGTTACTTCAGTAGGCCGTATTCGCTGTAGCATTATCAGATGTCAATTGGGTCAACACCTTCCACGAAGTAGGCATCATGTTGGCGGAATCTGGCTCAGAGGCCTCGCGAACTTATATGAGCCGTTGGAAATCATATATGACGTTTACTGTTTGTGGGCGGTAAATGACCTACTTGATTCACGCATGGGAAGAAAACCGTTGCCCGCCACCTGCAAAAAATGCGAGACGCTACGGCCTGCGGGTTAGGTTACACGCCATCATGCACCACTCTTGCTCCTCATTGCTAGTACACAACTGGCCATTAAAATTGCTACACCACGAAGATGACGTGCTACAGACGCGAAATTTAACCGACAGGAAGAAGATGCTGTGATATGCAAATGATTAGCTTTTCAGAGCATTCACACAAGATTGGCACCGGTGGCGACACCTACAACGTACTGACATGAGGAAAGTTTCCAACCGATTTCTCATACACAAACAGCAGTTGACAGGCGTTGCCTGGTGAAACGTTGTTGTGACACCTCGTGTAAGGAGGACAAATGCGTACCATCACGTTTACGACTTTGATAAAGGTCGGATTGTAGCCTATCGCGATTGCGGTTTATCGTATAGCGACACTGCTGCTCGCGTTGGTCGAGATCCAATTACTGTTAGTAGAATATGGAATCGGTGGGTTCAGGAGGGTAATACGGAACGCCGTGCTGGATCCCAACGGCCTCGTATCACTAGCAGTCGAGATGACAGGCACCTTATCCGCATGGCTGTAACGGATCGTGCAGCCACGTCCGGATCTCTGAGTCAACAGATGGGGACGTTTGCAAGACAACAACCATCTGCACGAACAGTCCGACGATGTTTGCAGCAGCATGGACTATCAGCTCGGAGACCATGGCTGCGGTTACCCTTGACGCTGCATCACAGACAGAACCGCCTGCGATGGTGTACTCAACGACGAACCTGGGTGCACGAATGGCAAAACGTCATTTTTTCGGATGAATCCAGGTTCTGTTTACAGCATCATGATGTCGCATCCGTGTTTGGCGACATCGCGGTGAACGCACATTGGAAGTGTGTATTCGTCATCGTCATACTGGCGTATCACCCGGCCTGATGGTATGGGGTGCCATTGGTTACACGTCTCAGTCACCTCATCTTCGCATTGACGGCACTTTGAACAGTGGACGTTATATTTCAGATGTGTTACGACCCGTGGCTCTACCCTTCATTCGATCCCTGCGAAACCCTACATTTTAGCGGGATAATGCACGACCGCATGTTGCCGGTCCTGTATGAGCCTTTCTGGATACAGAAAATGTTCGACTGCTGCCCTGGCCAGCACATCCTCGAGACCTCTCACCAATTGAAAGCGTCTGGTCAATGGTGGCCGAGCAACTGGCTCGTCACAATACGCCAGCCATTACTTTTGATGAACTGTGGTATCGTGTTGAAGCTGCATGGCAGCTGTATCTATACATGCCATCCAAACTCTGTTTGGCTCAATGCCCAGGCGTATCAAGGCCGTTATTATGGCCAGAGGTGGTTGTTCTGGGTACTGATTTCTCAGGATCTATGCACCAAAATTGCGTGAAAATGTAATCACATGTCAGTTCTAGTATAATGTATTTGTCCAATGTATACCCGTCTATCATCTGCATTTCTTCTTGGTGTAGCAATTTTAATGGCCAGCAGTGTATTTCTGTCTTTCGCTCATCTGAACCGTGCAGTGGTTTTCTTGATATCATTTCATAACTTTTCATTTAACTCATGCTTGATCACATGTAAATCTTGATTCTTTCCTCCCCGTTTCATTGCTCAGTAGCCGTTTTCCCTTTTGTTTGTAAACCTTAAATGCAGAATACATTTGCAGCCAATGTGACATATCTGTGCTCCTCTTATTATTATGACTGTGGCACGGCCCTTCCCAGTCATCTACAGTGAATCGGCAAAAATATGGAAACACCAAAATCGCAATATATTACAAAGCGTAATACGACGGAAGAAAACCGCTGGCATTCAAAACAGCTTCCAGTCGTCTCAGAATGAATAAACTCATGTCCTGTGTGGTTTTAAAGGGAATCTTACATCATTCTTCGCGGAAAATAGTGGCAGCTCCAGATAACGATGATGGAGGTGGATAGCGGTCACGCACCTTTCTCTCCGAAGCAGAGAGGCTCGATAATGTTGAGGTCTGGTGACACTAGTGGTCAGAGTAGATGTGACAATTCATCCTCGTTCGTACAAAACCAGTCTTCGAGAATACGAACTGAGAGGTCCCGTCTTCCTGGAGCACATCATCACGATTAGGGAACAAACATTGTATCATGAGATGCATCTGATCAGCCAAAATGATCAGATGATCCTTGTTAGCAATGCGACCTTGCAGATTAATCATATGGCCCATGGAATACCATGATTTGGCCGCCTAAATCATCACCAAATACCCTCCATGTTTCACTCATGTGACGTAAGCTCGGCCAGAAGTTGGAATCAGTGTCAAACAAGACTCATCCGACAACATTACTTTCCTTTATTGCTCCATAGTCCATGTTTTATGGCTTCGGCACCACGTTTTCCTACTACGGGCATTTCCATCACTGATGAGTGGTTTTGGAATTCCAACTCGCCCTGCAATTTCCGTCTTGTGGCTACCCTTTCTTGTTGGTTTGGAGCCGACAAGGCTAGCGAGTGCGATATTCAATTCTGCTGTGACTTCTGTACCTGTTGTCCCCTTATTTTTCGTCACAACCCTCTTCAATTACTGAGTGACAAGATCAATCAATACACACATTGGTTCGAGCTGTGGCTTAGCAGTTGATGTTTTTGCGCTTTCCCCGTATGCAGTATAAATCTTCGATACAGTGTCTCTGGGAACACTCCGACTATCTTGGTTACAGAAGCACTCCCCATACGAGCACCAACAGTTGGGCCACGTTCGAATTCACTTACCCCAGACGTAACGCAGTCACAACTACACAGAACACTGTTGTGGGCACGACTGACACTCCCAACGTACTGAGGACATTAAACAGGTGCCGTTCGTGGTCAAATGCAACAGCCTTTATGTGCAAGCATGCACTTCTCGCTGTATTTCTAAATTTTTGTCCTACCCTGCACATCCCCCTGATAAGCTTTCATTAATCGAAGTTCAAACTGACTGCTTGATTCATGCCTGTAAGTAGGACCTAGTTAAATACTTCCAAAGTCACATGGTTCGGCATCACTTTCCTCGGTTTCCACCTGTTAGAGGATGACGGGGTCGGCGGAGGGGGAGGTGAGCAGGCAAATTGTTCGACCTCAGTCGTCACGAAAGATCCTGATGTATCAAGGATTCGTCAGTTTGGTAATTAAGGGAAGTGATAGAGATGAAAATCTTAGAAGGAAATCAAAATTTGACCGCTTTGTGGAGACAAAGACGACTGCAATGGAAAGAATATCAAGGACATCTGCTTCAAGCAATTTTTCGGATTCAATACTAGATCGCAATAGTGTTTCATCCAACCGTTGAGTGTTGGTTGTTCCTTTCTAATTAGTCATTAGGCCATGAAACGCCTATGACGTCAAAGAAGGTGTTACAGTGGAAGCTCTACCGAACAATGAGGCAACCTACACTAAAGAGCCAAAATATTATGACCACCTGGTTAATAGTTTGTTTGTCCATCTTTGGAACGAAATACATCTCTGATTCTGCATATCAAGGATCCGACAGTTTGTTGGTAGGTTTGCGGAAGTATGTGGCATTAGATATCAACGCACAGGTTATGTGATTCACGTAAATAACGGGCCGCTGATTTGCGTACGCGGTGATGGCGCGTGGTAGTGACCCAGTTGGGTTTCACAGGATTTACATTAGGCGAATTTTGTCGCAGAGACATCAACGTGAGTACATCACAATGCTCCTCAAACCACTGTAGCACGGTTGTGGCTCCGAGATACGGACAACTGTACTGCGGAAAGATGACTTCGTCTTCGGGGAAGACATCAAGAATGAAGGGATGCATGTGGTTCGCAGCTGTCAACGTATCTTCTATTACTACCACACGTCCCATGCAAGCGCAGGAGAATATCTCCCTTAGCGTAATACTGCTCCCACCGGCCAGCGTGCGTGCTTGGCGCGCTGCACGTTTCGAGCCGCTGTTCACCTCCATGATGGCGTTTGTGGAGACGACCATCGACCTACAGTAGCAATTGTATGATTCACCCGAAGAGCCGACACTTTTCCGTTGATCGACGGTCGAATCCTGATGGTGTCGTGCTCACTGCAATCGCAATTGACGATGTCGTTGGGTCAAAATGTGAACTCGTAGGGTGATCTTCTGTGGAGCTCGATGTTCAACAATGTACGATGAACTGTGTGCTCCAAAACAACTGTGCGTTCACTAGCATTGTACTCTTTCGGCAGAGATGCCACATATCACCATCTAACCTACTTTACAGAGCAGACAAGCCTCCGAATCCCACAGAGTCGTGGGCGTCCAACTATTCAGCGCCTAGTGATAGTTTCACTGTCCTATCTTTCTCTGTAGGTGCCCACGACAGTAGCATGTGAACATTCGACCAGCTACGCCGTTTTCGAGATATCCGTTCACAGGCTTTGCCCAATAATAATGTATCCTTTCTCAATGTCGATTGTATTAGTGGATTTGACCATTTGAGCCATATCTTTGCTAGGGTGATCTACAGTTCGTATCAGCTCCGCTTGCATACACTACTGGCCACTAAAATTACTACACCACGAAGATAACGTGCTGCAGACGCGAAATTTAACCGACAGGAAGAAGATGCTGTGATATGCAAATGATTAGCTTTTCAGAGCATTCACACAAAGTTGGCGCCGGTGGCGACACCTACAACGTGCTGACATGAGGAAAGTTTCCAACCGGTTTGTCATACACCTCGTGAAACGTTGTTGTGACGCCTCGTGTAAGGAGGAGAAATTCGTACCATCACTTTTCCGACTTTGTTAAGGGTCGGATTGTAGCCTATCACGGTTTCGGTTTATCGTATCGCGACATTGCTGCTCGCGTTGGTCTAGATCCAATGACTGTTAGCAGAATATGGAATCAGTGGCTTCAGGAGGGTAATACGGAACGCCGTGCTGGATCCCAAAGGCCTCGTATCAATAGCAGTCGAGATGACAGGCATTTTATCCGCATGGCTGTAACAGATCGGGTAGCCACGTCTCGATCCCTGAGTCAACAGATGTGGACGTTTGCAAGACAACAACCATCAGCACGAACAGTTCGACGACGTTTGCAGTAGCATGGACTGTCAGCTCGGAGACCATGGCTGCGGTTACCCTTGACGCTGCATCACAGACAGGAGGGCCTTCGATGCTGTACTCAGCGACGAACCTGTGTGCACGAATGGCAAAAGTCATTTTTTCGGATGAATCCAGGTTCTGTTTACAACATCATGATGGTCGCATCCGTGTTTGGCGACATCGCGGTGAACGCACATTGGAAGGGTGTATTCGTCATCGTCATACTGGTGTATCACCCGGCCTGATGGTATGGGATGCCATTGGTTACACGTCTCGGTCACCTCTTGTTCGCATTGATAGCACTTTGAACAGTGGACGTTACATTTCAGATGTGTTACGACCCGTGGCTCTACCCTTCATTCGATCCCTGCGAAACCCTACATTTCAGCAGGATAATGCACGACCGCATGTTGCAGGTCCTGTATGGGCTTTTCTGGATACAGAAAATGTTCGACTGCTGCCCTGGCCAGCACATTCTCCAGATCTGTCACCAATTGAATACGTCTGGTCAATGGTGGCCGAGAACTGGCTCGTCGCAATACGCCAGTCACTACTCTTGATGAACTGTGGCATCGTGTTGAAGCTGCATGGGCAGCTGTACCTGTACACTCCATCCAAGCTCTGTTTGACTCAATGCACGCTAGGCGTATCAAGGACGTTATTACGGCCAGAGGTGGTTGTTCTGGGTACTGATTTCTCAGGATCTATGCACCCAAATTGCGTGAAACTGTAATCACATGTCAGTTCTAGTATAATATATTTGTGCAACGAATACCCGTCTATCATCTGCATTTCTTCTTGGTGTACCAATTTTATTGGCCAGTAGTGTACTTTTGTTACCGCGTCACGTGCCCGAAACACTGCCAGGCGGCGTCCAACGTCGCGGTGGGCAGTGGTCATAATGTTTTGGCTTATCAGTGTAAGTTTAATGAGCAAACGCACCACAAAGGGTTCGTCCAGGGCGACGGCGCGGCAGTGGACGTAGCAGTTCTCTACCAGCTGCTCGTAGCGCAAGTCCTGGCGCGCGTACACGAGACTGGCGCGGCCCAGGTGTATCTGCGACGCCAGCGGGCTGTCGGCGACCCTGGGCGCCCACGGCCAGCAGTGCGAAAGCCGCTCGCACAGTCCCTGCCGGCGCCCAGTCGCCGCCCACGCACCGCTGTCGCTGGCTCTGCGGCGGCTGCGAGCGGCGCACGTCGCCACCATCAGCACCAGCAGCGCCGCGCACCAGTAGCCTCCCGCCTCTGCTGCCGGCAGCCACTCCATCTTTGTTGCCACACCTGCAGCAGTTCCACATCGCATACACAGTTAAGAGCACCGACGTCAGCCGGTTTCTGTAAACTAGGGCAAAATCACAGCAAAAAAGAAAAAAAAATGTGTTCGGTACGGACAATTAAAGAAACTGTGGAGCTGTCGCGAGTGAGTTCAGTGCAGCGAACTGTGACAGAGGATTCGGTAGTGAAAAGAGTGGCTGCCAAATGCAAGGTCGCGTGAGACCATGCTGTGTTTAGGAAGAAGAGCCACCAATAGAGCATATTAATTGTTTTTTTCAAAAATTATCACTAGTGACGGAACTTGGTGCTATATCTACGATCCTGAAATCAAAGCAACAATCAAGCCAGTGGAAGATTTCAAGGTCCCCTCGTCCCAAGAAAGCTCGTAGGATTAAATCAAGCATTAAAACAAAGCTGATTTGTTTTTTCGATGTGAGAGCAGCCGTCCATTCACAGTGCATTCTGCAGGGTCAGACAGTTAACCAGACTTTCTATTGGAAGTTTTGAAAAGATTGTGCAAGTGTGTGTGGTGGAAGTAGCCTCATATGTGGGAGTCGAGAGACTGCTTTTTCCATTATGACAATGACCCTGCTCACACGGCCCTGTCTGTACGACAAATCTTGGTTGGTTGGTTGATTTGGGGAAGGGGACCAAACAGCGAGGTCATCGGATTAGGTAAGGATGTGGAAGGAAGTTGGCCATGCCCTTTCGAAGAAACCATCCCGGCATTTGCCTGAAACGATTCAGGGAAACCCCAGAGAAAACCTAAATCAGGATGGCCGGCCGTGAGTGACAATTCTTGATCAAGAATGGTATGATCCCTGTTTCTCAACTCCTCCCCCCCCCCCCATACTCATCCGACTTTGCCCTGTGCGACGTTCTCTGTTTCCTAGAATGAAAAAATGGTTCAAATGGCTCTGAGCACTATGGGACTTAACATCTGAGGTCATCAGTCCACTAGACTTAGAACTACTTCAACCTAACTAACCTAAGGACATCATACACATCCATGCCCGAGGCAGGATTCGAACCTGCGACCGTAGCGGTCGCGCGGTTCCAGACTGTAGCGCCTAGAACCGCTCGGCCACTTCGGCCGGCAAGAATGAAATTGAAAGCGTTTTTTTTATGTTGTTGAGGTGAGGGGAAAAAGATGGAGGCGCTGTCAGGTACCACAAAGATGAATTTAAACAACGTTTTGAAAAATATAATAAAAGATTAGACAAGCGTATTAGTTCAAGTGGGGAGTACTTTGAAGGGTAGTGAGGTTTGTGCTTAAAATGTGAATAAATAAGTTAAAAAAAAAAAGTTCGGTTTCTTTTGGGTACCTCCTCGTATGCTGTCTGACAAAAAAAGCGAAGCACCCAGAGGATGTCAATGTTCAAATGGTTCAGATGGCTCTGAGCACTATGCGACTTAACTTCTGAGGTCATCAGTCGCCTAGAACTTAGAACTAATTAAACCTAACTAACCTAAGGACATCACACATATCCATGCCCGAGGCAGGATTCGAACCTGCGACCGTAGCAGCAGCGCGGTTCCGGACTGAAGCGCCTAGAGCCGTTCGGCCACAGCGGCCGGACGATATCAATGTAAATTCCTACATGTGCACACCGTTGGCTGGCATGTAGATGATTAAGAGTTGCAGTTGTTGTGACAGGTGGAACGCTGAACAGAGTACAATGCCATTCTTCGTGTCTAGCGTACTTACCAGGCTTGGTTGGTGTACATAAGAGCGGTAACAACGTCAGATGTTAAGAATAACTGCGTGGATGTGCCACTTACTCGTGTGAGATAGCGTTATCAGCACCTGACAGTGTTCTAAAGAGGTCTCACTGTGGATCTTCGTTTGGACAACTCATCCAATCGCACAATAGCCAGATCTGTGGGGCTTCTGGATATGACAGCGTCCTGACGTTGATTTGCATTGGAACTTGAAGGCAGGCACACTCATCATCAAGGATACCGTCGACAAACGCCTGACAGCCACAAGGGTGGATCGCCAGCGCACATTGTACCCCCTTTCACATCAGCATCTGCCATTCGAGAACAAGTAATGGACTCCCTGCAACCTTCTCTCATCCCGCAGCATGGGTTGAAGACTAGCAGCAAAGTAACTAGGGGATTCCCACTACACGTGTAGGCTGCCGTTAACATCACAACAAAAATGACTGTGTTTATAGTGATGCCGTAACTAGGAAGATAGATTGCTGATGAATGGCATCGCATTGTGTTGAACAATGAATCTCGTTCTGTACTACCCCAGACGACAATCGTAAGCGACTATGGCAACTACTTGGGCAGAGGTACAGTTCTTTCCACGTGTTTTGGAGAGACACAGCGGTGCTTCTCCCGACGTCATGGTGTGGGGAGCCATCAGGTTCGACTTCAGGTCATGGCTGGTAGCCAAACGGCTGCCAGTATTCCCTCAATTACTACCAGCCCAACGGTACGTCATTGACATCCTGAGTCTTGATGTGTTGCCTCTCATGCGATGGCAACCTGGTGACACTTTTCGAGTGTCACACATGGCATGTGTCTCTATGAACTATCTGCGTAATGCTGAGATATTCCCGTGGCCAACAAGATCCTCACATCTGTCCCTGACAGAAAATGTATGGGACCAAGTTGTATGTAAACTCCATCTCTGCAGCAGTATCCAGGATATCAAGGACCGGTCACAACAGTTGGTGGCCAGCTTGCCTCAGTAGAGGTTGCAACGACCATATGATAGGCTCCCCAACCGAAAGAGTGCATACATCGAGACCAGAGGAGGTGGAACATCATACTGACAAGTGGGCTCTTATTGGAAAGCTCTCTTCAAATTTGACTCGATTTTGTAATCACTGAAATAGCATCACACACACTCTCGACCTGTGAAGTTGCACTTCATTTCCTCCTCCCTTTCTGTGTCCTTCACTTTTTTTGTCAGAAATGTATAATGATGTACATGCTTATTATAAAGTTCTCCGCTATACAGAATTGCTGAGTGAGTCATTTATGTATGTACTGTTCCTAAAACATGGTATAACGTGAGATGCTTCTTGGGATATGATTAAAATGGCTCACCTCAGTACATGTAGTGCTATGTAAGTTACACAGTATCGCAGACAAGTTTTCCACGTGCACGATATATGGTACTGCACATACTAAATCTAATGAGATTTTTCTTGAATAGTTTTATCTTTATTTAATGTAAACCACAAAATGTTTTATTAGTTTTTGCTTGCTACATTTACGTTGCGGGGACCCGATGAGCACTGACGACTGTACTTCGCAAGGCATGGTTTATCACATTTCTGGATGCAATGCCAAGGAGGTAGACGGTCGTCTACAGCAACAAGAACCCAAAACTTATACCAGCATCTCCTGCAACGATTATAATTATATAATGAAAAACGCCAAGTACAAATTTTCATATATTTAGCTTCAAAAATACTTGCATAAGAAAATATTTCCACAACCATTTTCATACCCTATTTCACACCCAAAGGAGTTGAATTTTTAAAAACAGTGAAACACGTATTTTTTAGTTCTAACTGAGAACCCAAATACAAATTTTCATAGATTTAGTTTTAAAATGCTTTAATAATAAAATATTTTCATAAAACATTTCATCCCATATTTAACTACCTTATGGGTTGAATTTCCGAGAACACTGAAGCACGGATCTTTTTATTCGTAACCGAGAAGTCAAACACCAGTTTTGACGGATGTAGCTTTGAAGTGCTTTAGTAGTTCTTTAATAATGATTTATTTTTGAAAAAGAACTTTCATCCACTATTTCACCCCCAAGTTGCTAAATTTCCAAAAATTCTGAAACACGTAGGCCTATTTCTATTTCTGATCGAGAAACCAATACCAGTTTTTGAGAGTCTAATTTCAAAAAACCTTTCACCCCTTATTTCACCTCCTCAGGGGTGGAATTTCGAAAAACCCCTATTTGAACAACGCCTACAGTGTAAGCTCAACTCCCTCTCAAAACCTCAAGTTTCTACCCTTGGTGGTTTGGGCTGCGTGATGACGAGCCAATCAGTCAGGACATTCCCTTTTATATGCATCGATAAATCAGATAACAGTATGTCTCTAAAAATTTAGTCAGTCTCCTTTCGGCCACTTTCGCACGAAATTCACTGTAATGATATGAGTTAAAACATTTTATTGCTTGGTCAACCTCGGTATATCGTTGGCGAGAACAAATAGAAAAAAAGTGTTTTGTGGAAAATAGCGAATAATAATTGAATGATATTTACTACTTTATTTATTAAAGAGGAAGATAATTTCACTTGATTTTATTATGTAAATTTAATTAACTGATTAAATGCATATGACGAAGTTATTTAATTTTGGAAAGTGTTAAAAGTCAGAAGTGAATCGTTGGTCTTATAATACCTCGAATATAAGGAATTAATCTTATGTGACTTTAATACCGAAAAATATTATTTTCAAGAGTAATTGCTAGTACAGAAGGCAACGATTCACCGATTTTATTGAATGACTGTTTAAACAGCACTGCTAATTGTCTGTGCATCGAAGAGCGTCAGTAATTGAATTTTACGATAATTTCTGAAAGTGATCACAGGAAGGAATCTTCATTCCTTCACTTTATTTTTCCTCGAATGAGCCAAATCTGCTTACATACAACAGATTAATTACATAAAGTCAAATGAATTAATTATTGAAAATAGATGTCCGGAACATTTATTATTAGGTCATAAAGGTCCGATGCGAAAGTTTGATCGATGCCAAAGTACATATTTGTTGACGTAAAAGGGACAGTGAATCAGAATAACTATACAGTATGAAGTATAAGACGCTTGAGATATCATAAAATATATTCTCCATCGAATTTTCCCTTCAATGGGAACATATTACACCACACAAGCCAGTATTGCCAGAAGATGATGATATTATCGGAAGCACTGAATAAATAAAGTCCTATGAAGCTTATTGGTGGTCATAGCATTTTTTTTCAAGTACTTGGAAGTTTTAGAGCGCCACAAGCACAAAATATATTTGGCCTATTTCTTGCAGTTGTTAGATACATGCAAATGTTTAGGTACAATGACTTTAGTGACTAATGGAAAAAATTACCACATTCAGTAAATTTTATACAGTGGCACTGAAACTCATCTCCTACATACAAAAATTAGCAACTGTTATCAACTATTTATAAATAGCTTTTCTTAGCAGAGCCACCAAAACTAAATTACAAAGTATTTTTAAAAAACGTTTCTTAGCAAGGCCAATCAAAAACAAATTGTCTGATGAAAGTTGCTTGCGACCGTTCCACAACAATTCGACGAATGCATATCACACTTCACGCGCGTCAGTCTTTGTTAGCTTCAGTACAGTGCACGGATGGGTGCAGACAAATTTCCACCAAGGTGCCTTGCAGCAAGCGAGATGAAATAACATATGCTTGACCACTCTGTCCATTCCACGCGAGTGGTCGCGTGCGTGAGCGTGTGTGCACCTGTGTGTGTGTGTGTGTGTGTGAGAGAGAGAGAAAAACAGAGAAAGGGGGGACGGAGGAAGGGAGAGATTGAACATAGCTAAGAATAAATCGCTGTACATTAAACGAAAATGTGCTCTCTTAAGACTAATTTAGAAGCCAGTCTTATAAAAATGGTCAGCATGTTCCCATATTTTTCATTTAGAAAGTGAAGAAATGTAGATACCATAGCGAAAGATCGCAGTTATCATCCATGAAACACACAAAGAACTAAGTAAGCAACTGCGTACGTTCTTATGGCAGCTGTGTTTCACAAAGATACAGATCAGTTGGCTCGCGACATCGGCGCTTTGCACTAAAGTTCACATTTGAGGATAGAAGGGCGAATGATGATGTGTGAATGAGAGTAAACTGCTTCGATAGTCAGAAACATCAAAAGGCATCGATATATCATTTACTGGACGATCTGCGACAGAGACAGTGACCCCCAGGTAGTTTAATGTTTGTCCTGTTTTGATCGTAGAATTTGTTATATAATTCTCGCGTACTCACCGATCTTGACTTTCGGATATCGATAACAAGCGCTCGATCGATAACTTCTGACTATAAGCCAGTGATCTCTTATGGCGATCACTGCTATAAGCTCATTCATTCTAAAATCTAAATTTTCACAAGTTGGTTCTGATGTATGTCTTTCGCCAACAATTTCAACATAAAATCAGTCATTTTATATCGGTTGTCCTTATGTGATTAAAATTAGGCTTTCCTTTTATAATTAAGCTTCACACTGCTAACATTTATCAGTAGTGAGATAAAGTATATCATCAGTAGCTGTAGGTTACAAAAATTCAACTCACTCTCGTCGTTCATTTATGGTTTTACAGTTCTTTGCACTACACAGCTTCCAGCAAAGTTAAAAAAAAGTACGACTCCTCCAGCAACAAAAGTTGCATGGATTTAATGACGTGGCGCCAGTTTCTACTGAGATTGCAACGTTGAAAGATACTGCTTCGTTATTGTTAAAACACAGAAAGCATCTTTCGTTTTCTTTCACTATATTTTGTCCCCCTTTCAATATACTAGCATTTTAGTTGTGTGAGTAATTCTTCGAATAAAAGCACGTAAGACATAACCGAATAATCGCGAATGTTGCAATAAGATAAAAAAGCTCTTGGGAGAGCCGACTAAGAAACTTGTTTTAATGGGTAAGTACGAAGAATGTCACGCACCGGTTGTCAAATGTGAGATATATTTAACACAAAATGTTTCGGGGCTATGTTATCCCAATATCAAGTGACATAAAACAACGAAACAAATCAGTACATCGTATTACTACGCATCGTGACAACAAGGTAAATATGAAAACAACTACAGCTGAAAGTCTTTCGGTAAACAATGTAATTTACACTTATAGCTAAGTAAAGACAATAACAGGAACAATCACTTACTCTGGTTGTTAAAAATACCGGAATCCCTACCAGATTCGACACTTGAGGGTCATACAACGTCTGCTGACTCTCCTTTTGCTGTGCGATACACTTTAACTTTCAACCATTGAAACCGTTACAGTATCAGCTTTCATAAAAATGGTGCTGATTAACATTTTAAAAGTAGGTAATAAAATACATATATTTGCAAATACGTTATTGTCAATTTTCGACAACAATAAATGGGTACGAAACTATATTTTTATCCACCCTCCAATTTCCTAAAATCAATCATACTGTGTTTAATAACAACTTACACTCAGAAATTACAAACAATTACACAGCTTACTGTGGACAGATGAACTTACGTAACCGGAACATAACTGGGACATTGTAACTTCCCGGAATAACTAAAATGATATCACGCTGTAAGTTGCTACGTAACGCGCAGTTACCTGCTGCGGAACTATTGGTCTCAGACGACGCCACGCCGACCAAGTACTTGGAATAGAATGCCAGAAGCAGCCCCAGCGTCATCTTTTATGAAATGTCCTCGTGTCCTGATTGTTGTGAGAAATTCTTACGTCCAGTGTCCTGAAGAACAGGTGCTCGTAACAGGTCCTGATGTCCAGGTCCTTAGTTTTAACTCTTGGGGCGTATTTCTGAAAGCGTGAAAAAACTATGCACCATACAAACAGAAGTAAAAGCGCTTCGCAATTTACATTGGTCGCAAACACACATTCAGAAGATGAATCGCGTCACTCTTTTGACGATTCTTCTTTGATCACATGAGCGGGTGTTTCACGGGTAACTGTTGCTATAGAAATAAGGTTTGTTTAAGTGGCAGTATAAAAAAACTAAATGTATGATAGGGATTTCACTAGCAAATTTCGTAAGTTTTTAATCTGTGTTATTTTATATTACTTGATATGTATTCTGTTTTAACGTTGCACATTGTTTGAACATAGTTACATAAACCGAAACCGGTAACACAAAGTAAAGTGATTTCGGCTATTTTAACAATAAGTTTTATTATACGTTATCGTTCTTATTCAGCCACCATTATATCAAAAATTGGTAAACTGACGATGTGTTTAATAATAATTATTTACCTTTTTGTGTACACTGATGGAAAAAAATCGTAACACCAAGAAGGAGTTGGTAGGCGTGTTTCTACATCTGAAAGATCTCTGCCTTCACTTCGCGTCTGTCGCACAAGAGTGGCGCTAGTTGTGCCACTATGAGGATGCAAATCAGGTTTGCTGTAAATAAAAGGTGTACTGGTCGTGCGCGTTAGTTACGTTAGAGATAAGACGTGGTGAGCTGATGTTAGTCAAGACTGCCTTTAAGGCTACAAATACGCCACTATCAACACCCCTTGAGTTTAAACAAGGTCGAATAATTGGACTTCGAGAGATTGGATGCTCCTTCTACGATACTGCAGAATGAGTTGGCACGAATGTAGCCACTTTACATGATTGCCGGCAGCGGTGGTCACGAGAAAGCACAGTCGGAGGAAGACTAGGCTCCAGACGGCCACATGGCACTACCGAGAGAGAAGACCATGGTATTCGGCCCATCGTAGTACATCTGCAGGAGCAATTTCAGCAGCAGTTGGCACCACAGTGACACAACGAACTGTTGCAAATCGGTTACTTCAAGGACTTCTTTAAACCGAACGCCCTGTAGCGCGCATTCCACTGATCCGAAACCACCACCATCTGGTGTCAAGCAACAGATCATGGGAAGGAACGATGGAGGTCTGTTATGTTTTCTGATGAGACCTGGTTCTGCCTTGCTGCCAGTGATGGCCGTGTGTTTGATAGGAGGAGGCTAGTTGAGGACGTGCGAGCAACCTCTCTGCGTGCTATACACGCTGGATCTACACCTGGGCTGAGATTTCGTATGAGAGCGGGAGTACTCTCCTACTTATGCCACTCACCCTGACTGCAAATTTGTATTTGGTGATTCGATCTGTTATGCTACCAATCATGAACAGTATTCTAGGGGGTGTTTTCCATCAGGATAACACTCGTCCATATACCACTGTTGTAACCCTACTTACTCTACAGCGCTGAGTTGGCCTGATCGATCATCAGATCTATCTCCAGTCGAGTACATATGGGACATCATCAAATGACAACTCCAGCGTCATCCACAACCAGCAGTAGCCGTCCCTGTATCGCCCGAGCAAGTGCCACAGGCGAGGAACTCCATCTCACAAACTGACAACCGACACCTGCGCAACACAAAGCATGCACGTTTGCATGCTCAATTCACTGGTTGCATTTCACATTTGAAATGGCTTATCTCTCTCTTGCACGAATCTGTGATCTTGCAATGTAAATCACTTAAATGTGTTATCTAGACAAATGTATTCCCGAAATTTCATTCACTCTACGTTAATTATTTTTTTGGTGTTGGCATTTTTTCCCTTGTTGTAATATTAGTGTTTCTATGCACAGAGGTACCCGAGATGAAATGATATTCTTTATTTTAGCAGTAAATTCTTGAAAGAAGGATATTAATTTACAACAGTTGACAATGCTTGTGACAAAGATTTTCTTGAACATAGCAAGAAAATATGTTAAAAGTGGCGATGAAAGGTACAGGTATGTATATGGCTGCTTTAGTATCACTGCTTCGAACATACCCCTTTACGGGGAAACTATTGTGGTTCAGGGAAACTTAAGTTTTCACATTTATCACTGATTTATACGAAATAAAGTTTCACAATGAAGGAAAAATAGGTGCTATCTAATTTACGGAGAATTCAAAAGGAAGTCATCGATGTATACACTAAGTGGTTTCCTTATTGGTAGCCCATATCTTGCAACAGGTAACTGAAATTCGCGCGCTACGGGCGCAGGTTCGAATCCTGCCTCGGGCATGGATGTGTGTGATGTCCTTAGGTTAGTTAGGTTTAATTAGTTCTAAGTTCTAGGCGACTGATGACCTCAGAAGTTAAGTCGCATAGTGCTCAGAGCCATTTTTTTTTTTTTGGGGGGGGGGGGGGGGGGAATTCGCGGAAGTCTCTTATCCAGGGGTGATAAGCAACCCAGAGCAAGAATGAAGAAAAGACCGATCTACAAGAAACAAAAAATTATCTGGCATTTCTCTAAAATCATTCTACTCTCGGTTATAACACCAGCGCAAATTTTATATTCTTCATAACAGCGTTTTCGGAAAACCGAATACAATGTTTCACAGTAGCGCGCTGAATTAAAGTAATTTTATAATGCCTGTACAGCTAACAGAAAAAAATAATGAACGACAGTTGTTTACAATGAAGTAATAACTTCAAGAGAAGAACGTATAAATCTGTAATATTTGAATTACTGCCAAGGGAGAATCTAGTTGGACGCAGGTACAGTAAAAATGGATGTGAATATGGAGAGCAGAATCCTCGAAAACTTCAATGTTGAAGTGTATTTTACTTAAGAAACGTCGACTTATAGCGGCTACGACCGTTTCCAGAGCGACGAACTATCGGCAGCTCTTCAAAGCATACGAGGTGTGGCTACAAAATAATGGGACGGCTGCTGTAAAACATTTTATTTCGAAGACTTACACATTTAGCTACTGTAACTCTCAGTATACACCCCTCCTCTATCCCTACAACGCTGCATGCGAATTTTGCATTGATGGAAACAGCTTTTGATGTATACCTCTGTGAGCTGCTTCATGGCGCGTTCCGATTTTTCTTTCACTGTTCAACAGACTGAAATCTTGTTCATTTTAATGCGGATTGGACCTTGTGGAATTGATAAGTTAAATGGTGCTAGACAGGTGAATAAAGTAGCAGACTAACACTGGGCTCCCGTACTTGACCAGAAACCTCTAAAAGACCATGCGGTATGAGCCCTGTGTGTTGTCTTAATGCAGATATCTGACTTACTCTTCCACAGTTCAGGTCTTTTTTTTTTCTTATTTTCTCACAGAGCTGAGATTACTATTGTAACCTTCTGGAATCCAGTGAAGATATACAATTTCATGAATATCGAACAAAACAATCATCACCGCTTTGAATCTTGATTTGCTCATTCGAGGTTTTTTTGCTCTCGGTCAAGTCGGGCCTTTCCAGGGCATGGATTGGCGCTTAATTTCTGGAACATAAGAGAAAATTCAAGATTTGACACATGTTGTCACTCTTTCTGACAAATTAGGATCATTTTCTATGGCATTCTAGGTGGCAGTAAAAAATGTTTTCACGGGGTTCCTTTTTTCGGTCGTGAGAACTTTCGGCACCGGTTTCGCGCACACTTTTCTCATGTCATAATGGCTATACAAAATTTGCCTTACTCATTCATTGTCAGTTCCTACAGTTTCAGTAATCGACCGAATACTCAGACGACGGTCAGATCCTAAGAGATTACCTGTTTTTTCTATATTTTCATCCGTCCCAGGCGTGAGTCATCTTCAGCTTCTTCTTGGCCATCTTCGAAACGCTTGAGGCACTCAAAAACAGTCTTTGCCATACACCACTTTTAGCAAAAGATAGGTTTCAGTACAGTTTTTCCAAGTTTCATTAAAAACATCATGACAGTCCGTTGCTTTCAAAATTCAAATGGCTCTGAACACTATGGGACTTAACATCTGTGGTCATCAGTCCCCTAGAACTTAGAACTACTTAAATCTAACTAACCTAAGGACATCACACACATCCATGCCCGAGGTAGGATTCGAACCTGCGACCGTAGCGGTCACGCGGTTCCAGACTGAAGCGTCTAGAACCGCACGGCCACACCGGCCGGCAGTTCGTTGCTTTATTATTACACTTACCATTTCTCCTGCAAAACAAAGTAACAGCTCTTACACAAAAGAAGCACTAATTTTTCCACAGGCACGACAGAGACCGCGTTCAAATGAGAAGGCTTCGCTCTTTACATTCGTCGGTTGCTCATCTTTGGCGCACTCATACTTTGCGACAGCGTCACTCCCCGTATTTCATAGTCACACCGCGTCTGTCTAGGCTCTGTTACGGCTCAGAATGATATTCTGTGTGGATGTGAAAATTTTTATAGTTTCCCCAGGCCAGACCCAGAATGGAATTTAAGGAGAGCTAATATGCAATACCTGGACTGGAGTGACAATCTGGAAGAAAAGCCGATACTGCATGTAGCATGGGCACACCACCGAGCTAACTCCACACACCACGTGAGCTGGAGGACTAAGGTGCTGATGCAGCATAGTGACCTCATGGAGCAGGAATCATAATGTCATTCCGTTGACCATGCACACTGAACCAACAATGCTTAAATTGTACACAAGAATGGCTTTCAGCACACAGATACTGCAAAAATAACTGAACTGAAAGCCTTAAGAGTGGAGTTGGGACATGGTAGCATAGTAAAGAGCGCTGACAGATTCAGAAACCTCGGTCATTCTTGCCACATAATAATGACTTCGGCGTAGTCCAACCAATACAAGTAGTGTGACTTTCACAGATTAGCTCTCAGTTACAGCTAACCAGGCCTCAGGTGGAACCTACGTGGTGCAGTAAGTGAACCTTTTGTTGACCTTTTCGTGTTTCTTTTGTTTATGGTCATGGCGGGGCGTCATGATTGTCACATGAACATGAAAAGTGGTCCGCTAAAGGACTACGACCTACGATGCTACAGTCAGCCTATCCTGAAGGAAATTCCTGTAGTGGGCCGCTGCTGCCTCGCTTCCCTATTCGTTAATGAGAAGAATTGGGTACCTCCTATCACCAGGCTCCCTGAAGACCGAGCTAATGGTAATTGGTGAGCTGATGAACTACCATGAACCCGGTACGGCGCAGTAGGTATCGCCTTCTGATTTGTTTCTACAAGTAGACATCGGTGTCACTGGCCATTCTCTCTTTGAGGGGCTGTGACATAACATTTGTGACTACTGCCTCCTCGTGCAAGAGCTACTAGCTCTATGTTTGAGGCAGTCTACGATGTCAACGAGAGTGCCATGGTAACTTGTTGGCTTCTAGAAGCAGTGCCGGCAACTCCAACGAAGCTGTGGCTAGTTCATTGTGACATCATGGAGCATTGACTATGCACTTCGATCACTGTTGCAGCCAAGAGTGTGAGACGTGTTGGCATCAGTGCATAATGGTTTGGCCAGCATCCTACTCTTCGCCTAGCTGCTGGGGGCTGTAAAATAAGATAATTTTGTAGCCACGGGAAATAACTGCATATTTTGAAAACAGTGTCACATTAGCACCTTCGGGAGTTTGATTGATCCTCACTACCGCACTCTGCTCCACGACATCCTGGCCACATAGAGGCCATCGCTCCCGCCCTCTGTGCGTGTGTCAGCAAATGGTTGTCAGCAATAGATACCACACCCACACGTCTGCAACATCAGTAGCCGATGTCATCTCTCTGGCTCGTCCTTCAACTCGTCCACTACAGTTTGCAGTTCGCTACTATGTGGTGCAGTGAGTGACTCTTTTGTTGGTCTTAACGTGAATCCTTTGTGTACAGCCATGGTAGGGCGTCCTGATTATCTGATGAACTTGAAAGTATCATTTGTTAGATGTCAAGAGCCTGCAAACTTGTCACAGTTCTGTAGCAGTTTGTAAATATATTTACGGCTGGCGGTTGCCGAAATTGTAATCTGTCTGGATATGAGTTTCTGTGTCAGTTATATGTAGCACATATAGTTGGTTTGGTCACAAGGAACAGCGGTGCCCAAAATGCCACTGGGCATTAATATTATTTGTGTTTTGTGTGTGCATTGTAGGTACAGTTTCCTCATTTATTCTTGTATAATGGCAGATGGAGGTTACACAAATGCTAGAAACACGTGAGACGACTTTACATGAGACAGTTAAAGCCTTTAAAAGGCAGACTGATGAGCTGCTGGGAACTACAGCCAAACAGAAAGAGTTGAATGATGCATTACTAAAGAAAATAGCGGTGTTGGAAGCCTTTAGTGGGCAGTTACGGTCTAATCCGGAGTGAGGCAAAAGTTTTATTAAATATTCCCGTTCTTTCCATTGGTCCCACAGCAGTTAATCTAATGACTCCTTTTTCAGGGAAAACCGCAGAAGATACGTGCATATTTACTGGCGATATAGAGTTTCCAATGTGGAGAAGGAAACTTTAGCAGTTACCAAAGGAATTTTTTATTTGCGTTGTCATTTGTATGTCAAAAGCTTAAAGCAGAGATGTATCACATTATATTGAAGTGGTTGTAAGGGTTGCAAGACCATTTCAGTGGACTGACATGGTGGGCACTAAAACTGAGTGAATATTATTGTGAGGTAGTACACAAACTAGGGGAAAAGCATAGTAATGCCAATAGTTTAAGCAGGAAAATGGAGTTTTACAAGCACTGAGCAAGAACATTGCTGAATGGTAGAGAGCACAGGCAGCTGGTGCTGACTGTCAGGCATTAAGATTGCAGCTGCAGTTCAAGATGCATAAAGGCTTATTGCGGAGAACAATGAAGTGTGAACCACATGTGGTTGTACCTATGGTCCTCAGGGTGAAGTTCTGAAACAAGTGCATGACTATATATTGGCAGGTCATGGATGTCATAGAGTAACTGTCTGATGGGTGGCTGAAAAATTTTTGGTGGAGAACTAGGAAACAAGATGTTGAGACACATGATAGGAACTGTGTACCTTGTGCACAATGAGCTGATCTTACTTCTGACACATTCCATTACAGACACTCCCAGGCAAGTGTCTAAACCATCAGAAATGATAGGACTGGATATTTTAGAGCCATTTAATAGAACACCAGCAGGTAAATGGTGCATACTGACCACAATGCACCATTTTCCACAGTTTGTAGTGATTATTGCAATTCCTGACCAGCAAGCCAGTATTGTAGCACAAGCAATGGAGAATAATTGGATGCTCACATTTGATGTTCCAGATAATATAATCATGGATCCGAGCACTAATGTTATGTCCAATGTAATGGAACAGTTGTGTTGACTGCCTCACATTCACAAGCCTCAAACAAATCCTTTTCACCCTGCAGCAAATGGGAGCATGGAAAGGGTACATCACATGATTCCTATTATATTAAGCTGTTATTGGAACAGTAACCACAGCTGGGATGTGTGGCTTCAGTATTCCACCGCAACATGCAGTTCTAAAGTTATACAGCTACTGGCCTTTCAACGTATGAAGTAATATATGACAGCGAAATGCCTTCACCTTGTGAAGTAATAAAACCGAGCCTTGGAACCAATGACTAACCCACAACGAAGTTTGCAAAAAGGTTGTGCAATGTTTTGCAGAAAGTAAAACGAGCAAACACAAAAGCTTTAGACCATCAAGAATTGATGGGACAACATGTGCGGAAATTGCCACTATATAGGATTGGTAAATGGGTTTTGGTAACAAATTCATACACACTCAAGACCAAAATGAATAAATTCCTAACCTGATACTAGGGACCACACCAAGTGGAGGAAAAGACATCGTCTGTCAATGTTAACATACAAATAGCGGCAAAGCTTCCATTGTTCATGTGGAGCGTTCTCAGCCCACAGAGGTTCTGTTAATGCTTTGCCATAAGTTCCATCATCATATTCACTACAGAAAGCTATCTACAGTGGTCAAACAAGGAACTCCTAGTAACGATCAAGGTGCACACAGGATGACTTATCCACTGGACTGTGTCAATAAGTAGGGACATGACCAAATTTTTCTGTTATTTATGAGAGTTAGTGATTGCCTTTGTTCTGGATTATTAAAGATTATTACGAATTTTTGGCTGTGGTATGCAATGTGTACTCTGTGGGGGAGTTGTTTTTCTCTTCATGTTTTGTTAGTAAACCATGTCAGTGGGTAGAACAGAAGTTAATTTATTATATATTATAACTGTGCTGTTGTACTGTGTAACTCGCCTTTCATGGGCATCCATGAGGAATGTCACAATCCTGATGATTCGACACTTTGTCAGAAGGGGAGTAGCGACTGTATTGAAGAACCAGCCTCTCAAGTCTGGAGTACACTCCAAGCAATCGGATGTCTTATTGACTGATCATCAGTGAACGCTTCAGAACGTGGGAAGTGAGGAATGAAGTGCATAGGTAACAAGACACATTTTTAGAGCTGCATAAGGAAGTGCAGAAAGGAGGAGAGCTGACGGAAGTGCAAGGTGAGTACCAAGGATCGCAACTCTCATATGAGACGCTAAAGAGGCAGCTGAAGGAAGTGATTGATTTGGCACCACGAGCACTAGTACATAGAAAGAAGGGATGGGTAAAAGCAGAAACTGCTAAAAACAGTGTCTGGCACAGCCAACAGTGAGGACATTCGGAACCTGAACGACAAAGGAGCACAGATACTAGCAGTAGTGATGCAACTAAATCCATGGTAGAATGGCATACCACCCATTTGTCGAACCTAGAGAAAAGTGTATTGAATAAAACCACGGATTTAGCACAGTTTATGCAGGGAACAGATCAAACTATGAACTGCGATCTAGAAAAAGTACAAAATCAAATGAATGCACGAGATGGGAGAATGGTTGTAGCTAGATCATTACGAACACCAACGGACAGTCTGAATGATGGAAGGATGGAAGTGACTACATTGAAAGAAGCTGTTTATCTTGCTGTAAATGGGCGACTGAGTTCTATGTTGTTGCCTCCACAGAAATTCCTAGCCAGACTACACAGAGTGCAGAAAGAATTTACATCATAGTTACAGTGTAATAATGAAACCTACTGAAGGAGCTTGACACTATTATACCATGCCAACAGCTGAAATTAATACTAATGGAGCAAGGTTATAAGTGCTAATTTGATTCCCAATAGCCGGCATGAGCGTACAGTACCAGTGCTTCACCATACACCACTATTCAGTAAAGCGGAAAACTATAGAAAAATAGGTTCAGGTACAAACCCAGAGGTATTAGTAACTTCGAACAAGGAGAAGCCCAAGGCCTAATGTCGTTGGAAGACTTACAGGAACGTCCAGGGAAAAGCATTACAATCTGCCCAACTTGAATGGTTCAGAATGGCACACAGGCATACGAGGTACAGTTGCTTCTGGGGAAAGCAGAAGCAACTGAATGTAAGAAGGAAGTATTAGTTCCACACTCTCGTTTCCAGAGAGTTGGCATACACCGAGTCTATTCTGTTTTTTCGCTAGAAGTAGCGAAAATAAATCGTTACGAAAAAGGAAAGCAAAAAGTCATGAAAAGATTGGAATTTAGGACAGTGCAATGCTAATAAATGGTACAACTTGCAAAAAAGAGGGCACGATGTCTTACCTCCCAGCTATGGTCACTGGTATGACTATACTCAAGTGGATACAATCTATGTTGTACTGGCCAGAAAAGACATTAGAAGTACTGCCGACCCAGAACCTAACTTCCCTGAACAATACCCAGAACCTGGACCTTCTGCATTAACTAGATGAACTTGTAGCGGCGTAAAAGGGACGAATCACAGCACAGAAAATGCTTCAACATGCAGAACAATATCACGAAAAACGGTCATAATATTATGACTTCCAGTGTTGTAATGGCTCTGATGACGATGTGTAATCTACTTCTGTTTCGAACGAAAATCTGAACATCACTATGAGTTACCTGTACACCAATTACGCATTGATTCGTTTACCAATAGAATTAAGAGCGAATTAATGAGATTAAGATCAATAATTATGTATTACATTGATAAATTGGAATTTAAATGGATTAAATGTCGTACTAGTTCATAAGAGATGAATTTGATATACGTTAAAAGGATAAGTTCAGCGGGCTAAACTTGCTGTAAGATTAATTGTTAAACACAGCTCGATGGTAGCATGATTATAACTACAAAATACAGTACATAATTGTTGATATAAAGCATGTTTGACGAGATTGTCCCAGGGATACTCTGACTAAGATATTCAGCACTAATTTTCTAAAAGACAAGGAAGTGTTATGCCTCAGAATGACAGTCCAGGCAGTTGTCAAAATTTTTAAAGTTTCCCCAGCCAGTTCCAGAGCCAGAGTGGACGTCAAAACAGGCTAATATGCAATATCTTGATTGGAGTGACCACCCAGATGAACAGCCAATACTGCGTGTAGCTAAATGCCCTACAGCTCCCAAGCTGGAGGGCAAAGTTGCCGATGCAGCAGGGAGACCTCATGAACAAGGGACCACAATGACATCCATCCACCTCGCACTGTGAAGCAACAGCGCCTAAGTTGTATGCAAGAACAACTTCCGGCACACGGTTACTACAAAAACAACTGACTGGAATACGGAAGAGTGGAAATGGGACACTGTGACATCGTTCAGAGTGCTGATAGGTTCAGAAACCTAGAGCACATTTGATCATTCATGACACACAATAATGTCATCAGCGTAGATTGACCAGTACAAATACCCTGAATTCTGTATCTTAGTTCTCAGTAGCAGATAACCAGGCCCAAGATGGGACATGTGATGCTCCATTTTTTGTCCACCTAAAGGACTATGATCTATGATGCAACAGCCAGCCTATCCTGAAGGACGTAGCTACAGGGGGCTGCTGACAACTCGCTTTTACCTATGTTGATGAGAAGACTTGGGTGCCTCCTACCACCAGGCCACTGGAGACCTAGCTGAGCTTCTAAACTACCACTACCCCGGTGAGTGCATTAGCAGCCACCACCCAATCAGCTTATATGAGTAGACATTGGCATCACTGGCACTCTAACTGAGGGGGGTCACGATGTAACACTTCATGACTACGGCCACCTCGTACATATTGTTGGCTGTCTATCAGGGGTGCAGTCAGTGGTGTCCTGGTAACCTGTTGGCCACTAAATGCAGTGTCACCAATACCGACTGAGTTGTGGCTAGCTGAGTGATGTTACTGGGTGCTGAGTATGTACCTCGCTCACTCAGGCAGCTGAGACTACAAGATGAGCTGGTGTCAGTGCATACCAGCAAGGTCAGCATCTTTCTGCTAGCCTGGCTACTAGCAGCCTTTATAATGAGACTATTCAGTGCATCTATTTTTGTCACTTATTGGAAAATATGACACTCTTATCAAATTGATTACACCTTCCAATGGAGTCAACATCATAAATTTGAATTTATTTTAGTTCTGATAACGTAACTAACATTTTCTTAAAATGATGTCACCTTGCTTTCAGCTGTCACTAAGCCATGTCTCCGCAATATCCTTCCTTCCAGGAGTGCTAGTTCTGCAAGGTTCGCAGGAGGGCTTCTGTGAAGTTTGGAAGGTAGGAGGCGAGGTACTGGCGGAATTAAAGCTGTGAGGACGGAGCGTGAGTCATACTTGGGTAGCTCAGTCGGTAGAGCACTTGCCCGCGAAAGGCAAAGGTCCCGAGTTCGAGTCTCGGTCCGGCACACAGTTTTAATCTGCCAGGAAGTTTTGTTAGTGTTTTATTTTATGATTGTAATTGAGGCATTGAACCATTTTCAGACACATACAAAACATAATATAAAGTAATGACAACAATGTAAAGTGAGATTAACAGCACATACAACAAATTTTGTAATTTGTTGACATCCATATACTTACAAGATTTTGACGTATAGACTTACTTTAGGCAGATATAACAAAGTAATAAGCACATCAAAGAACAAATAGTCAGCGATATTAGGCATATTCCATTTTATGTACTGCAGTTTTGAGTGGATTGTATACAGGGTGATTTTTTCCACTGCAAACAAACTCTAGGTACTGACCGACGAGAGACTGTCGTCGTGGTCTTCAGTCCAGAGACTGGTTTGATGCAGCTCCCCATGCTACTCTATCTTGTGCAAGCTTCTTCATCTCCCAATACCTACTGCAACCTACATCCTTCTGAATCTGCTTAGTGTATTCATCTCTTGGTCTCCCTCTACAATTTTTACCCTCCATGCTGCCCTCCAGTCTAAATTGGTGATTCCTTGATGCCTCAAAACATGTCCTACCAACCGATCCCTTCTTCTAGTCAAGTTGTGCCACAAACTCCTCTTCTCCCCAATTTTATTCAATACCTCCTCATTAGTTATGTGATCTACCCATCTAATCTTCAGCATTATTCTGTAGCACCACATTTCGAAAGCTTCTATTCTCTTCTTGTCCAAGCTATTTATCGTTCACGTTTCACTTCCATACATGGCTACACTCCATACAAATACTCTCAGAAACGAATTCCTGACACTTAAATCTATACTCGATGTTAACAAATTTCTCTTCTTCAGAAACGCTTTCCTTGTCATTGCCAGTCTACGTTTTATATCCTCTCTACTTCGACCATCATCAGTTATTTTGCTCCCCAAATAGCAAAACTCCTTTACTACTTTAAGTGTCTCATTTCCTAATCTAATTCGATCAGCATCACCCGACTTAATTCGACTACGTTCCATTATCCTCGTTTTGCTTTTGTTGGTGTTCGTCTTATATCCTCCTTTCTAGACACTGTCCATTTCGTTCACCTGCTCTTTCAGGTCCTTTGCTGTCTCTGACAGAATTACAACGTCGTTAGTGAGCCTCAAAGTTTTTATATCTTCTCCATGGATTTTAGTTCCTATTCCGAATTTTTCTTTTGTTTCCTTTACTGCTTGCTCAATATACAGATTGAATAGCATCGGGGAGAGGCTACAACCCTGTCTCACTCCCTTCCCAACCACTGCTTTCCTTTCAAGCCCCTCGACTCTTGTAACTGCCTTTCGCTCCCTGTATTTTACCCCTGCCACCTCCAGAATTTGAATGAGAGTACTCCAATGAACATTGTCAAAAGCTTTCTCTAAGTCTACAAATGCTAGAAACGTAGGTTTACCTTTCCTTAAACTATCTTCTAAGATAAGTCGTAGGGTCAGTATTGCTTTACGTGTTCCAGTATTTCTCAGGAATCCAAACTGATCTTCCCCAAGCTCGGCTTCTACCAGTTTTTCCATTCGTCTGTAAAGAATACGCGTTAGTATTTTGCAGCTGTGTCTTATTAAACGAATAGTTCGGTAATTTTCACATCTGTCAACACCTGCTTTCTTTGCGATTGGAATTCTTATATTCTTCATCAAGTCTGAGGGTATTTTGCCTGTTTCATACATCTTGCTCACCAGATGGTAGAGTTTTGTTAGGGCTGGCTCTCCCAAGGCTGTCAATAGTTTTAATGGAATGTTGTTTACTCCCGGGGCCTTGTTTCGACTTATGTCTTTCAGTGCTCTGTCAAACTCTTCACGCAGTATCATATCTCCCATTTCATCTTCATCTACATCCTCTTCCATTTCCATAATATTGCCCTCAAGTACATCGCCCTTGTATAGACCCTCTATATACTCCTTCCATCTTTCTGATTTCCCTTCTTTGCTTAGAGCTCGGTTTCCATCTGAGCTCTTGATATTCATACAAGTGGTTCTCATTTCTCCAGTTGTGTCTTTAATTTTCCTGTAGGCAGTAACTATCTTGCTCCTAGTGAGATATGCCTCTACATCCTTACATTTGTCCTCTAGCCTTCCCCTCTTAGCCATTTTGCGCTTCCTGTCGATCTCATTTTTGAGACGTTTGCATTCCTCTTTGCCTGCTGCATTTACTGCATTTTTATATTTCTCCTTTCATCAATTAAATAAAATATACCGTCTGTTACCCAAGGATTTCTACCAGACCTCGTCTTTTTACCTACTTGATCCTCCGCTGCCTTCACTACTTCATCCCTCACAGCTACCCATTCTTCTTCTACTATATTTCTTTCCCCCATTCCTGTCAGTCGTTCCCTAATGCCCTCCCTGAAACTCTCTACAACCTCTGGTTCTGTCAGTTTATCCATCTCCTGAAATTCTCACATTTTTGCAGTTTCTTAAGTTTTAATCTACAGTTCATAGTCAACAGACTGTGGACATACTCCACATCTGCCCCTGGCAATGTCTTAAAATTTAAAACCTGGTTCCTAAATCTCTGTCCTACCATTATATAATCTATCTGAAACATGCCAGTATCTCCAGGCATCATCCGTGTATACAACCTTCTTTCATGATTCTTGAACCAAGTGTTAGCTATGATTAAGTTATGCTCTGTGCAAAATTCTACCAGGCGTCTTCCTCTTTCGTTTCTTACCCCCCATTCCCTATTCACCTACTACGTTTCCTTCTCTTCCTTTTCCTACTATCGAATTCCAGTCACCCATGACTATTAAATTTTCGTCTCCCTTCACTATCTGAATAATTTCTTTTATTTCATCATACATTTCATCAATCTCTTCGTCATCTGCAGAGCTAGTTGGCATATAAACTTGTACTACTGTGTTAGGTGTGGGCTTCGTGTCTGTCTTGGCCACAATAATGCATTCACTATGCTGTTTGTAGTAGCTTACCCGCACTCCTATTTTTTTATTCATTATTAAACCTACTCCTGCATTACCCCAATTTGATTTTGTATTTATAACCCTGTATTCACCTGACCAGAAGTCTTGTTCCTCCTACCACCGAACTTCATTAATTCCCACTATATCCAACTTTATCCTATCCATTTCCCTTTTTAAATTTTCTAACCTACCTTCCCGGTTAAGAGATCTGATATTCCACGCTCCGATATGTAGAACGTCGGTTTTCTTTCTCCTGATAACGACGTCCTCCTGAGTAGTCCCCGCCCGGAGATCCAAATGGGGGACTATTTTACCTCCGCAATATTTTACCCAAGAGGACGCCATCGTCATTTAACCATACAGTAAAGCTGCATGGCCTCGGGAAAAATTACGGCTGTAGTTTCCCCTTGCTTTCAGCCATTCGCAATACCAGCACAGCAAGGACATTTTGGTTAATGTTACAAGGTCCAAGGCCATTTTGGTTAATGTTTCAAGGCCAGATCAGTCAATCACCCAAACTGTTGTCCCTGCAACTACTGAAAAGGCTGCTGTCCGTCTTCAGGAACCACACATTTGTCTGGCCTCTCACCAGATACCCGTCCATTGTGGTTGGACCTACAGTATGGCTATCTGTATCGCTGAGGCACGCAAGCCTTCCCACCAATGGCAAGGTCCATGGTTCATGGGGAGGGCGATGAGAGGATACGGAACGAGAAGGGTCTAATGAACATATGTCTGGAAATACATGGCTTCCATGCTAGAGACCATTTATTCAATCATACTTTGTTAAATAGACTGTGTTCTAATACATGCTGTACCATGCAGCCATAGTTACAGCATGCACAGTTTCATCCTAGAATTTTCGTATTCGAATCGAGAGCTTGCTGACATGGTGTTTACTTACGGGGAGGCAAATGGCAGCAGGCGGTGGGCAGCAAGGTTGTATGATTAGACGTATCCTCGCCAACAACAACCACAGCATTCATTGTTTGCAACAGTACTTCACCGTTTGTCTGTGACAACGCTGTTTCAGGAAACAAAAAATCATGAAGGATGTACCCGAAATGTTCAGACACCAGACTTGGAGTAAAATGTGATTAACACTGTGGAAGGGAACCGCTGTGTCAGTGCAAGGCAGTTGGCCTGTCAGTACAGGGTAAGCCAAGCGACCACGTGGAACATTCTCCATGGCAATTGTTTCTACCCTTATCACTTACAGGGTGTGCAGGGGTCACCAGTGACAGAATTTCCACATAGGGAACAGTTTTTTCATGGTTTCTTCACCAGGCAACCACGATTCCAGGATCTGTATCACCCATCACAGATGGGGCCACCTTTACACAGAGTGGTATCTGTAATTTTCATAACAGTCGTCTGTGGGATAGTATGCAGAAACCTCAAGGTATGGTGACAGCGAATCATCAGCATCACTGCTGACAGAATGTTTTGGTGGGGATAACCAGCCACAGTATTTTGGGACCAGTCTTCCTTTCGCAACGGTTAACAAGCCAGAACTATCAGCGTTTCTGCAGGTGATTTTGCCTCCCCTGCTGGAAGAAGTGCCAGTGAAGATTCGAAGGTTTATGTGGCTGCCACATGACGCTGCTTCAGGCCACCGCCATTAACATCAGGAAGCATCTCAATCCTGTCTTCCTTGGTCAGGGGGTCGTACAAGGCCGTCCAGTTGCATGGCCTGCTCGTTCACTGGATCTCAACCCTTGTGATTTCTGGTTATGCGGCCATCTCAGAAGTGTCATGTATGCAGAGCCCATTCCAAATATGAAGACACCGGAGCAGTGTATTTATGCTGCGCTTGACACTGTCCAGAGCAGCCTGGCCAATGTGAACATGTGAGACAGAACACACTTTGGCACGTACACACATGCGTTGAGGCACTTGGAAACCAGTTTCAATACATACTGTAACTGTGGCTGCATGGTACAGTACAAGTTAGACTGCAGTCTCTGTAACAATGTATCATTGAATAAATGGTCTCTAGCATGGAAACCATGCGTTTCCGGACATAAGTTCATTAGAT
Source organism: Schistocerca piceifrons (assembly GCF_021461385.2). Classification (NCBI taxonomy): domain Eukaryota; kingdom Metazoa; phylum Arthropoda; class Insecta; order Orthoptera; family Acrididae; genus Schistocerca; species Schistocerca piceifrons. The sequence goes on along the minus strand of NC_060142.1, from coordinate 420,860,035 downwards.
ATTTTTTGTTCTGCATCTTCGCATTGATCGGTCCCCAGATTTTTTACACGGTGAGAAAAATCACCCTGTATACCACACATCTAAAAGTGTGCACTTCTAATACATTAGTGTAAATGTCTGAAACAGTTGATAATTATTTTTATTTTTAAGGTCTGTTTGTTCACTGAGTATTTATTGTGGTTGTTCTTTGAAGTGGCTATAAATTTCCGTTTCTTATTGATCTTCCATTAATCTGCCTTCTTTTACCTTGTATAGTACCTTCAAAATATTTCTCGATGCTGATGTTATGATTGGAATTTCTTAGATGTGCATTAAATGAAGATTTACAGTTCCCGTTTATGTTTGTGTGCTCTCTGAGTTCAGTGCAGAAACATCTACCGATGTGCCCCACGCAGAAATTTTCATATTCACCACGGCCGGTTTTATAAATCCCCGATTGTCTAAATGGTTTTGTTTCGTGGGCTGTGTGTGTGATTACTGTCCCTACTTTGTTGTTCGTGCAGAACTTGATTTGTACACTATTTTTACGAAAATAAGCGCTAATCTGACTGACATGGCAGCATGATAAGGTAAAGCAATGTGTTTCGTTTTTTCTGGCTCTGCTTCTTTTATTAGTGTTATTTTTCTATCAACATTGTTGCTTTTTATGTAATTTTTTAGTATACGTTTAGTCTACTATTTCAGCACTGTAGCTGTTATTTGTTGCTATATGCTTTAGTAAACACAACTATACGTATGAATGGCAATGAACTACAAAACTGATCGTATATACTATTAATCGCACTTCATATTGTTTTAATTACATTGTATAATGTTTTGTAGATGATTGAAAATGGCTTAATGCAGAAACTGAAATCATAAAATAAAATACTAACAGCTGAAAGCAATATGATATCATTCAAAAAGTTTATAGGCGCTGTGGACCCATGTTACAAGAAACAAATGACTAATGTACCTTTATACTTTTATAAACAGAAATAAAACATGAAATTAACATGACATTTATCTTTTAGAAAACGATTATTTTTCTTACTTCCAATTTAGTTGAAAATTGTGATCACATCTGAAATTATTAATGTCATTTGTTAATTTATTGTAAATAATAATTTGATAATATTTGCAAAAGAACTTACTAATTGAATATTAATGTGTTTGGAGTAAAACCGGTACTGTGTAACAGCACTATACTGTCGCGTCTTGCATCTTTGTATACTTGTCGTTTCAGTAACTGTTGTGGGAGTCTGTTGTTATCATGGCATGAGTACGTTGTTGTCTGTTCACGTAAGGAGTTGACTGTAGTAAATGAAAGGAATGTTGAAGAAACTTAATTTTGCAGTATTCAAATGTCAAACACAAAATTTAATCAATGCACCCATACATAAATGTACTGTTTTCAGCGAGCTGTCTTCGAAGAGCCGTATTACCGACGAGCCATTGTTTCATTTATTATTTCGAACTTGCTTCTCACTCCTAATGGTTGCACTGTACTAGCGTAGGAATTGATAAAAAAAATACATTTGTCTCTCAATTTCGATCACTGAACTATGTTTCTAACTAACAGAGGGGAGGTTTGTAATGCCCTGAAGGAAGACAGCGGTATATCCACGAATAATAAATGTGTAATCTCATAACATCTCGTCAGCGCCTTCGGGCGTTCGACGGTGCCCCACCACTGATGTCTACTTCATGCCATCCTGGCAACATAGAGGCCTTAGCTCAGGCCCTCTGGAACTCACGTGCAATTTCAATACGGTGACTATGCTTCACGTATGCCCTTAGCGACAGTAAGGAACACGCATCCCAAACGAACTGTAGATTTGTGGATTTCCAGAAATTTAGAGACACCATTAACATTGAGCATCTCACAGTGTCCATTACATTGCGCACATCCCCTGACTGAATTTATAAAAAGTTCCAGTTTAACTGTTAATAAGCTGTATACTATTGCCCTCTTCTTTCCTAAAGACTTGAAACCCGTTACAGTATCAAATGCGAATTGCCAAACAGTACCCTCTAATTATGCGCACCTTACGAAATATCAAAAGTGTTCACTTTATCTAAAAAATTTCGACTTCAATTATTCATAAATTAATGCAGTCCAGTCATTTGTACTTTCATACACTTCAAGTAGGCGCATGATTCGGTTGGCCGATAGCAATTTTAGACACCTCAGAAGCGCAGGGGACTAGAGCCAAAGACCATGAGCCTCATAAAGCAAACACTCATGGACACAAAGCTCAAAGTAAAGTTTGAGGGGTAAGTATCAGAGCCCTTTGCGAATAGAAAAAAATTATTTGCCAAGTAGATAGACTATCGCCACACGTCTCTTCAATCTCATCCTAGATAAAATACTGGGATGAAGAATTAAAACACCGAAATCACCGGAAGCTTATACAACTTGGACGAACAAACGACGACATTAAAATCTATTGCTTACCTTTCGCAGACGATTTAGCAATGCCAGCGGACAGTGAAATCATACTAAAGAAACTGACAGAAATTCTCAAAGAATGTGCTGAGAAAGTTGCCCAACAAATCACTTCAGAAGGGTCGTACACGTCAAGAATATCAATGAGATCAACGTAGCCAGAAAAGGAAGCACAGAGAATTCGATCACAGAAACTCAAAAGAGCGTATGGAAGAAGGCATGACGTCTATAACAAAATGTGCATGTCCACACACACACAACGGCTGTTACTTACAACACGGTGATCGAACCTGAAGAGCCGTGGCAGAGTGAAACTTTAATTCTCAACAGAAAAGGTGACCTGGAAGACACCCTGAAGGAAAAACAAAGGTTTACGAGGAAAATTCCTGATCCAGAAAAAGACGGAGGACGGATGCAAAGGAAACCTTATAAAGCAGCAGAGAAATTATGAAACCTGAAAGCAGACAGTAGACGAAGTTTAAAATATTATGGACCTGTTCAAAGTCTCCCAACAATAAGACTTGTATACAAGACTGGGAAATATATATAGGACAACTAAAGAATATACCACAGGTACAACCAGTTGAAAAGAATCTCGCAGTGAAAATAGTAAATAGGAATCTGTCAGTCAAAGGGTAAACTGTTGATTAGTACAGCCAGAGACGGAGGTTCCCAAAAAATCAGGAACCAAATGACCTGAATAAAGAAAAATGGCCCACGGAGAGAGAATGAGAACCGTGTGGAAGACCACGAAAACGAATTCAAAAACATTGCTTCATTCAAGAGGCCCCATACGCAATCAGTAATGATAATGTGGACCTTAATACAAAGTAACAAGTAAGACATTTCAAGGATGTGCAACATGCTTCACGTCAGCGATTGACACAGAAAGGCAGGGTTACAGCGTAGTCTGTAGTAGGGTAGTATCTCCTTGCAGAGTTGATCATCACAAAGCGCCTGGAAGGGACAAAACCTCATTTGCTGCCAACACCTGGTAGATCTGGATGCGCAGAATGTTTTCCAACCTAGGAAAAGTTCTGATATGACATGCGCTATAGACAGCAGAGTGTTGCTGTAGCTAAGACAAAGCCCTAATCTTCAGGAGCAAAGGATTGCAGACTGACGGCCGGAAACCTGATTTCGATTTCCTATACTTACTGGGGTCGAGGTTTTCCGATCGCAGTTGTGATCTACCGTATTCACAAAAACCGAACACTATCTACTTCCTCTATTTGACTGACAAATACATCATTTTTTATAGTTTGTAGAGTATGAAGAAATGTAATTGAACTTGAATTATCTCTTGATGTTTTCAAGTAGTTCATTAATTGTATTTTTAATAAAAGGATTGGTACGTTTTATTCCCATACTACTATCATCTGTAAAAAGGACGGCAGTTGCACCTTTAGACAATACAACTGAAAGAATGTTCATGTATATCTAAAATAAAGAGGACCCAAAATAACATCATGCGATATATCATGTCTTATTACTTAATATTCACAGTCTTACTGCTATGCGATCTACGCAGAACTGATATGTACTGCTTTCTACCATGCAGACTACACAAAACTCATGAAACTGCTTTGTCTACTAATCTGCAATAATTTAGCGTCTACATGATGATATCACGGCTCACTTAGACCAAAGCAGTCACCGAATATAACCATTGGTGATAGTATCTGAGTTTTTTATTCTACGAGGGTTGGGACTTTAATAGTGGCAGCTATTTATTTACAGCTCGTACAAAACAGATACGTGTTTCAAAGTTTTACTGACGTTCAAAATAGTCACCAGCATTGTGCATAATGCGTTGCCAGAGATGTGTAAATCGTAAGATACTCTTAGCAGTGCCAGATGTGTTGACAGTTCGAGCGGCGCGATCTATTGCCCGACGATTTGTAGCAGTTCTGAAGCAAATGCCGTGAAGTGTTTGCTTCAGTTTAGAAATCGAGTTGAACTCACGAGGGCTTAAGTCAGGGGAATGCAGTAGGTGGTATAGCACTTAGCAGCCCCATCAGTCAAACAAATCACTAACAGCTTGCACTGTATGTGTTTGATCATTGTCCTGCAAAATGATGGTCAGGTCCTGCAGAAAGTGTCATAACTTATGTCTCTAAGATGTTCGTAAGTTGTGTTCCAAAAATGAACTGCATAGAGACAGAAGTGATGACACTTTCTGCAGGACCTGACCATCGTTTTGCAGGACAATGATCAAGCACGTACACTGCAAGCTGTTAGTGATTTGTTTGGCTGATGGGGCTGCTAAGTGCTATACCACCTACTGCACTCCCCTGACTGAAGCCCTCTTGAGTGCAACTCGATTTCTAAACTGAAGGAAACACTTCACGGCATTTGCTTCAGAACTGCTACAAATTCGTCGGGCAATAGACTGCGCCGCTCGAACTGTCAACACAACTGGCACTGCTAAGAGTATCCTTCGACTTCCACATCGCTGGCAACGGGTTATACACAATGCTGGTGACTATTTTGAACGTCAGTAAAACATTGAAACACGTATCTGTTTTGTACGAGCTTTAAATAAATAGTTGCCACTATTAAAGTTCCAACCCTCGTATTACATCATCCGCCAAGATAAACACATAGTGTTAACTTAGCGGTCCTTTTTGGAAACCAAACTGTTTGCTAACGATAATGTAGTCTAATGGCAACTTTCGTCCATTTAGAAACAATAAGATGAATTCTTACGACATGATTCAATGTTTAGATTCTGTCTCCACCCATAAGTTGACATGAGAAAAGTGTGGCTGTAAACTTCTGCACGCTGAAGTATTGTCTAACTTCAAAAATCATTATTATTCCTGTTAATACCATTAAAAGAATCTGCTATAATGAGAGACGACTACAAAGATATGAGACTACCTTAATGATGCTGCTGCATGCCCTCGGGAGAAATTACGGCAGTAGTTTCCCCTTGCTTTCAGCCGTTCGCAGTACCAGCACAGCAAGGTTGTTTTGGTTAGTGTTACAAGGCCAGATCAGTCAATCATCAAGACTGTTGCTCCTGCAATTACCTAAGAGGCTGCTGCCCCTCTTCAGGAACCACACGTTTGCCCGGCCTCTCAACAGATACCCCTCCATTGTGGTTGCACCTACGGTACGGCTATCTGTATCGTTGAGGCACGCAAGCCTCCCCACCAACGGCTAGGTGCATGGTTCATGGGGGTGGGGGGAGGGGCTTTAATGATGCAACAAGCTAAAATTTACTTGTGGTAGAGAAGAATCTGGATTTCATGTGCAGCGGAATGAGGGAACTCTAAGGAAATACAATTCAAGGAAAAAATCGCCAAATGGTATTTGTTACCAACTGGTATTTGTCAACTGTAGATTCAGGCCCGGGCAGCTTTGGGAGATAAACAGTTCCATGGTGCAGGATAGTTTGTTTTCAGAAAAATACGACATATTAATCTAAGTTTCACTAAACAGTTGGTTTTACATGACGTTCCATACCTTTTTTTTATTGTAAATTTTAAGCCACCTTTTCCCTCTCATTTGGAGAAACGATTTAAATATGCGTTACCGTTGGCATGTGTAGTAAGAAAACCAGCAGAACAGTAGAGGCACAGATGATGTGCCTGTAGCGATCTCTGAGATAGCCTAGATGAACTGACTGATAGTGTGCCCCCATAAACAGTGCTTTCCCTAAATATAAAAAGCATCTTTGACTCTAACATAGTAAGTCATTATAAGTCAACTGTGAATATTACAGTATCTATTTCACTTAAACCATAAGTCCTGGAAGCGAATGGAATTCACAGATGAGAATCTAGTTAACTATATTAAATAATATGAATGCTATGTAATATCTGACTATGGTGCAGTTTTAGTGTAGTCATGCAATCTACGTAATCAAGTCTTTGCAAACTGTTCTTGTTTTAACAATGCTCAACAATAACTTAGGAAGAGCACTATAGTATGCATAGATTTAGATGTATGTGATAAGTTCTGAACTACTGTGTAAATATAAATGCGTACTTTTTCTCACTTTTTCACCTACTTCAGGACCATCTCAATTAGGTTCCTGCTTTGTTAATTACAGTGTATCTGAAGAACTGTGTAGTTTTTTAATTCTACTCACTTCCTCGAGGGACGTCTTCCTTAGGATCTGTGAAAGGTGCATTAGCGTAGCAGTTCTTTTGCAAATACACATAATATAGTTTTGTTTATCCAACGTGTTCCACATCCAACAGGATCTCTTCGCCTTTCGTCTTTGGAAGAAACAGTATATCTAGTCTAATACGACCTACTCTGGAGAATGGATATGCTCTAGATCAGGGTAGTCAACCTTTTTTTGTCTACTCCTCACTTTTGTAACTTTGTCTACTAGTTCCACAGTAATGGTAATTTATAAAGCAGGGAAGTAACTTTAAAATATGATATTTATAAAGCAGCGCTATAGCAAGTAAAAACATATAATAATAATTACTTACAAAATACTTTATGTCTAAATTTTGTGAAACCTAACGAAAATTTTTTAAAAGGCTTATCGGCAATTGCCCACCATGAAAGCCAGTAGGCCCAGTGGTCAGCAGTAGTGACCACGCTGATTGCCACTGCGCTACACAATAATCCTCAATCAACACTCATCATTAGCATGAATGATGAATCACACAATTCACAGAAGGGACAGTTAGCTGTATCTTTGTCACAGTGCTAATTATTTATTCTCAGTTCAATCAAGCACAAGACACAGACCCTTAGTTAAGAATTCGAACAACAAAGTAGAGCCGAACCATTGTCAACGAGAAATAACTGGGTTCCAAGACACTGTCCTGGTCAAAACCCGAGACAAAATACACATTTTCCATAAAAAGTACACGAATCACTTTAACTGTGGTAGCCATAAGCAAAATCATAATCAAGAAAAAGGCATGGTTCTTCATATTAGTAGACTGAAGTAGGCAAACGACACAGGAATAACAGCAGTCAGTGGCCAGCGACAGCCACAGAATTCCACATATACTACGTATCTTTTCCAAGGATGTTAGAGTGAAGATCGCACCGCTAATGAGAAGTTCGTTTCCATAGATTCTGGCGGGTTATCTGGATCACTTTACGGCATAACACAACAGACAGAAACATACAAGCGCTATGGTAACGCTTTTATAAGAAAAAAAATTCTATGCTTTCCAGCGTTAAACAACAACTGCTCAGCGAGGTATGTTCAACATAAAGGATAAAAATATTGGACAATGTACGTAGAACAGAAAGAATAAACAATAACCTAAGACCTAATACCTACAGTCAAGGGCATATCAAACTGGCCAAATCATAGAGAAAGCAAATACTTCGAATAACAAAGTTACCAGCAATCTCCCCACAACTTATAGGTCACATGTGAAATGCTGTCTGTGGACGCCAACTTAGGATTACCTCTCCTCTGCAAACCCACAAGTGTTTCTGATTGCTCTGCAACATTAGTAATAATCCTTATGATGTTTAGGATCCAAAAATATTGCTGCCCAAAAAGAAAAAGGTTATTTCAATACCCTGTTTACGGAATCGAACTCCATTTTAGGAAAAGCTAGTTTTTCATGCATCTTAATGTTTACAACGTCAAACTCCTGAACTACATTGCGAATAGAGTACATAGAAAGAAATAAGAAATTAAAATGTCATGCCTGGTGCTGATGTTTTACTGCGTGAATAGCGGAAAATAGCTCTATAAATAGCGATAAACTTCTTCATTTTATTATTTTGTGGGGGAGGTTTCAAATTTTGTGTAAAGTTCGTTGAAAGTCGCTAAATACTATCATTCTAAAATAAGTAATTTGTGCGTCCTGAGTTTCAATGCCTCAATACATATACACAGTTTCTAAATTTGATACTTGACTTGTTGCGTTAAACCGTTAACGTAAATTTGAAATTTGGTCATTAATTATATATCACATTGAAAATCAAATTCCTATTACCCCTGGAAGCTGTTAGTTAGGCAACCCGAAACTGGGATTGGTGACGTATTAGCCCTTTAGTAATACAGGTAGATAAGCCTGAGTTCTACTTTTACCTAATCCATGTCAGTCACTATATAGATGTATGTAATCAGGACATAGCAACCAAGTAGTACGCAACAGCAAAGCACGAGTTACAGAAAAAACAAACCGCTGGTAAGAAACGTCAGCAAGCCATGGATTACATCGTTCTGACACCTCACTGGTGATAGCAGAACAGAACCTTCTCGTGACTTTTTTCTTGGCCCTTTAGCTATTATCTAAGGCATATTCTAAAGTCTAATGATTTACATTCTACTACGCGAAATTTCTTTAAATTGTTTACCCTGTGGTAAAGTCATCACACCATCAAAACGAATTGAATAAGATTTGTACAAGACATCTGCATGCTGCGAAAAGTGACATATGCTCCTGGATAATTAAAAGTGTGAGGTCCTCCACACGAGCACTATAAAAATCCCGCTAAATTTCAGTTACATGATAAATCAAACAAATTTAAAGGTTGTCGATTCGACTATTAACCTGCCTAGGCATCGCAATTACGAACAACTTACACTGATTCCATCACAGAGAAAATGTTGTGGGGAAGTCGAACCAGACAGAACACTTGCAGGTACAACTATCCAGTAACGAGGCGGCCTGCATTACGCTTGTTGTTCTGTTCTGAAACAGTGCTGCGTGATGTGGGATCCTTACCAAATGCGATTGACAGAAGACTTCGAAAAAGTTCAGAGAAGGACAGCTCATTTTGTATTATCATGAAATAGAGAAGAGAGTGTCACCCATATGATAAGGGAGTTGGGATTGTATCAACAAAACAAAGGCGTTTTTTGGTGCGTTGAGATCTTTTCGCGAAATTTCAATCATTAACTTTCTCTCCCCGAATGCGAAAAATTTTTGTTGTCTCGCGCCTACATAGAGAGAAATGACCATCATAATAAAATACAGAAATCAGAGCCCACATTTAAAGAGTTAGGCGTTCATTTTTCCCATGTGATACGGGGCGGTATAGTAGTGAAATATTCTGAAACTGGTTCTAAGCAGCCTCTGTAAGTGTGACTTCCAGAGCAGTCATGTAGATGTAGATTATTCCGTTGAATTAAACAAGATCACTTCATAACAGTTTCATACGTTTTATAGCACACGTCACAAATGTAATCTCCACAACCAAGTGAAACTGATACCATGTGCTTTTTTGCCCTAGTGCTCTCTAAAAGTCACACAGAATACTCTCTAAAAGTCACACAGAATACGCTCTATGGCAAACAGCCTTGCAGACCAATAACGAACTTTGAGAAATACCAGCGTGTAGCTAACCTTTCTGTATCCTTCATTCAACCTGTCAACTGTAATATTCAGCATACTGAACATCTACGACATCTTCAAACAGTTCTGTGTAGGTGTGTGTGATACACTCTACGCGTATACTAAGTATCTGCTGTGGAGCAACGAACATTAACTCCAGTGTTTACTAGACAAGGCTCTAATTCTAATACACAATATATCTAAGTAATTAATTATATAATGATCTACGGACCACGGTAGATATTTCCGATAGACTATATAGATCAATGGAATTTGTGACTATAATCACACATTAATGATAGTGTCAATTAACCTACCACACGAGACTATGGTGTAGAACACTATGCACATAAGCCGATTTCACACCACAAGTAAATTTATAAGAAACATTACATTCGGTATACCGTGCACAGTCATAGCCTCTTAAGTGGATATTTTTGCCCACCCAGACGCCCACATTTCCGTGCGGTTTCAGTCAGCTTCTTCCAGCAGTCCAGTTTTCTCGCACCTAAGAAGCGATATTTGCAGCTCCTCGTGACTAAAAGTTTAATGACAATCAGCTTATTACTCATACCTCGTAATGAGCATGTCACAGGCTCTCTTCTTGTAGTACCAAGCTATGAGAGGTTAGTGAGTAGCAAATTTCTCAGAGACACCAGTAGACACTACAGTAAGTACGCGTAAAAACGGCATTTCTTTGCCGTTTGGGCACATTAGGTTGAAGGTTTAGCTTCTGCTGACACAACGACAATAAAAACAGCATCATGTCACACATAATGAATTTGTGCGAAACTTACGAGATACAAAAACATTTGTATTAACAAAACAGTTCAAAGACTCTTATCTAGCTCATCAGCCTGCGATGTTTTTACTGTGAGAGGCTCAGTCTTATTAAAACCCTCTGGCAACAGATAACATTTAAAAGTACCTCTCAGTTTAGCAATTGTTCAGTGTTATATTTAATGAAACAATGACTGAGCATTAAATTTTTCATCAAACACACTGTGCAAGGAATTAATAATAGAAAATTATTTTCTGAGTACCATATTCCTGAAAATTGTTAGAGACGTGTAAAACTATTACTTTTCCTTATAAAATTGTTCGGCGACAGCCACTGAAACAACTGAAATCCCTGTCTTAAATGTGAAATTAAAAAAAAGTTCGTTTGCAGGGTACACAACATCGTTCTTCATGGCTCATACTAGTCAACATTATGCCTCCTACGATTTTACAGGAACGCTATATAATTATTACAATGATTGCAGTTTTAGTCGCTATCAAATTACTGTTTTTATACATTTACGCATTTCATTTGGCAAGGACAATGGCATTGACTCCTCTCTTAAATCTCACGAGGTATTCTTCACTAAATCTTCATGACTCATTCAATGCTCTTAGCTCTTTCGAAAGCTGACTTACGGTTTCCCCGTTCATCATCGGCTCCTTAGTTTCAAAAATGCGTTCACTGAGATCTGATTTGTATATTTTTATTTTCTCACGCATGTTGTGTCTGTTTATCACTATTATGATGATTGCTCTTCTGTTGTCTCTCTATTCCTTCTATGTATGTGTGATTTCTGTTTTCCAGTTAGATTAACGACTGATATAACGTGAGAGAGGAAAGGCAATTATACACATCTTCCCAACTTCTATACTTCGCAAAGAAATCTTACGGTGTGCGGGTGAGGGTATTTTGTGTATCACTATCAATTTCCAACATTCCTGATCCATTCGCAAGCAACACGCGGGAAGACTGTGTATGAACTAGAACGTAGCCTCATTTTACCGTCTTGGTGATTTCGTAAAATGCTTGTGGGAGGAATAATACATTATTTGATCAAAGTATGCGGACACCACAACATATTGCGGAATTGATCACTAGATGTCACGAGAGGCTGACCTGCCAAGTTGTCAGTAGAGAACCAGTAAAAGGAGAATGTGTCGGTCGGGAGAGCTAAGTGATTTCGAGTATGGACTAGTCATCGGACATCATTTGAGTAACAATTCCATCAGGGACATTGCAACACTTGTAAAGCTGCTCAAGTCGACTGTTGGTGATGTGACCCTGAAGTGAAACCGCGAAGAAACGACTGCAGCTAAACCAAGAAGTGGCAAACCTAAAATACTGATCGACAGGGACCGTCGGGCATTGCAGAGGGTTATTGTAAAAAACGCTTGAAATCTGCCTTAGGAGTCACTCGTGAGTTCCAAAGTGCTACAGTCTAGCTAGCGCAATGACTGTGCACAGGAAGTTCAAAACAACTAAGTAGAATGGACGAGTAGCTCCTTACGAGCAACATATTTCTGTAATCAATGCTAAGTGACCCTTGAGTTGGTTTAAAGAGCAACGCTGCTCCACAATGGATGACTGCAAACGAGTGATTTGTGGTGATGAATCACTCTATACTCTGCAGCAATTAAAGAGTTTGGGTTTTGACGAAAGCCTGGAGAACGTTACGTCATGTGTAGTACCAACATTGAAGTAATCGAGGAGGTCGTGTTACGGTATGCGGGTGTTTCTCGTGATTAGTGTGCGCTCTCCTTATTGCACTTCAGTAAACGCTAAATGCGAAAGAATGTGAACACATTTTACAGAATTGTGCACTGTGAACGAGTGCTTCCATCGTGCAATTTGCCCTGTTGTAATAGCGCCAGTGTTAGCACACCACGAGCAACATAAGAAAGGAAGGAACGCTTCAACACGTGTGAGATCCACAGGAGAAGTACAGACTTTAGAAAAGCTTTCACGTGGAAGAAAAGTGTTGATAAATGTACATTTACAGGTGAAGTTGCTGGTAATGATTCAGATAAAGCCAGTTTACAGCATTCCGCAGCGGTATTACAGAGCAGCAATACTTATCTGAAATACACGCGCATGAAATTGTGAGCACGTTATAAAAAAAGCTTTTAAGTCAGTTGTCAACAATGAAACGACGTCTTCACGATGAAGAAAGTAATAAAAATGCACATGTGTCTCGTGAAATTAGTCGAATACTGGGCAAAATACTTTCCCCCTGTTAAATCAAAGTTTGTTGCAGGTTCGATGGCTCAGAGGGGACTTTAGGAAGCAGAAAAGTTACAGTTTTGTCTACGAGAAACTCTGATATCATCTACTTGCAGTGTCAATCTTGTGTTCTTCGATAAACCGCAGTTTCAGTCGCCATCCAGGTGCTCTAAAGGATGTTTTAGTTAAAGTAGCTCATTCAAATGCTTTCTACAAATATTTCGACCACAAACATATCGCATAAATGCGGGACCCACGTGTTACAACGCTGTAGCGGAGGCAGACGCTATTTCTGGTGGCCCTAGCCGACACCCCCGGGATAACAAGGCCGTCCAGCAGTGTTAGTGACGTCACACTAAGCGGCCCATAGCCGACGCAGCAGTCCACGGACACCTCCGTACAGACGCGCCTGATGCTAACGATCTTCTGTCTGTCATACAGAAAGGAGCGAACTATAATTCGAAACAAAGACCAAATTATATATATTCTTGTAAACAGCATAAAGGTTCATAACGAAATACCGATTACATATATGGGCAGGAATAGGTTCTAGAACTCCTCTGAAAAGTGTTTATCTTCAGTACAAGAATGAACATCAAATTGTCAGGTTTTCTAAATAGAAAAGCACTTTGTTAGTAACAGACAGCAATAATGAAACTTGCAGTTGGTGATTTCTACGTGGAAAAGCTGTAGAGAGATTGAAAATGGTAAGTAAAGAGAGCCTCAGCCTTTTACTCACATTCTTACATGTAATGCACTTGGTTGTTTTTCATTTCCTTACCTTTCATAACATCTTTAATATTGTTTCAAGAAGTGTATCTTCAATAGCAGAGTGAACTTCAAATTGTCAGGGTTTTCTTAAAGGAAAGAGCAGTCCCTTAGTATCACAGTGCAAGACAGAATCTTGTGTTCAGTGATGTCTATGTTAAAAGGAGAATATTTGATATCTATCTTTTGTTTCCATTCTTTATTACTGGGGATACACTTGTAAAAATTCTTGAAAAGAGCTGTCACCATGAACATACGAGTAAATTCACAATAGTCATGTGTTTTATGAGATAAAGCGAACTCTTGTTACCTTATTGTAAACGAAAGTTGTGAGGGCTTTGCTACGTATGACAGTGTTTAAGATTATTTACTTTCAGTGTAATAGCTTGAAAATGTCAAGTCCTGCTGTCAGTTGGCATTTATCACCACCTGTATGCGAGTTTTAAAGCTAAATAGTGTTCTGACAATTATAAACTGGTGGCAAAGTTGCTCAATCGATTAAACTTATTCCTGTCTGTCTATGTAATCGGTATTTCACTATGAACCTTTATGTTGTTTACAAGAATATATATAATTTGGTCTTTGGTTCGAATTATAGTTCGCTCCTTTCTGTATGACGGACAGAAGATCGTTAGCACCAGGCGCGTCTGTACGGAGGTGTCCGTGGACTGCTGCGTCGGCTATGGGCCGCTTAGTGTGACGTCACTAAGACTGCTGGACGGCCTTGTTATCCCGGGGGTGTCGCCCTGGCTGTTCCTTAGTGACGTCACAGTGTCAGCTACAGAACGCTTACTGCCCAATCTTATTTTCCTATGGTCTTTGGGTGTTCGCATCTGAGGAAGCTCAAGGGCCAGAATGAAGCGTTTACTCATGCGGCGATGGTACACACAGAATCTGGCGACATGTCCTCGGACCTCGACAGCTAAGGACCCTAACAGAAAAAGCTGCTGAAAAAACTGCTGTCCACCCCGAAATGGATGACACCAGAAGCAGATTCTATCACAGTGCCCTGTCTCCAGTGGGGTACCATTGACTGACTGTGAAGATTAATAATTTTTCTTAAATGTTTGATGATGATCAGTTTAAACGGTAGAGATAGGCTGTTCTGTGACTGTTGGTGATAACAATAACAACAATGGAGGTAGACAGATATAAATATAGTAGTAATAGTAATATCTTTGCTTTATTTGTAACCGTTGTGTGGTGGCAGTTTCGGCGGTGACTCGCAGTCTTGGCATGAGAGCACGATAACGTACCAAACTGGAGGGAGCAAGGGCTCTCTGGTTCATCCTAGGTCGAAGTGAGAATAGTTTGGTGAGGTTTCCCACATTCATCTAGCTGAATCCTGTTCCTGGATTACAGTCTATACGAACGTCCAAACACGTAATTTTCGTAAGACATTTTGTTCAACTTCAATTATGCAGTAACACAAGTAGAAGGCATTAAAATAAATCAATAAATCCATTATCAGATTTAAAGTGTTGTAAGCAAAGTGTATCGGTGCTTTATAAGTGATATTTTAAAGCTTACTTCTTTTTCTCCATTTTGAAGGGCATATTTGCTTCCTGCTTTTCTTGGTATCCAACAACATTTTTACTGTCGTTCTAACTCTTTTTCTAATTCCGTCTTTTAATTTTCTGTATCAGTCTACATTATGTGAACATAAATGCATTTTGTGAACATTTTCTAGCTTTATTAACTAATGCGAGGGATATATTTGATTTGGTCATATGAGGACGTAGTTCTAGGTCATAACCTTAGATAAAATGACATCAGTAACTATACTACTGATATAAAAGCATGTAGTTTGCATACAATATTGAAAAATGCTTCAAAATAATTTATCTAAAAAAATGAGTGGATAAGTATCAGTCTTTTAGGATACAAGAAGTGTAGTGTACTTCCTGCCAAAATGAATTCTTCGGGCACAGTATGTCTTCACATTCTTCGGCTCCATCGTGTAAAACATGGTAATTTTAAAATTTTGTTCCCTCTTAGATAAATTTCTGCGGACGCCCTTGGGGATGCTGTCCACTACAGTGCAGATTTCGTTTACGATCGGCTTCCTGGCAAACGATAAAATGTAGCTGATAAATCCAGGTTTTCAAATCTACGTTGAAAGGCATCCTCACCGGGACTCCATCGCAGTAGTTTATAATCTTGCACTGTAACTGGCATTTATTGCGTACACTAGTGAAAATCTTTTAGTTTTTGTAATATTTATAGGTCCTTTTTTTGCTTCTATGTTTTGATATCAGCTTTCTGCAAATAATGCACTGATTCGTTCTATAACGTGATAATAAATTGAAATAAATTATATTAGTTGGACATTCGCAGATACGACATAAGGCTCATATTTTACAAAAGTAATGCCGAATAACAGTAAAAAGATAGCTTTTTCAGTTAATAATCCTTCGTGATATCCCAGTAAATGATGTCAAATATTTTAACGTTTTTCAGTCTTTCTTTATCTTTATGATCCCTATGAAAGCAGGATATGGTGACCTGTTAAAACTTCTGAAATTCATCTACGAAAACCAATTCCTGAAAACTGGTAATTAATTTTTCGTGAGATCATAATAACGTTCCTTCTATCAGTCCAGATATTTCAGTATTCATGGTACGTTTTGTAGAATCAAATGAACCTGTGATCTGCCGAACTGCCATTCACCGTGTATATTCAGGTGTCCTATTTATTCAATCTGATGCGCACTCCAAAAACGACAGCTGTCAATATATTTTGCCGACAAAATGCAGTTTCCCAGTATTCTGTCAGTCATCTGAAATCTGCCGCTTCCTCACTAAGGCAGAACCGATGAGATGCCTAAATATCCACGCACGTTGTTTCTGAAGGTATTCACTTGTCGTGCCTGACTCCTGCTGTGGATCGATGACATCATGATCCAACGTACTATATTTTTTATACATTTCTTGAAGTGTACAACTTCACAGTTCTCTACGTTAAATCGAGTTGACATTCTCAGTGCCGTAATGTTCTCCAAATACGACTGGAAATTACCACAGTTCCATCATAGGTAATGCCATAATCTGCAAAAAGGATACAATTTTAACTAATATAGTCCTCCATGGTGATAATGTCCCGAGGCAAGGTGAACATACCTGTGCATGCCAGTAAAAGATGGCGATTTTTAGTTCAAAAATTCACTTTACCCTCAATGCAGTCTGCGTTTACGTCAATACGAATTGTGAAACGTTTTTCCAGTGAGGAAACTCATTGCTGAAACAAGATTCTGGAAGATCTGAAAATACCCGTCAACAATTGCTGTAACTTCTGGAGTAGAAACGTCCTCCAGTTACCAACCAGTTCCTTTGCATTTGGGAAGAGGAAGGAGTCAGAGCCTGGCACATCTTGTGATGATTAGGTGGTGTTTTGCCACTTCGTACTTCAGATCCCTCAGTATTTCTACTGTCGAGCAACCTTCGTAGGCAGATGTGATATCCTTATGAAAGGCGTTTTTCTTTCGCAATCCTGGTCTCTAACCACATATTTTTTATCGATTTCACCCAGAAAACTTTCGTTACTGTTTTGTCCTTTGCAAAGTAATGACTAATAAGGATGCCGTTTCCATCCCAGAATACACTGGTTTTAATTATTCCGACTTCTAACAAATATCAAATCGCATTCGCCTTTTCTAGTGCTGGGTACATGCAACCACAAACTGATTTTATTGCAGTTTCGTGTCTAGTGTGAATTCGCGGACCTACATTTCATTCTCAGCAGTAGTACGTTGCATAAAGTGGCGTTCTTTTTAAAATGATCCAGAAAACGGCAAGAAATTCGATGTCACATTTGGTTTGGCGAGTATCTCACAAATTAAGACATTCACATAACACAGAGTTTTCTCGCATTGATTGTGTAAAATGCACAGTACTTCTTCTGAAATGCCTACTTTGTAAGATACTTCACACAACTAAACACAGACCTTGAAGTGACATATTGAGCACTAGCCTGTCCTCCGTTTTTGAATAGCTCTTCTCGTAGACCATCTTCAAGAGAAGTGAGTGGCATACAGTGGAAGTAATGAATGTTATAATTGTACACTGAAGGCCCAAAGAAACTGGTACAGGCATGCGTATTCAAATACAGAAATTTGTAAACTGGCAGAATACGGCACTGTGTTCGGCAACGCATACATAAGACAACAAGTGTCTGGTGCAATTGTTAGATCGGTTACTGCTGGTACGATGGCAGCTTATCAAGATTTAAGTGAGTTTGAACGTGGTGTTATAGTCGGCGCACGAGCGATGGGGCACAGCATCTCCGAGGTACCAATGAGGTGGGGATTTTCCCGTACAACCATTTCTCTAGTGTACCGTGAATATTAGGAATCCGGTAAACCATCAAATATACGTCATCGCTCCGGCTGAAAAAAGATCCTGCAAGAACGGGACCAATGACGACTGAAGAGAATCGTTCAAAGCGACAGAAGTGCAACCCTTCCGCAAATTGCTGCAGATTTCAATGCTGGGCCATCAACAAGTGTCAGCGTGCGAACCATTCAACGAAACATCATCGATAAGGGATTTCGGAATCGAAGAACCACTCGTGTGACTATGATGACTGCATGACACAAAGCTTTGCGCCTCGCCTGAGCCCGTCAACACTGACGTTGGACTGTTGATAATTGGAGACATGTTGCCTGGTCGGACGAGTCTCGTTTCAAATTGTATCAAATGGATGGCCGAGTACGGGTATGGAGACAACCTCGTGAGTCCGTGGACCCTGCATGTCAGCAGGGGATTGTTCAAGCTGGCGGAGGCTCTGTAATGGTGTGCGGCGTGTGCAGCTGGAGTGATATGGAACCCTCATACGTGTAGATACGACTGTGAAAGGGGACACGTACGTAAGCAACCTGTCTGATCACCTGCATCCATTCATGTCCATTGTGCATTCCGACGGACTTGGGCATTTCCAGCAGGACACCCCACACGTCCAAAATTGCTACAGAGTGGCTACAGGAACACTCTTCTGAGTTTAAACATTTTCGTTGGCCGCCAAACTCCCCAGACATGAACATTATTGAGCATATCTGGGATGCCTTGCAATGTGCTGTTCAGAAGAGATTTCCACCCCCTCGTACTCTTACGGATTTATGGACATCCCTGCAGGATTCATAGTGTTAATTCCCTCCAGCACTGCTTCAGGCATTAGTCGAGTCGATGCCACGTCGTTCTGCGGCACTTCTGCGTGCTGTCGGGGGCCTCACACGATGTTAGGCAGGTGCACCAGTTTCTCTGAATCTTCAGTGTATTATTATATATTACCTATTATCTATTAATTGTATTTATTAATATTAATATTACAATTTTGAATAAACAACAGTAAATCAAGAGAGATTCTCATTTCCATAACGCTCACTACCGGTAATATTTTCAGTTAAAAGAATAAACACTAAACACTGAAATCACAACTGGTAATAGTTTAAATTGAAAGAACAGAACTGAAATAATTAGCCCTAACATCAACTTATATTGCTATAAGCAAACTTTTATAGAAAAAAACTAGTTTTTGGCATTAAACTCATCCTTGACACATCGGTAGATCACCTCTGCAACTTCAGTGGAACTGAAATTCCATTCTTCTCTCCAGGGAAGCAAATTATGTACGCACTTCCTCGACGAAAGGTTCTTTCTTTTTGAATTCTGCTAATAGGTGGGAATCAGTTGAAATAATTCCAAAATGAGATTGACTCTCCAGCAGAATTTCTGGAGCAGGTTGCCATTCTCTTCAGAGTTGAAAACGACCTTTTACTGAAGATGAACTCATAGGAATTATATACAATAATGACAATACCACATTAAATTGCCAGAAACTTTTGATTAGCATTGAATTAGTGCTCCGTAGCTTTGCAAGTTCACTCATGATTTTATTTCTAAACTCTCCAGCATTGTACATTAAAACAGTCATCTCATTTTTCAATCGATTAGCGTCAAACAGTTTTCCACTGTATCTAAGCGACTTGGAATCTGGTTTCCAGTAAATGGTTAGATTATTGTCCATGACCTTTATGAGGTAATAAATTTAAAAATTTCAATATCTCGAAACCTTGAATCCAAGTGGCTATCAATGTTATCAAACAGTTCGCAATAGAAGCGTTTAGCGTTGATACTTTTCCTCTTCGAAGATTGTTCTACTTGGGGCACGCTTTCTTGGAAAACATGTCCACAGCTGTCAAGTAGTGCGGCTATGGAGCGGCGAATTCCTTGAATTTTCTGTTCACAGTTCAAAAATACCACTTGCTTGGTTCTGAAGTATGTTGTAGGACATATCAGTGAAGGTAAATATTTCGTCGAATGTCTTCAAGATAAAAAATTTGAGAACTTCTACAAGTGCTTAAAAGTCATGAATTGCTGCTAAAATATCTGAATAAATTTCTTCAGGATGTTCTAGCATTGCACTAAACACAAACTGCTCCCCCACACAGTGTTTACCAATCCCAAGTAATTCCATCGTGTTGGACAGATGTGTGGAAGACGACGTTGCGAAAGTTTATCCAAAAATCTATCGCGTTTAGGAGATCCTGAGGTAAAAAAGAGCTGCGAATCCACCAAGTGAAGCAAAAAATATTTTACACTTCGGTATTTGGATGTTGCTCTGAGACAAAATGAGTATTAGTACATGAGCATAACGGTGAAAAAATATGGCTTCTAGATGTGTGACCTTGATTAATGTTTGAACCTCAATCAGATTTCCCGCCATAGTCGCCGATTCGTCAAGCGTCCGTCCAATTTTTCATAACATCCGAATTCCAATAAGAATTGCCGCATAAGTTCTGCAATGGTCTGAGTAAGTATGTCACTAATTATGTCACAGATTTCCAAGAATCTTTCCTTTCTCTCTCCTTCATACACGTAACTCAGAACAACACAAAACTGTGCTTCATTTGCCACATCGGAGGTTTCGTCAACCATGACGCTACAAATGAATATCGTGTTTCACCGCTTATAATTTATAAAACAGTCCAACCTACGGCTTGTATTAGATCATTCTGAATTCGATTAGATATTGCATTAAACACAGTAGACGTTTCTGCTAAAGAGACCCAAACTCTGCAGCGTACTTCAACAATCCTACATAATTACTCTGATTTATAGAATTTGTTGTTTATTCGTGTCCTCGAAAGACAACTGTTGTTTCCCCGGAAAACAACATTAATAAGCCTTTTAAGGATGTCCCTGTTCCGTTTTAACTGTTCATTGTGTAGAGGTATTTAATTTCTCAAGCTGGCCCTGAGGTAAGGTCTGCTAAAGGCCATCACTTACATCTCGTACAATATGTAGGTGCACCGTCCAAAGTGTAATGCAAAAAAATTAATTTTAGAGGCCAAATGACACTCTCCAAACCTCTCGTCAATACCAGGAATACATTACCTTGCGGGAAATGCTGCTGAGAACATGCAAGATAAATTAACAACAGAGGTATGCCGTCCTAATAGCTATCTTTCCAACTTCTTTGAAAAGAATGGGTCTCCGTCACGTTCGATTCCATGGGAATGATAGAGTCTAACGACCGTGTTGTAATCCAGCACAGAGAGAATCCCCTGTATTTGCATGTATAAAATTATTTTTTAGCTTAACTTACTCTTTTACGTATGTGGAATGAAAAGAGGGCGTTGGCTGTATGACGTAAGCCGAATTTAGCCGTATTTGTAAACAGCGGCCTCATTTGGAATAATGCTTATACCTGCCTGAGAGACTGGAATGTGTGTCGTTATAATTACTTTCAATCTACGTGCCTACTTATAATACTATGTAATTGTGATATGGCGTTTGATCAACGTGCTATTTCTATGTCTAATTCTTGTATTAGTTGTATTTATAGCACTGTTAAAGCTGCGCTGTCAGTTGGAATGTAGATCAGCAGTACAATAAAAAAACACAGATGACATTACCACCGGTACTGACCTTCTGAGTGTCCTGAAGAACATGTCTGATTTGTGTGTGATCGCTGTTCGCCGTTAAAATTGGAACACCTAGAAGAGCAGCACAATAATGAAATTTTGCTTATTGCACGTATACAGCACAATATGTAGAATACACGGTTAAATTAGAAGGTGATTCGGAAGTATTCAAGCAGGAGCGGATCATCCACTACGCAGTGTAGGCAAACTGCCTTGGGGCCCCGCGCTCCGAGAACTTTTTTGATGTTTCTTGAAGTGAAAACTAAATCTGAAGATTTGTATGTAACAGACCATCAAAGACAACATCACTGTGTTCTTTTTTCTTATATTACATCGTTATATTTCAGTACATTTCTGGACACATTTCAAATTATTGTAGAATAATTTTATATTTTACCGCGGCGATTTTAATGCTGTCAAATCAGAAGACGGCACGGTAAGAGCAGCTTCTTTAACGCAGTGCACTTCAAAAACTCTACATTGTGAATGCACACTTACTGGTACACGTATTAATTTATTCTATAGCGCAATTTTCATACGATTGGCAGTACTGTTTCGCATGACGAAGATAATTGGGGGAGTTCCCGATTTGCTATATAAGTATGTAGTATCACAAACAAAAGTTTCGAAACATTTTCAGTTGTTCAATTTCCATTTTTTCTGTAAATGCTTTATGTGGGTTTTGCGACCGTTAGTTAAATTTAACAAGTTTTATTGTGGCGTGTTTCAAAACTTTCGAATTTGGACAAGAGTGCCAGATTTTTATAAAGACTGCATGTGCTTCGAGGAAATCGGCGATATGACGAGTGCAATAAACTGAAGTTACATTTACGATACCACGTTTATTTCATCTAATATTATAGAATTTGACGAATGAGAAGTGCCGGTGTTTTTCTTGCGTTGATATTATAGAAACTGTTACTACTCCATCTCGCACGCTCTTCATTTTCTCTCCATTCGCCTAATAGTCCAGTCAGATAGTAGATATACCTTGCAAAAGATGGGGTAGAAGAGTTTATTTTTTCAACTCGTTCATATGGTTGGAAAGATTAGAAAACCGAGTTTTGCCAACAAAATTTCGCTTGGGAAAACTTTCTGCAGTCAAAAAACTTCGAAAATTTCTGATTTTTTCAGTTTTTTTCAAAATATCTCAGTTTCATTTCCTCCTATCTCTTTAACGTCAATTTTCTTTTTTAAAGAGCGCAAAATTCTCTACAAACTTGATTCTTTCCATTTTTTTCTACTCCCAATATCTAAGGCGCTACAGCGCCTCAAAAAATACCAATTTTTCAAATTTTGAGCATAGTGGCAAGATACCTTATTTTTGAACACTATTTTTTCAGTTTCTGTTTGTGTAGCATAAATACATTATATATCATGTTATAAGTTGGAATTTACCATCTCACTTTCAGATATTCAATTTCTCTGTATGCAACATGAGGATTGCTGGGCACCCAACTATTGTGATTCTTACATCCCTTCCTGAAGTTCACTATGGGCCACCTCAGCCCTGGTATTTGTAAAACTATAAATATAAATCATTAAGAGACATAAACACACACACACACACACACACACACACACACACACACACACACAGACACACACACACATACATACACACGCACACAAAGTAAATTGTCTCAGGAAAATGAACTGTTATTAGCTGCAATAGGCAACCTAATTAGGTAGGTAATTATTCTTGTGTATAAAAACCACACAGTTGACATTAAAAATAAGTAGCTTTATTAGAATTAAAATGCATTGTCAGTTACAAAAAAATGTTGACAGTTCTGGGTGTATAATACTTGTAATATTGCACTTAAGCGCACTTGAGACAGATATGAGCATCACTTCCAGCGTTTTGATGGGCCAGGTTCCTCAGTGTCACAAGACACTGTACATAGATTGACCTCTTCTTTAAACAGCGAGTCAGCCTCAGCAAGTTCGTTGGTTTCGTCAGCGGTTTCCTCAATATCCTCCATAACATCTTCTTCACTGTCTTCATATAAAAATTTTGGCACGTTTTCACAGTTGACCCCAATACATTTCTTGCAAATTGAAGAACATTTCAAACCCACTTTTCTGCAGGAGTACGCTCCGCCACAGTTCAGCTTGCATGAGCATGAAACAATGTGATGAAGTGCTTCAGGTGCTGGATCTTGGCTCATTATAATGAGTATTGGACCGTGGTCACTGTGATTCCAGCCCCATTTCCCAAGAGGTTCCCAGTTTCCCATCCAGCTTTGGACTTGTTGGTAAGTCCGCAACGAATGATGTTGTGCAGCATCTTGTGTAGGTGGCAACCGTGCAAGATACAGTTTGCCTTTTGTGGCAGACTTGTGTAGGTGGCAACCGTGCAAGATACAGTTTGCTTTTTGTGGCAGACTTGGCGAATAGCTGGTACTGCAAATGGTCTAGTGTGTGGGAACTGCTGACACCTCCACTATACAATGCGATAGTAACCTGTTCTCCTGCAGTTATTATTTCTTCACGGGTAGCATGTGGTTT
Organism: Schistocerca piceifrons; assembly: GCF_021461385.2. Lineage (NCBI taxonomy): Eukaryota > Metazoa > Arthropoda > Insecta > Orthoptera > Acrididae > Schistocerca > Schistocerca piceifrons. The sequence goes on along the minus strand of NC_060142.1, from coordinate 420,836,125 downwards.
ATTGAACGTGCGAAGCGCTGAGGTTAGGTGTTCATTTGTCACAACAATATTGCAGCACTTAATTTTTCCTTGGCCAAAAAAAGCAGATGATGTATCACATCCGCTAAAGGCGTGAGTGAACAGAATATATTCACTGTCAAACTTGTAAGATGCAGTGGAAAACCACTTGTCTTCTGCATTTCCTCTTCCTGGCTTTAAGAAAAATAAGTTTTCAATGCCTTGCCCCAAACCGGTCATGAGCACAAGCAGGTCAACATCTTCTCCTACAATGACAACACATCCAAAATCTTTGGTTCTTGAAATGACAGATGTTACAATCATGACGTCAGCATCTTCTTGTGCCTGGTGCACTTCAACGCTACACTCCAGAAATTCCTTTTTAAGAAGTGTGATCAAACGCATCTTGTTTCGTTCGTTGTACAAGAACTTGTCCTGAGGGACTTGGTTCACCATCTCTGATTGAACCACAACGTCAACCGAAGAATGTTGTTTGGACCTACGAATCCTCTCAGCACTCTTTGTGCTACATTTGTCTCCATCACATGGATACCCATCAAATACAATAGCAAATTGAGATCCAAAATGACGTTGCAGGTAAGAAACATAGCTTTGGGCTATTGACTTGAAGCAAACATTTCGAGTCCAAGTCGATTTGTGGATAAGGTACCCTCCATCAATGACAAAAAATTTACTCGGTCAACCTGACTTCACATCTTCCAGTGGAACGAAGACATTGTAGAATGAAGATTTTTTTTCTTTTTCACATGCCTTTTTCTGAGAACAGGGACATTGGTTAAGGAGCAAGTTCATATTTCAGAAAGGCTTTTAACTCTTCTTCTTGTAGAGAATTTTGTGCTCTTTAAAAAAGAAAATAGACGTCAAAGCGATTGGAGCAAATGAAACTGAGATATTTTGAAAAAACTGAAAAAAGTCCGAAATTTTCGAAGTTTTTTTGACTGCAGAAAGTTTTCCCAAGCGAAATTTTGTTGGCAAAACTTGGTTTTCTAATCTTTCCAACAATATGAACGCGTTAAAAAAATAAAATCCTCTACCCCACCTTTTGCAAGGTACAGGCTTTTTTTCTGACAGTTTCACTGGACTATAATAGCAAGGCAGAAAAATAACAAATGATGTAATGATAAAAATACAGAGGATGAGTGAGGAACTAGGTTCAGTTATTTTTTTGAAAATAGATAAGTAAGAGCTTAATAGTCAATTTTATTTGTACCCGTCAAACGGGGTGATTTTGGACACCGGGGCGAATTCGAACAGTATGGCTTATTTGCTCTTTGCCACTGCATAGAAACGAAGAGTTACTTATTTTAACGTCCGTGCGCCAGTTATTTTAAGCGCAGGATTGCATTTATCGCTTTCCACAACTTTTATTTTGCGTCAATTGTTTCCCTAGGTGAATAATTGATGAACAGTCTCAGTGTTAAAAATTCATGCCATATCGTAAAGTGGAAACTTTCTATTGTTGCGCCGAGCGTGAAGTTATTGTAACCGTAATTGTCGACGCGCTCAGTTGCTAACAGCATTGAGACAATTTATGTACAAGTTTGTCGGGTTTCTGGTGCAAGGTTATAAAATAACGACGGTTTTTGTAAAACTGTGTACTGTTTGGGGTGATTTCGGACAATGCCAAGAACGTACAAGAGCAGGAGAGGTGCTACAGTACGGTGTAATTATGACCCGGAACTTTTAGATAAAGCTGTTCGTGAAGCAGAGGCTGACTAAGATTTCATCAAACTCCAAGGAAAACATGAAAGGTGGATTTCGCGCCACGGGCCTAATCCCTTTTGATCCAGATCACGTCTTACGAAAATTGCCTGATAATGTGGAGAGCCAGCAAAGAAATGCAGACGCATGGTCTTCCGCTTTTGAAGAAATACTCAAAGAAATTCGTTATCCTCCGAATAAGCTTGGTAGCTCCTGCCGCCGCAGCAAACCAGATGTTCTACCTGGAAAATCAATCAGTGGCTGAGATTTTCAAGGAAACGAAAACAGTGCTGAAACAAGTGACAGTGCTTCTAGCAGTAATGAAAGTGAAAATGGCACATCATCCAGTGAAGTTTTACTGGTGAAAGAAGAGGCTTTTCTTGTTGCCGAGTACAAATATAAACGTGGAAACAAGGAGCAAATAAGGCAGTATGTTGGAGTGACCACAAATGTTGGTGCCACGGACGTTATGTGTGAAATTCTTGCGCACACACGAGAACAGTAAAAAACATATTTGTGTTTCCTAATGTCCCCGATGAAGACACGATATAAAAATTGTAAATTTCGAGAATACTTCCCACACCAGTTAAGAAGAGAGGAATGTTCATTTTTCGAGAAGATGTGCTTTAGACTCGAAGTGTTTGCAACTTAATTTAGAATAATGAGTGAGAAAAATTATTTTGATCTTTTAGTTAAATTGGTTTGTTTGTTTCTGTCTGTTTCCAATATTTCAGTTAAGAACTGTAAAAAATTTTATTTAAATTCTTGCAAAATAAAAACTTATCTGTAATATATAAAATTCATTATATCATTCCATATCACTTATTCGTAACAAAGGGCTACCTTAAAATGTGTAAAATGCCACCACAATCAAATAAAAAGCATGTAGAATTTTAAAAAAGGCAGTAACTGTCCGAATTCGCCCTCTATATACTGTAACTAAGGACAGAGATTTAAAAAACACATGTGCCTGAAATCACCCCAATCTATGGGGTGACTTCGGACACTTTATTTAACTGCCTCGGATAAATATATCTACACATATACTTTCTGATTCTGGGATATTTTATTCGTTACACATATACCCTACCACTTCAATAACAATCAATTTAACCTAACAATATATACGAAAGTTACAAGCAAAATAACGACAAAACCGTCCGAAATCACTCCGTTTGACCGTAACTTTCAGATCCGCACCCTAATCAAACGATTATTTACCTCTTCCGGAACAAAACGTCAGAGGTAACCCCGGCAAACGTAATAAGCGGCAAGAGCAACAAAAAGAAGCATGATGAATAATTAAGGAAGACACAAAGCCTTTTCAACTCGGATTTAGTCGTTAGTCAGTGGAAAGCCAGCCCAATGCTTCTGTAAGTACGTCTGGTAGTCACACTTTGGCGGTAGACCCAGTATCCTGAACAGAATTGCCAGGATCAAAAACAGCTATTGCAGCGGGTGCTGAGCAAAGTGAGGCCAAGACCGAGGTCCAGTTACCACATCAAAACGTAGTTCATCTAGGAGTATAGAATACCAGAATGGTAATGGCTTATGGCAATTGGTTACCACAGAAATAGAAGATTTTTGGTGTACTAGAGGTCTTAACGAATGTCAACAATTCGAGTGTGATTCTTCTGCTTTAATTCGACAATACAACGATAGGAAAAGATTTTTATCTCAATCTTTTTTTTTATTTCGGAAACATATAAGTGATGCTAAAATTAAACGTGAACGGCCAATGTATTCTCCATTTATTGGAAAAGAATATTGTTCTCTGCGTGTTCTTTTTGGTGAAGCTCAATGCAAATCAGAATTTCAAACTGGACTTTCGCATGAGAATAATGCAATGCACCGAGTATGTGTACGGACACTGATTAGTATCTGACTTATTCATGGACGAATCGCCGCCTCATTGGAAATTACATCCAACAAAGAAAGACAATATTGGACGATAGTTGTACTAAAAGTGGTCTCAATGATTAAATCCTCATCGTCCCGTGGATTAGCATTTCGTGGTGATAATGAAATTCTTGGTTCTCAACATAATTGAAACTATCTGGGAATTTTCGAGTTAATCGCGGAATGCGACCCATTCCTTAGATCGCATTTAGCTAAATATGGTAATGTAGTCACGGGAAACATTTGTCCCCAACGATTTGTGAGGAGCTCATTGATATACAGGGAAATACAGTTTTCAAATTTAATGTTAATGAAATTATTGAAGCCAAATACTTCTCAATAAGCGTTGATTCGGCACCAGACATATCTCATACTGGTCAGCTGAGACACTTTAGGTAAAAGGGAGAAGTAGCAAAACATTTTCTTACATTTATTCCTATAGAAAGTCACAAAAGGGAATAACCAGCCTACTCAATTTTTACTTTTTTAAATCAATGTAACATTGTTACGAAAATTCAAGGAGCCAGTCTTACCACAATGTGTCCAATATGTCTGACTATAGGCTCATATTGAGAAAATAAATTACCTCGCACACTACGTTCTCACGTGTGCAGCATACTTCCTGAATCTGGATGGAGTACGTGTTGCAGAGAGCTGCGTTGGAGCAATCTCATTTTTGGGATTTGTGTAGGCACGATACATTTTTTCGGCGTCAAATCATCGCTAGGCAAGTGTGCTCAAACATCTTGAAAAAGGTGATGAACGTAAGCAACACTCGTCATTAGTCCTGAGAAGAGCATCCGAAGCATGTGGTGTGCAAGGGGCGATGTGACTAAGGATTTGTCAAAAGGTTACAACAGTTTCCAGAAAGCTCTGCCATCTATTGCTGACAATGAGACTCAAAACATCAGAAGTGTTTCACGAAGCCAGATGTCTGTTAAAGCACCTGGAAAAAATGTAAATGCCGTACTGACATGTTCTGGGCTGCCACACTAGATCGAATCAATGGTGTCAATATATCTCTACAGAAAACAACTACTGAATTTCAAACGGCAGTCGATCTTTTAAAATTGCTTTTAGGTTTTCTACTTCCCCAGCGAGAATTATTTGACGCTTACGAGATGAAGGCAAATAAGAAAACTGATACCTAGACATGCTGTGCACAGAATTGTCGCTGCGACTAGACGCTTGCCAGGAAATTAATTGTATGTTTGGACACTGAGCATGAGTTTATACATGATATGATGCAGTTCAAGTATTTCATTTTACAATATTACAGAATGCCGGAAAAGATAAAATTATACCTGCCGAGGAATCACATAAACTTGTTTTTGGTAATATGGTACAATTATTTTTCCCAGATGCAGTGACAGCATGGGAAATATATAGAAGTCTCATTATTACTAACGCTATGGGCGAATGTAATTTTTCGAAATTAAAAAACTGTCTTCGTTCATCAACGTCTCAGAACCGTTTAAATTCATTGGTGGTAATGACGACAGAAAATTACATATTGGAAAATGCCAACTTTCAAGACGTTTTAAACGATTCTGTATCTAAGAGATTTAGAAGGGTTAATATTTAAACGTATCGTACTTTACAAAACGATTTAAGGATAGAGGGTACTTATAAATAGTGGGAAAAAAAGGTTCAAATGGCTCTAGGCACTACGGGACTTAACATCTGAGGTAATCAGTCTCCTAGACTTAGAACTACTTAAACCTAATTAACCTAAGGACATCACAAACATCCATGCTCGAGGCAGGATTCGAACCTGTGACCGTAGCAGCAGCGCGGTTCCGGACTGAAGCGCCTAGAACCGCTCGGCCACAGTTGCCAGCGTTAATGGTGAAAAAGTCGAAAATTTTTTATGACTTTATTAAATTCTGTAGTCTTTCCTGATTACATTAATATATACATTATAGGGTTTCAAATGAAAAATGATGTATAGATATCAAATTTTAAAGTTACGGTCATGTATGCTGCCACGCCCCCTTTATTTCTGTTACAGAAACCAATATTATTTCTAAAAAAACTGTGAACTTTCTGTTTCCAGTGATTATACAAATGATACATTTTATATGTTGGTAACAGTGTAGGTTTTTAGTGTTTGAAAATGATTGTCTTTTCTAGTATTTACTTCTGTTTTACTGAAGCAGTTTGTTCAATGTTACTGAATGTTTGCCGGCCGGTGTGGCCGTGCGGTTCTACGCGCTTCAGTGTGGAACCGCGTGTCCGCTACGGTCGCAGGTTCGAATCCTGTCTCGGGTATGGATGTGTGTGATGTCCTTAGGTTAGTTAGGTTTAAGTAGTTCTAAGTTCTAGGGGACTGATGACCTCAGATGTTAAGTCCCATAGTGCTCAGAGCCATTTGAACCATTTTGAACTTAATGTTTGTTGCCCAAGTGGAGTTCATATCCTTTAGTGTGCAATAAATACGAACTATGCCATGCATCAAGAAATTCAATAAAAGGAAATTCCGTGGTAACCAGTTCAGAAACAAAGCAAGCCACATTGTTGAAGGTAACCTATGTATCAGTTCTTCAGGGAAGAAACTCCCACATGGCACACCTCCCGGTGATTCAATTTTTTATGTTAACAATGATGCTGTTTGTAGTGGGTTTGTTGTTGTTGTTGTGAGCATCTTATCTTCTGTGATAAAGGAAGTGGCGAAATGTAAACAATGTGATGGTGTAGGATGTCTAGAAATAACTGAACAACAAAGTAGCAGGAAGGGTTTAGCGTCAAAATTAGTTGTCTGTGTAGATCCTGCAATAAATCTACCTTGAAAACGATTTCGAACATTGTGCATAATTCATGTGATGTGAAACTGAAGTTCGTGTATGGAGGGTTCTTGTGGGGGAGGAGCCCAGACAGTGAGGTCATCGGTCTCATCGGATTAGGGAAGGACGGGGAAGGAAGTTGGCCGTGCCCTTTCAAAGGAACCATCCCGGCATTTGCCTGGAGCGATTTAGGGAAATCACGGAAAACCTAAATCAGGATGGCCGGACGCGGGATTGAACCATCGTCCTCACGAATTCGAGTCCAGGGTGCTAACCACTGTTCGTGTATTAAATGCGTGCAACAGGAAAAGGAAAAAAGGCTGCTCAAACGTTTTGTGGTTTGATGGATCTTCCACCTCCTCCCAGTAGGTTCAGCAAGTACATAAAAATACTTTTAGGTGTCTTGACGGTAGTGTCTAAAGCACCTATGAATCGTGCAGTAGAAGAAACTGTAAATATTAGTGGAACCAGGGACATTGCTGTTGCACTTGATGGGACATGGCAACATTGAGGACATCGTTCTTTGAATGGTGTTATAAGTGCTACTTCTCTGGAGATGGGAAAAGTTGTTGATGTTGAGTGCTTATCTAAGTACTGTCACACCTAGCCTGCCTGGTTAGCCATGCGGTCTATCACACAGCTTTCCAGATTGGGAAGGAGTGCCCGGTCCCCGGCGTGAATCTGCCTGGCAAACTTGTGTCGAGGTCCGGTGAGCCAGCCAGTCTGTGGATGGCTTTTAGGCGGTTTTCCATCTGCCTCGGCGAATGCGGGCTGATTCCCCTCATTCCACGTCAGCTGCACTATGTCGGTGATTCCTTCGCAAACAAGTTCTCCATGTACGCGTACACCACCATTACTCTACCACTCAAACACTGGGGTTACACTTGTCTGGTGTGATATGTTCCCTGGGGGATGTCCACTGGGGACTGAACCGCACAATAACTCTGAATGAGTGGTTTGGTGTGGGGTGGCGTAGGGGTGAAGTGGTCTGTGGTAGTCGTCATGGAGTTGTGGACAACTGTGGCTGTGGTGGGGATGGAGCCTCTCCATCATTTCTAGGTCCCCGGTTAACATACAATACAATACTGCCACATCTGCCATGGTAACACTGAAGGACATGGCTCAAAAATGGTTCAAATGGCTCTGAGCACTATGGGACTTAACATCTATTGTCATCAGTCCCCTAGAACTTAGAACTACTTAAACCTAACTAACCTAGGGACATCACACAACACCCAGTCATCACGAGGCAGAGAAAATCCCTGACCCCGCCGGGAATCGAACCCGGGCGCGGGAAGCAGAACGCTACCACACGACCACGAGCTGCGGACACTGAAGGACATACTGAAGATCAGTGTTCTAAGAATTATCATGGGTACAGTGGAGGTATGGAGTGTGATTAAGCTCTAAAAATATTTCAGAGGTTGGTGCCCATTTATAACGTTAGATATATGAAGTACCTAGGTGATGGGGACTCTCAAGTTTTCAATAAAATTAATGAGTTCAATGTTTATAGTGATACCTTGGTAACAAAACTGGAATGTTTTGGACATGTGCAAAAGAGGATGAGTGCTAGATTGAGGGAGTTACAAAGAGAAATGAAAGGAAAGTTGCTATCTGATGGAAAATCTCAGTCTGGCCGAGGCAGATTGACAGAAACTGAAATAGATCTTCTTCAGAGTTATTATGGACTGGCCATTAGACGAACTGCACCTCTGAATGATGTTACAGCAAAGAGAAAAGCTGCATGGGCCACCTACTTTCATAGGTTGCCCACAGATGACCACCCTGTTCGCGGACTTTGCCATAAAGGAGCAGATTCTTGGTGTGGTTACCAAAAAGCAAAAGAAAGTGGTCAAATACACCATCATAAGCATTCTCTTCCAGAGCCGGTTATGAATGAAATAAAGCCAATTCTTAGAGACCTGAGTGACCCTGTTTTGCTTAGTAAATGTCTTCATGGGGGCACTCAGAATACAAATGAAAGTTTCAATCATTGCATATGGGAAAGATTACCCAAGAATGCTTTTGTAGGACTAAGTACATTAAACGTTGATGCAGTGATATGTTTCAACGATGGAATGATAGGAAGATTGGAAGTCCTGAGAAATTTAATCATAAAATGTGGCTCTAATATGGAAGATCAATTGCTTGCATGTGACAGACAACAGGTGCATGAAGCTCTTCAAGTTACCAAAGAAGCAAGAAGTGCTAAAAGGAATGCCAAGAGGGAGCTTGAAGATGAATAAATGCTGCAGGATGAAGACTATGCTTCAGGAATGTTCTGAGGCACAGTTTACTTGGACTCGTATCTTTGTTCGCCATTTTCCCGCGAGTTGTATTTTTCAGAATTCAGGTACAAATATTTTTTAAAGTTTATAAAACATTCCTCTAATTTTTTCTGTAACTTGCAATAGTCCATACGTATGTAGTAGACCTAAACTTTATTGCACAATCAACTAAATTATAGAAAAAATAAAAATTTTATTGGGAAGAAATTATAAAAATTAAAAAGTAAGATGTGATATTTTTTATCCTTGTAACATACATAATAGGTGGAATTAAATAGGTCTAGTACCTCAGCCGTCATGTCATGCGTATCTGGTAAAAATTTGGTCTCCTTCAAATGTATAACATTGGATTAAATGGTGCCTCAATTTGAGGAAGCATTTAGAAAAAAAATTGCATCAATTTCTTTGTAACTTTTTTTTTATAAACCTAAGCAGGTTCAAAAATATTCAAAATACTTCTGATTTTTTCGAAAAGTGTGCTGCATTACTTGATATCAACAAAAAATCTGTAAAACATATACATTGTAAACAGTGCCTGAAAGAAATAGGTGTTGATTTTTACATAATATTGAGCCAGAAAAGTACTAAAGTATCCTTAATAAAAATGCACATAATTTGTTTTCATTTGTTTCCATTTTTTAATGAATATTTTGATGGCATACATTTGTAATGTAGTAAAGAAAAAAAACTGAATAATTGTGAATAAAATTGCGTTGTGGCAGAAAAAATATATTTTAGCAAGTTAGAAAAGGGTAACGGAACCCCAAGACCTGGACTGCCTAGGAGCCCTGACATAGTTAATCCGGTCCTGTATACAAATTGCGGGATTTAGTACAAGCAGTTTCTCTGGGCGACTCATGAGCAGGTGAGAGATCAGGGAATATGTGCTGCCTAAGGGCAACAGTCATACATCCTCAGTACTGAGGCAGACCAGGACATCATGAGCAACATGCAGTCTTGCATTATCTTGTGGAAACATTTCATGAAGAACTCGAAGATAGGGGACATCAAGCAGCCTTAACACGTCAGAAATATAGTTGTTCTTGTGCAATTTATCGGCTGTCAGAACCAAAGGTTACCATGTTGAGTACCCAATAGCACCACGCCATGTGTTTGTCTAACATCACAATGACAAATGCTGTATGGCTACACTTATTTCCCTCGGAGCCTCCAAACATGTATACGTCCATTGCGGTGATGTACCAATAACCAGGTCTTGTCTGGAAAGACTGCGTGATGCCACTCTAGTATCCAGTGTTGCTGGACACACCACTGTCGGCACGCCTCCACGTGCTGCCGCAGCTCACACACACGAAACATTAAAATTAATTAATCTTTCTTTAGCCATAACTACAAAATGCAGACGACGTTTCTCCTCCCTAAAGTGCGTGGCTGTGCTGAAATACTGGTATTTGCATATCCGAGCATCTAGCACATTCAACGCTGATTTGACACTTGTATGTCGGCTTCATGGAATTGCACTCTCATGGACAGCAGGGAAAATCCAGCTACTTACTTCACAGCCTTACACGTGGAGTTCTTTCTTACGTGCTGTGGGCCTCCTTTTCATAATAATCCGCTTCACTTGTTCTCGCTAGGGCGAATTGTAGATGGTAAGTGCTTTCTCTGATGCTCATAGTAATCTGACTAGAACATTATCAGCGCATCTGTTGCCAGTTTTAAAGTAGAGAATCTGCCACACATAGTCAACTCAACTGACAATTTCAGAGCAAAGTGACGCTCTGAATAACCAGTGGCACGTAATTCCTGCGAAAGTTGTTCCATAATAAGTTTTCATTTCACGGATAGAAGAAGCAAGAAAAACGTCGATACAGCTCCGCACTGTAGCCTGATAAACAAAGTAAGAGCCGACGGAATATCAGACCAGCTATGTGGCTGGATTGAAGAGTCTTTAGCAAACAGAACACAGCATGTTGTTCTCAATGGAGAGACGTCTACAGACGTTAAAGTAACCTCTGGCGTGCCACAGGGGAGTGTTATGGGACCATTGTTTTTTACAATATATATATATATATATATATATATAAATGACCTAGTAGATAGTGTTGGAAGTTCCATGCGGCTTTTCGCGGATGATGCTGTAGTATACAGAGAAGTTGCAGCATTAGAGAATTGCAGTGAAATGCAGGAAGATCTGCAGCGGATAGGCATTTGGTGCAGGGAGTGGCAACTGACCCTTAACATAAACAAATGTAATGTATTGCGAATACATAGAAAGAAGGATCCTTTATTGTACAATTATATGATAGCGGAACAAACACTGGTAGCAGCTACTTCTGTAAAATATCTGGGAGTATACGTGCGGAACGATTTGAAGTGGAATGATCATGTAAAATTAATTGTTGGTAAGGTGGGTGCCAGGTTGAGATTCATTGGGAGAGTCCTTAGAAACTGTAGTCAATCAACAAAGGAGATGGCTTACAAAACACTCGTTTGACCTATACTTGAGTATTGCTTATCAGTGTGGGATCCATACCAGGTTGGGTTGACAGAGGAAATAGAGAAGATCCAAAGAAGAGCGGCACGTTTTGTCACATCGTCACAGGGTTATTTGGTAAGCGTGATAGCGTTACGGAGATGTTTAGCAAACTCAAGTGGCAGACTCTGCAAGAGAGGCGCTCTGCATCGCGGTGTAGCTTGCTGTCCAGGTTTCGAGAGGGTGCGTTTCTGGATGAGGTATCGAATATTTTGCTTCCCCCTACTTATACCTCCCGAGGAGATCATGAATGTAAAATTAGAGAGATTCGAGCACGCACGGAGACTTTCCTGCAGTCGTTCTTCCCGCGAACCATACGCGACTGGAACAGGAAAGGGAGGTAATGATAGTGGCACGTAAAGTGCCCTCCGCCACACATCGTTGGGTGGCTTGCGGAGTATAAATGTAGATGTAGATCGACATCGAGATCATCGGATGGAGTTTATGCTCGAATTGGTTAAAGGATGAGGGAGAAAATCGGCCGTGTCCTTTCAAAGAAAACATCATGGCATTTGCTGGGACTGATTTAGGAAAATAAATCACAGAAACCCCAAATCTGGATGGCCAGATGCGGATTTGAACAGTCGTCCTCCTGAATGTGAGTCCAGTGTGACAGCCACTGCACCACCTCGCTCGGTAGTTTCCATTCCGCAACGAATCAGAATTGTACGGCAAGTACTAGTATGTTGATCACCTGTGTTCCTGTCGATGATCAAATAAATTTTAATCTTATCTTTGAGATCTGTGCAGAATGGCTCTTGATGTTCTGTAATTTCTCAGGAGACTGCATGTGCCCTTCTTCTAAAGTATCCCGCTTTAAAGTACAGGGCTATTAAAAAGAAGGAACAGACTTCATACATTTATTGCTTCCAAACTACAAAAGGTAGAAACACAATTCAACGTTCCTGGAAGGGGACAGGTTCAATTTTTATGCATTCAGTGTGAGCATCATATGTTATATGACAAATATCAAAACGGTGGTTCATTCCTGCCACACACGAAGCAGCTGGTCTTTTGCTATCGAATTCACAGCTTCACCAATGCGATGTCGCAGACTTTCAACAGTGTCACGCACAGGGAGGATAAAAACGCGGTATTTTATGTAACCCCACAGATATGTCACAAGGTGTGACGTCTGGAGACCGGCGCGTCCGACGTTACCCGAATGACACCATTCCAGGATATTGGGTTGGAAGAGGAGGAGCAGAAGACGAACTTCATCACCGGTGGCCTGGCAGATCTCCAGATCTCACACCTTGTGACTTTTGTCTGTGGGGTTACGTAAAAGACCGCGTTTTTATCCTCCCTGTGCGTGACACTGTTGAAAGTCTGCGACATCGCATTGGTGAAGCTGTGAATTCGATAGCAAAAGACCAGCTGCTTCGTGTGTGGCAGGAATGAACCACCGTTTTGATATTTGTCATATAACATATGGTGCTCACAATGAATGGATAAAAATTTGCTCTTTCTTTTTCCAGAAACGTTGGAACTGTGTTTCTATCTTTTAAAGCTTGGAAGCTTCTTTTTGAATATCCCTGTATTCCGACTTCCTATTTCGATGTAAAGTAACGAAAACATTCATGAAATGTGCTACCCAGTTTTGCTGGCCATTGGATCACTGTACACACAGAAGCAGTACATCGAAATGGATTGCACAATTGCTTCTTAAGTAACTTAGTTATCAGAGGAGTGTCACTTTTCTGTGTTTCTGCCACTGAACTGAAAATTAATACAATGAATCAAACAATGCTGATAGCAGAGAGGCGAGTTTTGGCACCAACTACAGCGATTCAACGACACACACTGACACAAACTCCCTCCACTGTGTGGCGGCTTACATGTCTCAACCTACTTCTGTGAAACAATGAACATACCTTCAGTACTAACAACTTTATGGGAAGCTTCCATTTTAACAAGGGAGTTGGAGGACACTGGAAATATGTGGCAGTACTTGTCTTCCACATTGCCACGTCCACTTTAGCCATGTTTAGACCCCACTACCAGAGCAACTCATCAGCATAACATGGCCATGCACGATGCCCACCAAGTTCAGTCTTCATTGCTGAGCTCACAATGTACTACTGGTACAGCCACCTTCATCTTAATCAGGCTGCAAACCAACAACTACTGCCCAAAGGCCACCATATCTCCCAGACAGCCCCTTGGGGATCCTGCCTCCACTTCAAGGTCTGAGGCATCAACAGAGGACCACCCAACTTTGTTTGCTGGGGTCCGAAACTGCAGCTAACGGTCCCAGATTTGTCCCCTCAGCAACATCGCTGTCTGCCATGTCATTGGGACAATAGGCCACATTACAAGAAGATATTGCTAGATTGCCACCTGTTGTTGGTTGCCACCTGAGTGCTATGACCGCCACCACTGCAACAGCACCTGGCGTGTTGGCATTCATCAAGCTAGCAACCTGCTTCCCAGAAGTGTATGTGAACTACATAACAAGACCACTGTGTCTGTTGCACCAACATGGGAGAAACATCACAGGCTATCCTGAGTCGTGCGGATGCCCACATAATTGTTCAGGGCTAATGGAATAATAAAGAACTGTTAAGTTTGCCAAGTGTTTCACTGCAGCTACAGACTGTAGGATACTCCAGATTGGAGTCGAGCACCTCCTGACAAACACAAAGATGGCTCCCACCATAGAGTAGTGGCCAGTGCACCCTGACCTGCTACACTAACATTTAAACTGGTACGCATGTACAAGGGCCAGAGTTTAAGTTTATGATGTCAACACCACCCATCATCATTCTCTCAAATGGACCAATAACCAATGCAGACAGCGATATAACTTTTTGTTCATGTAATAATAAAGCAAGAGTTGTGCTATTTTTTTCCTCTGTCTTTGTAATGTTGCTATACATAACCTCAAAGCAAGTCCACTGAACTAAATTCATCATCTCCAGCAATTTGACATCCACTGCTGGATGAATGCCTTCTCTAGATGCTTCCATGAATTAACATCAACTATAGACATCGTTGTTGCTCATGCATGTTTTCTAATGACATCTACCCACCTATTCCACGGGGTGGGTCAAATAAAACTGGCCCAGAGAACAGAGTTCCAGGATACAAAGAAACACAGAGGAAGAAATGAAATACAGTACTAACTGGACTACAGAAGATGTTGAGTGACCGCCATTCCTCTCTTGGCACTTTTGGGTCTTGTCAGCAAGTTACTGATGGTGGAATTCCTGTAATCTCATTCGAAACATTCTGCTGCAGTTCTTGAAGACTATGAGGGTTGTGATACATCTTGGACTTGAGTGTTCCCCACACAAAGTAATCGCACACTGACAGGCCAGGTGACCTGGGTGGCCAGCTAGGGCCGCAAACAGATTGACCTCCACTAACAACTCTGTCAGGCATGAACATTGTGTAAATGTGCTCCAAGGTTCAGCCTGCTGTATGGGCAGTTGCTCCATCCTGTTAGAAGAAACTGTAGGTCTTTTCCTCCTCTGTTACTGATATCATAAATGATTTCATTGGCAATGTAATGTGCTAAAGTCAGTGTCTGATGAAACAAGCTGGGATCAATAATGTAGCCTGTAGACACTCTATACCAAACTCCAACCTTCTTATCATGCAATGGCATTCTGTGGATGCAGATTCTCTGCTGCCCAGAACTTGTGATTCTGTGAGTTTACATAACCACTCAGGTGAAACCTGGCTTCATCAGACATAAAGAATACTGTAGATCCATATACAAGACATTCATTGTTATCTCAGTGAACAGCCACTCACAAAACTGGAGGCCCTGAGGAATATCTGCTGGTTTTAATGCATGAACAACAGACACACAGTAGGGATGCATGTGCAGATCCAAGTGGAGTATTTGTCTGCATGATCAATGTGATATGCCGGTCTCTTGCAACAGGGATCAAGTTGATTTGGTAGGACACAAGCGTTTCCTGGTGAACTGCAGATACAGTTTCTGGTATGTGGACAGATCCTGTCTGATACCATTTTTGGCCTAAGGGTTGCGTGGCACTGTTTGCTGTCATTTTGACACCATATTTCACTGTGAGTACCATTGTCCCCTTTGCCTTGCTCCACTCAGTGACACAGCCCACACTATGCTATGAACCACTGCGGATTATGTGGTTGGTGTACACATGGTGTGCATGTCACAAGGTGTGGTTATATGCATATATTCATGTCCAATCAGATCCACTCATCCAGGCCATTTTTATTTGTTCCGCCCTTATACCTATACTCCAAAAACCACTGTGGAGTGTGTGGCAGAGGGTACATCCCATAGAACCAGTTATTAGGATTTGTTCCCATTCCAGTTCATGTATGGAATGTGGGAAGAATGATTGTTTAAATTTAATTCTAATTAATCTAATTGTGTCCTTACAATTCCTATGGCAGCAATACTTATCAGAATGTAGTACATTCCTTGAGTTGTCATTTGAAACTGGTTTTTGGAAATTTGTAAGTAGATTTTCTTGGGGTAGTTTACATCTGTCTTCAAGGATCTGCCAGTTCACTTTCTACAGTATCTCTGTAATACTCTCCCACAGGTCCTCAAACCTCTGGCCATTCATGCTGCCCTTCCTTGTATATGTTCAATATACCATGTTATTCCCATTTGGTATAAGTCCCACATACTTATGCAATATTCATGAAATGGTTGCACTAGTGATTTGTAAATGATATCCTTTGTAGACAGATTGTATTACCCTAGTATTCTACCAATCAACCAAAGCCTCCTACCTGCTTTACCCATGGCTGAGCCTATGTGATCATTCCATTTCACATCCCTACAAAAGTTACAGCCTGGTATTTGTATGGGTTATCTGATTCCAACTGTTACTTGCTGACGTTATTGTCATGGAATGTCATGTTTAGTTTTGTTTTGTGAATTTCACAATTTTATATTTGTGAAGATTTAAAGCAAGTTGCCAGTCTTTGTGCTACTAAGAAATCTTATCATGATCTGACAGAATGTTTAGACAATTTCTTTTAGGCAGTACTTGATTGTAGAAAACAGCATCATCTGCAAAAAGTTTGACATTACTATTAATATTGTTTACAATGTCATTAACATGCAACATGAATAGCAAGGGTTCCGACACACTTCCCTAAAGCACACCCAAAGTTCCTTCTATATCTGATGATAACTCTCCATGCAAGATAACAAGTTGCATTCTCCCTACCAATAAATCCTCACTCCAGTCACAAATTTTTCTTTATACCCCATATGATCATACTTATAATGATAAGTGTTGATGCATTACTAAGTCAAATGCTTTTTGGAAATTGAGAAATACTACACCAGCCTGATTACCTTCAGCCTTGCTCCAAAGCTTTCAGTGTGTCATGCTAGAGAAGTATGAGTTAGGTTTCATGTGATCATTGTTTTCCGAGTCCATGCTGGTTGGCAGAGAAGAAGTCATGTTGTTTGAGATATCTCATTATGTATGAGTGCAGGATATGTTCTAAGATTTTACAACAAACTGATTCCAAGGATAATGGATGCATGTTTTGTGGATCATTCCTACCACCCTTCTTGAAAAAAAAGTGTGACCTGTGCTTTCTTCCAACAACTGGGCATATTTTTTTGTTTGGAGGATCTACAATAGATTATAGTTAAAAGAGAGGGTAAATCAGCTGCAAATTCTGTATAGAATTTGATAGGGATTACATTGGCCCATAGAGCTTTGTTCACTTGTAATGATTTTAGCCATTTCTTAACACCAGTAGCACTTATTTCACTCATATTCTCAGTGGTATGAGGAATTGGGGCAATTCTCCTGAATATGGCTGATATTTTATCTTACAGGACACCACACAATGTTGTTTTTCAAAATTCTGACCATGGCAGTCATTTGTATGCATGGCACCCTATGTGCTTAACACCATATTTTGCCAGTAATTTGTTTTGTTTTTTCTTGCTAGTCCAATTTTGCTAAATCAGGGTCATCTCATTTATATGAGAGATTGATTTTTTTCCCTTGTAGCCAATCTGAAGATGTCTTAAATAAGGGAAAATGTGTCAACTGGAGAAAAAAATTAAAGAAACCTGTTTTGCAACGGAGACTGTTTGTTCTTTCATATTGTTGCTACTAGATGCTGTACTAACCACAGATTTCAAAAAATTCAATAAAATAAATAGCATCACTTTAACATAGCATCTAAGAAACTTCAGTTTACAAAAATACAGTGCTTGAAAAGCATGCATCCAAAAATATGAGAGGTCCTGCCAATTAATTTAAGAACTATAATACTAAGAAACTCTCACAACTTTGACAATGTGATAATTTACACAATATAAAATTTAATGTGCACTCACCATTATCAGTATTCCACTAAGCAGTACGACTGTAAATACAGGTCTGCAGACTATGGCTATACAAGCATATAAATGAGGAGAATTCAGTTCCTTTCAGTTGTTTCTGCTTATGGCTCCTGCCCCTCCCCCTTAGTAAAGCATCTTACTCTTCCTGTCTTGACTTATTCAACTTCCTGTGGTTTGCCAGTTCTGCCTGTGGACTTGTGATCTGTACTGAATTTGTTGTTGACAGCAAGTTGATTATCCTGTGAATATTAGCATTTAATTAGCAAGAATGATAACAGTTGTGCAACTAGCCCATCCATGTAGGCATGCCCTCAGACAAGCAGCCAAATAGTATCCTGTGTTAAATGTAGTTTGTAATTTCTGGAATTCTGTGCCTTTTTCAAAATTCTCAACTTTCATGCTACTTTTGTTTCCAATAATCAGTTGTGAAATTAGAAAATTGATATGTGTAAAAATATTAAATGCTTCTACTAAAATTAATTAATCAACAGCAAAAAATGTTTGCCTCAGACCTAAATTCAGTTATAAAATTGTTTGAAGCAGCTCTCTTCCAGAAAAAAATGGTTCTCATGATAATGTGCCAGCCCATATTATCTTGCAATAACTCTCAGTTTAATCAAGAGAACTGCACGAAACCTTAAGATGTGAAAGTAAATAATTTCACTGGCAGAGCCCTTTGTGCTGTAATAAAATGCATGATTTTCCCCCATGATTATTTACCGATTCAAGAATGGAGTCTTTAAAGGGGAGCAGCAGTTCATTCTGAGTACGCTGGAAGTCATTAGTGATGGTTTTGTTGCAGGGATCAATTATTCAGACATCTGAGCAATTTAACAAAGAACTAAAACAAAAATGGATTCATTGGTGTGTTGGGCTGCCACTGGAAAAGGAAATATGAGTTGTTTCAGGGCAGTTTTAGGATAAGATATAAGTCAACTGTCTACTTCATTTGCAAACTAGTTTTTTGTACAGATTTTTAAAGTATAATTGTTATTTGTGTTTCATTAAAATGGTTAAATGGAATACCATGGTAAACTCCTTATTTTGGACCATTCATTGGCAATAAGAATTCATCCACCACTGACTTAAGTTTATAGGGTCTACCATCTTCAGTGCTACACAAAATTTGTGGCGCAGTTCAAATTCACAAATGGAAACATTCAAAAGGTGCACTGTAGGGTAATAGTTGCTTAGTTAATTATTTGTGACTCCTATGGATCTCTCTCAAGGATCAGTAATCTGACAATTTACAAACGTAATACAACTTCTCAGTGAAAAACATATTTATCATTATTAATGATTGTCTTTTATATTAACCTCAAACATCATTTTATACTAACCTCAAACATCATTTAATTTTTTGCATAGATATGGTGAATTCTAATTAACTCTGTGTGATTTCTCCCTCCCTCAGATGCATGTATTAAACCAACATTCAGCTGTTATCATCCCAAAGAATGCTTTATACATCTCAGTGCTTTACTAAGCATGGTGCTATTGAAGGAAGTGTAACCTTGCTTTCCTCCAGTGATCCTGAATCATTGTGAAGCTCGAGATTTTTCACATTGACAATCACTTCCAGACGTGAAAGAAGTGGTAAGCAACCAATACAAATCCTAGAACTGACCCGGGATCAAACCCAACATCCTTGGCCCATCCTTGGCCCACCAAGACTGCACACATCCACTACAGCATTACAAATCAAAAATTGTTGTATGAACTCTAAGGAATTTTCCAGCAAATATGATTTGTAGTTGAAATTAATTTTATTAAATTAAATCACTGAATGAGTGGTGATCACAAAATATGGAATAATTTGTGCTGCAGCAATATTAGGTGTAGCAGAATAAACTTTACACGATGGAGTAAGTATGACAAAGCTGTGCCAAAGCTGAATGTCACATTTGTTGAATGATCACAAAAAGTAAATTTGAAAATTAATTTCTCAGCACACTTTGGTCTATTTTTAAAGAACCCAACAGACTTTGTGAGTTTATATATTACTATGGATGAGATGTGTGTTCACTGCTTCCTGGCAGAAATGTCTACGAGGTTTTGTGTCACTAACTTCTCACACAGTTTAAATCAACTGTAACTACCAATGATTTTTCATTTTCTTGTCAACATATACAATGAGTTTGTCTCATTTTATTCAGCAATCGGTAGAGAGTTTCAGTTCTCTGTACCATCACGATGATGATGATATTTGGTTCAGGGAGGGGGGGGGGGGGTGGCAGGGGGGGGGGGGCAGGGGAGGGGGGGGGGGGCGTAGCTCAACTGTGTGGTTATGAGCGCCCAAACAATTCCCAATCTTTGCACTATCCAGTCTTGCCATGTTCCTGAATGTTGATGAAACAATGAGTACAACACATACACCCAGTTCCCAGCCAGAGAAAATCCCCGAGCCAGCCAGGAATGGAATTCGGGACTCCATGATCCAGAGGCAGCTATGCTAGCCACTAAATCATAGGCTGCAGACTCTCTGTACCACCTCTTGCATGTATGTCCTTGTTAACAGCAACACTGTATTATGTTCAACTGCAGAAAGCAAAGCCTTTATGAAGGTGTTCCACTGTATTTCAGCTGTTGAAAAACTTACATTTTTTGCAGCACAGAAATGATGCAGCTGTCAGCCCGATACAGACAGCTAAATAAGTTGTTTTGGCTCCTCTAGCAGCATGCTACAATACTATTTCACAGGAATTTCTGGGTCTACAACGATTAAACACAAGCACTTGCAAAAAAAACGTTAATCACCTAACTTTTTTACGGAACCAACTAAAACTTTACACCCATGAGCAAACCAATTAGGGAAAGCTGTGATCTTGTAGAAGTATTATTTTTGTTGCCTCAGGGAATTATTATTTTTTGTCACAATACCATAGCAGCTGATTGCCACTGTCGGCACTGGAACACAAATAAGAAAACACTCCCCCTCACATCTTCTATCCCAGGCTGTCATGTTACATCTTGCCTGCCCACCACTTCCACTAATAAATGACAGGCAATGAAGATGATGTTACACCATGTGGTCTTGGAAGCATATGACTCAATTCTATTTACACATGAGAATCAAGCAGTTACTTTGAATATAGACAACTCAAAGTTATTCATGTTGACATATGTGAACAGGAAGGCAGTAAGCAATTATAACAAAGGGAAGAGCTCAAATTAGACTCAATAACTCAGATATATACTTCAATCCAAATTTATAAGGTAACAAAACTCATATTAAGAATTTAAATTAAGAGTGTTCAGCATCAAGAAGACACATTCAGTATCAAAATCACAGGTTATCAAGCACCAAGTCAAATAAAGCTTTCAAAACTGCAATCAATAATATCCCTGTAAGGTTGAGGTGAGCAAGAGAGAGAAATGCTAGCAATGAGGGTCAACAGTGGAATGAAGGAAACAAGATTAGGGTTTAATGTCCATTTGACAAAGAGGTTATTAGAGATAGAGCTCAAGATCAGATTGTTTCAAGGATTGGGAAAGAAATCTGTCATGTCTTTTTGATGGAATCATCTTGGCACTTTCCTGGAGAGATTTAGGGAAATCACAGAAAACCCAAATCTAGATCGCCAGATGTGGATTTGAATCATCGTCCTTCCAAATGCTAGTCCAATGTGATAACCATTGTGAACCTTGCATGACACTAACAGTGGAGCATGTGGCATGCTACCTTGTATGTAGACCATATCACCTCACTGTGTTGAGCTGACAGCAGCTGGTGGTTGTCCATGAGGACCTCTGTGACAGGCATAGACACATCGTGTTGGCTGTTACAAGACACCAACAAAAGTGAGGCTTAGTGGCCTTCTGAGTCCTGTTTAAAAACTTGGTCCAACACGAAAACAGCAGACTGTCGGGGTTGGCACTGTTTTCTATTACCAAACTAACCTGCTGTTCTTATAGAAATCTATGTCTGTCTTACCAATGAGCTCTGGAGGAATTCTCCAGATCTGTCAGGTTGCCACTGCCTGGCTGGCCCCCACCACAAACTTCATCCCCAGGAATGCATCTCTACACTCCTGGCAACCTTCTTCAAACCAATGAGCTTTTCTAATGGATGCTGCCACCTTGGCAACTGCCAGTAATTATAATTTGAAAAGTGTTGCCTTAAAATGAAACTAGTACAAAGTTACTACTGCACAAAGAATAACGTTACATAATTTCTGTCTTGCCCTTATCTCTGGGACACACAGAAAACTAAGAGTCAGGGTTCTGTTTATATTAAATTATAGCTTAATTCAGTAATTAAATAAATGTAGTATAATACACAGTGGCCACACTCCACTGCCCCTCTGCCCCTGAAGTAAGTGGCCAATGTTACTTAGCTCACAACCAAATTTACAAGTGCTTATTAAAACTAATCACACCTTAAAATATCACTGTCTCTGTAAATATTTTTGTCCGTTACCAAGCAAGGAAACTACGCTCTTAACATCCTCTTAACATTATCTGACAGTTTTGGAATTGGCTGTTAGTCATTAGATGGAAATTATTATAAAATATGATTGATGATCATGGACTGCATAAATATTTGATTCGTTCTGCAGTTTGAGGACCACTGGACTAGGCACCAGATCAGAGTACATTTTACTGATTTTACTGTAGTCTAGCAGCCTGTTCATTGGGACAAACTGTATGGCCTAGTCTATCACTGTAGGATTCTTCTGTTGTGCTTTACAAACAAATGAAAAATTACATACATGTATTTCTTCACAGCAACCTGCAGAGAATATGCAGTGGCTTCTCAACAAGCACAGTCACCTACAATTCTTAACCACACACCGCATTCCCATATTTCCCCCTATAATCAAACTATTCCTTGATGCCTCAGAATGTAAAGATTATAGAAAAATTGCTTTCAGGTGCCATATTATAATGGCCAAGTGTAGGTTTTAATCAGAGGAACCATAACTTAGATGATTAACTAGATGTAGATGTCCTCAGTGTATCAAAGCATCTTAAATCACTGGCAAGGCCTCCAGTCCTGATTGTATACCAGTCACATTCCTTTCACAGTATGGTGACACAAAAGCTCCATTATTAGCAATCACATACTACCACTCACTCATCAAAATATCCATACCTAAAGACTAAGAACTTGTACAGCTATCACCAACACCCAAGAAAAGGAAAAAGAGTACTTCACTGAATTACAAATAAAAATCACTAACATCAATTTGCAGCAGCATTATGGAACATACGAGGTGCGGCTAGAAAAAAACCGAACTGATGCTGGAAAAAACATTTATTTACAATTATTTGCAATTTAATGTTATCTCCTTCAATGTACTCTCCTCCTCGGTCTCTACACCGCTCCATACGAATTTTCCACTGTTCATAGCAATGCTGCAGATCATTTTCGGTAAGTCCATACATTACTTCCGTCGCTTTTTCTTTTACTGCTTCAACAGTCTCAAATCTAGTTCCTTTCAAAGCTGACTTGACTTTAGGGAAAAGAAAAAAGTCACAGGGGGCCAAATCAGGTGAGTAGGGTGGATGATCTAAGATGGGAATGTTGTGTTTTGCCAAAAACGTCTTCACTGACAACTCACTCTGAGCTGGGGCATTGTCTTGGTGAAGGATCCATGACTTTTTTCTCCACAAATCGTTCCGTTTTCTCCATACTCGCTAACGTAGGGTAGCCAGGACGCTAATGTAGTAATGCTGATTCACTGTTTGTCCCTCTGGTGCCCAATCAATGTGCACAATCATCATTGCCTTGAATTTCGATTTTGACATTCGTGCTTTTTTTTGTCGTGGAGAACCAGGAGTTTTCCAATGCATCGATTGGCGTTTAGTTTCGGGATCGTAAGTAAAAAACCACGATTCATCGCAAGTAATAACATTTTGTAAGAAGGTGGGATCACTTTCAATGTTTTCCAGGATGTCAGAACAAATCATTCTTCGGCGTTCCTTCTGTTCAATTGTGAGACACTTTGGAACCATTTTTGAACACATTTTGTTCATGTTGAAACTTTCATGAAGAATCTGCCTAACACTTTCCTTGTCAACTCCTGTTAACTCAGACACTGCTCTGATTGTTAAACGGCGATCTTGTCGAACAAGTTCACCGATTTTTTCAATGTTTGCATCAGTTTTTGCTGACAATGGTCTGCCAGTGCGAGTGTCATCACTGGTGTCTACGCGGCCATCTTTAAATTGTTTAAACCACTCAAACACTTGTGTTCGCGATAAACAATCATCGCCTTACACTTGTTGTAACATTACAAACGTTTCACTTGCAGATTTTCCTAGTTTGAAACAAAATTTGATGTTAACACGCTGTTCTTTCTGTACACTCAACATTTTCCAACGCACAGACAAAACGTCAACTACTTAAAACAGACGCCATGGGCAGACTGAGTGCAGGAGGCAGATGAAACTCGAGCAGTAGGTGGAGCGAGAGTCATGTGACAGGCCACGCGACTTTCAGCCTTATTGCATTCGTTTTATTGTTTCACCAGTACTAGTCCGGTTTTTTTCTAGCCACACCTCGTATACTGTGTTCAAACATTATAAATTACCTCATACTTCAGAGAGAATGATTTATTGAGAAATGGCCAAAAAATATTGTTATTGCAAAACATAATTAGCTCTCTATTCACATGAGGTAAGTGTGCTATCAACAGGTGAAGTCATTTATTCATTTATTTATTTATTTCTTGTTCCGTAGATCCAGTTAGTGAGTCAATCACAAGGATATGGAACGTGTCAAATTGTACAGGTTTCAATTTAAACTTACAATAAATGCAAGGGCATTTTAATGGCAAATTGTACATAGTTTAAGTAAGACATACTATAAATACAGTAACAGATACAATGTCAGCTAGATAACATGACTACCATTTGACAGAAAAAGGAGTTTCAAATAAAGGTTAAAGATAAGAGCACAAAGTTAAATCAGATATTAGGCCTACAAGAGTAAATACATGTACAGCCAATCTGTTGTTACAAAAAGTGTGCTAATGCCCAAATGCACAATAAAATCAATTGAACTACTTCTAGACATAATACGTTTAGTGATGGTCTACATTTTCTTTCAGGTATTCATCCACAGTATAATAAAATTTCTCTGTCAGGTAATCTTTGAGAACTTGTTTAAATTTTGGCAGTTCTGTATGAACACATTTTATATGTAGTGGTAGAGCATTGAACAGCTTAATGCTGGAGTAGTAAACTCCTTTTTGTACCAGAGTGAGACGTTTCATTTCTAAATGTAGACTGTTTTTGTTTCTGGTGTTATAACCATGGAATTCACTGTTGTCTTGGTAGATGGAATAATTTTTGCACACAAAGGTGAGCAAGGAAAAAATATACTGTGAGGCAGTTGTTAGGATACCTATCTTCCGAAACAAGTGCCTGCAAGAGTGTCTTTGATGGACCCCACACATTATTCTGATTGCTTTTTTTTTGGATGGTGAAAACTTTTTTTGCAAGTGGTTGGTTCCCCCAGAATATATAGCATATGACATCAATGAGTGGAAGTAGCCAAAGTAGGCAACCTTAATAGTGTCAACTTCAGCCACTGAAGAAATTACCCGTAATGCAAATGTTGCCGAGCTAAGTTTTTTACATAGATGAAGAATGCGAACTGACCAATTACATTTACTGTCTATATAAGCACCCAGGAATTTTGTGTCTTCAACTTTCTGTATTGGTTGATCCCTACATTTTATGTTATTTTCATTGGGATTACTTTGTGATGTATGGAACCTCATATAATGAGTTTTATCTGCATTGAACGAGAGACCATTTGAGGAGAACCAATTTAAGATGTCATTAAAAACAGTATTTGTAGTTTTTTCAAGATCATGATCAATCAAATCGTCAATTAGAATTGTGGTATCATCGGCAAACAGGGTAAATTTGCTGTTTGTCTCAGAACAAAGAGGAAGATCATTAATAAAGATGAGGAAAAGCAGTGGGCCCAAAACAGAGCCTTGAGGCACACCACACATTATCGTGCCCCATTCAGACGAGGCAGGTTCTCCAGAAGAGCCATTTAGCATTACAGTCTGCTTCCGATCCTGTAGATATGATTGCAGCCACAAGCCAACAGTACCACCTAAACCATAGTATTCTGCCTTTTTCCAAAGAATTTGGTGGTTTACACAGTCAAAGGCTTTCGTAAGATCACAAAAAATACCCACTGGAGACATTTTTTTGTTAATGGCTTCCAAAACTTGGTTGCTGAAAGAGAATATTGCCTGTTCAGTACAAAGACCGGCACGAAAACCAAACTGATTTTTGCTTAAGATACTGTGGAAGTTGAGATGGTTTACAATCCTCCTGTGCATGAGTTTTTCTAGAATTTTCGAGAAGGTAGTTAATAGGGATATTGGGCGATAGTTTGTAACAATGCTTTTATCCCCTTTTTTAAAGAGAGGAATCACTACAGCCAACTTAAGTCTGTCAGAGACAATCCCATCTTGTAGGGATGCACTGTATATGTTGCATAAGACAGGACTAACAAATTTATAACAGTGTTTCAGTATTTTACTAGAAATATTGTCCACACCAGCAGAATTTTTATTTTTTAATGATCTAATTACTCTTATGACTTCGCTTACAGTAACTGGAGGTAAGGATATCTGTGGGATTCTGTTACTAATAGCTTTCTGTAGGAGGGACAATGATTCTTCCATAGAACCAACTGATTCCATATTTTTAGATTTCCAGAAAGCTTTTGATTTTGTTCCTCACAAGTTTAATGAAATTGTGTGCCTATGGAGTATTGTCTCAGCTATACAACTGGATTCTTGATTTACTATCAGAAAGGTCACAATTCATAGCAACTGGCAGAAAGCTATAAAGTAAAACAGAAGTAATATCTGGCGTTTCCCAAGGAAATATTACTGGCCCTTGCTGTTCCTGCTCTGTGTAAATGATCGAGGAGACAATCTGAGCAGCCCTCTTAGATTGTTTGCAGATGATGCTGTCATTTACTGTCTCGTAAAATCAGCAGATGATTAAAACGAATTGCACAATGCTTTAGACAAGATATCTGTATGGTGTGAAAAGCGGAAATTGACTCTAAATAATGAAAAGTGTGAAGTCACCCACATGAGTACTTAAAGGAAAACACTAAATTTTGGTTACACAATAAGTCACACAAATCTAAAGGCTGTAAATTCAGTTAAATACTTAGGAAACCTAGTTATGAACAATCACATAAAGCATACCAAATATTGTGATTTAATGGTAGAATACTTAGAAAATGCAATGAGTCCATTAAAGAGATTGCTTACACTGTGCTTGTCTGCCTCCTTCCAGAGTATGGATGTGCATTGTGGGATCCACATCAGGTAGACATGATGGAGGACACTGAAGACATTCAAAGGGTAGCTCATTTTGTATTATCGCAAAATAGGGGAGAGTGTGCCACAGATATGATACACAAGTTGTAGTGGCAACATCATTTTTTGTTGTGGGATTTCAGTCACCAACCTTCTCCTCAGTGTGTGAAAATATTTTGTTGGTGCCCACTTTCATATGAAGAATTGATCATAATATTAAAATAAGATAAATCAGAATTCCCATGGAAATATTTAAGTGTCCATTTTTCCAGCACACTGGTTGAGGGGGGAACAGTAGAGAAGTAACTTGAAGGTGGTTCAAAGAATCCTCTGTCTGGCAGTTAATTGTGAATTGCTGAGTAGCCATGTAGATGTAGAAAAAAACTGAGGACATGGTACTGATCATGTTTGGATTCAAGAAAGGGAAAGGGACATGAGATGCTATGGGATATTTGAAAATGATAAGACTAAGAATGTTAGGAGTTAAGAGGGATATGTACATCTGTTTTGCTAATGGGGAAAAAGGCATTTGACAGAGATGACTTGAGTAGCCTCCTGACAACATTTAGAATCATTGTAGCCTGGAATGACAGCAGACTGATAGAGAAACCATTACTCCATTAGGTGCTGCTCTTGCTTTGCTCAGCTAAACAATGTTATAAAGAGAGTTGCATGTGGCAGTCTGAAGCCCAGACACCATTTCACAAAAGGGGTATTCAGAACAAAAGAGTGCTTGTTCAGGAAGCTTACAAAGCAGAAGAAGCTAGCCAGTGCCTCTGAAGGGGGCAGCTGGGTGATACTACAGCTCTGGTCACCACAACCTGTTTCCTCTACTCAGGTTCGGGGTGCTGCTGTTGGAGAAGTACTGGCCAGCAAACTAACATAAGCATTCTTCCAAATCAGACCCTCACTCTCAGAAGTTCTCAGATGCTCATCACCATTTTCTGCACACAACTGTATTGAGATGTGTATGTGATGCTGACCACAGCAATCTCCATCAGTTACCGAGCAAGGTGGCGCAGTGGCTAGCACACTGGACTCGCATTCGGGAGGACAACGGTTCAATCCTGCATCCGGCAATCCTGATTTAGGTTTTCTGTGATTTCCCTAAATCGCTCCAGGCAAATGCTGGCATGGTTCCTTTGAAAGGGCACAGCCGACTTCCTTCCCCAGCCTTCCCTAATCCGATAAGACCTATGTCCTCACTGTCTGGTCTCCTCCCCCAAAACAACCTCAACCAACCTCCATCAGCGGCTGATTTTGAGGTGGAGACTGCAGCAGTGCCAGATGAATTATCCATTCATCTACCAAGGAATTCATCTCCAGCAGCAACAGACAACCACCTAAGCTGGGACTGTAAGCAGACCATTTGGTGATTTCATACCACTGGCTCTCCCTCTGTATGACTCACTACCACCTGCTGGTGGCCACTTCCCTAGCAGGACAGGTTCAATCCTGGACTGGAAGCAGCATAGTCTTTCTATCACTGTACACCAGTTTTTGAAGGCTTCCATTGTCACTGATCACAACCCTGTGAGGGCTTACACATTCGACTTAAGCCACGCTGGATGGTATGGTTCAAACACCGCCTATCCCAATGCAGTAATCAGATAACATAATTTAGAAGAGTGCCATCTGACACACTTTATGGGGCAGCTTCGCTGACACCACTATGTCTCCGGTGCATGCTGTGCTGGCTTCCCCAGCAGTATTTACTGATCCCAATGCTTGGTGCATTGGCTACCACTGATGTCATAAAGGGGGAACAATGATGTAATCCTGCCTCTGTACTAAAATAAGTAAAGGACTGTTGTAAACAGGAATGTTTCATAAACAGCTTGCTAAGTGGTCCAGCCACCACCACCTCTCCAATGTTTGTCCTGTTGAGAAAGTGGCACATTCTCATCTACTAATGGCCGAGTCCTCCACCACCTAGAGGTCACCACAACAGCACATGAAACAAGAACTGTTAGTAAGAATTGGCAATGAGGGAATAGATGAGATGGATACTGGAAAAGGAGTTAGACAAGAGGTTTGTTTGTCACCAATGCTATTCAATATTTACGCAGAGAAATTAACAAAGATATTAGCAAAATCAAGAGGTGTAACAGTAGGATGGAAAGGATTAAGACAATGAATTATCAAGCAATGTTGTTTGAATCAAAGGAACCTTTTAATTTTTAATGGAGAGGACTGCAAAAGTAGCAGAAAATGAAAGCTGTATGGAGGAAATAAGAAGCATAATATCTCTGGATAAAGGAACCTTTGAATAGGTGAGAGGTTTGAAGACAGCATACAGAAATCCAAAAGAACTAAGGAAGAGATTTGCCTAAACATTTTGATGGCAGTGTGGTATTATATTATAGCTGTCTCGGCCAAATGTAGATGTTGGTGTGAGGTGGAGGAATGTTGGATGTGGATGGAAACTGTCAGGATGCGCGGTATTAAAACTCGGCCATGACCTTCACGTATTTTATTATTCCCAGCTACAGTGCCGCGTTCCCCTCTGTCTGCATCAAAGGGTCCTGTGATGCTGAGGACACCACTTCGCTGTCTGCAAAACAGCTTGGCACGGTAGGGCTACTTCAGTGACCCATGCAACGTACTGTGGCGTACCGGCTGTGTACAGCCATGGTGTTTTGATGACATCAGGATGTGCCGGCAGCTGGCTCAGCAGCCTTCGTCCCCACTGCCTCAGCACCTCTCACTGGCAGCCACGGGGCCGTCAGCTGTGTGCTTCTTCACCGTCATGGTTAAGATCACGGGTGACAACAAGCACCCGCAATCCAACAGACAAATCTGCGACTCTCACTTCGGGATGCCTCTGGCATGTGTTGGGAGCCAAAAAGACTGCCCGTGGTAGCGAGCTGTTGAGTGGCCCGCCGCTGGCTGGCTATGGACCCTGCTTTGGCCTCAGAGGTCGAACCAGCGACCTACCGTAGCCCGGAATGCTGGCGCCCCATCTGCTGATGTGTGTAGCCAGTGGTGTGACATGCTCCGCCATTCAGGAGAGCTGCCACACTCAAATCCCCCTTGTTAGAAAACTGGCACCTATTTATACACAGCTGTGCACCTCTGTTTTGCTAATGCACTGCTCCGAGTCATGTACTCATAAAACCTAGGTTGGGCTAGTGGGCCCCTTCTGCCTGTAACTTGCGCCACACAAACTGCTGCATTTACTCTTCTCAGTGGTTCTATGGCTCTGTGGCTCCATTCTACTTCGCAACTGCTGGTAAGTGTAATTTACTGTCAGCAGGTTCACACCTGGCTGCAACTTGTGCGCTCAGAAATATTGCACTGAATCTAACTTTTTCTCCTATCTTAAACGGTGGTGCCGCTACATTATTCTCCCCTTCGGAAAGACCTGGTCACTGGATCAACCTCTAACTACTCTTAAACTTGTTTGGGTGAGTACATACTTATGGCATATTTATTACTACTATTAGAAAACTTAGATGTGGTCTAGTCCTCTTAAAACACCTGACACAAGACAAACCTAAAAATTCCTAACTGGATGACCACTCCACTTAATGTTCGATCAACCTCTTACCTATCTGTTTTATGCCCTCAGTATCCAATCCACTGGGATTGGGACTACCAACGGTTCCCTCTTGGAACTGGCTCTCCGCCTGATCGGAATGAAAACAACTCAGAACAAAGTTAAGGCTGCGATGGTACTTGGCACAGAGGTGATCAAAACAATTGTTACTTGTCATTGCCTTTCCCTATATTGAGCAACATGCTTCACAAGCTGCTCGGCTGATATGCACCCCGCTTGCTCTGAAATGAACTGGTTTACGGATCTCAACAGACCTGACTTCAAGTTTTATTTAACAAGGTCAGATTCTGCCTTGGCAAAAACTTTAAAGTTGTTTCTGGCCAGTATAGGCGTGGCTGTGTAACATTCAATTGTGTGACTCCTGAAATTGACTCTGGCAAATGGAAGGTTGGTTCTATTATGTTACACGCAGTTCCATTGATTAAAATTCCACTCCCCTCGAGCTCTGTATTTTTCGCTTCTACAAATATTCCCTGGTCAAAACAACTTGCTACTACTATCAAATCTTCGTAGGTGGGTAAGATCCAATGCATCCTGACCCGTTGCAAGCTCAATTTTGGCTCCATGATATCCCTTGTACAGTCTATTTCTTTCCTCCTGGCTAAAAATAACTGCACTGTCACATGTCCAGATTGGTGCTTATCACACTGGCTGGACATACTGTTACCTTCCCTCTATGGCAACTCCGTAATTCCTCCCTTGTCATCTCAGCGTACCAGCTGTTAACTCCTGAGATCAGCAATACCTCCTCAGTTTTCACTTCTACAAACTTGCTCAATGCTCCCCACTTCACTGGATATGGGTGGACCGTGTAACATTGAAACCTCACATTTTCCCCATAACTGGGAACTGGACCAGAATACACTCATGCATGGTCGGTTGTTACCTTTACTGTTGCAACATGGTAGAAAAATGGCAAATTTTGCTTCCTGGGCTCCCTTGTTAAATATAGCTCTGACGGCAGTTCCTTCTGCACCTTGCACAACACACGTAAATATTGGTCTGGTTGTAACAAATCGATACTTATCTGGCCTCGTAATGTGTGTTGCAGTGCTTCCCGCTGATTCGTTATTACTCCCTGTACATCCCACACACTGTCAGCTACCCCCTACAGAAGTCTAGTTAACACCACCCAGCTATCTAGGACTTCCAGACGCCCATGTAAGGTTCCCAGGTTAGATTTATTACATCTTCTGATGCCTTAGCGTATTCCACTACCTGCCCTGCTAATGAGTGGAGTAACCATGTGTTATTCAGGACTTCCCCTTCCAATGACCCTATCTGGGTTGCGTGCCAAGCTTCCGCCGCTCTACTCTCCTCTGCAAGTTGCCTCACCTCTTCCACTGTGTTGTTCAGCTCCTTTATATCGCTTTCGTCTGCAGTTCCAAAGACTGTTTCCAAAATTTCCCCCCCGGCATTCAGCCACCCTCGTTCAGCCACCCTTGTTTCTTACCTGTGCACTACTTTCTCCATCCATCCTACCTCCTTCCGTAGCGTCTCATAAGCCTCATGCAATTTCTTATACTCCCCTTTTCAGTGACCTGAGGACAGGAATCACCATCACCCTTTCCCCCTCTTCGAAAATACTGCTGTCCCCAGCAGGCTCACAATACTCGGGAACACATGCAACATATGAAAATACAATGCCTAATTAATCTAAGCAAACCAAATTATACATAACAAGAAAAATACTGGCACTGTCCTAAGTGATACAAAGTCTCCAATATGTTTGGAATGGGGTATGCGTCCATTACTGTCTTATTATTGAGGCATCAGTAGTCACAACAGAACCTGTATTTCTTAGTTCCATCCATAGATTTTTTAGGCACAACGACAATGCCCGATCCCCAGCAACTATTACTATGTTCTATAATACCGTCCAAAAGCTGCTGATCAATGAAATCCTCCACAATTGGCTGCAAATACCTCGGTATTCTGTATGGTTTATGGTAAACAGGTGCTTTGTTCCCTGTTGGTATCCTATGTTGAACTAATGGAGTTGCTGGTAATGGCCCTTGTGGGAAAAACAAATCGTTAAATTCCCAAAACAATTCTTCCACATGCTCTCTTTCTCCTCCTCTCAAATGCTTAACTTTGTTATGCAATGCAGTTCTATCAGCAGTTAATGGTTGATTGCTATGCCTACCTCTAGAACACCAGTCTTCGTCATCTGGTACATCCAAATTCGCTGCTAAAACTCCTTTTCCCAAATTCACATCTACAACGCTAAAATTATCTACGTTCACAGGGACTACTCACCTGTCATTTCCCTCTTGTACGTGTACAATACTATGTTTCACGAAGCAACCTAATGGATCCAAAACTTCATTATCCTCCAATGGTTCAGTAACACACAGCGTACCCACAGGTAGACTTGACTCTACACTTACCCAAAGAGGCTTCCTGGTCCCATTAGACACACACCCATGGGAATTAAGTCTTAATGCTAATGTACGTGGCTCAGTTTGTTTGTTCATTATGTTGAACAGCCCTTGCGGCAGCTCTGCATCAACAACAGTTTCCCCTAGCTGAAATAACATTCCACCAAGTTCCACAGTTCATGGTCCAAGGTCAATTTTGGCATGATGTTGATGCAAGAATCTACTCCTAGGATCATGTCGTAGTCCTTGCTTACCCATGGTACTACCTCCATGCATGCATCAAATCAGACTGTCCTTATGTGAAAGGCAACGTCACTGACCCCAAAGGTGTGACCTCCTTTTCCCCAACTCCACGCAACCTATAATGTGGTGGGGATAACTTCCTTCATCCCATTAAACTCTTAGTAGCCACTAATACTTGCGCCCCTGTGTCCAACAAAATCTTAAACTTTTTAGTTCCCATGGATCCTACCACTGAACATTTCACCTCTGAATGCATATTTTTAGTATTGGAATTAAATGGGAGCTCCCTTGGGTGGGTATTGGGTCCCCTCTGCTGTTTAATGATTGTTCACCTCTACTAACGCCACTTACCCATCCTCCACACTGCTGATTTCCACCCCTTCCTCTATTCCTCGGTGACTGGGTACATAGCCTCTGCACATTTCCCATACGACCACACTCATAACATTTTATACCTGCTGTAAACACTGTTTGTCTATCATGTACCCTGCTGCCACGTCTATTTCCTTCCTTTGCATTGCCAGCTGAATGGCTGAATACAAATTTTTTGGAGTCCCTTCATGCACTTTCTGTGCCACATGTGTGTGTCCCTCAAAAATACATCAAGTGCCCTTTGCTCGGCCTCCTGTAACAGAACACCATTTGCTTCATTGCTCTGACCCAACTAGTGAGTATACTCGTTAATTTCTCTTATTCCGCCCGCAAATTTCTCTACCGTCTCCCCCTGTCTCCTCGTCAATGTACTCAACCTCTCCTTAAAGTACCGAGTGCTATTCTTTTTCTTGTGCCTCTGTAAAAGCCCCTCCTTCAACTGCCTAATCTGTCCTGCCTGCCTTATACATATGTCTTCGCTTCACCCATTAATCTAATCTTGGCTACATGTAACAACTGTTCATCAGACCAACCATTTATCACAGTTGAAGTTTCCAGGTCCTCCACAAATGAACGCACATCCTCAGATGCCTTGCCAGAAAACAGAATAATCAAACTCACGGCAGCTGGATCAATCTCCTGCTGCGGCACATGTGGTTTCCCGCTCACTCCTGTATGTTAATTCACTTCTCAACTGCGTATTGTCCACTGTCAATTGTGCTACCTTTTCCAACAAAATCTGTACCATTTCTCGTTCCGACACACCTTGCGTCCATGACTCTGCCATTGTGTTGTTTCATTCCCAGTTAGTCCCATTTCAACCTATGAAATCCCACAGAAACAAAACATTTAACTACAAAAATAAACTGACTTCCTACAGCTTAGTATCTCATCTTACATTTTATGTGATGATGTAGTAGGAGGAGATAAATAAAACATCACACTCAAATACAAAAGTAATTAAATACCATGAAAAAAAATCTTACTGCCCCAAACACAGTAACACTTACTCTGACAATGCAAAGAAAGAAAACGTCCAACACTCAAAAAGAAAAATTGGTCAACATTCACCACATTTTGTGACTGTAATGCAGGCGGTGGGGTCGAACATCGTACTGTACAGACGATGCCCGCTATTCTGACACCAAATGTAGCTGTCACTGCCAAATGTAGATGTTGGCATGCGTTGGAGGAATGTTGGACGTTTTCTTTCTTTGTGTTGTCGGAGTAAGTGCTAGTGTGTTTCGGACAGTAAGATTTTTTCATGGCATTTAATTACTTTTGTATTAGGTTGACACCAAATGTAGCTGTCACTGCCAAATGTAGATGTTGGCATGAGGCAGAGGAATGTTGGACATGGATGGAAACTGTCAGGATGCACCATATTAAAACTCAGTCATGATCTTCAAATATTTTATTATTCCCAGCTACAGTGCTGAGTTTCCCTCTGTCTGTGTCACAGGGTCCTGCAATGCCGAGGATGCCACTTCGCTGTCTGCAAAACAGCTTGGCGCGGAAGGGCTACTTCAGCGACCCATGCAATGTACTGCTGTGGTGTTTTGACAATGTCAGGATGTGTCGGCAGCCAACTCAGTGGCCTTCGTCCTCGCTGCCTCAGCACCACTTGCTGGGAGCCACGGGGCGGTCCGCTGCAAGCTTCTTCGCTGTCGTGGTTAAGATCACGAGCGACAGCAAGTGCCTGCGATCCTGCGATCCAACAGCCAAATCTGTGACCCTCACCTCAGGATGCCTCTGGTGTGTGTTGAGAGCCAACAAGACTGCCCGCGGTAGTGAGCCGTCAAGTGGCCCACCACTGGCTGGCTATGGACCGTGCATTGGCCTCAGAGGGTCGAACCAGTGACCCGCTATGGACTGGAATGCTGGCGCCCCATCTGCTACTGCCTGTGGCCAGTGGTGTGACACGCTCCGCCATCCAAGAGAGCTGCCACACTTGAATCCCCCTCATTAGAAAACTGGCACCAATTTATACGCTGCTGTGCACCTCCGATTTGCTAACACACAGCTCCAAGTCATGTACTCATAACACCTAGGTTGGGCCAGTGGGCCCCTTCTGCCTGTAACCTGTGCCATGCAAACCACTGCGTTCACTCTTTTCAGCAGTTCTACGGTCCTGTAGCCTCCATTCTACTTCGTAACCACTCGTAAGCGTAACTTACTGTCAACAGGCCCGCGCCTGGCTGCTCAGAAATATTGCACCGAATCTAACTTTTTCCTGTCTTGAATGGTTGTGCTGCTACAGTATGGCGGCACATCAGAGAGAGTCAATAACAAAAAGAAAAAAATACTTGGATATTTCCGAAATGTGGCCATGAAGAACATTACCAGAACTGTAATGGATTGATAGAATGACAAACAAAGAAAGTACTTCTAAGAAGACAAGAAGAAAGAAAACTAGTGTACACCATATGAATTAGGAAAAAATTCTGGGTGGACATATACTGCAAAGAAATTACCTGCAATAGCAAATTATTGAAGGAAAGACCGCAGTGAACAGAGGAAGAAGATGACTTGGATTGCTGTGTAACATTACAAATGAACAAAGGTATCACCACATTAGGGAAAAGCTACAGAACAGACAAAACTGGAAATCATTCAGTCAATACCTCTCTTAAGATGGTTATACCAGATACCACACATGGTAAATCTGCTATTGCTAAATTGGCAAAAGAGACCTACAGGTACCCATATACTAGTTTATGCCATCATACATCTCCTTGCTACTTCCCACTTACTACTTGGAAAGCCACTAAATGACACAGACATTTCAAGTGTGCACTAAACAATGCAAGAAGATAAAGTAAATGTGCTAAACTAAACATTTTGTCATAGAATGCAGCTTTTCACAACCAATATTGTGTGATTGCTGATATTTGTTTTATCGACATAAGGCTGTGGTCCAAGGTGCAGCTCTACACGTATGTTTTGTCGTCCAAAGTTGAAGATATCATCAGAAGCTTTAATTACTAAGAAAGCAGTTACAGACTTGAACAAGCTCTGCAAGATGAACGGTTTATACATATCCATGCAACAGTCAGTTTATGACGTCATCAGATGGCTGCCTAAAATGGCGAAGTCACACTATGGAGCTATGCTATGGAGCTTGTAGTGGGCAAGATTGGTGGTGTTTGCTTCATTCAGCACTAAAGCCCACAACTTGTTTAGTTTCAATGTCTCTTTTTTTCTGTTAGAACTGTTTTGTGCTTTCAAATTTTTATGGCCTCTCTGTACATACTAGTATAGTAACTATTAGATCTTGCCAAATCCTTAGTGTCGGAGTAACAAATTTTTTAGTTTCCCAGTCCTAGTGCATGATCTGCTACTATGGACTTGTCTGTCATGCCCAGGGATAATTGCTCTTGTGTTCTGTAACAGACAGTAATGCTTCTTTTTGTAGTTGCTATGTAATTCCCTTGTAATGAAAAAGAATGAACAAAAGGGAAAGTTTTCCTTGTATTTGGAAAAACTGTCACAGATTGCAGCAGCAAAGCACTCAGAAAACACAATATTGGTAGCGTTTAAACCAACAATTAAGATGCGTGAATGTTTGAACACCTCAAAGGACCTACATCCAAAGCTTGCCACTTGCATCTCAATGCACATAGTAAGTGCAGAGAGAAGCATTAACGTCCACCTTAAGGAACACAAGAGCAACTGTAGCCTAGGGTAGACAGATAAATCAGAAGTAGCAGATCATGCACTAGGACCAGAAAACCACCAAATTTGTTTCTCTGACACTGTGGTTTTAGCAAGATCTAACCATTACTATGCTGGTATGTACAGAGAGGCCACAAAAATTAGAAAGCACAAAATAATTTTAACAGAAAAGGAGGATTGAAATTAGACAAGCTGTGGGCCTTAATGCTAAATACAACATACAATGCAAAGTTTCCCACACTACAAGCACTACAGCATAAGTCAGCATGACTCTGCCACCTTAGGCAGCAGTCTGATGATGTCACAAACTAACAGTTGCTGAGGTACATATAAGTAATTCAGATTGCTGACCTTGCTTGAGTCTGTAACTGGTTTCCCAGTCATTAAAGCCTCTGATGAAGTCTTCAGTGATGGGATATGAAACATTAGACAGAAAATCATGCCTTGGACCATGGCCTTGTGCATTCTGGTTCAAATATAAATTATTTCTTTAAATAATTTCCATCCAGCTCAATACACTTGATCCAACACTAGATAAGCTTCTGACAACTTACAATTCCTCAGTCTCTGCAAAATATGAGTTTTGGTCATAAGACTGTTTTTATCAAGATTTTTTACGAGCCTACAAAGTAAAGAGTGTTTGAAATTTCCTACACTGGGAACACCTTGGATTATGTTGCACTTTGCACTAGAATTTGGCTATTTTCTTCATGGAATTTTGGAGATATGGATAGGTGCAATGTCTTTATATAAGATAATCCTGTTATTGGTCAAATCTGATCCCTTTATTGTCAATTTCTCGTAAAATTTAAAGTATAAATACAATACAAATTGTTTAATGTTTTTCATTGTTACAAATAGCCACTAAATCAGTACTGAGAAACTTTCTTTGAAGGAGGCATTTTCACCTTTTCAAAGCAATTTGAAAGGTGGAAAATCTCCTAATTTAGTTGTTCTTTGGTCTCGGGCTATAAGTAAGGTGCCCACAACTTATTAACTACAACATAAAACTTTAAAATTTATTATATTGCAGTTCTGTACATCCATACAACACTGGGAAATGTAGCTGTTGTAGTAACCACATTCTCTCAGCTGTTTCATATCTAAATGTATTTATATAGAATAAAAAAATTTGTTCTTTAGGTAAAAGATATTCACTTGGCAGTCTTCCAACACATCAACAGCACATTTCCCTAAGCATCTCTCTAGTTGCAATTTCCACTGGCTGTCCTAGTCTCTCACCATCACTTATGTCCATATTTAAAGGTGTGTAATGGCAAAGTGACTGCTGACTGCTCATTTTAGATGTTTGAAATTGTTCCTGGAAAACTTTTTAGGCTTAGAGATGTAATAAGATCATGAGACGGTGGTTATGACTGTTCATACAACTTTTGCATGTGTAACTGCATGCAGGCAGAGATGTATGACATGTCTAGTTTCACAGCTGGAACAAGAAATCTGGGCAATGAAAGTTAATGATCATCACTTGAAAGTTCTACCCCATACCCCATTCAAATGAAGTTCAGTTGCATAGGTTAATCATTTTGGATTTTGGTAGCTCAGTTGGACCATTTATTAACTCAGACTAGTATGCATCAATTCTGTAGGTTTCAGAGAAATTCCAGTGTATTTCATAAATCTTTGGGCAAACTACCATCTCACAATAACTTCCTCCCCCAATACTTTTGCACAGCCTTTGGACCACCTAGAGATCTATTGCCAAGAGACTGCCTAAAGCCCATGATAATCAGCAGTTCACACAAAAATTCATAGAATTCTTTATATGCTGGGATAGTTCCGAATTTCAGAACTCCAGAATAGTTTAACACAACATCACATTATACAATTACAAATAGCAGTATTTACAAGTTAATATTAACAACAACCAGTGCCAGGCAAAATGAATTTTAGAAGTACACAGCATCTCTACTCAGTAGTATTATAAAATGTGTAACATTTAGATCAAGAGAAAGTATACTGTCTTGAACATCTAAAATGGGAAGGATGATTATCTAATAAATGCAATTATTCTATAAGAAATGTACAGAAATTTGCCCAGACTGGGCAAATTTCTTATTTCTGATGATAAATTGTTCTGAACACAGAAACTGATTCCACTGAAGAATGCAGGTCATATTTTGCAGTATCTGGAGGAAAATCTTTTGGAAATATAAGACTTTCATCCTCAAACAGTCTCTATAAAACCTACTCTTTTGCTGTAAGAATGGATAAATATTGTGATATGAAGATGTTAAAGTAACACAGGTTAAAGTGTAGCTTATGTGACAAAACTGTACATTTATGAATATAATCACTCATGCCAAAATCAGGAATACTTCAAATCTGAAGGTAGAAAATGTCACCTTCTGATCAGTTTCCTTGATAATGACTTAAAAGTATTAATATACTGCAATCCAAGATATGAAGTATGGAAAGAAGTTTAATACAAATATCTGTAAGATGAAGAAGTTACTTGGAACACACAGTGCAATGAAACATATGTCGTATCCTTGAATAGTTACATATTGGCAAGTGGATTGTCATTTGAAATACTGCTCAAATCTTTTCAGGTTATCAACAGAGTCATGACATTGTCAAAATGATTCTCGGAGTTTCTCTCTCATCATCTTCAAGTGAAGTGTTTCGTTCATTTCAGTTTGTTCCTTTATAGCTGCTGGACCACAGACCCCTATACCAAGAGTCCTAGGAGTGAGCCAACCACGTGCCTCTGGAAAAGATGGCAAAGACACTGGCTGCACGCCCCGCCCACTTCCCCGCAGTGCAGGTGGGCTTCTGGGGCATCAGTTTCTTGTGATGACTGTCTATTTCAGTCTCTGCTTCCACCTTTTCCACATCACAATGTTCGTGAAATATTTTTGCTAATTCTACATCCCACGTGCAGCTCAGTAGGAAACAGCTGTTCGGGTTGACAAGATCATCATGTACCCATATTTCCACTGCTTCTTTGATGACCAAATCACACAAGCCCATTGGTATGGTCCAGCACCTTTGTCTATTCAGAGAAAAACAAGTGTCTTTCATTGATGCAGTGCTAAGCCATTGTACACCCTTCAATTTGGACAAGGCTAACACTTCTCACATGTTCTAAACAGCATTGTGAGATGCATCACTCTGTGTGGTTGATGTACTGCATGCCATACTCACAACTGACACTGCAGACACCAGATGCCTGTAGCCCTAATTGAGCCTCGACAGAGCCCAGCATATTACTGATTGTAATCGTCAAGCAGAAAATGGTACCCACCACCCTGGTACACTGAGTGCAAGCCACATGGAACAAGGAAAATCTGTCTACCAATTTACAACATCTGAGTGAAATCTTTATCAAGAATGGCAAATCAGAGACACAAATAAGATGTGCTCTCTAGTCAAACGAGAAGAAGAAACTAATGTTCTTCCTGTCTACAATGCTGCCCACAGCCAAGATTACCATGATAACATAAAAACAAAATTAAAAATCATTTTCAGCCCAAAATTTAAAATGGAGAATATGCTGCACTCAGTCAAAGACCAGCTGGGTTACAGGCACCCCATGTCTACAGCACAAGTGTTGTATGTAGTACATTGGCCAGATGCAGCTATGCATTCTGCAGCACTGTTTGGAGCTAGGGAGGAGCGGCTTTGAGCAAACCAACAAGTCTGCAGTGGCAGAACACAGCATCAACTAAGGATGTGTTTGTATGCTTTTTGTTTTATTTTGTCTTCAGAGTTTGTGTTCTATTTACTTATCAAAACCACAAGTTTATGTAGAATACATGACTGTACAGAGAAAATACATAAATGCATAGTCACAAAATTGAAGGCTGAAGCCATCATTTTTTCCACAGTAAATTTTTAACAAATAGTTTATTTTATCAATAAAAAATTAAAAATAAAAAATCTTAACAAATAGTTTACATTATCTATTCGCACTCTATCTTAAACTGAATATTAAGCGATATAGATAAATGACAATATGAAAACTACTCAACTCTACACATTTTTCCCTATACTCTTAACCCTGTGGCAGGTATGCTGAAGGTAACTCCACCAAAAGGCAAGTGTAGCACCCAGTGCTGACAAACATAAAATACCACTTAACAGACAATTTTTTTTAGTTTTCTCATAGAATTTATAGAAGGGGTTTTGAGCTACAAGTAGTATCATTATAACCATAGATTTCAGTGCTATAATAGGTTTTCATAAAAGCAAGTCTTACAAAAATTTATAGTGAAGAGAAATGGAAATACTGTAAAGTCATAATAAAGAACAAGACATCCAGTTAAGGAAAAAATATTGTGAACACATATCAAGAATCACACACTTTGTTCCTCTAGACAAGCTCTGCAGTTATTACAAGTCACAATGTTGTGGTTGTGTTTTTTATAAACAAATCTTTTGCAAGTCACAGTAGTTTTGTTATTTTTTTACCATCACAAAGACAGCATCTTCCACAGCTTCTAACAACCTCTTCGTTACTCATGGGGATAGATCGATAGGGTGACAGAAATCCTTAGATGTCCCATGGTAAAGTGAAGACTTAAGCCATTAGAGCCAAGGCCAGGTTTGTGAGGTATGTTCTTCTTCTGAACCTTTTATCTGAATTATTTGTGAAGAACAGCATTTAGGAAATAATTCCAACAATATCCAGATCCTCTGAGTGTATGATGTACACATGTAATCAACAGTATCTACACCACCTCTGGTTGCATTGTAATCCAGATTTACAACAGACTTTCCTGTAGAAATGTCTATTTCACTAGTTTCATGCACTGATGGCAGAGAAAGCACAGCCTTGTTTCTTTTCATTTGGCATGAAACAAGTCAAAAGTCATCTTGAAATCCAAAAAGACAGTTTCCAGTTTCTCATGACTTGTTTGGCAAAAATTACAGAGGAATTTCCATCTTGTTCTTTTTTACCGCCCCTATGAATGTTAGCCCATTTTTTGGAAGATACTGTCCTAAAGGTAACTACTATAATACTTGTCCATAGTTATATTTCTGTGAGTGCCCTTGATTGGTCCAAATAATCTCTTCATGATATGCATAAGCTGGTTAGATCCATGATATGGCCCAGAATACTGTCTGCGACAGTATACTTCAAAGTTCCAAATGTAAAATGTCTTGCTATCACACAGTGCGTACAACTTAACACCATACGTGGCGGGCTTATTGGGCATGTACTGCACAAAACAACAACATCCATGAAAACGAAGAAGCATTTTGTCTATGGTTGTGAAGTCTCCTGGGCTGTAGTTATTTCTGTGGCTGTTCAAATATGCAGAGTGGAGATTGCGGATGGCAGCAATTTTGTCAGTTGCAAGTTGCTCTTTTCTTTTTGAAGTATCGTCAAACCTCATTGATCAGAGCAAGAACAGAAAGTGCTTTCAGCTAAATGCTGTCATGAATATACCGTATTTACTCGAATCAAAGCTGCACTTTTTTTCCGGTTTTTGTAATCCAAAAAACCGCCTGCGGCTTAGAATCGAGTGCAAAGCAAGCGGGAGTTCTGAAAAATGTTGGTGGGTGCTGCCACAACTAACTTCTGCCGTCGAACAACAGTTAAAAACTGCAAAAGTTGTACCCCTTTACAAAAAGGGCGATCGGCAGCAGATGGTCAACTATAGGCCTGTGTCACTCCTATCAGGTTTTTCAAAAATCATTGAAAAACTAGTTCTGCTACAACTAACTGATTTCTTCAACAAAAAAAATATGATTTCAGGATGTCAGCATGGCTTCAGGCCTCAGTGCAGTACTGAAACAGCCACTTTTAGCCTCATAAATCGTATTTTAAATTCAGTGGATAGTCACAAAAATGTTTCGGGGATTTTCCTGGATTTAACAAAAGCATTTGATCTAATAGACCATGAAATTCTCCTAAGAAAGTTAGAGTGGTATGGTGTAAGAGGCCTGCCACACGAGTGGCTGAAATCCTACCTAGAAAATCGCTCTCAGATAACAGAGGTAAAACACATGGGAAAAAATGAACTCCAAGCTTATCAATCGAAACCTTCCACATTAACCCACGGTGTACCACAAGGCTCCATTTTAGGTCCCTTTCTCTTCCTAATTTTCATAAACGACTTCCCCCTACACGTTCAACACTCCGAACCAGTGCTATTTGCAGATGACACAAGCATATTAATTGAAGGTGAAAATGAAATGGCTCTAAGTTTAAATGCTAAAGTCACAAGTGAAAATGTCTCAGAGTGGTTTATGAGGAATAAATTACTGATAAACCCTCAAAAAACAGTCGTCTTACACTTCCATACACAACAAAATAAAAACCCATTAAAACCAAACATGTCAATGGAAAACCAAAGAATTAACAGTGTCAGTGAAGCAAAATTTCTTGGCATCTACTTACAAGACAATCTTAAATGGAATTCCCACATCACTTCATTAAATTCTAAACTATCCCAAATGGCTTATGCGATGAGGATTATATGGAACAACACAAGTCCTGAAACAGTTAGAGCCGTGTATTACACTTGCATACACTCCCTATTAAGATATGGCATCATATTCTGGGGAAATTCTCCTCATTGCACAACCACATTCCGGAAACAAAAAAAGATTG
Source organism: Schistocerca piceifrons (assembly GCF_021461385.2). Lineage (NCBI taxonomy): Eukaryota > Metazoa > Arthropoda > Insecta > Orthoptera > Acrididae > Schistocerca > Schistocerca piceifrons. Next base: position 420,792,499 of record NC_060142.1, on the reverse strand, counting down.
TGAGGGTAATGAAAAATGCCAACAGCCGAAAATCATGCAAACCATTCTTTAAAGAACTGGGGATTCTACCCCTACCATTTATCTATATACTAGAAGTTGTAATGTTCCTAAAAAAAAGCATGCTAAAAAATGGAAATGTATTTATTCAAAATAAATCTGTACATGAACACCATACAAGGGCAAATAGTGACATACACAGACATCATTGTTATACCACACTGTGCAAGAAAGGTGTATATCACTCAGGTTCACATTTGTTTAATAAGCTGCCAAATCACCTAAAGGCCATAAACAAAATCCATAGCTTTAAAAAATCTGTAACATCATATCTCTTGGAAAATTGTTTTTACTCAGTAACACAGTATCTTGAAAAATAAGTTGGTTGTATCAATATAAAAATGTAATGTAACAATATAGCAATATAAAAATGTAACAATTTATAAATGTAATGTATACACCAATGTAACAGTATATTAATGTAATATCATTTTGTCCAACATCTAAGGTATGGTATATGTACCACAAAGATTCAGGACGTAAATAAATAAATAAATATATGTAGCGCCACACAGGCATGCTTTGTAGGCACAAAGATAAATACTGGTACCAAAATCTCTGCGTCAGTAAATAAATTAACAAAAAAAGTGGAAGGCGAGCCTTTTTCCTCCGCTCAGAGTTTCGACCACTGCGTTTTGGTACATTATCCAACGAAGTAAATACAAATTCTGTATTGTTGATATTCGAATGTAGCAGCATTTCAATGTACTACTAAAATCCGACTGGCAAGACTGTTTGGGATGTTTGTCAATATGGCCAACTCTACGTTCTGAATTTTTTCATACCTGTGAGAAGAGATGGTTGCTAATAGGAGCTTTTATGAATTGTGAATCACATGTAGTATTCTCTTCGCCATAAGATTAATACGAATATAAACATTTTGCCATGTATTGTTTCGTGTTTACTACTATCTCATTTAAATCCTGTCTGCCTAATAAACTACGAAACTAGAGTGAGACAACAGCAAACGCGGAAGAATATACATATCATGTCATGTTTATATTCGTATTATTCTTATGCCTGATAGTGATACAGTCAGAAATGAAGCACGGCAATTGACTAGATTTTTAAATCTAAGATGACTAATTTCTGTGCAGAATATAATGAACGAAAGAGGCGCCTGCAACGATTTTCAAACGGAGAAAAATTTTCGCTAAAATTTCGTTCAGAACATCGTCTATCATACGCAGTCTATTATTTGGTTCTTGTTGATCATTATCAAAGAAAGAAGTAGTGTAAGTAACAACAAATGTTTCGCTAATGAGACGACTCCTCTCTATTTTTTATTTGTAAGCGGCCGTAGCGCGCACAAAAGCAAGCCACGCCGCGAGCGGCGACAGGCCGTAAACACGCACTATCAGAATGCGACAAACAATGCATGACACAGCACAGTAATGCATTTTCAGCTTAGAGTGACGTAAACACCTGTAACAAAGAGAACGGCACTTATCAGATCAAAGAAAAATAAGCAATCAATTCAAACCAGACGAAGCACGTGAAAAAGGAAGGATATCCGTATAAATACGGACGGAGCGCGTGACGCGTAGCAATGGCTACCTGGTAAACCGTAACTGCTAAGCTTACGACTCGAACCAAACTACTGCAGCTGTATCGTCATTCATTCGACCTAAGTTGTGTCTCATATTACAACTAGGCGAACATTGTTTCGATTTGGAGGTACGACCTAAAACTTTTCTCTCCCCTTGATTTTCGAGTCTCAAATTTCAGGTGCGGCTTAGATTCGGGAAAAATTTTTTTCCTTGATTTCGAGTCTCATTTTTCATGTCCGGCTTAGATTCGAGTGCGGCTTAGATTCGAGTAAATACGGTAATCATTCCTGTGCCATTTGATGCCCACAGCTCTAATGCATTTGTGTGTCCTTCTTTTTGTACAGCAATGAGAAACAGTGCTCCTAAGAGAGCCATCACTTTAGAAGCAGAAGTATTTCTGAGCTCTCTGCCCCTCACATAATTCACAGATGACCTCATTATTTGTGTGTCTATTGGTGTCTGAAACAACACAATGAACTACCTCAGGATCAAAAAATTTCAGAAAACTTTCAATTTCAGTTTTAGTCCTCTAGCATTGCATTTTGGGCCGGGTAAATCTTTGATTATGTTCTTACGTTTTCTTTTACCTGGCACCACTAACAGATTATTTATCCATTAAGTTTCCTGGTCCTCAACAATATAAAAATGGTACTCATCACTTGGTAATTCGTTCACTTCATTCCTGCCGTCGTATGATTGTTCTGGAATAATCTGCAACCTCAATCATTTCTGCTTCATCATCTGCTGTCACAGAAATCAGCATAATCCTCTTCATCAGATGGTTCCAGAAGAAGGCACCCAATCCTTTTCTTTGAGTGAACATTCAAGACAATAGGAAAAGTATAATACTAATGTTCAGTAACTAAATAATCATTCACTTGAAGTTTTTTTTGTAAAATATAGCCTCTGATCTTCAAAACATTCAGCAGAGGTTACGTCACATTTACTTACACTACCGGGTGCGTGCAGTACGCAGTGCCACCTCAGTGTAGTTATTGACTTCACAGATCAGTTACCGCTATCATGATGGCTCTTATAATGCAACAACAATGAATCTTGTCACCTGACAATGTCATAGAATCATATCTAGCACTGTTGTTGAGTGCTTGGTGTACTAACTTAATTACGGAAAGAAAACTGAATTGGTGGTACTGTAAGCTGCCAGGTGCCCTCTGCAGGGTTAAGAAAACTGACAACCATTTTAAGAAGACAAATGTCTTTAGAAACCAAACGAGAAGGTGCTGACAGAGAGAGAAAGTTACCCATACTCAAGGTCTTCAAAAATTTTGATCCTTCATTGTCAAATTTGGAACACAAAAAACAAGAAGTGGTTTACATCAGTTTCTGACTCAGATTCACTCATGCACAGGGGAATCGTAAATGTTGATTCTACACAGATGCACAGGAAATGAGGCATGTTTAAAAGTGGAATCAAATGATTTTGGAGATCATACAAATATATCAGTCCAAATGTGTTCCTGTACACCATGGCCATGTAGGAATTTGGGGTTGTAATGCCACATAATATCCACCTTTGATTTCTTGTAACACATTCCAAATCTTTTGTCGTAGCTGTTTTCCATGGCCCTTGACTCCACATAAACAGTCTTATACAGCAATTTCAAATCAAGAACAGTTCTATAGACACAGCTTGCTTTGCTAAGAAGTCAACTTCCTCATTATGGTGAATGCCAGCATGGGAATGCTTCCACAACAGAATGGCTGTCTACTCTCTCCTTTTACAGTGAACATACTCCTAAACCACAACCAAAATATAACAATTGGTTGTTTTATTCCATCTTTGGTGCTGAATATTTTTAAGAACAGTCTAGGAGCTATACATGATTAATATCTTTAAGAGTAAAGTTGAAGAAACCAACTTGATTGCTTCCAAAAATGGCACAGTCTCTGCCATAAAAACTGAATCTCTTTTAGGCAATATATAAAATGTAGTCTGCCAGAGTTTTTGTTCTTCTGTTGAAGCCATTCCATAATTGGTGAATGGAATCTCTGTTGTAGACAGGATTACCCATGTAGGCTAGGCTATGCCTTGAATGAAAAATTTATCTGAGAATATTTCATGTTTAATGCTTAACAGCATCTCCCCAGCCTTCATTAAAAGAGTATTTGTAGATGTTAAGTGCAGGGCTCCAAGGCAGGTACGAATGGCTCTGTTTCGAAGAGTATCATATTTGGGTGAGGTAAGTCTTACGCAAATGCGATTGTGTACTCAACCATAGTCCAGTCAAGATCAAATGATCCGTTATTATATTGTGAACAGATTAATTTGATCCATTCCCTTCCACACACAACCGAAACAGTGGATTATATTTAATCCTTCTTTGCACTTATAAACTGCAGACTGTACATGAGGTGTCCAGCTCAGATGAGAGTCAAATATCATTCCAAGGAACTGGGCATGAGATTTTATCTTGGAAGTATAATTTTGCCATGTGTTGTGAGCAGTACAGTGAGCAGCATTAAATTTATAGGAAGGTATGACACCTATTTCTCAGCTGAGATCTCTAGCCCATTGTTAGACAGTCATTCATCAATCTGTTTAACAGCAGTGAGTAATGCCTCAAAGGAATAATCTGAGTTTGTGCTACACAAGACGACAACAAAATTGATCAACAGAGGCAATATTTGGATCTTTCCCATTTTTCAGAACTGGAATTATAACTTTAGTCTCCCATGTTTCCAATAGGGTCTGTTTCATCCAATACTGATTAAACATGAACAAGAGCAAATCTTTAGCTCACATGTGCAGATTCTCAAGCGTAGAATAAATGAGCAGGATCAGTAACTCTACAGCAGTCACTTGATAATTTAATAGCATCATTTAGCAGTTCTTTAGAGAAGGGATGAAGCAAGATGTGATGATGAAACTTCCTGGCAGATTAAAACTGTGTGTCCGACCGAGACTCGAACTTGGGACCTTTGCGTTTCGCGGGCAAGTGCTCTACCATCTGAGCTACCAAAGCACGACTCACGCCCGGTCCTCACAGCTTTACTTCTGCCAGTATCTCGTCTCCTACCTTCCAAACTTTACAGAAGCTCTCCTGCGAACCTTGCAGAACTAGCACTCCTGAAAGAAAGGATATTGCGGAGACGTGGCTTAGTCACAGCCTGGGGGATGTTTCCAGAATGAGATTTTCACTCTGCAGCGGAGTGTGCACTGATATGAAACTTCATGGCAGATTAAAACTGTGTGCCCGACCGAGACTCAAACTTGGGACCTTTGCCTTTCGCGAGCAAGTGCTCTACCATCTGAGCTACCAAATGATGGTAGAGCACTCAGATGGTAGAGCACTTGCCCGCAAAAGGCAAAGGTCCCGAGTTTGAGTCTCAGTCAAGCACACAGTTTTAATCTGCCAGGAAGTTTCGTATCAGCGCACACTCCGCTGCAGTGTGAAAATCTCATTCTGGGAAGATGTGATGATACTCACATTCCACAGGAGGAGGATAATTTTGGAATGGGATCATGGGAGGAGTGAGTGTACTGATAAGCTCATCTATCCAGGCAGTTGTAGTAGGAAGAGTGGATGATAGACAGATGTTTCTAAAAGCCTTTGATTTATATCAAATTTTGGTCATACTGGTTACTTTATTGAGTGGAGAACAAAACTGAATCCAATCCCCCTCCCCCCTCCTCCTCCCAGAAATTTGTTTACTCACACACTTACTTTTCTCATTTCCTAGAAGTTATCCAAGTTAGGATTCTGGTGATTGGTTTTCAGAGAGTCAGTGTTTCACAACTTCTCTAGATCAGTCAAGATTCCACCAGGAAGGGTAATATTGCTTTATAATAATAAAATCTTTTTTTCTTTGGAATGCTGATATTTGCTGTAGCTTCCATAGTAAGTTATGTACAGACCACCATCTGCACACCTGTAAAAGTTGTGGGACCTCTGAGTAGTTACAGACTCTACAGGAAGAATGTTTCTAACACTTTGTTGACACTGATCAGAAACATAAGCTGCATTTTACATGGGAACCAGATACATTTGAAACAACAGAAGCAGATGATACTTGGTTAGCTACTGCAATAAAGGTTTTTGGATTTCTTAATTTCAGACTAACCTCACTTTGATGCTTATTTCCCATACTGGGACAGCTGGTGGGCTCCTGTTCTTAATCTCCAATTTCTATTCTTCAGTATGTATCCCAGATTCACACCTAACAACCACTAACATGTAGCTGATAGCATACAACAGGGAGTCCAATGTAGTTCCTGGAGATGCTTCAAAGAGAACTGTATCTTCAGGTAAACACTGGGCAGCAATGTGGACCAGCAGGGATGTTGAAATCCTCGCCACCATCACCATAACCCCCCCCCCCCCCCCCCAAAAAAAAAAAAAAACATATGTGGTGGGGCTGGTCTTATCTGAGAGGAAATTCAAATAACATAGACTATTATAACTGAAGCAAACATAAAACCAGAATTCATTAGATTCACACTCGGAAATACTGCCACATATCCTGAATTCAAGCAAAATATTTTGGAGCACTCACCTAGCTGTTGAAATTGTTGTTGTCAACAAGTTTGTTTTTGAACAAAGATGCTGTGCTGTGCCAATGGACTCTGGAATTCAGTCATCAAAGAGGCAGTGGAAATACAACTGCGTTATGATTTTGTAAGCCAAAACAGTAGTTTTCAACTGATCTCCGCATGAGATATGGCATGAGCAAAACTACATCAGTAATGCTATGATGTGAAAGCAGTGGGGGTAGCACTTGGAATAGACAGGCAGCACACGGAATATACAGGCATCTCATAGGGTAGCAGATGGAATAGACAGGCAGCACACGGAATAGACAGGCAGTTCATGGAAAAGACAGGCAGCTCATGGAATAGACAGGTAGCACCATGACTTGACATTTAGACACCTCTTCATCCGGTCAGGTGGCCACCTTACGACTGCACCCCTGGTACCGCGCACCGTGGAATTTGAATCTCCGCCAGATGTCATGGACATCGAAGACCCATATAGGTCTCTGTACCATCGCGCCATAAGCTGTGGCGGCGCGCGCCTCCTGGCCCGCATTTAGAGTGAGGGCACCACAGTGGAACATGTGGTTGCAGCGGCCAATAGCGGCATCCCCAATCAAGTACTTAAGAGCCTGCCTGTTGCTCAGCCACCAATCTAACCTCGCCTGCGTCTCAGGACATATCGCCTCAGACAGCGCATTGACTTTCGAGTTTCTATACGAGTGGACGTAGTTGTCTTGTTTGGTTCATGACTCTGTTGTCTGTTCTTGTTGTGTCGTAAGGTCCTCCATTGGTCGTGTCCGTCCTCTCCCGTTGTGTTGTTGTTCGCGGGCCACTCTGCGGGTCCCGCCACATTTCCGTCACTACAACCCCACGACCGTTCCGGTTGCTGTTACAACAGCACCCATTATCTTTTCTGGAGGAATGTAGTAGGCCCACTCATTTGGCTAGTGACAGAGAAGTCTGCAGTCCAGTGGCTAAAAAGGAATGAACTGGGTGTGAACCAGACAATTCACCTGAAGATGAAATGTAGGAAACTCATTGACTGATAACCTGGACAGATTTCATCAATGAAATTTGATAAGAAAGCCTGTATTCTCATTTTAAATAGTAAGTGTGGTAATGATTTGTGATCAGTTTTGCCTTTTATGAAATTTTCTACATCCGGTTGACATACTCATACACTGAAATCAAGGACAGATTGGGGAAACTACATAAAATCTGTCACTGTCATCAGCTTGAACACATAACCAGTGATTATTAAACTGTTGTAAACTCTGAGTTTTACAGAACAATGCACACTTAGCATACTCATATATTCTGAGTAAGTTGAATCTTTTTTGACAGCAAAATTTTATATTAACAACTGCCAGAGGAGTTGTGATTTGAGTAATACCATCGAAAGAGAATAACTTCTCAGTAGAAGAACCCAAAGGAGCTGGAACACCATGGGTAATCAGTACCTCCCCACTTTTCAGAATAATCCATTTCCGCACATTTTATGACAGTTACTTTGTCAAAAACAATATTTTAGGTGAAGTTAAATACCACAGACACAGAAATGGCAAACAGGTTGAAGATTTTCTCTCCAAATAGATCTTGTAAGTTGTTATAAAAATTCTGGCTCAGAAGGCAGGTTCGTCCACGTAACAAAATGTGAAGATAACATACGTCTGACATCAGTATTATCTATTAATGGTATTTTAGCACTGGAGAAAAAACCAAGTACAGTGTCCACCAACTATAAAAATAGTTAAAGTGACAATATGGGAGAGGCTTGTAGTAACCTGCCAGTTACTAGACCTATCACCTACAATGGATGCAAGCTGGGCCACTAAATGAAGTGCAATGTGCACAGACAATCAGAGGGCGTGAGTGCGTGTGCTTTTTGCTGACGAAGTCTGCGCCTATTTGTCACCCACCTACAGTCAATGTTTCAGGAAACAGTACTAATATATATGTATACAAAAATCTTAAAACAAAGCAACCCTTAAATTTGTTTGGATTTGACATATGCAAACAGAATAACAATGTATGACAAGTAGCTAGTCTGCAGCTCAGTCAACAGTCCTGATCTAAACGAAATTACCAAAATGATAAGAGAGGAAACTTTTTCAAATGAGTTCCCAAACGACTTTAAACATGGAAGAGATTAACCAATAAGGTTCAATGATTTTGCAGGACCACATGTGGGGACTTCCGCACAAAGTGGCAGACAGTCAAGGACTATGTAGAAATTTAGTTAAAACAAATTGTTTCAAGGGCCTCAATCAAGTAATTACAATATTTTCCCCAGAGTAACTTCAGCTATGGCTAAAAACCCAAGCTGCCTGCCTGTGAGAACCAAGACGGTTCTGTCTGGTTAAAGCTGCTGACAACAGCCCTCTGCTGAAGCTGCTGGTGAATTTATGCCATAGGTTCAGCCTATAGCAGGCTTGGAGGTGGGTCATGTGTGAGGACATTGGAGTCACTTCTCGCTCTTGTGATCCATACCTTGACTAGAACAGACATGTCTCTTGAGGGACAGAGCCTCTGCCTTTGTGTTCTTCAACCAGCCACCAGCAGAACTTAGCTTCAATTACTTCCTCTTTCATTGCTCATTTCTTTTGTTTGTCCAACCTCCTAGACTGGCCTACACCTATTAACTTCCTACCTGAGGCTTGCACTATGTATTCCTCATGCTGAAATATATGCTCTTTATTTGACCCAATTTCTTGTTCTCAGGCAATATCAGTCCTGGAGGCCCACTCCAAAAATCCTGAACGATTGACAACTTGTACACTGGTGTCAGAAGCATGATCCGTCCCCACGTTTCAGTCTATAGGACTTTCAGTTCATGTTCAGTGTTGTGTATCTGGTCAGAAGTATTTGCAGCTGTTATTTCACTGTCAGCCAGAAGCTGTCTCTGCACATTCCACAGGCACCTGGAAGCTAAATTTTTTATGTTATTTAGTTAGTTTGCTGGGAAGAATCCGAATGTAGTAATGTTCTGACATGGATTAGTGAAATTTTATTTACTAATTTTTCTAGTGTTTTCCGTGATCTGTTTATTTTCACAGTTTATTTCCAGCACTGATGGCATGTGTGCATTGATCGGTGGTCACATTTTGTCAATACACCTCAGGACCATTGTCATTAGCATATTGTCTACAGACTACACATTTATTATGGAGACAAGTAAGTATCCCTTTATGGCCAAATCAACACCTGAGCATTGTACGTTTTTCCAGTATTCACTGGTTCATTTATCCATTTTACTTGTGGAAAGGTGTAATTTTCACAATCCACTACACTGTCGCCAGACAGCCTTGGTTCTTGGAGTACCAGTACTTATGTGTTGTTAGTTAGGGTCAGTTCTAGTTTAGGCATCCCCTTTGCTTTCTTTAATGTGCGTGTCAGTTGTACTATTTGATTTCATATTGAGTCATGTTTACTTCACTGTCATTTATTTGAACTCCAAGCATTTCACACTTAGTTGTGACATGATGAGACATTTCTATGGGTACACTACTGGCCATTAAAATTGCTACACCAAGAACAAATGCAGATGATAAATGAGTATTCATTGGACAAATATTATGCTAGAACTGACATGTGATTACATTTTCACGCAATTTGGGTGCATAGATCCTGAGAAATCAGTACCCAAGACAGCCATCTCTGGCTGTAATAATGGCCTTGATATGCCTGGACATTGAGTGAAACAGAGCCTGGATGGCGTGTAGAGGTACAGCTGCCCATGCAGCTTCAACACGCTACCACACTTCACCAAGAGTAGTGACTGGCATATTGTGACGAGCCAGTTGCTCGGCCACCACTGACCAGACGTTTTCAATTGGTGAGAGATCTGGAGAACGTGCTGGCCAGGACAGCAGTCAAACATTTTCTGTATCCAGAAATGCCCGTACAGGACCTGCAACATGCGGTTGTGCATTATCCTGCTGAAATGAAGGGTTTCGCAGGGATGGAATGAAGGGTAGAGCCACTGGTCGTAACACACCTGAATTGTAACGCCTATGGTTAAAAGTGCCGTCAATGCGAACAAGAGGTAACCAAGATGTGTAACCAATGGCACCCCATACCATCACGCTGCGTGATATGCCAGTATGGCGATGACGAATACACGCTTCCAAAGTGCGTTCACTGCGATGTCGTCAAACACGGATGCGACCATCATGATGCTGTAAACAGAACCTGGATTCATCCGAAAAAATGACGTTTTGCACCCAGGTTCGTCACTGAGTACACCATCGCAGGCACTCCTGTCTGTGATACAGTGTCAAGGGTAACCGCAGCCATGGTCTCCGAGCTGATTGTCCATGCTGCTGCAAACGTCGCCGAACTGTTCGTGCAGATGGTTGTTGTCTTGCCAACATCCCCATCTGTTGACTCAGGGATCGAGACATGGCTGCACGATCTGTTACAGCCATGCGGATAAGATGCCTGTCATCTCGACTGCTAATGATACGAGACCGTTGGGATCTAGCACGGCATTCCGTATTACCCTCCTGAACCCACCGATTTCATATTCTGCTAACAGTCATCGGATCTCGACCAACGTGAGTAGCAATGTCGCAATAGGATACACCGCAATCGCGATAGGCTACAATCCGACCTTTATCAAATTCGCAAACGTGAAGGTATGCATTTCTCCTCCTTACATGAGGCATCACAACAATGATTCACCAGGCAATGCCGATCAGCTGCTATTTGTGTATGAGAAATCGGTTGGAAACTTTCCCCATGTCAGCACGTTGTATGTGTCGCCACTGGTGCCAACCTTGTGTTAATGCTCTGGAAAGCTAATCATTTGCATATCACAGCATCTTCTTCTGGTTGGTTAAATTTCGCATCTGTAGCATGTCATCTTCGTGGTGTAGCAATTTTAATGGCCAGTAGTGTATATTTTTCAATGTTATGTGCTAAGGTGGCCCCATAGTAGAGTTTTCCGATAATTTCCAGTAGGCCATCCTTAGGTATCATAGGGGCCCAGCCAAACTTTTGTGAAGGCCCCCAAGTTTTCTCATCCCACAGGAGTTAATAATCATAAATACACATTCTTCAGTACAATGTTTTAATGTGAGCAGAAAATAAACCATACTGCACAGAGCACTGTCAATAATTTATTTATTAACTGAATGTAATGTATTTGAATGGACACAAATTTTAATACACATAATAATAATAATAATAATAATAATAGCTATGAAAAGAAACAAACCTAACATTTAGTGAGAAACCTTTTAGCATACTTTGTGTCTTGATTTAGAAAGTCTGGTTGAAACTGTCAGTGTCAGCTAAACAATTTTTGACAGCTGTAGATGGAACACAGAATCTTCTACTCATGCAGCTGATGAAGTTACCCACTACATCACTGAAGCTCATTTTAGAAGCAAGTTCCTGTTCTATTCATAATAATGTGAGGATATTAGGTTTCTGAAGGCCTGAAAGTGGATCATCAGTGACATTTTGATTAATGCTAATTTACTAAATCCCCTCTCACCTTGAGATACTGTCACTGGTACGGTAATGAAAATCCTGAGTGCAATGTATTATCACCTCAACTTATAAATTTTATTTATAAGAGCAAATAGAAGCCCTTTGTTTTCTGTTATATTTGTCAAATCTGGGAAAGTAGCTACACTCCCTGACTTAAAAATTTCTATTTCATTGGTAAAATTCAGTTAGATCATCATGATAAATTCTTATTAATTTCTTAACTGTATAACCACCATCAAGAGTTCAATTTATTCTAAGAATGGCTTCAAAAATTGTACAAATATTCCCCATTTTATCATACTGAGAAACAGTCTGAGAAAGAATCTTGTGTCTGATTACATAAAAAAAAAACTGTTTTTTAAATTATTGTTTTTCAGTTTCATCTGGGACTGTCAGGTGCTCCACTGCTTCAAAGAACTTCCTATTCCTCTCCCCCCCCCTTTTTTTAACCTCACTCTCAATTTCAGTAGCCCTTCTTTTAACTCTGCTAAAGAATTCAAACCCAAGAGGTCTTGCACCTTATCTAAGGTAAATGTAGGAGCTTTAATATTTTTCATTGTAGTATCAAGAGAAGTATCTTTTGACTTCAGAATCAAACTTCTTACACTTATATGGTCTAAAATGATGCTCCGAACACTCAAGAGAATCAATGTTTCAAACTTAGAGAAATAATTGATCAGCTCACCTATCCCATCATGATAGAAACTGGTTCCCCCCCCCCCCCCCCCCTAAGCTTCCATTACTTCTGGTAATCTTTCTTCTACACCGTAGCTGACGAGACGCCGCAAAAGCAGGTTGTGTCACAGTCACGCTCTAGACAAGCGCGCATGCGCAGAGCATATTCGACAAGTTTACCTTGTCTATCCAAAAAAGCAAATTGTCATGTCCGTTAGGGCGAGTCAGGGATAGGACAGTATTCCGTATAGCCGGAAATAGGGCTGTTAGATAGGGTATACGCGAACCAGGGCCCCGTTCACGTCGGATCAGCCCGCGCTCGCAGAGGCGAAGACAAAGGAGCAGGGACAGAGCAGTAGACCTGCGAAGAGGAAATTACGCACTCGAACACACAGCACTTATACACGGCGTACACTGCACGCCCTTCCTCGGGCCGCCTTTGTTCACCAAGCATCTTCATCTTCACTTCCGGTTCAGCCATGGACAAAGGATCTAAGACTGCGAAACCCAGAACACGTGCAAAAGTTGCAACAGCCCCCAAAGGGCCAATCACACAATCTTCACTGGCAGGAAAATCATATTCAGATGTAACGGCAACACCACGAGCCGAAATACCGAAATATGAAGCAACACTTACACCAAACGGCACGAATATCGTCGTAACCGAAGTAAAGCCTCCCAAATCAGAGGAACACGCAAAGCAAGAGAACAAAATCGAGCCTTACCACGGAAAAAGCATGTCTCTGACAGTGCAAAATCTTGCAGCAGAAGAAACCCAAAAATCCTTCTGCTATGCACTAAAGGCGTTAAATGTGGCACAGTACATAACCGATGTAGTGGTACCGCCACTATACACAGCACACACCAAGATATTAAAAACAAAATTGGTAAGTTCCTGTCTCACCACCGCCCGGAAGCCAGTTGCACTATCAAAGAGTACCGCACGCCAAAAGACCGAAAGGCCAACACTAAACCATGCCTATGCGTGGTAATCAAAAACATCGATTTCGATGTCACCACGGCGGAGATCGAAGAGGAACTCACCACATTGGGGTACAATTTCGAGCGCGCGGTCCGCATAAGATCACGAAACACGTCGGAGCTCACACCCAACATTAGGGTTCTGACCAGGGAGCAAAATACTGTGGACAAACTCCTAACAGAGCACTTTAGAATTCATATGCGCTCGTATAAAATAGAACTGTCTCACCTGCCTCCTCCACAACCAGCTCACTGTACTAAGTGTTTCAGCTACGAACACACAGCCGACAAATGCAACCAGTCACCAAAGTGCGCCAGATGCGCTGGGGCGCATTTCGCAAGCGAATGCAACTCGAAAGAGGAAAGGGTTAAATGCGCTAACTGCGAAGGCGACCATCACCCTATGGACCTCAAATGCCCGAAAAGGCCAACAGCCCTCACAACCCTAGAAACTACTCAAACAATAAAGTGCATGGACAAACCAGCACAGGAGGAGTCGCAAACACCCGCGAGCGACCAGTACGTCAAAACAGACGACCTAATAAGGGCAATCACAACAGCCATGATCAACATCGTGCCAGACAGGAAATCAAAGGTAGTGGAAGCAATGAAAGAGGTGTCAAAAACTTTCTTTGGCAGAAAGCTTGAAACAGTACCAGTAGGAAACAAACTACACTTCCATCTGCAGCCCACGAAGATGCCAGCAGATTCCCGCCACAATGGGCCAGTTGAAGAGCCACCCATCACCTCAACACAAAATAGAACACAACCACTCGCATTAAAGGAAGCCACGACCCCAGCCACTCCCAATAGTGAACCAACAACGCAAGAACCCACAACACGCAGCTCGGATAGCCAACAAACATCACATTCTGTACAAGAAGCGCCGGTGCACAAATCAAGGCCGTCACAATTGTAACCAGGACACACACTAGACAGAAGACACACTCAGGATGGAGGACATGTACAAAGACAACATAAACATTGGCTTCGTCAACACCAATGGCTTCAGGACGAAGCATCCAATGTTGGAAAGGCTAGCCACCAAGGAGAAACTAGCCATTCTAGGGGTCCTGGAAATGAGGACAACGAACTACCCTCTACGCTTACTTGACTTCGTCACACATGAGCTAAAAGCCATTCCTGTACCCAGAAGCACTCCTAAAGGCAGCGTGGCGGTTTTCCACAACAAGAAAACCCCAGCTATAAGTGTCGAATTACCGCCCCAGTTCTCCCATGTCCAGGCAATCCACCTACAGTTACAAACACGTGTAAGGAAATTCCTACACCTAATAACCGTCTACATCCCACCTGGCAACGAAATCCCAATTGAATTCCTTCTATACATCAGAAACTTAGGCGACTTTATAATCATGGGGCATTTCAACGCAAGGTCGGAAACATTTGGAGACACCAAGAACAACAGGAACGGAATAGCATTAACAACGCAGCTGGAAGACATCAAAAACGGTGTAAGACTGCCCTACAACAAACCAACATTTATTAATCACCTGGGAACTTCCATCCCAGACCACTTCATTTGCGCAAAATCCATATATACACACACTTCAGCCCTCCATGGGCAGGGAACACCACAGGGTCAGATCATATGCCGCTAATAACACAAACGCACCTAATGCACTCACCACTTAACAAAAAAACAGAAAAGCCATAATCGACATTAAACAGCTAAACATTCAAAACTACGAAAATGAACTCACGGAGAGCCTACCACCAGCTAAAGAAATCGTAAGCATTAAAGATCTGGAACAATATAACACCAACATTATACAGGCAATCATGAACACGACAACAAACAATGCACCGATCAAAGTCATTAAACCCAACGCAGACAGAATCCCGCAGAGAATACTAAGTACAATAAAACAAAAAAGACGCATCTACAAGCTCTTCAAACAAACGGCTGACTGCGAATATAAACGGGAATGGAATAGATTAAACAATTTGGTCAGGCAGCAGCTGAAAGAGTTCAGAGCAGACAAGTGGGCAGAAATAAGCAAGAACCTAGATCACAGGCAAACAAACAGATACTTGCATGCCTTTAGAAAAGTAACAGGAATCCACCACAAATCAGATCCACCCCTTTACCATGAAGGAAATATTATAACAGATGACAAACAAAAAGCTCATATATTTAGAGAAGTTCTAGATGAAGTACACAGCTTCCCAACTGACCCAAAATTCGACCTAAGACACGAAAGGGAGATCACCCTCGAATTAGATAAATTACAAAAAACCGTCATTACACCGACAGAAGCCGAAGCAGCGCTAACGGCGGAAATTACAGACTCAGAAGTGGAGGAAGCGATCCTAAAAGGAAAAAACAGCACTCCGGGAAAAGATGGCATCAAAAGAATCCAGATACGATTGTCCCCTAGAGAAAAGATAATCACCTGTCTAAAGACCTTATACAATGCGACCTTGACAATAGGCAATATCCCAGTACACTGGAAACAATCGAAAATAGTAATGCTCCCCAAACCAGGGAAACCACCCAATGACCCAAGATCTTATCGGCCCATCACCCTACTTCCGGTAATAGGAAAAGTTTTCGAGACAATAATCAAGAACAGATTAATCACCTTTGTGGATACAAACCACCTAATACCTGACTGCCAATCAGGTTTCAGAAAAAATCACGCCACCATAGACCCAATAGTACAGCTATGTAGCGGCGTCACAAGAGGCCTAAACCTCCTGGACTGCGCCGCTGCCATATTTCTAGACATTTAAAGGGCATTCGACAAAGTGTGGCACAATGGCCTATAGTACAAGCTCCTAAAACTGGGAGTACCAGCGAAGATCACCACACTCTTGTCGAACATCCTCGAAAATCGCCCATCCAAGGTCGTTGTCAACGATGCAGAATCAGACCCTTTTACGCCAAAAGCGGGAGTCCCACAGGAAGCCATCATATCTCCCCCTGCTATATACATTGTACACAGCAGACATCCCACTACCCAACAAGTGGAACGAGGGTCTGACATTGTACGCTGACGACACAGCGTACTGATGCCATACACCAACAACACAAGACACCAACAGACAAACTCAAGGCTACCTATCCCTCCTAGAAAACTGGCTCAGCCAATGGAAAATCAAGCCTAACGCTACCAAGATACAACTTATTCTGTTCAAACACAAACGAGCCCGCATGCGCAAACAGAACCAAGAAGACTGCAGGTTACAACTATGGGGACAAACCATAAAAGCGAAAGACACGGCAAGATACCTGGGCATCACACTCGACAAGTATATGTCATGGGAGGCACACTCAAGAGACATCACGATAAAAGCCAAAACATGACTAAACCTACTCTGCCTACTCAGAGGCAGGACAAACAGAGCCAAAAGGGATACAACGATATACACCTACAAAGCTTTTGTCCGCCCCATACTGGAATATGCCGCTCCGGTATGGATGGCGAACAAAACAGTGACTCAGAGGTTAATGGCAACAGAAAGGAAAATATTAAGGATAACAGGCCAGATCAACCCCAGGACACGAAACGAAGTAGTATACAGGAATGCACAAGTGCACCCCCTAAGGAGAAGATGGCTAGAATTAACTGCTAAAATCGGCACCAACAGATTATGCAATAGAACAGCCACAACAGACATTCTACTAGGAAATTACACTGTACTGAGATATCCACAAACAAATTACCCCTATCCGCCAATAGTAATCAAAACAAGCATAAAGGCAATAGATATGAATTCAGCAACAAACTTCACTGACGATGACATACAACAGCACATGATAAAACACCTACAGGACGAAGAATCAGAAGAGGAAGACAACACATAAAACAAGAATGAAAATCACGACCACACACTAACAAGACAACAAAGAAGAGAAAACAACAAAACACAAGAAACAGAAGCATCAACAGATCCTTGCTGAGGTTTTAGGGAGGTTTCCCTCAGCACTTGGGCAAATGCCAGGATCTCAATACCCTCCCACGCGACAGAAAGCGATAACTTATGAGACAAGCTATTAAGTTCAAAGTATAAGCTGCATGAGGCAAAAAAGTTAGCAACAGATAAATGTATCTAATTTTTGCTTGCACACCTTTTATTTGCCCAATCATATTTTATCCATTATCAAAGCACTAACCATGACAGAGCTGTAAATCAATTTAATGCTTGGTAACTGTATATCTATGATAGCATTACTAATTGTGGCACTGGAATTTTTCTGTAAATCAAAATATTCCAGATGCCTCTCATGAATTTTCCATTTTTTTCCTCCTTAAAAAAAACACCACACAAAGAACTAAAAACAAACCATATCTTACAATAAGAATGTTCTTTTCAGTCTTCGTACTAACTACAAGAAACTAAAATTGTCCAGCCACAATTGCAGGTTCTTTGAATAATCTGGGAGACGGTTCATTTTAACTACAACAGATGATATCCTAGTTTATTTTATTACATGAATGAATAAAAAGATTTACTTAGCTTCAGACAGTTCTTTTCCACAAGAGGGCGTAGAATATTCACAACTATTGATTATGAAAGCATCACTTGATGCTAATGATCACAAACTTTTCTCTTTAAGAACAGTGTTCAAAATCAACAAAACTGCGCGGTTCCACTGAGACTTTAACTAACACTGTCTACTAAATAATGATGACTGCTGAAACCGGTCACAGCCTGGGGTAGCTCTTGGATGCTCGACACTATACTGACCTCAGTGCAGGGGGAACTAAACTGCAGTGCTGGGGACGGGGTGGGGGGAAGGAGACTGCAGTGCTAGGGGAGAGGTGTGGTCTTCAGGAGTGCCTTCCATACATCATTCCGGACTGCAATGAGCCGTTGCTAACACCTGTGGTATCAATTCACTTTGCCAACTAAGGCACGGCACCGCAATGTCTGGACAATACCACAGTCAGACACATCTGGAGTAGCATCGGACATAAAATAAATGAATAAATAAATAAAAAACCAGAGCTCCTGCCTTTCTTCTATGATTCTCTGTAATATATTGTCCCCACACAAAGACAGCTCATTCAGTGCCCTCCAAGACAAATAGTGCACTACCTTTTCTGTTTCTCTTGACAGCTTTCAACATAAATAGTATATTCTCTTAAAATGGTCATATTTAGCCAATAACTCAATTAATCCCAAGAAGTTACCATTACCTGGCTGCCCTAATTAGTGGCTACTTCCCATAAATGACAAATTTCGTAAGGCTAAAAAGACAGTAACGTCTAACATTTCTTTAACAGCTCACGTAAAAAATTGCTTTCTTTCTGCAGTAGTTTCTGGAACAAGGAATGCACACTGCTACCTACAAGTCTGTTTGTAACACGTCCATGCTAAATAATTATTTTTATGTAGCAAACTATTCTCATAATCACAATGAATAGAGCACAGTATGTTCCAAGATGTTTTCGTGTAGTCAAATTCTTCACATAGTTTAGCTAACTTACGTGAAATGGGCTTCTTGGGATCATCCTGAAATAATAAGCATGACCAACAGAAGAGTTTCTTCTGGCAGTCATTCCATAGCTGCTGGTAAACCTTTCGGGATGTGACTGAATAAATGAAAATAAGCACTGTACTTAAATTGGAAACACAGCACATGTAAAATAGCAGCACACTGACAAAAGAGCCAAGCGTGGAAATGATGGTCGTCAGTAATGTTGCCAACACAGTTTTTATGTAAATAACAAAACCACAATGCTAGAATCTCTAAACTCCTGTAGGCTTGCCATTAGTGGAATGAACACTATTTGTGTCACCAAAGCTATTTTAGAAACTTGCTCAGTCCGTATTTAAATATATTTAATCTCCAGAAAAGTTACAATTATTTGTCACTGACAAATGTGCCAAGAGCCAGACATGGGGATTTATCACTTAACTTGGTGACAGTGGTGTTCAGGCACCGCTGCAATTGATAATCAATATTTATTGTAAAATTGATATCAATAGTTAGATGGCTATAGCTTGTCCAGCTTCTGAGTTACGTCAGAGGCCCTGCGCAGGAAATGAAATGGTAGGTACTATGGTGGCCACTGGGTGAGGAATGTTGTGTGGGGAACATCTCCGGCAGCACTGACAATATTTGCAGCTGGCACTGCATCCTGACCACTTGCTACGAAGAAAATAATGTACACAAGAAACAAGGTTTTGTGAAAAAGCACATTAAAGCAACATTCATGTTCACATGTGGCGATTATTTGTATAAATGAAAGCAATACAAAATTAAATTACAGCCACAGCTCAAGTTCAAATAACAAGAAGAGTACAGAGTAGTAGGTACTGCAGTGCAACTGTGTCATCTTGACAGATTTTCAGCAGTAACAAGCACAGTGGCAAACATCACAACAACTTATGAATTCTGTCGAGGAGTGCCAAGCGGTACTAGCGGGCATTTGCACCAAGAATACTTGTACTAGCTATAAAATCTTTTTGTTCCATCAATTTATTTTGTGGTATTTTAAATTTATAAACTAACAAAAGCACTGAAGTGTCATGATCCATACTATTTTCTTTTGCCTTTCCTAGGAACACCATTTCTGGGACTCCTGATGAGAGTATGTTGTATGTTTCTACTCCCTGCTCCACATACATGATCACTTTAAAGGTTCTGTAGCCCCCAGCAGCTCCATACCACAACTGTAAGACTTCTGAACTCATTGGCACATTAAATCCTGTAAACCTTGATGAGGGAGTGTTATTTTTTTTCTAAAAATCCTGGTAGCGTCTGTCGGATTACCTGCAGGATAGGCAACTTTAGACATCAAGTGTGTACACAATCTTAATTAGGCGATTAGCATTTGTGTTGCCAGCACTGCTGAGACACTGACACACCAGATTACCAAACAAAAGGATTGAACTTTCTCCCTCTTCTCTCTCTCTTCTTTCTGCATCCCACTACATTCTTCTCCCCACCTTTTATTCTGTTTCGGTCCATACCCTTTTGTTTTTCATATTTGTTAACTGCCTGTAACTGGTTAACTCAGTGAACAAAGCTACAATGCATTAAATGGTCCAATATGGAGCAGTTAATGATCCGTAATGTGGAGATCATGTGGTTACGATTTATAATGAGTGGCGAAAGAGAAATGATATGTTGTACCCTTGCAGGTTATTAAGCAAGAATATGGTTCCTTTCAGCTATTACCCCACAGAGGACAGTAAAGTTTTGTTGATATATGAATGAATGTGGTGTTTCCATTGATGTTATTTATGTGCAAGCAGTAGGGCCTCAATGAAAGAAGGCATTAAGTTTAACTTGCTGCATAAGATTTTCTGCCACACCATGTCTTCTAGATCTGCTTTGATGAGCATTTCGTCTTGTTGCCACATCAAGAATGTGCAACTCTTTTTGTAGAGTCTCCTCTGTTTACCTTTATTGCTCAATGACCTTTACACTTAAAATTTGTCTAATTTTTTAAAATTATGTTCCACCGCTCCACTGATGAGCTAAGTCCATTGTCAATTGAGAAGCATTTATTTCAATTATTTTCTTTCAAAGTGTCACTAAGGGTTAAAAATAATGGTGCATTTTTAATTTGTATGTCCACTGAAACCTTCCTGTAATTTTAAAGTGGAAGACTTTCTGGCTTTTGCCCTACACTGAAGCATATTATGGATTAGATAAAAAAATCTACTCACCAAGCAGTTGCAGGAGCCAAGCTTTTGGAGCCAGTGGTTCATTCTTCTGGCAGAAGGGTTGAAGGGGAAGTACGATGGATGAAAAACAGATTGGCGAGTTTTAGGAAAGGGGGAGCATTATGGAAAAGTTACCCAGAACATTGGGTCAGGGGATACTTATTGAATAGAATAAGAGGGAAAAGGGCTGCACCGGATGGGATTTGAAAACCTGTGATCTTGAAAGAGGGGGGGGGATGATGTAGATGATGTAGCTTTCCATTCTGATTAACTCTTGTTATGTTGTTTTGTTAGTAATCTCTGTCTTGCTTACTAACCTATCTTCCACCTTCAAGCTCTCAGGTTCTCATATCCCATCTGGTGGTATCCCAAAGTCTGTCTTTCCTTTTCATCCCGTCCACTACGTCTCTTGTGACGCATGAGTGTGACTTTTCCATAAATCTCTCCTTTTCCTAAATCTCACCAGTCCTAGCATGTATGTTTTATGTTGCATCATTATTTCAGTTGATAGTCGAATTCTGTAGTTTTATTTTAATTTTGTATTATAGTGGTATGTCTCCAATGATTGCACTTGTATGCAAATCCCAAAAATGTTAAGCCTTGAAACCCAAGCCATTATCAAGAACATTTTAATACTGAGTCCTTAGGAACTATTACCATTTTTCTTAGTATTATTGGTACCAAACTACTGATTCCCAGTTGGCTTAGCTGGTGACAATGCTTTGACAAGCTTTAGAACATTTTGTACTTTCAATACTGATTGGAAACTACTCCTTTACCCATTTCTGTTTTGATTATCCAATATTTTTGCTTTTAAGAGTTATATACTGAAATGATAATTTAATTTTCAAAGCATATAAGATCTTGTAGAACCTCATTTGTAATAGTCAACTAAGCAATGGAAAATATCACCTACATCCCATACCAAGCACCTTAACATCAGAAATTTGTGAGTTTACTGTTAAACTGATTCAATTAAACCCTTGTTCGTTCTGCCATTTAAACATGTGATACAGTTAACTGAGGAAAATTATTATACCTTAACTACCAACACTTTCGACAGTTTTTGTTTTTGATACTTTGTTTTTTTCCTAAGGCAAATGGGAGATTACTATGGACAATTTATGATACAGTTTATTCAAGCTGCTGAGAAGGTCAGATCATGATCACTTGTTCTGCCAATCTCAGTGGGTGATCGCTCTTTCCTCACCTCCCACCCACCTGACTCTTATCCTCCTACAGTGTCATCAGCACTATTCTTCCTCTATTCTGCCAACGAAGGAAAGTTTAGGCTGAACCCTCACAGTAGTACCAGTTTTGCTGTCTCATCTTTAGACTAAAAATTTTATCATTTGTCCCATGTGGCAGTGTCCTACTAGTACCCTGCTCTTGTGATACTGCCATAGTGAAACAAAAAACACACACACACACACACACACGCGATGCAGTCTCTGGCTGCTGAGGTCAGACTGCGAGCAGCAGCACATGATGGGAGACGCAGTCTGGGTGGTGGGGGTAAGGAGGAGGCTGTGGTGGCGATGGAATGGGATAGCAGGAAAAGGAGAGAAGTGAAAAGACTGTGGGTGCATTGGTGGAACTTTGGGCTGTGTAGTGTCAGAATGGGAACAGGGAAGAGGACATGTGGGTGTAGGGCAATGACTAATGAAGGTCGAGGCCAGGAGGGTTAAGACAATGTAAGATATATTGCATGAAGAATTCCCACCTGCACAATTCAGAGAAGCTGGTACTGGTAGGAAGGATCCAGATAGCACAGCCTGTAAAATGATGATCACTGTGTTGGGCAGCGTGCTCAGCAACTGGGTGATCTGACTGTTTCTTGACCGCAGTTTGTCAGTGGCCATTCATGAGGACAAACAGCTTGTTGGTTGTCATGCCCTTCGTAACTGCATTAGAATACAAGTTCCTGGCATTCCAGGGAAATCAACTACCTGCTTGTATCTGGCAATTAAAAATTTTTGTTACTTTGAATGGAATTTTCTGTGTAATGTAAGAAAAAATTTCGTGCTTCTATATTTTAGCATGGTTTAATGTAGGTAATGTTTGGGTTATGGGTTTTGAAATACACCCTCTCCTCAACTTGCTAACTGAATTCTCCATTTTATCAAAATTTTATTATCTTCCACTGTCACCCAAATACATTGATTTTTGTAGAATTAAGCATTTGATTATGTTGTTGAGGCATTTTGTTTTGGTATTGGTTTCCCTGTGTAACAATGAGATTAATATGTGCCAGCAAACACACTATTACACATTCCTAAGGGCACTGTGAACCTTTAAAATATCAGCACTAATTAAGTGCAGCAAGTATCTAATCTTTTATTACATCCAGTTTAGTAATGTAAAACTGAACTATTAGGAGAAATTTTTTTGATTCTTTGAAGTTTGTTCCATTATTCCACTGCATTCATTACGTTGCTATTCTGACTGACTGGTTTTAGTTGATACGAACAATTTCATTTACTAAGAATGTTACATTCTTGCACAAAATTTGAACATTTAATATTTTATTATTTACTTATCTGATGAAATCTGAAATACAACTATATTTAGATCCCTCCCACTTTAACAAAATTGTGTATTAGACCCCCCCTTTTAGGTTTTCAAGTCCCCTACTTCAGCAGACCATCTTTCCAGGGAGTGATGACTCCCTTTTGTAAACAATGTGCCATTACTTCTGTGGGAGGAAGAATTTTTGTACAAGGTGGCAGACAGTCAAGGAATATTTCAGGATTTAGTTTAAAAAAAAATTTATTTGAAACACCCCACTTAAGTTTTTACCAATTTTCTCCCAGATGCCTGCACAACCGAAGCTGCCTGCCTTCAGAAATGAGGCAGCCCTGTCCGGTTAAATCTGCTGACACGAGATGCCTTCAAGCCCTCTGCTGAAGTTGCTGATGAATTCACACCATCAGTTTGGCCTATAGCAAGCATGGAGGTGGGTCACATGTATGGACACTGGAGGGTTCTGAAGAGCAGAACAGTTTCTTGTCACTCTTGTGATCCAAACCTCAACTAGAGAACACATCTCTTTTGGGATTCAGAGCCTCTGGCTCTGCACTCCAAGATCGGTCACCAACAAAACAACATGAACCACCACCTCTTTCATTGCCCATTTCTTTTGTTTGTTCGACTTCCTTGACTGACTTACACCTATTAACTTCCTACCCTAGGCTTGCCCCCAGGTATTCCATATACTGAAATACATACTCTTTATTTGACCCAATTTCCTGTTCTCATGTAATATCAGTCCTTGATGCCCACTCCTAAGTCCTGATTCCTCGACAACCTGTACATTTCATAATGTTTAAGTGCATAGATAAAACTTGACTCTGAAACAATTACATGACACATTAGGCTGTGTGGTATAAACAAATGAGACCACCAGTTGTATTCACAAAACAATACAATTTCAAAAAACATAACTCTCAGTTCTTTAATATCAAAACTTTTTAGGAGAGAAAATAACAAGTTGTAAGAGAGACAATCACAGCAAAACAAGGAATTTTACTAAAATGTTAACCTTAATTTAGGCATCATATTTCTGAACATTTCTGAATGTATGTAGATGAATGAAAGTCAGCTGCTGCTGCCACAGTTCATACTACTACAGAATTACATAATTTATTTACCACAGTAAACTGTTCATAAATTAGTGTCTCAGATTAATGTGAAACACAAAACATTTACGCATAGTAATTAAGATTAGCTTTCTTCTTGGCTTGGACTTCCAGTATAGCATCCATGAAGTCTTCGTGAGTGACAGTCAGTGCATTCCTTCTCAATGCAATCATTCCCTGAAAAAAATATTTGTGGTGAGATATCACAATAACAGCATTCAGGACACTTGGGTATGAGTAACATGAACCAGCAATGTTCAATGCTCAGTTTAAATGTTCCAGTTACAGAAATTGAAGTCTGACAATGTAGCTTTCTTAAATGTCCTTTTGAAACAGTTCTTTTCCCTAAATTTGGAAACATGCAAAACATATTTCAAAATTTTGAATCAACAAGGAGCACAGAAATCTTATTTGAAAGAAGTGCAGAAACAACTGAATGCTTTGTTCAGATCTTGAACACTATGTTGCTGTATAGGTATTTTAAACCAATGTAGTCATCTAAGCCTGTTCAAGCACATGTAAGCAACAGTACTGTTTTGATTTTCCCAGCAGAACTATTTAAATACAAATAACTGGGTCCACAATTTAAAACTTTCCTGACGAATAGAATATTCACACAAAATTTCATGGAAAAAATTGCTAGGTATTCAACTGAATTTACTATGATTAGTACCTGTATCTTCTTTTTTGCCCGTATTTGTCACAGTTATCAAGGATCATATTTTGAATTGAGCTCATCTGGTGCTAATTTGACAATCTCTTCTTTCTTGCAAGTTGAATAGGTCCCCAATTATGCTCATTTTAAACTAAGATGAAGCAGAAATGACCTCACTGAATTTCAATTATAACTTCAAAACTGGGTACAAGTAAATTCCATTTGCTATATTTGTAAATATTAAGTGGAATAAATGTACACATTTGGAGAAGACATCGAGTAGCAGACACCCCTTTCACAAGAATACAGCATCAATTTTCTTATAAATTATGAGTATGGGCTACCTTTTGATGCTGTTAAAGACTCCAGATAAATGCTAATCCAGTCCAGATAAATACTGATCCAGTCACTTGTGTAATGCAATCTCAGTCTACCCAACTGTTTATTTATTTGTGATTGATTATGGGATATATAGCCCTCATCCAAAAAGATTTTCAATATTGTGGTAATGGACCATTCTGTCGCTGTTTGGTTCAGCAATTTTAAATTTATCAACAACAGCACAAACTATGGACTTCTGGAGTATTGGCATTATTAACTGTCATGATCAGTGACTAAAATAAATACTGAAGGATCTCCACAGTGAATAGTTTTTCTTGACAGATATTTTATAATCTTCACTTACTGAACCATCAATCAGATATGCTTTTCATGTAATAACTAAGAACTAAACCTTCAAAACACATCTTAGTATAGGATAAACCAGAATATTTAAGGTTAGTTTTTACATGAGA
Organism: Schistocerca piceifrons; assembly: GCF_021461385.2. Lineage (NCBI taxonomy): Eukaryota > Metazoa > Arthropoda > Insecta > Orthoptera > Acrididae > Schistocerca > Schistocerca piceifrons. The sequence continues at coordinate 420,766,514 of NC_060142.1, read as the reverse complement.
ATGATTTTTGTCTCCTTTTCGGTGTTCTTATTCTTGGTTTTGGCCCGTGGTCATTGGGTTTGCTTTTCACTTTGTGATTTGACAGTTATCTATTTTGACTTTATGGCTAGGTGTCTTGTCCGCTGTGAGTGAGCACTAAACTGCAGCCAAAATTTATTCTTCTAATTAAAAATTAAACTGGACAAGCTGTGGTCTTTCTGGAAATTTACTGTGCAATCCACAATGAATATGACGTGTATTTAACATAGGGAATGCTGCTTGCCAAAATAAAAAATCATGTTGAAGTTAAAAAACATATAAGCGAAAACATTTCTGGTAAATGAAGCTGTACCTGAAATCACTACTGTGAGAACAGTGATAAATTTTACCCTGGAGGAACAATTAGGATAATTTATTTCTTACTAAAGTAAGAAATGTTTTGAATACACAAATAAATTTATCTTTAACTTAACTGTGCACTTAGCTTACTGATAGAATTTCAGTGTGAATTACTGTTTACAACACGTGTAATAGCACAATTCCTGTACACTTCTGAATCCCTTCCATTTCTTTAAACACCAATATTTTGGAGAAAAAAAGCATCTCACTAGAATAAAAGTCTAGGTAACAACAGATTTTATACTCACAGCTTCAACACAAACCGCTTTGCACTGTGCTCCATTGAAATCATCAGTCGAGCGTGACAACTCCTCAAAATTTACATCTTTACTGACATTCATCTTACGAGAATGTATCTGCATAATTCGAGCCCTGGCTTCTTCATTTGGATGTGGAAATTCTATTTTCCTATCTAACCGACCAGATCGCAGAAGTGCAGGATCCAAAATATCTACACGATTGGTAGCAGCAATAACCTAAAAGTGGTAAACATATATACATAAATTCAGCATGATAACTAGTTTCAAATTTATTATAAAATCACTTTCAGATCAGTCCACTACCTTACAAATATAATAGGTTAACAAATTAAATACAATAAGTACCTTTTAAAGTCATTAGTATTTTACTAGATATGATGTGTTATGCTTAATTTGTAGATTTGTTAAATAGTAGTGAATAGATATGAAGACAGTTTTGTAGCAAAATTGAAATGCCACATTATTAACTGTCTGGGTGAACACAAGCAATGTGCTGTAAACTGTCTAAACAAAACTTTCATGCCCGAGATATTGTTGTCAAACCTTCTGAAACTACGTGAAAGCAAAGTAACGGGGGCTTCCTAGGTGGAATGAGCACAAAATATGGATACACTACAATTTGGAACATATAGCATGGGTCAACAAGTCTACTTTTTCCCTATTTCTTCCCTAATTGTGTGTTTACATAAAGTAGAGCTTCTGAGACTGCATGAAATTCAGATTGTCTTCTTCCAATTGTGGAGCTTCATTAAAGTTAAATAATAGTTTCCATAGTGGTATGATGATTTTCATGCAATCTTATGCAGATATTAAAAGAAAATGTTACTGTATGGACTACAAAAATGCTCAAGGAGAGAGAGTTCTATCATTTTTCCCTGTCAAATTCTGAGATCTGAAAGGTAAGTAACCAAGTAAGTTAACAAGAAATGTAATGATTTCTGAGTGTGTTATTAACTCTAATTTTGACACTGAATACATCCAAATGAGAAAGGTATAGCACACAAAATCTGGTGGTGTCAAAGTGCAGTGAAAATACTGTAATCAGCAGAAATACTAGCAACAAACAAAGAACTCTGAACACACTATCTACCAGTCACCGGTAAATAAAAGGTATGGCACAAACAGCACCTTTCACATTAATTTCTTTATCTGGCAAAAGAGAAGAAATTGTACAAGGAAACAGGACTATTCAAGGATAAAGAAGAATGACACGAGGAAAATCAATCATTAATTGCTATCAGCAACTGTATTAAGATAAAATAACATTTACCAGTTGGCAAATGTGGAACTAGTTTAATAGACCTGAAAGATAAAAACACAGGGGAAGGAGGAGCAGGAGCAGGAGCAGGAGCAGGAGCAGGAGCAGGAGCAGGAGGAGGAGGAGGAGGAGGAGAGGGTAGGGGAGGGGAGGAAGAAAGTTTGAAACTATATGTTGAAGTACCAGATACAACTATCTTCTGAAAAATTTCTAGTAGGTATCCATCTTCCTCTGAAATGTGCCTCTAGGGAAGCAAGTGACAGTCATTTTAATTTATTAAGGAATTTTAGCACTGTGTTGCAGTATTTCAGCAACATTTAATTCATAAATGGCTACTCACACAAGCATAGCTACATTATTTATAATTACCTTAATGTCTGCAGTAGAACTGAATCCATCAAGCTGGTTCAACAATTCCAGCATGGTTCTTTGTACTTCTCTATCACCAGCCTTTTCTGAATCAAATCTTTTTGTGCCAATAGCATCCAATTCATCAATAAATATTATTGCTGGTGCCTTCTCTTTGGCAAGGGCAAATGCATCACGTACAAGTTTAGCACCATCTCCAATGAACATCTGTACAAGCTGTGGTCCAGCAAGCTTCAAGAATGTTGATTTTGTCTGTGCAGCACAAGCTCGTGCCAACAGCGTCTTACCTAGTAGGATATAAACACAACATATAAATGAGTAGCTGATAGCCTATTATACACTGTTTAAATAACTGATTGTTGTTTCTTGCTGTTGGGCAGCAACTGGACCTCCCAGCTGCTGAACATGCTGCTCACTTCAGTGACTGCTTCACAATCTGTGCCATCAGGATCCTTCCTACGAACACCAGCTTTCCTGAATTTTGGAGGTGGGAATCTCTACACAGCATAAACTACATTCCCATAACCCCCTGGCCTCAACATTCACTAGTCCCTGTCCTCCACTTACCAATCTCCCTTCACTGCTTCCACTCCAGCACAACAGAGCACTCTATTCCAGCAATGCACCCACTACTCCTTTTCCTTCTTCTATTTCTGTCCTTTTCTACACTCCCCCCCCCCCCCCCCCCCCCAACCTCTGCCTACCCAAACCTCATGATTGCACCTAGCAGCTCCCTACCCTGTCCCAACCACATTCCTGCACACTCCCACAAGCAGCACTCAACCTTCTGCCACATAACCCGTGACTCCCTCTCACCACCCTATGCCACCTCCTTACCCCCACACATGATGGATTATTACTCCCATCAGGCATGGTTAGAAATCAGTTCAGCCACAGCGATCTGAGCCAATGGCCATGTGCATGTGAGCTGTGCTTGTGTGAATGTTTGAGTGTTCTCTACTCCAGAAAAAGCTAAAATGTGTAACAGTCTTTTTCCCTTGTGCCTGTCTGTGACTCAGCATCTCCTCTCTATGGTGAGTAGCAATCTATCCTTTTCATAATATTGTTGTTATTCCAACCTGGACTTTCCATTGCCTGTCATATGTACAAAGGGCCAGCTGTCATCCAACGGCAGGTGATTCCCAATCTCCATGTGTTCCCTCATGCTGCACATTTTGTAAGCACAGCTCTGTCATTCACATTACAATGGGTGAGCATAGGCGGAAACATGTCTGCTCTGTGCTACACCTAACAGAAAAATGTGCATAAAATCTCTACAACACAGTAACTGTGTCAGTTATTTGCACAGACATTGGTCTCTTTGGTAAGACAGTGGAGAAGCAAATGCTGATAAAGCATACCATATGCTATGACTCAATGGGGAAAAATGAGCAACTGAAGCACAGCAATATCCATTGCCAGATACGAAGTTTTCGGCAAGCACCATTAAAACTCTTGTCTGGGTTTGGATGTTTTCTAGACGATGTGGTCTTCACGTTATTTTGAGGAAATTGTTCAGTAAAAAAAAAAAAGAGAGATTCTATTCACCTTATGGTCCCACATCATAGATTCATTCCAAACAGGCTATCAATAAGTTATTTGTGATAGTTATTATGATGGATTGAAATTAAGCAGCCAATCACACCTCAACACATTGTTTTCAATGAAAAATGTGATACGCAGGTTCTTCAAGCCACACACTGCTAAAAAAAAAAAAAAGGATTTACACAAATTTATTTCAGAACTATCTCATCCATCAGGATAAGTAGATTTTATATAGCACAGGTAGCCCTACCACAAAACCTGAGGGAAAAGTGCACCTATGGTGTTGACAGATCTTCCACTGCATGCTGCTCTTGGCAATTCATTTCCATTGGTAGTAGCCAATCAGGTGATAGTACACAGTAGCCAATGAGAATTGCTGCATCTAATGACTAGTTTTGGTGTACAATACGAGTCAAGCACAATAATGACAACTGCTGATCTGGCTATATAAATTAGAAGCTCGGTTACTGGTTTTCGTATTTGCTTCTCGTATTGCACGTTTCCGGAATATGACAGGATTTCTCTATATATTGTTCCAAATTCCAATGTTATCATTAGTTATGAGTTGGTGAAGCCAATAAATGTTATGGGAGGACAACTGGGCTGTGTTACATATCAGGCTATAGCCATAGGCAATCATCATTTCAACAACTTTGTGGGATTGTTTCAGGATGCCCCAGTTTTTGAGATGGTTGTCTAATCATTCGACTAATGATCTGTCATGTTTATTTCCTATTATTCGCTCTGCAAACAGTTACAAACTGCAGCATGCAAAGCAAAACCCACCAACACCGTTAACTGCACTTTTTACCAATTCCTTTAATAATGTCTTTCAAACTTGGCCAGAATCAAATTTTACATTACATGAACAGTTGCTTACTTTTGGCATAGGCCTCATTTTAATAGATTACTACTCTCTCTCTCTCTCTCTCTCTCTCTCTCTCTCTCTCTCTCTCGATGACAGTCATTCCATCTTTCAGCCCAAAATGCAGAAATTTTATGCACTAAACACCCAGTAAATATTGTTAATATTTTGTTGACATATTGACTGTGTGATGTAACTGAAGTGCATCTATCCTCTCCACAAACAACAGAAAATACAGCAACAGTTATGCACTTAATTTTAGTTTGATGCGCACTTCCAACTATCAAATGCATAAGCAGAAAGGCAGCATTTGCTGCAACAGAGAGCAGTCATCTTGTTTTTATCTAATTGTAATCAGCAGTTTTGGCTGAATTAAGCCACCTTCAAACTAGACTATTTTATTCATAAAACATAAAATGTGGCATTCTGCACACTAGCTGGCAGAATCAGCCAGCCCCTGCCAACAACGGAGTTATTTTAGCATAATCATATGTTTGATAATTTGCTTTTGACAACAATTAGCTGAAATGTGAAATATTACTAATAATTACAACTTACTGTTGCTCTGCTCTACAAAAATCCAAACTATTTCACTTACGTTATTTTCAAGCTTCTGCACAAGTATAGTGGTAACAGAAAATAAGCATACCAGGAACTGAATTCCTTTTCATGATACTGCGTTACTTTATAACAACTAAGAAGAGGGAATTGATTGACTGCATCCTTCAAAATTTTCAACTAATACAACTGATTATCAATTTTTATAATATTACAATGACAGAAAATATTATCAGGAGGGTTATAAAACAGCTTAATGCTTTTGAGAGACTGGCCACTTAAAAGAATAGTGAACCTAGGAAACAGCCCATTTATGCTGTTTTTAAAGTGTTACTGGCATACATGTAATTGATGCCTCTTCAGGAGTAACATACCGTCAAACGGGGTGATTTTGGACACTGGGGCAACTTCAGACAGTATGGCTTATTTGCTCTTTGCTACTGCATAGAAACAAAGAGTTACTTATTTTAACGTCCGTGTGCCAGTTATTTTAAGCGCAAGATTGGATTTATCGCTTTATACAACTTTTATTTTGCGGCAATTGTTTCCCTAAGTGAATAATTGATGAACAGTCTCAGTGTTAAAAATCCATGCATTATCGTAAAGTGGAAATTTTCTATTGTTGCGCTGAGCGGGAAGCTATTGTAACCGTAATTGTTGACGTGCTCAGTAGCTAACAGCATTGAGACAATGTCTGTACAAGTTTGTCGAGTTTCTCGTGCAAGGTTATAAAATAACGACGGTTTTTGTAAAACTGTGTACAGTGTGGGGTGATTTCGGACAATGCCAAGAACGTATAAGAGCAGGAAAGGTGCTACAGTACAATGTAATTATGACCCGGAACTTTTAGATAAAGCTGTTCGTGATATTCACAGTGGTAAATTATCGTACAGACAAGCATGCAATTTGTATGGTATACCTAAATCAACCCTACAAAATAAAGGGCAGGAAGCACATCCAAGAAAAAAATGGGATTACAGCCAGTGCTAAATCAAGAAGAAGAAGGAGGAGGAATGTTGAACCACTGTATCTTGAGGGCTGCACATTGGGGATTTACCTCCACTAAATTCAATATTAGATATTTAGTTAAAGGCTACCTTGATAAATCTAGCCAAAAAGAGAAGAAATTTCATATCTTGCCAGGAGAAGAATGGCTGCATTTATTCCTCAAACGACAGTCAGATCTTTCCGTTCGCTTAAGCGCAAATATTATGAGCTCGTGCTAAAGTGAACAAAGAGACTGTTTGTTTAAATTCTTGCAAAATAAAAACTTAGCTGTAATATATAAAATTCATTATATCATTCCATCCCCCCCCCAAGAACCATGGACCTTGCCATTGGTGGGGAGGCTTGCATGCCTCGGCGATACAGATGGCCATACCGTAGGTGCAACCACAATGGAGGGGTATCTGTTGAGAGGCCAGACAAACTTGTGGTTCCTGAAGAGGGGCAGCAGCCTTTTCAGTAGTTGCAGGGGCAACAGTCTGGATGATTGACTGTTCTGGCCTTGTAACACAAGCCAAAACGGCCTTGCTGTGCTGGTACTGCGAACGGCTGAAATCAAGGGGAAACTACAGCCGTAATTTTTCCCGAGCACATGCAGCTTTACTGTATGGTTAAATTATGATGGCGTCCTCTTGGGTAAAATATTCCGGAGGTAAAATAGTCCCCCATTTGGATCTCCGGGCAGGGACTACTCAGTAGGACGTCGTTATCAGGAGTAAGAAAACTGGCGTTCTACGGATCGGAGCGTGGAATGACAGATCCCTTAATCGAGCAGGTAGGTTAGAAAATTTTAAAAGGGAAATGGATAGGTTAAAGTTAGATTCAGTAGGAATTAGTGAAGTTCGCTGGCAGGAGGACCAAGACTTTTGGTCAGGCGAATACAAGGTTTTAAATAGAAAATCAAATAGGGGTAATACAGGAGTCGGTTTAATAATAAATAAAAAAATAGAAGTGCGGGTAAGCTACTACAAACAGCATAGTGAACACATTATTTTGGCCAAGATAGACACGAAACCCATGCCTACTACATTAGTACAAGTTTACATGCCAACTAGCTCTGCAGATGACGAAGAAATTGAAGCAATGTATGATGAAATAAAAGAAATTATTCAGATAATGAAGGGAGACGAAAATTTAACAGTCATGGGTGACTTGAATTCGGTAGTAGGAAAAGGGAGAGAAGGAAACGTAGTAGGTGAATATGGATTGGGGCTAAGAAGTGAAAGAGGAAGCCGCCTCAGAGAATTTTGCACAGAGCACAACTTAATCATAGCTAACACTTGGTTCAAGAATCATAAAAAAAGGTTGTCTACATGGAAGAAGCCTGGAGATACTGACAGGTTTCAGATAGATTATATAATTGTAAGACAGAGATTTAGGAACCAGTTTTTAAATTGTAAGACATTTCCAGGGGCACATGTGGACTCTGACCACAATCTACTGATTATGAACTGTAGATTAAAACTGAAGAAACTGCAAAAATATGGGAATTTAAAGAGATGGGACCTGGATAAACTGAAAGAACCAGAGGTTGTACAGAGTTTCAGGGAAAGCATCAGGGAAGAATTGACAGGAATGGGGGAAAGAAATACAGCAGAAGAAGAATGGGTAGCTTTGAGAGATGAAGTAATGAAAGCAGCAGAGGATCTAGTAGGTAAAAAGACGAGGGCTAGTAGAAATCCTTGGGTAACGGAAGAAATACTGAATTTCATTGATGAAAGGAGAAAATATAAAAATACAGTAAATGAAGCAGGCAAAAAGGAATACAAACGTCCCAAAAATGAGATCGACAGGAAGTGCAAAATGGCTAAGCAGGCATGGCTAGAAGACAAATGTAAGGATGTAGAGGCTTATCTCACTAGGGGAAAGATAGATAGTGCCTACAGCAAAATTAAAGAGACCTTTGGAGAAAAGAGAACCACTTGCATGAATATCAAGAACCCAGATGGAAACCCAGTTGTATGCAAAGAAGGGAAAGCAGAAAGGTGGAAGGAGTATATAGAGGGTCTATACAAGGGCGATGTACTTGAGGACAATATTACCGAAATGGAAGAGAATGTAGATGAAGATGAAATGGAAGATACGATACTGCGTGAAGAGTTTGACAGAGCACTGAAAGACGTGAGATGAAACAAAGCCCAGGGAGTAGACAACATTCCATTAGAACTACTGGCAGCCTTGGGAGAGCCAGTCCTGACAAAACTCTACCATCTGGTGAGCAAGATGTATGAGACAGGCAAAATACCCTCAGACTTCAAGAAGAATATAATAATTCCAATCCCAAAGAAAGCAGGTGTTGACAGATGTGAAAATTACCGAACAACCAGTTTAATAAGTCACGGATGCAAAATACTAAGACGAATGGAAAAACTGGTAGAAGCCGACCTCAGGGGAAATCAGTCTGGATTCTGTAGAAATATTGGAACACATGAGCAATACTGACCCTACGACTTATCGTAGAAGCTAGATTAAGGAAAAGCAAACCCATGTTTCTAGCATTTGTAGACTTCGAGAAAGCTTTTGACAATGTTGACTGGAATACTCTCTTTCAAAGTCTGAAGGTGGCAGGGGTAAAATACAGGGAGCGAAAGGCTATTTACAATTTGTACAGAGAGCAGATGGCAGTTTTAAGAGTTGAGGGACATGAAAGGGAAGCAGTGGTTGGGAAGGGAGTGAAACAGGGTTGTACCCTATCCCCGATGTTATTCAACCTGTATATTGAGCAAGCAGTGAAGGAAACAAAATAAAAATTCAGAGTAGGTATTAAAATCCATGGAGAAGAAATAAAAACTTTGAGGTTTGCCGATGACATTGTAATTCTGTCAGAGACGGCAAAGGATTTAGAAGAGCAATTGAACGGAATGGATAGTGTCTTGAAAGGAGGGTATAATATGAACATCAACAAAAGCAAAACGAGGATAATGGAATGTAGTCGAATTAAGTAAGGTGATGCTGAGGGAATTAGATTAGGAAGTAAGACACTTAAAGTAGTGAAGGAGTGTTGCTATTTGGGGAGCAAAATAACTGATTATGGTCAAAGTGGAGAGGATATAAAATGTAGATTGGCAATGGCAAGGAAAGCGTTTCTGAAGAAGAGAAATTTGTTAACGTAGAGTATTGATTTAAGTATCAGGAACTCGTTTCAGAAAGTATTTGTATGGAGTGTAGCCATGTATGGAAGTGAAACATGGACGATAACTAGTTTGGACAAGAAGAGAAGCTTTCGAAATGTGGTGCTACAGAAGAATGCTGAAGATTAGATGGGTAGATCATATAACTAATGAGGAGGTATTGAATAGGATTGGGGAGAAGAGAAGTTTGTGGCACAACTTGACTAGAAGAAGGGATCTGTTGGTAGGACATGTTCTGAGGCATCAAGGAATCAACAATTTAGTATTGGAGGGCAGCGTGGAGGGTAAAAATCATAGAGAAAGACCAAGAGATGAATACACTAAACAGATTCAGAAGGATGTAGGTTGCAGTAGGTACTGGGAGATGAAGAAGCTTGCACAGGATAGAGTAGCATGGAGAGCTGCACCAAACCAGTCTCAGGACTGAAGACGGCAACAACAACATATCATTCCATATCATTTATTCATAACAAAGGACCACCTTAAAATGTGTAAAATGTCACCAGAATCAAATAAAAAGCATGTAGACTTTTAAAAAGAGGAAGTAACTGTCCGAATTCACCCTCGTATACTGTTACTTCGGACACTGATTTAAGAAACACGTTTCCGAAATCACCCTAATTCATGTAGTGACTTCGGACACTTTATTTAACTGCCTCAGATAAATATACCTACACATCCACTTTCTGGTTCTGGGATATTTTATTCGTTACACATATACCCTACCACTTCCATAACAATCAATTTAATCTAACAATATATATGAAAGTTACAATCAAAATAACAACAAAACTGTCCGAAATTACCCCGTTTGACAGTATACTAAAAAATGACGAAGTTCCAAGACTTATTTTTCATATTCAGTTTAGTTGTTTGATAAATTATGAATTTTAAAATAATGACAAAGTATAATTATCTCCCCCTTCCCCCACAAAAAAAAAGTGGGAGGTTAGTTGTTGAGCAATTTTTTCATCTTGAGCTTTCAAGACTTCTTCCTCAACAATTTGTAGCAGAATTACAGAAAAGTGTGAAACCTACTGAGTACACGCATGAAATTATGTCAATGCGATCAAACTGGCTCAGCCATTCAGGACAGCAGCTGTTATGTTTGTTAATCTTCTTTCTAAATAATTCTATAAATTGACAACAGCAGCAGAAAAGTGGCAGGTTGCAAAAAGTCCATACATTGGCTCTTACACAATTAGTCCAGTTTTTGAGTGATAGTTCGCACATCAAGAAAATAATGGCCCAACCTATTCACCGATGATCTTTTTAACACAAAGTTGCATCAGTTACATGTATCGGGCAATAAGTGCACTTACAGAACTACTTCCACACAAATGTATAAACTTACAAGTAGTCTGGAGATCCCCACAGTTTCCCCTGCCTCAGCAGCACCCGCAGGTGTGGCAAGAGTCCAGCAGCTGGTTGCTACTGTATGTTCTGCCTCCACATCCCTCCATTTTCTTTACAGTTTGCCTCATGCTTTGTAGTTTTCTTTCTTAAGTGTTTTCTACAATCCTTGTAATCCATATACTACACCAGAGCCACTCTTTCCATGATGATTGATAGTGTCATTAGACCTTACAATACTTAGCAAAGGGAACACATACTGGAAATGCTTAGTAGCCCTGTCTTAGGACTTCCAACTTTCTGAAGTCAAGACCAGCCACAGCTGGTTAATTTCTCTGAGGTGTTCATTTTGCATGTGCATGTGCAGCTTCCTGGACACTACAGGCAGTAAGAACTATTCACCTTAATTTTAGATATCTATGTTCAAATGCTTCCAAACATTTGCAGTTATATAACAGGTTCACTGCAGTTGGGATGTGTTAAACAATATTACTGCTTTATTTGTTTAACAATTAACTCTTTTTTACTTGGCTGTTATTTTACTTTGGTTTTAGAGGGGGACTGAACATTCTTTATTCACTGTAGCATTTCACAGTTAAATTGGTACCAACTTGAAAAAATTTCTTTTCATTTTCCCCAGTATGTCACTACTGTAAATACACTAAATATAGCGAATGAAAGCTTAGGTGAAGCTACATTATGTCTTTTAAAAAATAATAAGTTGTCACCTGTTCCAGGTGGACCATATAACAGAACGCCTTTCGGAGGCTGTATCCCAAGGTTCTCAAACCTTTCCTTGTGTGTCATTGGCAGTACCACCGCTTCAATTAACTGCAAGTATCAAAACACACAAAATTGGTAGTGTTAGCAACACAATATTGAGAGGTGGGGGCACCAAAAAAATAATGGCAGTGACCTGAAAGTAGATATACAGTATTTCATAAGACAGACTGACTAACCTCTTGAATCTGTTTGTCAAGTCCTCCTATATCAGAGTACTGTTCTGTAGGTCTTTCATCAACTTCCATAGCTTTAACTCTGGCATCATATTCTGCAGGCAGTGTCTCAAGAATTAGGTAAGAGTCCTTATTTACACCAACCAAGTCACCAGGTTTTAGACGTTCTGCATCAACAAGTCCAATAACAGGCAGGAAATAGGTCTGAAATACATCAAGAATTGTGATGAGTTAGTCAAATATGTGCCTATGTGAACAAGTTTAAATTACAGAGAGAGAGAGAGAGAGAGAGAGAGAGAGAGAGAGAGAGAGAGAGAGAGAGTTGGCACAGGCATGCCGATGGACCCACTAATGTTATTAAATGCATGTAAAATTAAGATGTTGCTTCATAAATTTGTCTTTTGGTGATTTTATTCTTTTTAAATCCTGCCACAAGTGATCAAAGGTATGAAAATGGCTGAACAGAAGCCAGTTATATGCTGGCAACCCCATATTAGTGAGATTTTATTGTGAGATAAATGAAAATATTAGTAACAACAACCTCAAATTATTATCCATACAAGAACAAATAAAATGTGCTTGCAGTGATGAATAGCCAAATACACAGAAAATTCATTAACACATGGCTGACCGATAATAATCTTTAACTGACACAATCCTAAAAATTCTCATCTTGAAGCTTCTTTACACCATTCACTTTGCTCATGGAAAATAAGACTATCATCTTCCAACCTAACATAGCCCTCAGGCTATGCCACGTATCAGTCTCCCACCACAAACAAGATTCCACATTCAGATAAAATAATAAATACCAATTTGACAACAATTCTGAACCAAAATCAGATTTCATATTCAAATAAAATATTAAATACCACTTTTGACAACAATTCTGAAGCAAAATCAATCCATGTTCCTTACTTCTACAGGAATCTCCACTGATACGTGTTATATAAATAAAAAGTTTATGCTCGACATAACTACTGTATGAAATTCAGGGAAAACAGATAAAAGTTAAGAATAAAGCAAAGTGTTATTTCTGTAGTAATGCTGGCATAATTTGCTGTGGGGTGTGACTGGAATGTCAGGGTATGTGTTAACAGCTTATTTCAATTGTTGAATGAGAGAACAATGGCTAGTCTTGTTTCAGAGGCAAGTTTTCATGTCTTACACCTAACACATCCTCAGGATGTGCAACATTTTAATGTAGAAAATGCTGTTGGCAATCTATCGTACTTTGTTAAAAATAGTTACACTTCTGAAGTAACAGTTTAAGTTACGTATCTAATGACCCACTCTGACCACAACCTTAGTCTGCGCAACAAACCATTGTCTTACATTTGCAGATTCAGCTTTTGCTGCTGAGATCAACATTTTTATGTTGTGTAATAGATTAATACAGAGTTTGTCTTACATTTACAGCTGAAGTTTTGGCAACTGATGTCATACAGGCATTTAATTTGAAGAATTCAGAAGGATTGGTGGGTAAATAGTGATACTACACTAGGACAAATCTTGGGGAAGAGTGGTGGAAGGACATTCAGATAAGAGTTCATTATAGGCTACAGCTTGGTGGGGGTTGAAACAGAGGGAGGTTTCTTGAACATGTCGTGTCTGCCAAAGAAAGGTAGTAAGATAGGAAGAGGACACCAATGTTGCTGCAAACTGTGTCATGAGGCATTTTGCAAGGACCCTGTAGGATAAAACCCTAGATAGTTAACTGTCACTGGCAGAAGGCTACAGGGCTTAGACCAAATCTGAGAGGAAGAGGAACACGTCCCCACAGGAAGGAGAAGGAGGAGATTAAGAGTTTAACATCCTGTCGACAATGAGGTCATTGGAGATTGAGCACCAGCTCGGGTTAGGGAAGGGTGGAGAAGGAAAGCGGTCATGCCCTTTCAAAGGAACCATCCCAGCATTTGCCTTAAGTAATTAGGGAAATCACTGAAAAACTAAATAGGATGGGAGGACAAGGGTTTCTACCTTTGTCCTCCCAAATGCGAGTCCAGGGAATTTTAGAAGCGAGTCAGGAGCTTAAATTTTGCTGGTCGTGGCCCTTTCATACAAAGCAGTGGACTGGGTTATATTCAACATACGAGGCATAAAGGACACCACAGAGCGCCTACGCTCTGCCACCTCTTAGGCATAATCAACACGAAAGGACGCCTGTAGTTGGCACCACATAAGAAGGTCCCTGACAGCTTGGAGCACTTATCAGCTTTCAGCTGCAATGCACTAACAACTGTAGGCAAAAAGGTTGGATTAAAAGAGGAGGGAAGCGACCAAACTGCTAGGTCATTGGTCCCTTGTTCCGAATAAAACAATGCCACAAGGGTGAGAATAAAACAAGCGAGACTGACAACACAAAACAGAGAGAAACGAAAAACAGCAAGAATGACGGGGGGGTCAACAAACACTTAAACGGACAAAAGGGGAGAAGAAAATCACAGAAAGGCAAAAAACAGGTAGAAGAGATTAAAACAACGAAACATATTACCATGGTTGGCTGACCATGAGAATAAAAAGGAGAAGTCAGCCACTCTGCAACACATTAAAACCTCCACCCTAAAAGTACTAGGGTGGAGGACACAAGAGGACAAAGGACATAAGGACATACGCTAAAACTTTGATCAAATGATAAAACCCACCTTCACAAATAAAATGTAAAACTACATCAGCCAATGAGGCATTGTCAGATGAAATTAGTGGCAACGAGTGCGGTAACCAAAGATTTCGTTTCAGGGCAGTCGAAATGGGACAGTGCACCAGAATATGGGCCACTGTCAACCAGGCACCGCATCGACACTGAGGCAGCTCTTGACAGCACAGCAGGTAGCCGTCAATCGCCCAAGTGTGGCCAATGTGGAGCCGCCGGCATTGAACCACAGAGTTCCTGCAAGAGGCCCACATGGAGGACTGCCACACATTCATAGTCTCCTTAACAGCATGCATTTTGTTTTTCATACCAAGACTATGCCAATCCGTCTCCCGAAGACTAAATCCTGGTGTCGTAAAAATGAACTCAACATAGGTCAGTTATTGGAATGCCGATCTCCATAAGCGGTTTCTGTGTAGCCTGTTTGGCCAGCCTGTCAGCAAGTTCATTGCCTGGGATTCAGATGTGTCCTGGGGTCCACACAAACACCACTGAATGACCGGACCATTCCAGGGCCTAGGACCAGTCTCCTGAATGTTCGCTACCACAGAATGATGAAGGTAGCAATGGTCAATAGCTTGTAGGCTGCTCAAGGAGTCAGTATACAGAAGAAACGACTCCCCTGGGCATAAACGGATGTTCTCAAGAGCACGAGATGTAGCCACCAGCTCAGCAGTGACACTTCAGCCATCTGGCAAGGAATGTTCTTCAATATGTCCTCCATGGACAACACAAAACTGACATGACCATCAGCCATCAGAGCCATCTGTGTGAACCACTTCATGGCTTCGGTACATGTCAAGAATCGAGAGGAAGTGACAGCGGAGAGCCGCGGGGTGAAATGAGTCCTTTAGGCCATGTGAAAGGGCCAGGCGAAGCTGCAGCCTAGGTGTACACCATGCAGGCGCACACGAATGGACTTAGAGTATAGGTGGTAAAGGCAAGATAGAAGGGATCAGACGCGAACTGCAATTGTAAGCCCTGACATGGGCCGCCGATGTAGGAGGTTAACTGCCGGGGGTGGGGAAAGGAGACCATAATTCGAAAGCGCAGGAGAACTATGAACTATGCAACGTAACTGGTGAGCAGTTGAGCACGCCTGATCTACAATGGAGGGACTCTAGCCTCTGCTAGGAGGCTGGTCACCAGACTCATCCTAAAAGCTCCCATCGCTAGTCAAACACCACAGTGGTGCACTGGGTCGAGTAAACAATGCTGAGGGCGTCGCAGAACCATAAACCAGACTCCCATAGTCAAGACGGAATTGAACAAGGGCTGCAGCAGCATAGACCGATCTGCAGCGCAGTTGGTGTTGCTCAGGCAGCAGAGGGCATCGAGGTGCTACCAGCACTTTTGCTTAAGCGGATGGAGGTGAGGAAGCCAAGTCAATCAGGCATCGAAAACCAGTCCTAAAAATGGATATGTCTCCACTACAGTGAGGGTATCGCCAGTAAGGTAAAGTTCTGGTTCCGGATGAACGGTACGATGCCGACAGAAGTGCATAACACACGACTGTGCAGCCGAACACTGGAAGCCATGGGCTGGAGCCCATGACTGCACCTTGTGAATTGCTCCCTGTAGGTGCCGCTCAGCAACAACAGTTCTGGTGGAGTAGTATGAAATGCAGAAGTCGTCTGCATACAGAGAGGGTGAGGCGGGCGGCCCCACAGCTGCTGCTAGACCATTAAGGACTACTAAAAATAGACATACACTCAATACAGAGCCCTGTGGGACCCCATTCTCCTGTGGGGGGGAGGGGGGGGGGGGGGGGGGGGGGAACTATGGGAGGCACCAACTTGGACGCAGAAAGTACAAAGTGACAGCAAATTCTGGATAAAAATTGGGAGCAGGCCTTGAAGACCCCACTCGTATAATGTGACGCAAGGATATGATGTCACCAGATGGTGTCATAAGCTTTTCGTACATCAAAAAAGATGGCAACAATGTGTTGGCATCTGGAAAAGGCTGTTTGGATGGCAGGCTCGAGGTACACAAGACAGAGACCTAGGCGGAAACCGCCCTGGCATGGAGCCAGTAGGCCACGTGACTCCAGGACCCAACACAACTGCTCACACACCAGACATTCCAGCAGCTTACAGAGAATGTTGAGGCTGATGGGCCAATAGCTATCCATATCAAGCGAGTTTTTGCTGGGTTTGAGCACAGGTATGATGGTGCTCTTCCACCAGTGCGATGGAAAGACGCCATTACACCAGATTTGGTTGAAGATTATGAGGAGATGTCACTTTTTAGTCAGACAAGAGATGTTTAATCATCTGACTGTGGATCTGATTGGGTCCAGGAGCTGTGAGCTGTGTCAGGACAATGACCAAGTGCACTGAGGAGCTCCCACTCTGGAATGGCGCGTTATAGGGTTCACTGTGGTGTGTAGTGAACGAGAGGACTTTCCCTTCCATCCGCCATCTGAGAGTGCGTAAGGCGGGCGCATGGGGAGGGTTAAGGGTAATTCTCTGACACAGCAGCGCGAGCATAGTGCTCAGCAAAGTGCTCGGCAATCGCGTTTGTGTCAGTAGATAACATGCCACTTACAATTAACACTGGTTACACCTATTGGGGTCTGGTACCCACAAACTCATTTGGTCTTTGCCCAGACTTGGGAAGGTGACGTATGACACTCAATGGTCGAGACTTATCTCTCCTAACACTTCTGTTTCCGTCTTTTGATAAGCTGGCAAATGCAAGCACAGAGCCATTTAAAGGCTACGAGGTGTTCCAGGGAAGGGTGCCGCTTATGCCGCTGTAGAGCTCGCCCATGCTCCTTAATTGCCTCAGCGTGACCATCAAGGGACTGTCTTTCACCAGGGGCACCCAAAAGAGCGAGGGATAGCGTTTTCCATTGCAGCAACGATTGTTGTAGTTACCAGCTCAACCACCAAATCAATGTTACCATGTGGGGGAGATTCAACGGTGACAGCAGAGGTGAAAGCATCCCAGTCTGCCTTAGTTAAAACCCATCTGGGCAGGTGTCCCTGGGCCTGACGCCAGGGCAGTGACAGGAAGATGGGGAAGTGGTCGCTACCACACAGGTTGTATGTGCTCTCCAGTGGATAAATGGGAGAAGGCGAGGACCGCAAACCGAGAGATCAAAGGCCGAATATGTGCTATGTGCCACACTGAAACGTGTGGGGGCACCTGTATTTAAGAAGCAGGTCAAGTTGTGACAGTAAATTTTTGACATCTCTGCCTCAGTCAGTAAGCAGGGTGCCACCCCACAAGGGGTGAGCATTAAAACCTCCCAGAAGTAGGAAAGGTTTAGGGAGTTGATCAATCATTGCAGCCAATAGGTTCAGGGGTACTGCACCATCTGGAGGAAGATGTACTTTGCAAACAGTTATTTCCTGTATCGTCCTTATCCTGAAAGCCACAGCCTCATAAGGGGTTTGAAGGTGCAGTCCATGACACAAATGCAAAATCCATCCGACACTATTATATTCGCTACAATTCTTGTAAAGTCCCCTATAGCTGTGGAGGGCAGGGGTCCGCATTTCCAGGAAACCAGGTTTCCTGAAGGGCAATGCAGAAAGCAGGCATAAAGCTTAAGAGTTGCTGTAGCTCATCCAAGTGGTGGAAAAATCCACCGCAATTCCACTGGAGGATGAAGTTATCGTGATGCTGGGAAGGCGTGAAGTGCTCGAGGAGGCACGTTATGACTCAGGGTCACCTGCTGCCACCGAATGAGGATTTGTAGCCGTTTTTATGGTGGATGAGGCATCAGTGAGATCCAGGTCCTCAGGGAACAATAATATCTCCACCGCATCCTCAGATGCAGAACTGATAGGGAGTGGTGGTGTTGGGGCCACCAGAGGGTCCTGTTTCTTAGCAAACTACTACTTAGTTGGCTTGCTCTCTCATTTCTCTTTAGGGGCTCGTTGGGAAGATTTCTCCGAAGCAGCTTCAGGCACAGAGGAAGACCGTGAAGCTCTTCGTCCAGCAGTTTTTGGCTCCTTGAGCCACTGTCAAGTGTCCACCGTGGCACTAGTGGAGACCTTTGTAGAGAGGGCCCCAAGGGACCCCTTCCGCACAAGAGGAGCCAGAGAAGGCTGTTGCTTCTCCAGCAGGGGGGAGGGGACCGATGTCCCCTATGTTTAGGGAAGCCTCGCTCCCAAAGTAGGTGCTCTGGGAGCAACGGAGGAAGACTTGCCCCCTACCACCAAAGGGGCGGATGTATTGTGGTGGCCCAGAGGGCCCATTGTTAATGGCACGAAGTGAGGAACCACTGGCACTTGTAACATAGCTGCAGCATTTGTCGATGTCAATCGAATGGGGTGTATTGTTTCAAATTTATGTTTAGCCTCTGTATAAGTCAACCAGTCCAAGGTCGTGTACTCCACGATTTTCCGCTCCTTTTGGAGTACTGGGCAGTCTGTGAGCATGGGGAGTGCTGCTCTCCACAGTTGATGCAAGTGGGAGGACGCAAACATGGAGTATCTGGGTGCAGTGAACATCCTCAGTCTCAACATGTGATGCTGGAAGTGCAGCAGGAAGACATGTGCCCGAACTTCCATCACTTAAAGCACCGCAAGGGGGAGGGACGTATGGTTTAACATCACAGCGGTAAACCATCACCCTGACCTTTTCAGGCAATAAATCACCCTCAAAGGCCAAGACGAAGGCACCAGTAGCAACCCTGTTGTCTTTGGGTCCCCTGTAAACGCACCGGATGAAATGAACACCCTGCCATTCTAAGTTGGCACAGAGCTCGTTGTCAGACTGCAAGAGGAGATTGCAATGGAAACTGATCACCTGCACCATGTTGAGGCTTTTATGGGGAGTGACCGATACAAGAACATAATCCAGTTTATCACAGGTGAGTAACGTTCAAGACTGGGCTGGGCTGGTGATGCTGTCTGAATCAAGACTGCGCCCATTTCGCATCTTGGACAGCGCTGTCACTTCTCCAAACTTATCCTCAAGGTGTTCAATGAAAAATTGAGGATTCTTAAGTAGGAAGGAGTCATCAGTTCTGCTACAGACTAAAAACCAAAGTGAATATGGCTCTCTCCGTTCTGTAGCCCTACGTTCCTCCCATGGTGTAGCGAGGGAGGGAAACCATTTAGGGTCATACCTGTTGGCGTTTTATTCAATCTTGCCCTTCTTAGAGACTGCTGGTGCCATACGGTCACCAGCAAAAGATGACTTAGTTTGCTTCATTGAGGGTCGTCTGCCCTGATGCCACCCACTCTGATCAGGGGCTCTGTCCACAGGTGTCCCAGCCACAGCAAAGGCCAACTGGCACGATGGCCGTTTCTGGGTGTTCTGATGCCCCAGGAATACAGGAATCTACTCCTTGGCATACATGGGGAGTTTACAGCTCATGCATCAGCAGTGCAATCCCTATGTTGTCTGGGGGCTACCACCAAATGGGTACATCACAGCCCCACCACAACGGACTGGCTACCATGCTGGATATTGGAAACAGAGAAATCCAATATCGTCATGGGGGCGAATGAAGACAGGAGACAATGGAAGAAGATGATACATCCAGGAATGTGTCCTCGTCCATATAGTTGAATCACAGGTGGAGATGCAAAGCCATGACAAGATAGGCAGGAGATCGAATCTAAGGGCACTATGGTTAACTCATGCACCATGTAATGCATCCTTCCCCATATGGCCCGCACTTTTGTACAATTTTGAAAGTGGCAGGTCAAATCATAGAATGGGACCTGAACTCATACATCCGGAAAGTATGAGACTCCTTTTAGTTGCCTCTTAAGACAGGCAGGAATACCTTGGGCCTATTCTAACTCCCGGATCCGCAGCGAGTGCTGCAAGCAAAAAACGTGGCCATCAATAGAGCTGTGACAACACTGAGGCATTTCCACCACGACGTTTACAAAATCGCATTCCGTTATTGGCTCAGGTAGGCCTGCAAAACTTTCTTGCACAGCCCCATATATATGTCAGGAACCAACATACACCAACTCAAATACAGCATCACAGGAAGCATCAGCTAACATTTTGTCTCTAACACAAGTTGCTCCAGATAACAACAGAGATCAAAGTTGATAAAATGTTGGTCATTTTCCAAAGCAACAATAACTCAACCAGGTAACACTGTTAACCAAATCAACATCTTTCAATGTTATCACTCTATGCTTCAAACTATCAAATGAACTTTATGACCACAGCAAAAAAGCTACATCAACTTTCCTCATCTGCACAGCCACAATACGTACCCCAGTTTCATGAATAAAGGAAACATTCAATCAACAAAAACTACTTTACTATGGGTACAAGATGAGGTATTTAACTGTCAAAACAGGTTTTAGTCCAGTCACCTGGCAAAGTATCCAATACTCCAACCAGTTAATGCTGCTGACAGTACTTACAGAAAAGAGCATTCTGTGAAAGGAATGAGTGTATTAATTCTGAAATTTTTCTTTTTCGTCTTCTGCCACAGATGGCACAAATATTGGATCAAGTGAAACATGTGGTACTGGATGTCAGCTTTGACTCATGATGTGATTGTTATAACATGACATTATGGTTGTGCAGCATATGACATTCTGTACTGTGTAGTGACACCCTGTAGCATTGTATATCAATGTCTCTCAGATGCCTTTGTATGAAGGGGGCATTTTGTAGTATTTGGTTGTGTTGAATGACAATGTTTCAGTTTTGTTTTTGAGTGTTGTTAGAGACTGATTGGACTGGTGTGTGTGTGCGGGGGGAGGGGGGGGGGCACACTCATTTTTATCATCAATGCATGGTGAACATTAGTACGCACATGACTGTTTTAGCTGTGTACGGAAATTGGCGTTCATTGAATTTTTTATGAATCTGTAGGTTGTGTTATTAGCTGCAGTTAATTATTAAGATTGGTGGGGATCATGCAGTTTGTTCTAACTATTTCAGTCAACTTGGATTTTCGATAACAGTACAATCAGTGAGTTTTGGTTTCTAGTGTCATGGACTTTGTTCTAATTATTTTAAGTTAGATTTGTGATAATAGTGCAGCGACTTCTTGGGTTTTGGTGCTATGAAGTTCGTTCTAGCTACATACATGAAGTTTTCTGTACCAGTTTTTACAGCGCATTGTATACTGTGTTACTGGGGACTTCGTTCGAGCTATAGGTCATGTGATGCCTTCAACATCAGTTTTTACTTTGTGTATGGAGGCTTTGTGGATTTTTCCCTACTTTTTTCTTTTCGAGTATGTATTTTATATTAGGAATACTGTTTATTTTGTTTGTCAGCACCCAAAACCTCCAACTCATGTAGCTGCTCCATAAGTTTCATGTTCTCCTTCAAATTCTTTTGATTAAATTTTGTATAATGGGATTGTTTTCATGTTTTTGCATCTTGAATGTGTGACACTGAGGCTGTCATAACAAAGGCAAAATACAGTATCCACCCTGCTGTTGACCTCGGGGGAGGGGGGGGGGGAGGGTGAAAGCCAACAACCAGTATTGGATTTTTGGTATCTACCAGATCTTCAGAGGGGGTGAAAGCCAACAACCAGTATTGGATTTTTGGTATCTACCAGATCTTTTCCTTTTCCAAAAAAACTTTTACAGGCCCGTTCACACACCATATCTCTTTAAAAACAAAATATATTTCAAGCCCTAAACACTGTAGGACTACCAGAAGCTGTTATGGGGGCAATGGAATTAGCAATGCACAGTGGCAACACACATTCTATATGCAGTCAGCAGCCATTTACTACTAAATATATGCTACAAAAGAAAATTAACAGTAAGAAGATGACTGCTGCATACAGGCTGGTTAGAGTGAATCTTGTTTGTGGTGCCACAGATCTGCAGCATAGCCCGAGGCCTAGGAGTAGAAGCATAGCCTATGTGCCTGAGCTATCAGGTCAAGGCAGCTAATTACTTTTAAAAATCCCATCACTAAAATTGGGAACAGTAAGATGATTGTATATTTGGTATATTGTTCATATTTATCAGGATTTGCTTTTCCTTTACGGCACCAGTAAATGACTATTCATTATAATATGACCATACCTGTCTTGTTGATGTTTTTATTACAGCACATTTTCCTTTCCTTTGTGAATCAAGGTCAACAACTGCCCCATCTTCTTCCCCTTGATCCTGAGGATCAACATCTAACAGCTGCAAGAAAAAAAATTAATATTCAGGAGAATATGCACTTCATGCTTTGTTTAAGCCTGACTAATGTAGCCAAACAAGTAGTAATATAAGCTATTCCCTTTATTAAACCCAATGACAACTGCTTTTAAATATAAAAAAAAAGTTGTCCATCACAATTAGGCAACACACACACACACACACACACACACACACACACACAGAGAGAGAGAGAGAGAGAGAGAGAGAGAGAGAATTAAGACTGGCATAACACCCAAAACTGAGCTTAACCTTATGTCATAAATCATTAACTTAAAATGAAAATTGTTCTTAAGCAATTGCTGCCAAAGGCATGTTAAATACTGTTAGCAAGAATTGAGCAGGGTGGGGTAACTCACACGTTCATTAGCCTTGACGTGAATGATTTAACAGTATTGATATTTCATGACAAATGGCTCTGTACACTTGTTCTTTCGTTATGTGTTCTGCTTTTCTTCAAACTGACTCTCAGCTGAAGTCTGTCTGTCTGGGAAAGATTTCAGTTCAGGTGTTTCCTACTCACTATTTCAAATGACATATTACCCAGACATGTTATTACTACTACCCAAAATCATTTGACGATTATTCATGTGAATCAACATGTTAAATTTTACTATTTCAATGTTAGTAACTCTAAGATATTGCGAAGTCACGAAATTAAAGGCATTTTATGTTTGAATTGTGCACTGTTGTAATATGAGTTTTGAAGTGTTAGCACGTGTGCAATGTTAATAGCTTCTGAGACCACTGCAACAAAAATAAAACGTTCCTCGTGGAGCAAACCTTCGGAACTTGTGAAAACAACACACCGCCCATCACTTGCAACACTATCTGCAAGTTACTCTCCACGCACTATATTGCGTCCTTCCTTTAATCACATTTGTTTGCTTACGAAACTAAATCTCTTGTTGGCTAGGAACTAAAATACAGCTAGTATGAACGAGTCAACCCAAATCAAGATGATATAGAAAAATTTGACGGCTGTGAACTTACCTCTATAACATTTGATACAAGGTAGGGAAGTGTTTTGTTAACTTTTATTTTCTCAGTATTTTCTTTAATTTTTTCGTTTTGTGCTTGAAGTTCATGAGATATCCTCATCACTTCACTCTTCATTATTTTTATTTCATTATCCAAAAGCCTCGTCCTACTAACGAGTTCATCTGTTGACATTCGGAGGACCTCCTCCCCCAAGCCTTCCTACAATTGTAAACAGAAAACACGCACTTATATACAGATGACACTTGTTAACCTGTAACTGAAACTGTAATTAAGCTGAGAATTCGAAAATTGCAAGATACTGTTTCTTAACCTATAACTACAGTATTCAATTTTGAACAAGTCATCGTTGACATGGCCAAACTTTGAAACTGTTGTTTCTGAATAAAAAGATTCTGTAAGATGCAACTTAATGAGGCACATGCGTAATTAGCATAGTGAAAAAATAAAGTTACGTAGCGTGATAGGTACATCAGTTGTACAAATTACCTCTCCATCTCCCCATGTTACAGGTTCTTCCACCGCTGTCGATGCCATGTTTGTTTCCAGCCACAGATGTTACTTTCCTCGTCGATAACAACCAAGGTGGTTGACTAAAAGAACTAACGAGTTTTTATTTTAAAAAAATTGTTGCATGGTATAATTCACAGAATGAGTACGTACAAGAGTTCAGTGTGTGATGCTTTGTACATATTGTAAAAATGAACCTCAAAAATCGTATCTCTCGAAGAGGAATATCCCTGAGTAAAGACTCATTCACACAGGCCTTCACGATACATCTAAACATTCTACAATGCATTTCCAATGGTGGCTTTCAGCCAGACCTTCAACTGAGCGTCACGTCGCGTCAAGGTTTCTCGAGAAGAAAAGTTTGACAAAGTTGGCATCTGTTTTCATCGGAAGTGCTAAACTGCACATGTTCCATGGCGACTTGGATTTTCTTTTAATACTGGGTTTTCTTCCACAAGCGGTGTTGTTTGTTGGAAACAGAAAAATTATTTAGATTTGAAAATAACAGAACAGAGCTGACACCCATACCATGTGTGTACAAGAACTTAAGTTGATGAAGCAATTTTCATTAAATAACATGTTAAGAGAAACATTCAGCTCTAATGAAGGAGAAAAACATAGTTGTTTAAATTATGACATAGTGGGAGCAGTCGCCGCCAGAGTGAAGTGTGCATAGGCGCAAGTGGTTTTTTATTCTCTGGGACAGTTCCAGTTGACAGTTCCGTTATTCCTGGCATTTTATTGTTATTTCTTGGTTGTGCCTGTGATTGTCAATAAATTTCATTGCAATCCTGATGTGTAAAAATTTTTTGGATACGTCATAGGAGTAGTAAGGGTACTCACAAAGTGATGACCTCCCAAACAATCAGAGATTCACAAACAGACATGCAGGGCGAAGCAATATCATCGGGTCAAGTTATGACGTGCATGCATACTAACCAGCAGTTAGCAAACCTCCGAGACGCGTTGCACAAACAGATCGAAGAGCTGCAGTTGACAATGGTCAATGGAGGAGCGGGGGAGTTCAATGCCGAGCCCGAGTGCAGCAGATATGCGGCGACAAACAACCTGCAAACGGAGGTGCGGATGCTGCAGTTCCTGCCAGACAAACCGGTACTTTGGTTCAAATGGCTCTAAGCACTATGGGACTTAACATCTGAGGTCATCAGACCCATAGACTTAGAACTACTTAAACCTAACTATCCTGAGGACATCACACACATCCATGCCCGAGGCAGGATTCGAACCTGCGTGGCTCTGGACTGAAGTACCTAAAACTTTGGTTTGTGATTCTTAAGCTATATTTGAGAAGAATGAAATATCCAATGAACGCATGGGGTTTTTGGTGCCAATCAACACATTGTACATGAAGGTGGCTGTTGTGGTTAGAGACAACATACTTAAGCCAGCCAGCAGAATGACAGTATATGTACTTAGAAAATTATGATCAGCAGGACGTGCAAACTGCTAGCTCAACATTTAGACAGGTACTGAAGATCAAGGAAATGGAAGACATAACATCCTACGAATATTAGTGACACCAACAGTGAAGGAGAGCTACCTGATGCGAAGCTGTTGCACATACGGCTAGCACAGTTATTGGGGGCAGCCTAGGGAGCAGTAGTGACCTGTGATAAAGACGATGTGCAGGTGCAGATAACGTTGGCAGACGAAGTTTTCGCAACATTGAACAGTGCATATACAGCATACATAACAATGGTCTCTGACTGTTTTGCACAGCAAGAGACCACAGCAATAAGGAAGGGCCAGCACATGGATATTACTAAAAAGCTACAAGAGCCCTGTGCTAGAGAGGCAAGTGTCGATGTTATTGCAAAACAAGAAGAACATACCCAGGCCAGGAACAAGTAAAACACAGCTGCTGGAAATAGCCAACAGGAAGAGTTTTGTTAGTATCAACAGCTGTCTGGCGACAGAGCAACAAGATGGACCAAACAATGTGCGTACCAAAATGACGCCAAATGACAACAGTGTCCGGACGTTGGCCTGGCAGGCTGCAAAAATCAACAGCAGCGCTTTCAGCAGAGAGATGAGTGTGATGAGGAAACTTTGTCAACTTATCTACTCCACCACACAGGTTATATGTTAAAGACATGAGGTTGGGACACAACATCCTAATTGATTCAGGATCAGACGTTAGTGCACAGCCCATTGGAGACAGCAGAACTGCAGCCACAGCCCCGCAAATGAATCTCATAGCAGTGACTAAGTCAGCAACAGCGAGCTAGGGAAACTACCACGGGACCTTTGTACTAGCGGAAGTGGTAGAGGCCATACTGGGTGCCAATTTCCTATATGAGACGGGAATAGACGTATGTATCAGCGCCACACAGGTTAGGAAAGATGGAGAATTCGTCACAAGTATACTAGGACGAAAAACAAATCAGACCATGACCATGAACTACTCACACACAGTTTGGTAGTAAACGGTGAAAGTGGCAGCAACTTGGTGCATATGCCGAATGTGTCACACAGCACAGTGCGCCACATTAGGATGACTTCAGTTCAGCTAGTCTTGAAGTGGCCATGGAGGTTATCCCCAGATCGTTTCATAGCAGCAAAGCAAGAATTTGAAGGTTTGTTGAAGACTGACATGCTATGTAGATCTGAAGGCTAGGGGCCTCACCACTACACAGGGTAAAAGAGAAAGATGGCAAATGGAGGCCCTGTGATAACTGCTGCTACCCGCTACCCAACATCAAGGACTTTTCCAATTTCCTGACAGGAGCGACAATATTTCAAATAATTGACTGCAAAAAGGCATACCATCAGATGCAAACTGCGGGAAATGATATATCAAAGGCAGCAGCAACGACATCTTCCAGCTTGTTTCAGAATGTGTGAGTGCTGTTTGGATTGAAGAACGTGGTGCAGATGTGGCAGCAGTTTATTTACGAGATGCTAATGGGATTGCAGTGCCATTTCGTGCATTTGGATGATATATTGGGGTTCTCAAAGCTGAAGAAGTTGCATGAAGAGCACCTTTAGGTCTTTTCGAGTGCGCCACGTATGGAGCGGTAATCAATAAGGCGAAATGCATGTTTTGATAACAGCTGATGGCATTCTTGCACTAAGCAGTGTCGACAGCCGGGATATGCCCCCTGAAGGATGAAATAGCAATCACCAAAGCGATGAATCGACCAAATAATTACCGCCAACTCAGAAGGCTTTTAGGAGCGGTAAACTTCTTCTAACAACATCTTCCAGTGCAAGCCGAAGTGCAGGTGCTGTTGACATCACCTCTAGCAGGCAAGAGTGGCTGACAGTCCTTGCAGGGACTCCAGAAATCCATAAAACGTTCGACCAAGTGAAGTCAAACCTACAAAAGGCAGTTCTGTTGGCGCACTTATTACCACAAGCACCGTTATCAATAGTGGTCCACGCCAATCAGAAAGAGATTAGAGTCGCCCTTCACCAATAGATGGACAAGCATTGGTAGCCCTTTGGTTTCTTCTTGCACAGGTTCACAGGAACACAGACAAAATGGAGGGCACATGGCAGGGAACTGAGCATGATGTATGAGGCAGTGGGAGATATCCGTCCATATATAAAAGCCAGGGCATTCATGATTTATACTGACCACAAATCCATCACATTCGCATTCAGCATGCATAAAGACAACTGTTCTCCATGACAATTCCGACAATTAGAATTCATCGGGCAGTTCATGACAGATTTGCTTCGTATTAAGGGAGCTAAAGCGTCATCGCCTATTTCTGCTCAAGAGCTGAATCCATCTCTCAGACAATCGATTATGAGGAGTTGGCAGTGGCACAAGCCACAGACCCTCAACGACAGGAGTACTAGCAGGACATTCCTATAGGACTGCAGCTCAATCAAATGCAGCTGGCAGGAGGGAGGGTTAGCATTTGGTGGCGACATGACATGAGATTAGCCTAGACCTTTAGATCCCAAGGAACTATGAAAGGCAGTTTTCTGTAGTATCCACAGGCTAACCCTCCCAAATGATACCACAAGCATGAAACTTCTGACAGACCGGTCTGTGTGGCCAAGCATTAAAAAGGATTGCTTTAGATTCGTGAAGATGTGCATGCTGTACCAGAAGTATAAGTTTGGCCAGCAGTTCTGCAAGCCAGCAGGAGAATTCCCACTAACTAAAGTTGGTTCTCGTACATCCACCAGGGCATTGTAGGACATTTGATGCACTTGTGAAGCTACTGTTATTTACTGATTGCTGTGGACTGGTAGAAGTGATGTGCAGAAGCAGTGCCACTGGCAAATATATCGATGGAGACAGGGGCCCTTGTGTTTCTGTTGGCATGGATTGTGCAGTTCAATTGTCCATTGCATGTGACCACAGACCAAGGCCATCAGTTTGAGTCGACAGTATTCTGGAGCTGGTCAAGATGTGCAGATATCAGCATCACCACATGACTGTCTACCACCTGGCAAATAATGATATGGTCGACTGCTGGCACAGGACATTAAAAGCAACATTCATGTGCCACATGGTGAGCTGGATTTTGGCATTTCCATTAGTGTTACTGCGCCTAAGAACCACTTATAAACCGGATTTAGAGGCATCCATGGCGGATCTGGTTTATGGAGAGGCCTTGCTCCGACCAGCAGATTTCTTCATGTCGCTGACAGTCAGAGATGGAACAAATGCCAGACGTCCTAAGGTAGGTACCTACACACAGCGCTGGGCTCAAGATGCAATGGAGGCAGCCCATGCATACAGAAAGAATTTAGTTTCTGGTCCTATGAGTGGTTAAGGATGGTTGCAGTTCCATCACCACTGCAACCAGCCACTCTGGACCTTATAAGGTGTTGACAAGAGGTGAGCATACGATAAGACAGAGTGCAGTGGGAAACGACAAACCATCTTCTTAGACCTGGTAAAACCTGCCCAGATGCTAATGTCAGATGCGGAAACAGAGCATGGACGACAGGAAGAAACACTGCTTGCTTCGAAGGAACTGCAGGAAGAGGAAAGAACACAGGAAAGAAATACATCATTAGCCACACATCACTCCGCCCCAGTGGTGAAATCACAGACACCTGTATGTCATACTAGGGCAGGATGATACATAACATACAAATACCCTTGAGCATAGTGAACGCATTATTGTGGCCAAGATAGATACGAAGCCCACACCTACTACAGTAGTACAAGTTTATATGCCAACTAGCTCTGCAGACGACGAAGAAATTGAAGAAATGTATGATGAAATAAAAGAAATTATTCAGATAGTGAAGGGAGACGAAAATTTAATAGTCATGGGTGACTGGAATTCGAGTGTAGGAAAAGGGAGAGAAGGAAACATAGTAGGTGAATATGGATTGGGGGACAGAAATGAAAGAGGAAGCCGCCTGGTAGAATTTTGCACACAGCACAACATAATCATAACTAACACTTGGTTTAAGAATCATGAAAGAAGGTTGTATACATGGAAGAACCCTGGAGATACTAAAAGGTATCAGATAGATTATATAATGGTAAGACAGAGATTTAGGAACCAGGTTTTAAATTGTAAGACATTTCCAGGGGCAGATGTGGACTCTGACCACAATCTATTGGTTATGACCTGTAGATTAAAACTGAAGAAACTGCAAAAAGGTGGGAATTTAAGGAGATGGGACCTGGATAAACTGAAAGAACCAGAGGTTGTACAGAGATTCAGGGAGAGCATAAGGGAGCAATTGACAGGAATGGGGGAAATAAATACAGTAGAAGAAGAATGGGTAGCTTTGAGGGATGAAGTAGTGAAGGCAGCAGAGGATCAAGTAGGTAAAAAGACGAGGGCTAGTAGAAATCCTTGGGTAACAGAAGAAATATTGAATTTAAGTGATGAAAGGAGAAAATACACTCCTGGAAATGGAAAAAAGAACACATTGACACCGGTGTGTCAGACCCACCATACATGCTCCGGACACTGCGAGAGGGCTGTACAAGCAATGATCACACGCACGGCACAGCGGACACACCAGGAACCGCGGTGTTGGCCGTCGAATGGCGCTAGCTGCGCAGCATTTGTGCACCGCCGCCGTCAGTGTCAGCTAGTTTGCCGTGGCATACGGAGCTCCATCGCAGTCTTTAACACTGGTAGCATGCCGCGACAGCGTGGACGTGAACCGTATGTGCAGTTGACGGACTTTGAGCGAGGGCGTATAGTGGGCATGCGGGAGGCCGGGTGGACGTACCGCCGAATTGCTCAACACGTGGGGCGTGAGGTCTCCACAGTACATCGATGTTGTCGCCAGTGGTCGGCGGAAGGTGCACGTGCCCGTCGACCTGGGACCGGACCGCAGCGACGCACGGATGCACGCCAAGACCGTAGGATCCTACGCAGTGCCGTAGGGGACCGCACCGCCACTTCCCAGCAAATTAGGGACACTGTTGCTCCTGGGGTATCGGCGAGGACCATTCGCAACCGTCTCCATGAAGCTGGGCTACGGTCCCGCACACCGTTAGGCCGTCTTCCGCTCACGCCCCAACATCGTGCAGCCCGCCTCCCGTGGTGTCGCGACAGGCGTGAATGGAGGGACGAATGGAGACGTGTCGTCTTCAGCGATGAAAGCCGCTTCTGCCTTGGTGCCAATGATGGTCGTATGCGTGTTTGGCACCGTGCAGGTGAGCGTCACAATCAGGACTGCATACGACCGAGGCACACAGGGCCAACACCCGGCATCATGGTGTGGGGAGCGATCTCCTACACTGGCCGTACACCACTGGTGATCGTCGAGGTGACACTGAATAGTGCACGGTACATCCAAACCGTCATCGAACCCATCGTTCTACCATTCCTAGACCGGCAAGGGAACTTGCTGTTCCAACAGGACAATGCACGTACGCATGTATCCCGTGCCACCCAACGTGCTCTAGAAGGTGTAAGTCAACTACCCTGGCCAGCAAGATCTCCGGATCTGTCCCCCATTGAGCATGTTTGGGACTGGATGAAGCGTCGTCTCACGCGGTCTGCACGTCCAGCACGAACGCTGGTCCAACTGAGGCGCCAGGTGGAAATGGCATGGCAAGCCGTTCCACAGGACTACATCCAGCATCTCTACGATCGTCTCCATGGGAGAAAAGCAGCCTGCATTGCTGCGAAAGGTGGATATACACTGTACTAGTGCCGACATTGTGCATGCTCTGTTGGCTGTGTCTATGTGCCTGTGGTTCTGTCAGTGTGATCATGTGATGTATCTGACCCCAGGAATGTGTCAATAAAGTTTCCCCTTCCTGGGACAATGAATTCACGGTGTTCTTATTTCAATTTCCAGGAGTGTATAAAAATGCAGTAAGTGAAACAGGCAAAAAGGAATACAAACGTCTCAAAAATGAGATCGACAGGAAGTGCAAAATGGCTAAACAGGGATGGCTAGAGGAAAAATGTAAGGATGTAGTGGCCTATCTCACTAGGGGTAAGATAGATACCGCCTACAGGAAAATTAAAGAGACCTTTGGAGATAAGAGAACGACTTGTATGAATATCAAGAGCTCAGATGGAAACCCAGTTCTAAGCAAAGAATGGAAAGCAGAAAGGTGGAAGGAGTATATAGTGGGTCTATACAAGTGCGATGTACTTGAGGACAATATTATGGAAATGGAAGAGGATGTAGATGAAGATGAAATGGGAGATACAATACTGCGTGAAGAGTTTGACAGAGCACTGAAAGACCTGAGTCGAAACAAGGCCCCCGGAGTAGACAATATTCCATTGGAACTACTGACGGCCGTGGGAGAGCCAGTCCTGACAAAACTCTACCATCTGGTGAGCAAGATGTATGAAACAGGCGAAATACCCTCAGACTTCAAGAAGAATATAATAATTCCAATCCCAAAGAAAGCAGGTGTTGACAGATGTGAAAATTACCGAACTATCAGCTTAATAAGCCACAGCTGCAAAATACTAACACGAATTCTGTACAGACGAATGGAAAAACTAGTAGAAGCCAACCTCGGGGAAGATCAGTTTGGATTCCGTAGAAACACTGGAACACGTGAGGCAATACTGACCTTACGACTTATCTTAGAAGAAAGATTAAGGAAAGGCAAACCTACGTTTCTAGCATTTGTAGACTTAGAGAAAGCTTTTGACAATGTTGACTGGAATACTCTCTTTCAAATTCTGAAGGTGGCAGGGGTAAAATACAGGGAGCGAAAGGCTATTTACAATTTGTACAGAAACCAGATGGCAGTTATAAGAGTCGAGGGACATGAAAGGGAAGCAGTGGTTGGGAAGGGAGTAAGACAGGGTTGTAGCCTCTCCCCGATGTTGTTCAATCTGTATATTGAGCAAGCAGTAAAGGAAACGAAAGAAAAATTCGGGGTAGGTATTAAAATTCATGGAGAAGAAATAAAAACTTTGAGGTTCGCCGATGACATTGTAATTCTGTCAGAGACAGCAAAGGACTTGGAAGAGCAGTTGAATGGAATGGACAGTGTCTTGAAAGGAGGATATAAGATGAACATCAACAAAAGCAAAACAAGGATAATGGAATGTAGTCTAATTAAGTCAGGTGATGCTGAGGAAATTAGATTAGGAAATGAGACACTTAAAGTAGTAAAGGAGTTTTGCTATTTGAGGAGCAAAATAACTGATGATGGTCGAAGTAGAGAGGATATAAAATGTAGGCTGGCAATGGCAAGGAAAGCGTTTCTGAAGAAGAGAAATTTGTTAACATCCAGTATTGATTTAAGTGTCAGGAAGTCATTTCTGAAAGTATTTGTATGGAGTGTAGCCATGTATGGAAGTGAAACATGGACGATAAATAGTTTGGACAAGAAGAGAATAGAAGCTTTCGAAATGTGGTGCTACAGAAGAATGCTGAAGATTAGATGGGTAGATCACATAACTAATGAGGAAGTATTGAATAGGATTGGGGAGAAGAGAAGTTTGTGGCACAACTTGACCAGAAGAAGGGATCGGTTGGTAGGACATGTCCTGAGGCATCAAGGGATCACCAATTTAGTATTGGAGGGCAGCGTGGAGGGTAAAAATCGTAGAGGGAGACCAAGAGATGAATACACTAAGCAGATTCAGAAGTATGTAGGTTGCAGTAGGTACTGGGAGATGAAAAAGCTTGCACAGGATAGAATAGCATGGAGAGCTGCATCAAACCAGTCTCAGGACTGAAGACCACAACAACAACAACCCTTGAGCCCCTGGAGCTCTGCTATACAGGGGTGAGGGAGGGGAGGCTGTGCGGGAGCAGTCAGTGCCAGTGTGAAGCGCATGTAGTGCAAGCTGTTTTTTATTATCTGGGACAGACCCAGTTGACAGTTCTGTTACTCCTTGGATTTTATTTTTAGTCCTTGATTGTTTGAATCTTGCAGTACATTTAACAGTTTGTGCTTACAACTATCAATGAATATTATTTTGGACAGAACATACGAGCAGCCAATTATCTATAACGTTATTAGTTATGTAAGGGAAAAAAAACATAACAGATAAAGTAAACAGGCTGTCTATATTCCCCCATAAACACTGTTTGATGTGTTTGTATTATGGATATTTTGTCGACAAGAAATGATTCCCGTATAAGAATTGTGGACAAGGCGATTTATCAGTAGGTTCCTTTTGGCTGGAGTCAGAAAGTAGTCACATGAGATCCCTCGCTCATGTGGTGCGAATTTTGTCTTGACTGACAAATTTACTGAAGAACTGTTAAGGATTCGGTCGCATCTAACGACACTCTGAGACAAAAAAAGTCACACCATGAAGTAATTACCAGAATGGGACGAAAATCGGTAGATCTGGTATACACATATAGAAAAACCAACGATTACAATTTCAGAAAACTTGGATGATTTATTCAATAGAAAGAGCTTCACAAATTGAGCAAGCCAGTGAGGTGTTGGTCCACATCTGGCCCTTATGCATGAAGTTATTTGGTTTGGCATTCATTGATAGATTTGTTGGACATCCTTCTGAGAGATATCGTGGAAAATTCTGTTCAATTGGCGTGTTAATCGTCAAAATCCCGAGATGGTTGGAGGGTCCTGCCCATAATGCTCCAAACGTTCTCAGTTGGGGAGAGATTCAGCACCACTGATGGCCAAGGTATATTTGGCAAACACGAAGAGAAGCAGTAGTACCTCTTGCCCTGTATGGGGGGGAGGGGGCATTATATTGTTGAAATGTGAGTGCAAGATGGCTTGCCACAAAAGGCAATAAAACTGGGCGCAGAACGTTGACGACATATCGCTTTGCTGTAAGGGTGCCTCAGATTACAGCTAAAGGGGTTCTGCTATGAAAAAAATGGCGCCCCAAACCATCACTCATCATTGTCGGGCCATATGAGGAGCAACAGTTAGGCTGGTATCCCACCATTGTCTGTGGCGTCTCCAGACACATCCTCGGCCTGGACTCTCATTAACTGGAGAAGAATTGTTTTCAGTGACGACTCCCACTTCGAACTGAGCCCCAGTGACCACCAAAGACGTGACGTGAGACACACCTGATACCAGTCTGACTATCGCCCACCATATGGCCTGACAACCACAAGTTATGGTGCCATTTCTTTTCATAGCAGAATCACTTCCGTTGTCATCTGTGACACCATTACAACACAGTGGTACGTTGACGATATTCTACAACTCGATTTCTCGCCCATCACGAAAAATCATCCTGACCTTACATTTCAGTAAGATAATGCCCATGTACTTATGGGTACAGTTTCTACTGCTTGTCTTTGTGTTTGTCAAACCCTACCTGGAGAGCATGTTCGCCAGATTGCTTCCCAGTTGTGTACGTTTGGAGCATTATGGGCAAGGCCTTCCAACCAGCTAGCATTTTGACGATCTAACGTACCAGCTGGACAGAATTTGGCACAATATCCCTCAGGAGGACATCCAACAACTCTTCAATCAATCTCAAGCTATATAATTTCTTGTATGAGGGCCACAGGTGGACAAGGCCTTATTGACTTGCTGAGTTTGTGAAGCTCTTTCTTTTGAATAAATCAACCAATTTTTCTGAAATTGTAACCGTTTCTTTGTCTGTACATGTACAGCACATCTAATGATTTCTATGCCCTTCTGATAATCCCTTCGTGTTGCGTCGTTTTTTATATCTTAGAGTGTATTTGTGACAAACAAGATTATAAATGAGATTGCCACTCTTTTCACTTGCAGTAATTTAAATTGTACTCTTAGGTTTCTGCCTAAGCATACTACTGGAAATCGTGGCACATTTGGGAAAACTGGTCAAATATTTGCGACAACAAGGAATACAAACGTCTCTGCGGGTTGGTTTACTAGCAGCAATTTCATTTTTCCTTTTCTGATCAGAAAATCTCTCCATATTCAGAATAAACACTAAATCAATGGTACGGGCAGGACTATAGATGTAACTGCTCCTCGTTTTATTTTGAGCAATTTAAGCTGCGCTCTTGGGTTCCTGGGTGAGAATTCACAACTTGGAACGAACTCATTACTGAGAGAGCACACTCGTATAGATAAATAACATCGAATACTGCGAAACATACTTCTGTTACAAGAATAAGGAAGTTCCAGAACATGTACAAACACAGAGATGAAAAAGTACTACTGTGTACCTAGATTAGAACCTATTTCCTTCCACTCCACAATTATGCATCTCTAACCACACAACTATAGTAAACACAGACTAAATAATGCTTTAAAACGGTTCATAGGCATACACTTCAACAGATGATACGTTATTAAACGACAATTAATTACAACAAATCGCACCTAGAGGGATAAACCTTCGCTGTGCTTTCACCTTAAAAGGCATACCGACATAATACCCAAGTTATAACATTGAAACAACTGAAATACACTGACAGAAAAAAATGTTGCAACACCACGTGTTAAAAACGGAAGTTGATAGGCGAGTTTCTTCGTTTGAAAGATGATGTCGAATCAAATTTCGCGCCAGCCGCATAAGAGTGGTGCTAGTAGCGCCACTATAAGGATGCAAATCAGATCTGCTCTTTTACACACGTTGCAACGGTCATCTGCGTTAGTTTCCTTTGAGACTGGACGTTGTGAGTTCATGTTAGTCAAGAATGCCTTTAAGGCGACAAAGACACCATTATCAACACATCACTGAATTTTAATGGCGTGGTGTAATAGGGCTACGAGAAACTGGATCTTCTTTATGCGATACTGCCGAAAGACTTGGCAGGAATGTAGCCATTGTATATTATTGCTGGCAGCAGTGGTCACAAGACTGTATGGTCGCAAGAAAACCAAGCTCCAGACAGCCATGTGGCGCTACTGAGAGGGAAGGCCACCGTCTTCAGCTTATTTCTCTGGCGCATTGTACTGCATCTACAGTAGCAATATGAGCAGCAGTTAGCACCAAAGTGGCACAATGAACTATTACAAAGCAGTTACTTCAAGGGCAGCTCTGGACCTGATGCCCTGTAGCGCACATTCCACTGACCCAAAACCACAGCCATTTTCTACTTCAGTGGAGTTAAGCAGGAGCTCTTTGGAGGACAGAGTGGAGGTTTGTTGTGTTTTCTGATGATGACTGGTTCTAGCTCGGTGTCAGTCATGGTTGTGCATTGGTTAGAAGGAGGCCAGTTGAAGACCTGCAGTCAACCTGCCTATTTGCTAGACGCAGTGGACCTACACCTTGAGTTATGGTATGGAGTGCGATTTTATATGACAGCAGGAGCATTTTGGTGGCTAACCCACGCACCTTGACGGCAAATTTGTGTGCCAGTCTGGTGATTTGATCCGTTGTGGTGCCATTCATGAACAGCGTTTCAGGTAGTGTTTCTCAACATACTGCTGTTGTAACCCAACATGCTCTACAGAGTGTCGCCATGTTGCCTTGGCCTGGTTGATCACCAGATCTGTCTCCATTCGAGCACATATGGGACGCTATCAGACAACACCCCAGTGACCTCCACAAACAGCACTAGCCATCCCTGTATTGACTGACTTAGTGCAGTAGGCATGGAACTCCATTCAACACACTGACATCTGGCACCTGTACGACACAATGCATGCATGTTTGCATGTTTGCATTCAACATTCTGGCGGTTACATTGGTCATTAATGTACCAGCATTTCACAATTGCAGTGTCTTATCTCACTATGTTAATCATTAAATACTTGTATGTTAGCTAGACAAATGTATTCCTGAAATTTCATTACTTTACATTAATTACTTTTTGGTATTGCGGTTTACTTTCCATCAATTTATGATGAACCTAATGAGACAGTTCAAAAGTAACAATTGAGGGCTGTCACATGACCTCTTTCCAGTTCCAATTTCAGATGAATGTCAGATGCACTTACGATTTTTAGTTAGTCATGTAACAAATAAATAAATAATATTGAACAAAGTAATATTTAACAAAGTTAGTAATATTTAAGAAAGTAAGTAATATTTAACAAAACCCTCTCTTGATAGTAAAGAATCTTTGCCAAACCAGCAATTCATCTCTTGTGTCCAGAGAGTTTAGAATATACAGGCTAAGCACCAGTGCCTCACTATTACTGAAGCACCTGGCTTTAAAGAGGGCAGGAGGGCAGGAGGATGCCTGGTGTAGCGTCTTCAGTTCCTGTGCAAGCAGCTGACACAAGCAAGGTAATGTCGCCACATCAGCCCCCCCCCCCTCCACCCTTTTTAAAGCTGAGTGCTGCAGGAATATTAGAGTACTGGTGCTTAGCCTGTCAGTCAGCCCTCGTGACGATCGGTGGGAGAGGGGGGGGGGGAGGGAGTGGGAGGGTGAGGCGCTCTTGGCAGCCACTGGTGGAATTGTGTCGACCTATGATGTCCTTGGCGAGGCTGCAGTGTCACTCGGCGTTGTAGGCTCGGTAAAGGTCAGTAGAAAACAGACAGGATGATGCTGCAGAGTTTCCTCCTAGTAGAAATAGTCAGGCTTTAGTCGCTATATGGAACTGTTTCGTGTCTGTCGATTTGGTCAATCTTTAAAGTGTTCTGCTCTTTCTAAAGCACCCTTCAGGGATCATTGAAATAGTAGGTGCATGGTGTATATCTTAGCCAGACATGTGATGCTGTAAGCAGATCTTTATGGATGAACCTCTCTCCATGCCTGACAGGTGGGGCTGCAGGCAAATGTTGCATTTGGGAGCTGAAATGTCATGTGAATGCTGTCACTGTTTCTGCAGCAGTTTGCTAAAGTGGTGTTGTTACAATGAGTTAACCTGGCACCCACAGCTGCCCACCACAGACCATTTGGGCTGATGAATATCGCCTATCCTTCTTTACTGATTTGTACAGGCCTAATAATTCCAGCAGCAAGCTGTCCAATCACATTGATGAGTAACATATTAGTGCACCTTCAGCACTGTCAGGAGGTGATGCAGCCTCTCCACCACTCCATTACTAGCAGGATGGAAGCTAGTGGTGCCAGGATGGTTGCAGCTGCATAGTTGGAGGGGCTCATTAAACACTTGTGACTGT
Organism: Schistocerca piceifrons; assembly: GCF_021461385.2. NCBI lineage: Eukaryota > Metazoa > Arthropoda > Insecta > Orthoptera > Acrididae > Schistocerca > Schistocerca piceifrons. Next base: position 420,728,167 of record NC_060142.1, on the reverse strand, counting down.
TGCCTGGAGGAACCGAATTATGCAGAGTGCTATGTGTCAGAATTCTGTGGAAATGTACGCATGTTTTTTGTCCCAGGACGTGTGACACCAAACACCTGTGGCTCAATATGGGACAGACATACGTCGAACCTGCAGGCCCGTGTGTTCACTTTGCACTAAGTCACATAGCACTGTGTCCTCTTGTTGTTTGGCCGCTAGTATTGGAGCAAGAGGGATATGGCCCCAAAGTACCATTATCCAATATGGCGGCGATGACGTCAGCCAAGATGGCAGCTGTGATGTCAATCAAGATGGCGGATTTTGGCGGGAAGTTTGAATTTTGGTGGGAAGAAGGTCAATTGGGCTATCTCCACTATCCTAACCACCAGAAAAATGGCGTGGACTTCAAATTCCAACATGATGATGCACCACATCCCTGTTATCTCTACTAAGCAAGGAAAATGGCGGGAAAAGAGGACTTGTCTTTATTATTTAACCAATTTCAAGCAAATGCGTTCGCCACTGGGTCTGGACTCCAACTGGCTTAGTTCATATCGTCGCCACCAGAGTGCGCCCTCATGTCGTCGGATGATGACGCAAGTGCCGTTATTCAAGATGGCGGCACCCAGTTTGTTCACCATGACATTCCTTAGCCGAATCACTTTCAAAATGGGGTAATTTTATCACGAGTTTGCATCATGGGCAGATAATACGCATGCCTACAATCACCGTCACGGTATTTGTCCGAAAAAAAATAACACCTCATTCACAGGCAATGTCGTACCTTGATTCGTAAAGTGGGTATAGGTTTTAACATGGATATATGTGTGCACCTGTAGAACCAAGACCACTTGTGACAGTAAAATATGGTAGTTGCTGTGATTAGGTTTTCTCTTAACATATCACCAATTGCATCTCTCTGTCTAGGATAGGGTGGAAGGACACTCAAGAAAAACGTAATTGACATGCACAAAGATTGCTGATTTTCGGTCAGTATCATTTCGTATTGCAGGCAATCGTGTATTGAGGAAGTATTACATATAGTAGTAGAGGGAATGCGTGATATGTTCGCATTTGAGCATAAGGTTTATAAAGTATGTGTTTGTGGAAAGGAAATGACCATGTCCACTCATAAGGAGGGTCTGGATTTGACATGGAGTATTGTGATAGCAATAGGAAGAGTATGTCAAGTCGTAAGGAAGGTACAGATTTTTCTATTTCCAGAGCCACTGCCGACAGCAGGGGGTATTTCCGATACTTCGCTCATTGTCGAATGCCATTCAATTGAGATCACGATCGTAACATTTAATTGTAAGTATAATAATAAAAGATATATGTGACCAGTTTTCTGGAATAATTCCGTGTATGCATGGGCTATGATGGGAATGATTCACGTTCCCTGTTAACAGCAGCAGCCGTCCGAATGCTGAGGCCTGTTGGAGTGTAGAAGTGTAGGAATGTATATGAGTTAACTTTGACATCTTTAGACGATCGAATAGAGAACTAATACTTAGTATGTGTTGGTGATTTGGAGTATGTTAAATTAGTGAGATCAGTATTCGCAGGTGGTGATGTCATTTTTTCATCTGTTTGTTTCTAGTTACTCAAAGGTCTAGAGCACGCTCCACCTAAGTAAAGTTTCAGGTTTGAAGAGAAATAATTTCGAGTCTATATCTACTGCTGTGTGCTTGATATCGAGAACTACCACGATAACCATATAATATTATGGTTGATGATGCAAAAATACTTGTGTTCATGTAACCCCAGAGTCTGGAGATGGGTGTAGAAAGGCAAGCAAGCAGACAGGTCCAGACTTGAAACAGTAGCACGTTTGTATCGATGGGGAAAGGACTCTGTCTTTGCACATCAGCTCTTAAAGTGACTTCGATTAAGTGAGGGCTTTCTGATGTAAAATGGGTGATTTTGTATTGCATAGGATATGAATTGTATGGCCGGCCGCGGTGGTCTCGCGGTTAAGGCGCTCAGTCCGGAACCGCGCGACTGCTACGGTCGCAGGTTCGAATCCTGCCTCGGGCATGGATGTGTGTGATGTCCTTAGGTTAGTTAGGTTTAAGTAGTTCTAAGTTCTAGGGGACTGATGACCACAGATGTTAAGTCCCATAGTGCTCAGAGCGAGCGATGAATTGTATGTTTACTACATCGATACCATACACGTTGATATATTGCTGAGTTGGAGATCGGTTTCACACACTAATATTCAAGCTCCTGGCCCCAGTGGGAGGAGAGTGTAAATGAGTAGGTGTGTTTACGTATTTGACGATATGTATGGCACTTTGCGATTTTTAGTTGCTGGTGCAATATGGCGATCAGTGCAAAATAGTTTATTGTGGCTGAATGTCACATCTGTAGAAAGAAAGAAAAGGTGGACAGTGCTTCCCTAGGACTGAGGAGAGCAATGACATACAGTGGGTTTGAGTGCAGGCATATGATTATTTTTTTGGGTGCTGTACAGATATAAAAGATAAGTGCACTCTTTGTGTAAGATGTGTATCTATTGCATTGTAATGATAATGTGGATTATGCTGTGTAAAAGTGTATATATTGCATTGTAAAGTTAGTGTTGTTTATGTTGTGGCGTGACTAGAGAGGATGACTGTGTGTCCTATCGTGAGGGATGTATAGTTTCAGCACATGGATAATGGAGAGAGAATTCTTATGTTGAGAATTATGTGCGCTATAGGTAGTAAAACTGATTCCAGAAACACAGCCATCGAAAGGAGACATTAACCGTACAATGATGGGTGTCCAACTGTATCAGCAATGGTAATATTTAATTGTAGTTACATTGGTAGATATATTCCTGGCTTCCAATATCGTCGTGAGTATGGTATGTATTTGATGATCTGTATACAAGTTTAAGGGTTTAATTGTCAATGCACTTTAGCGATCTGTGCAAAATAATTTTAGCACTGAAAGTCCCAGAAAGAAGAGGTGGATGGTGCTTGGACGCCGGCGGCATCAGTAATTCGGCGCGTAAATTCCATAAGAGGAAATGATAATGTTGGATTCATTCACATGCTTTATGCTGGAATATGGGAGCCCCTACATAGCTGTGAGAACATTTGCATATGTTGAGAGCAGGATGGGTGTCATGTGATGGAGTGGGTATCACGTTAGGACTGCATTGGACGTTATTGTGCGTTATTTTCGTAAAGAGGTTCTATTAGGGCAAGAATTTCCGTGCATACAAGCTGAGAGAAGACGAAAACTACTACAAAAGCGCAAGTTAAGTATTTCTGGGGGACTATGGAATTTACAAAAGTTCGACTTATTATTTTAGATAGCAATGTGGCTTGAGTATAAGACTGAGAACGTTGCTAGATGCGCTTGCAATTGTAAGTAGCCACGCACAGTAAAGCATCAGTCAAACGTCACATATGGTCCCTCAGAATCACTAAGGAGAAAGCAGGTTCTGCGATTGTGGAATGGATTTGTGCAGCATCTTCGCCGGACTGCATTTACAGTGAGGGTAGTGAGGATCCCCCCACATGCACCACCCTGCTTGGAGTGGGTGCTCCGTAAATAAGCCTTCGTCCCTGTCCAATCGCGTCATGAACGGTGCCTGCATACAACTTTCACCTGCATTCGGCGGGACACGAATTTGGATAGGAATTTCTGAGGAACGAAGTATGAATGAGATGTCGCCGCCTCATGCTTATGGGACCCGGGCGGGAGCCTGTGCGTGGTTTGACAGCTAACAGCCGCGCCATGTCGTTGGGGTTGCCTATGTCACTACTGGACAGGAGTTGGCGGAGGGTGCTTTTGTGCATTGATTGAATTATTTTGCGAGCAGGTCTGTAGGCTGTGCTATCCGTTATCTGGACAGTTTACGAGTACTAAGCGTGTCTACATATCCCTGTGCTGCATTATTTAGGAGGCGTCTGCAAGTGTGTAATGAAATTATTTCGGTAAATTAGGAGTTGTTTGCGTGTCTGGAGAACGTTATTTAGAAGAGGTTTACAGGTCTGTGAGCAGTGTGAGATGGCCCAAAGTATGTCTTTTGTATGAGTGTTATAAATAAAACGTTCCAAAATAAATTCAGTGCACTCCCTCCTTACTCTCCCCAGCAGCCCAGTCCAGCCTGAGTCATTTTCACACAATTTTCCCCTTACAGACCATCATTTGGGGTTCTATGACGTAAAGTCACGTGACTAATGCAGTAGCCAATAGGAGTGCACCATTCTAGGAGTGGGGGGTGGTATGTCATGGAAGAATGAATATTGCTGCTCCTAGTGGGAAAATGTGAAAATTGTCATTTCATAATTGAATATGCAAATTGTACATTGATTTATGGAATATAATTAAAACTGAAATGGAATGAAGTACGTAGGTAATTGATAGCTCAGATGCACAATGTGGGTGTCACAAGTGTTCTCTTACATTCGTTACGATATTTGCAGAAGACTTTCTGTGGCACGGGTATGAACGTGCAGGGTGGAGGCTATGAGGTCAACACTTGCACGCTCGCAGACCGCTGACGTGGTGCATGTCTGGTTATAACGTGCGAGAGAGAGAGAGAGAGAGAGAGAGAGAGAGAGAGAGAGAGAGAGAGCAGACGATCTTGTGTCATCACCTGACATCATGGTAGCGCCCTCTGGTGGCCACGATATGAACTAAGTCAGATGGGCTCTGGAGCTCATGGTGAACACACTGGGTGTCGCCATCTTGAATAACGGTACTTGCGTCATGATCTGACATCATGAGAGTGCACTCTGGTGGCGACGATATGAACTAAGCCAGTTGGAGTCCAGACCCAGTGGCGAACACATCTGCTTGAAATTGGTTAAATAATAAAGACAAGTCCGTTTTCCCACCATTTTCCTTGCTTAGTAAAGATAACAGGGATGTGGTGCATTATCATATTGGAATTTGACGTTTGCGCCATTTTTCTGGGGGTTAGGTTAGTGGAGGTAGCCCAATTGACCTTCTTCCCGCCAAAATTCAAACTTCCCGCCAAAATCCGCCATCTTGATTGATTTCATGGTTCCTATCTTGATTGACATCATGGCCACCATCTTGGGTGAAATCATCACCGCCATCTTGGATAACGGTACTTTGGGGCCATACCCCTCTTGCTCCAATACTGCTGCTGTCTCAGCCCAAGGCACCATCTGAAGGCTGGCACAGTTTCCCAGCAGGAAATCTGCTGCAATGTTGTTTCTACCTGAAATGTGATGCACATCAGTCGTAAATTGGACTACGTATTCCACTTATCCACACTTCTGTGGTGAGCCATGATCTGTTGCACATTGTAAGAATGTGGTGAGTGCTTTATGGTCAGTAAAAACTGTAAAATGTCTTCTTTTCAGAGGTGATGCAGAATATTTAATGGCCATGTAGATCACCAGCAATTTGCGACTAATAACACTCCATTTCTTCTGCTGCAGCATAAGGCTTTGCGCGAGTAAAAGGCGAGCGGTTGTCATCGACCATCCAGTCTCTGTTGCCGATCGGCGCCAACTGCATTTTGGCTCACCTCCACCATGAGAGCCAATGGAGCACTAATGCACAGGTGAGTGAGCCATGCTGCTTGTGCCAAACGTTGCTTGACTTTATAAAATGCCGCTTCACTCCCTGGGATCCACGCTATCTTCCAACTACCAGTTGCGTGCTTGCCTGAGAGCAGGGCAGCAAGTTGTTCCTGCTGATATACCAGCCTTGGCAGATGTCGCAAGTAGTGATTTATCATTTCTAAAAATCTGGGCAATCCTCTGTAGACTAACGGCAAAGTCATATCTTGCACTGTTGTTACATGTCCAGAAAGTGATGACAGACTGACTGATGAGCTACCTATCCTAAAAATTGAACCTTTTACTTGTCAAAAACAACCTTTGCGTTGTTAATGACTACACCAATTGTTGTAGGTATTGAAAAAGCTCTTGCAAGTGGGTCAAATGCTCTTCATCTGTAGGTGAAAATATGAATATATCATCCATGTAACAGAATAGGAATTCGCAATCCATAAGACATGAGTCTGTACTGGAACGCCCAAAATCCATTATTATAGCAGTTTTCTGTACCGTACATCCTATGGCACTAGAATTTACTAATATGTCTTTGTACAATCGACCACACTAAGCACCAGAGCATGAGCGACGGCACTGTTAAAGTCAGTCACATTACACACAGGGTAACGATCGGGAGTTGTGCAGGCACTGACTGCCCTGTAAACCCTGCATAATCACCAGGTGCTGTCTTTTTGTCCACCGTTTGTAGTGGAGATAACTAAGAACTATCCGAGCTTTTCGCAAAACGCACTTCCAACAGCTCCTGGAACGCCACTTGCGCTGCCAGTAGCTTGTCTGGTGGAAGCCTCCTCAGATGAGCTGCAATGGGTTGACCAGGTGATGTGTGAAGATGGTGCACTGTCAAGTAGTGACATTTCACTGGACAGATGAGTGCTGGAAATTTTGGTAGTACAGGGCTGAAAATATAGCCATCATTTACTGTAGTAACAGTTTCTATCAGCCAAAAAAACTTTTGGAGCCACAGACAGTACCATGTGTGACACACTCAGGTAGTTTCCACACTTTTGTACCAGGCACAATCGACTCTTCATTACTTGTTAGATGAGATGGCTGACCTATCACCACTCCAACTCAGTGTAATTAAATGGCAGTTCACTAATTACATGAGACAAAAAATCTGCACCGAGTATAAGATTGTCGACATTGATGATAATAAACGTCCAAGAAGGCTCACACTGAAGACCCAAATCTAATGTCATTCTCTGTTCACCAAAAGTTTCAATGCACAAGTCATTCGGTGTGGTGAGTATACACTGCGTCCGTTAGACAGGTATAACATACAGCTTTCTGGGGTAAACTCCCTTCTCAGACCCACAATCTACAAGAAAAATTTTACCAGAGATGCAATCGTGCATAATAACATCTGTGAGCGGTGCAACGCCGACCGTATTGCATTTGCAAGCTATCTTTCATCCTTTTGTTGCATACAAACACACTGCTGTGGACGAATGTCAAAGTCCTCTAATACCTGTCTATGACTCTATGGTGTTTGGGCAACAGCAGGGAGAAACTGCATCCCCAAAACGCTGTTATAGTAGCACCATTGAACAGTAGTCATATCAAATATACGTCAATCATCTTTCTGACACCCTGTCTGTTGGTAAGGGGTGCACTCATAGCAGCGTCGGAATTTGGGCTGCTGTGCTGATAGCTTTAAGTTCAGGCGCGCGATTTGATACTCTAACTGTTCCACCCTTTGCTCCTGCATTAGCAAATTTGCACACATCGTGCATGTTTCAGTGCAAGTCGTGGCACTTGCTGCTTCAACGCGCATTCCGTGGCCATTTTCAGTTGAGCTCTCAATTTTATATAATATTCATATATAATGTATATTCTAACGAAATCCATACAATGTCTATGGATGAATAAACTAATACTACAGCATCTACATTTATTTATGAAGCAGTAACATTTTGAAGGAAAATCTCATTGGCTGTCCATAAGCGACTGATGATTTGTCATGTTGACTTCCCATTATTCATCACATCAGACTGTAGAAAAGTTGCTGCCACCATTAGTACTCTTTGTCCAGATTTTATATGTGATAGTTTTGAGCTGTTTTGTTTAGTAGCATGTTTTTTTTATTTATATAGAGTACGTTTTCCGATATTTCCTTCGATATCTTTACAATAAATGTGTATTTCTCAATTTGGTAAGTACATCGTTTCCAACAGATAGCAATCTTTGTCAGTTATGATTCCACTTGGTGTCTAACAGGTTATGTATAGCATTTGTAACAGCCCATACCTGTACGACCTCGATACATACAGGGTGAATCACCTAAAAGTTGTATCACAAACATTCCAGAAATGGAAACTGCTTTTGATTTACAGTTTTCATAGAATGGGTTGGTAGTCAGGGGCTAATATTTTTAGCCAATAAACAGATTCTGACAATAATTATGAAGTGTATTTGTTGTGCAAACATACACTTTTTAATTGGAACAATGCCTATTGATACTGACAGACTAAAAGTAGGGTAAATTATAAAGTTTGTGGTATTTGCTGGAGGATTCTAATGTGAGTCGTGTACGAGATATCGTATTTTGAAAGTTTCCACACCTACACTTGTTTTGGGTCATTTAGGCGCATAGTTGCTAGATATGATGTTGCTATGTTTGCTTACAGCATACTTATGTGTACTGTGAGTGCACTGGGACTTGCTAATCGGTTAGTGTGTGACAGTCCGAGCAGTAAGTAGTGAGTGGCCTAGGGGAATTACTAATGCAGAAAAAGCCAACATCCTCATGGTGTATGGACAGTGTAGGAAGAATGCAGTTCGTTCTTGTACAGTGCATATGGCAGGAGATTCCAATAGATGTCGACCATCTCGGCAATTATTTATCAACCTCTTCAACCAGCTTCGTGCAAGTGATAGTGTAGCACCTACAGAAAGTAACAGAAGGAAACAAATGACGACAAAAGAGTGAGAAATTAATGTTCTTGCAGCTGTTTCAGTTGATCTGCACGTTGGCTTCCACGCAATAGCACGCGGAAATGGCGTGAGTCAGGTAATTGTCTTATGCATTCTCTATCGACTTAGGTTCTAACCCTATCATCTCTCACTCTATCAAGAGCTGCATGGAAACGATTATGAGAATCTCGTTGATATCTGTACATGGGCATTAAGATAGGATACTCGTATTGTATTATGTATTATGTTTAGTGATGAAGCCACATTTACGAATCATGCCCAGATAAACCACTGGAACATTTACTATTGGTCTGTTGACAATCGCCATTGGCTTCTACAGGTGGAATGTCAGCATCCTTGGAGTGTAAACGTGTGGTGTGGGATAGTCAACCATCAGCTCAGAGACCCATTTTTCATGGACAGAACACTGACTGTGCACAAGTATCACAGCCTCCTTACAGACCACCTTCCACGGATGCAGACTAGAAGCAACCCATGGCATCAATATGATGATTATCCAGCCCATAGTGCACGAAGTACTCCAGCAAATTTTCACAAATTGTTTCCAAATCGCTGGAATGGACGCAGAAGACCTGCACCTTAGCTGGCACGTTCCTGGAATTTGACGCCTGTAGACTTTTTTTTGAGGGGAAGGCTGAAGGACGCTATCTGCAAGGACATACCAACTACACTCAATGATATACAACATAGACATCTCCATACCAGACTGGAAGCGTAAACTGCCACTTTCAGTGGTCATTATGAACACAGTCTGTGGTAGTCAGTTGTCTCATTATTGGTCAGAAGCACATAGCTATTGTATGAACTTATATTGTTCTTTATTGTGTACTACCACAGGCATTCTGCAAGTGTAGATGTGCGAACTTTTCAAAATACGGTATCCCGTAAGTGACTCACACTAGAATCCTTCAACAGATACCACTGATATACTAATTTACCCTAATTTTAGTTTGTTAATGTCAACGAACTTTGCCCCAATAAAAAAGTGTATGTTTGCACAAAAATACACTTTTTAAATATTATTACAATCTGGTGATTAGCTAACATTACGGAGCCTGATTACCAATCCATTCTGCTAAAACTGCACATCGACAGCATTTACAGTTTCCTCAATATTTGCTGTGCAAGTTTTAGGTGTTTCACCCTGTATACAAGATGGTCAGAAACAGTCTGAGAAGCTTGCAAAGGTGTTGCAGGATAGACTGTTAGAAAAAAATTCGATATGTTGAGCCGTTTTCGAGTTAGTTGGCACTGGCGTTAGACAATCACGCTGTTGCACTCAAATTCAAGTGGCCTGTCAGACGCAATTTGTGTGAGTTGTTTTCAAAGCATAGATGATAACGCATGAAACTGCTCAGCTTTTGGCTCAGGTTCTATTTTTACTACCATCCTAGGTCCCATGTGAGGCTCTCTCGTTCGGTTTTAGAAAACCCAACAAAGAACAGTTTTACCGACACCTTCTGGGGTGCCACTTGAATTTGGGCGCGCAAAGGCCTGATTGGCTGGCTTCAATGCCCATTGTCTCGGAACGCATCGATTTTTTTCTTAACAATTATTTCTCAGCACAACCTGTCCTGCAACTCCCTGAGAGGCTTTCCAGACCGTTTTTGACTGACCTGTATATAGGTGCAGTGTATTTTCCACCAATAGTTTCTGTTATTGCGAGAAATGATTATTTTCAGTTCATACTGAATGTTATGACGTCTATTATAGCAACCTAGAGTATCTTTTTACAATAATCGACTGCTTCTTCATTAAAATAATTATTTTTATATCATTCGTTATAATACTCGTAATTTTAAGTATTTGTTTCGTGATCTAAAACTTTTTTCTCTTTATTACGTCTGACAAGAATCAGCAGTTCTTATGTCACACACGGCATACATATACATTTGTCACATGTTTCCTGCGTCACTGATCAAAGCAGACGACATGTGTCAAGTGTTCCTCTTGATTCGTACTTTGTGGATATTGCAAAAATGATTCTCTAAACCATATCTGTCAAAGAGAATGCCCCAACTAATAAAAAAATAAGCAGACTCAAGAATGTCATTGTCAGTTGATAAAGATATACACCAACAATTTGTGAAGTGTTAGTGTCCTAAAAACGTTGGAAACCCACTAGTAGTTTCTAGTTTCGATGTTTTTGCGTCTATCTTGCAAAAGTGCAAATCACAGAACTATATGGCAATTGGTACTGTATTTCCCATTCTATCACTTAACAGGGTTGCTTCCGTTCCATTCGTGCATGGAATGCCTCTTTCACACTGTAATTAGTCTACTCTCGTATTCTGGGGCTCTACAGGAGCGATCCTTTGGTAACTGCAGTACACTATGGGATCAAAAGTATCTGGACACTTCCATCTAATGCTAAATTGGGCACTAGATGTGGAGAGATGTGAATCCGCCATTATAAAGAGTGGCGTATAGTACTGTGTAATCAGTAGACAGTCAGCATAGGCATCAGTTCTAACAAACCCCCAGCAGCCATATGGCTGTGCGGATTCACTGCAACGACCCCTCCCTGACACTGTGTACTGCACAGGGCAAGTTTGCTAAAATTGTGGTCATAGCTCAGGCTTTTACTGTGACGGCCCAGATTAGAACGCGACCTTTTCACGTTTTGAATTGGAATTTGCTAATATTCTAAAAAGGGGTGTTTCCTCAATCAATGTGACATTCACTTTGTGTATATCTCTGAGACGCACTTGATAGACTGAGTACCTTGTAACTACGCTGTGCACTGGGTGAACAGCGGCGGACAGCTGGGAGGAAACGTAGCGCCTGGTGCAGTTTCGACGTTGTTTTACTACTCTAGAGCTCCCTCAGACTGCTACCACAGTCTAACATAACAGTTGCGACACTACGTCTCGTTCTTTGATATGATAGCAGCTCCCCAAGCGGCGGCATGCAACACTTTTGAAAATGGTACCAGATGACGGCGAATACTAAGGTTTGTAATGATTTGTAACATACACTGGTGTCCAATAAGTAAAGTAACAAACGGCTATTTCACCGTCCTGTGTCTAATTCACTATGTTGTTGTTGTTGTGGTCTTCAGTCCTGAGACTGGTTTGATGCAGCTCTCCATGCTACTCTATCCTGTGCAAGTTTCTTCATCTCCCAGTACCTACTGCAACCTACATCCTTCTGAATCTGCTTAGTGTATTCATCTCTTGGTCTCCCCCTACGATTTTTACCCTCCATGCTGCCCTCCAATACTAAATTGGTGATCCCTTGATGCCTCAGAACATGTCCTACCAACCGATCCCTTCTTCTAGTCAAGTTGTGCCACAAACTTCTCTTCTCCCCAATCCTATTCAATACCTCCTCATTAGTTATGTGATCTACCCATCTAATCTTCAGCATTCTTCTGTAGCACCACATTTCGAAAGCTTCTATTCTCTTCTTGTCCAAACTATTTACCGTCCATGTTTCACTTCCATACATGGCTACACTCCATACAAATACTTTCAGAAATGACTTCCTGACACTTAAATCTATACTCGATGTTAACAAATTTCTCTTCTTCAGAAACGCTTTCCTTGCCATTGCCAGTCTACATTTTATATCCTCTCTACTTCGACCATCATCAGTTATTTTGCTCCCCAAATAGCAAAAATTCCTTTACTACTTTAAGTGTCTCATTTCCTAATCTAATACCCTCAACATCACCCGACTTAATTCGACTACATTCCATTGTCCTCGTTTTGCTTTTGTTTATGTTCATCTTATATCATCCTTTCAAGACACCATCCACTCCGTTCAACTGCTCTCCCAAGTCCTTTGCTGTCTCTGACAGAATTACAATGTCATCGGCGAACCTCAAAGTTTTTATTTCTTCTCCATGGATTTTAATACCTACTCCAAATTTTTCTTTTGTTTCCTTTACTGCTTGCTCAATATACAGATTGAATAACATCGGGGAGAGGCTACAACCCTGTCTTACTATGTAGTCATACAAAATGTCAATAGATGTGCATAGGATCGTGTTCTGCACGGAAAACGGCATTCCGGTCAACGGAAAATTACACCACAATAACGTCGGCGCTCCTATCTAACGGGGCAACGTTTGCCAGGGTTCCACAATCACAATCGCCGTGTGCACTGTCACAGGCAGTGCAGTGTGGCGCAGAGAAGACGCCTACCAGTAACTCTGCGGTGGAGGACCGTAGGAAGAATGGAAGCAGAACAGTAGCAAAATCACGATGACTTGATGTAAATCGTTCTGTTGTTTCTCGGATATTGCGACACTTTATAGAGATCGGAACTTTATTCCTAAGACCAGGGCAGTGCCGACCAAGTGGGACATCAGAAAGACGAGACCGTTGTTTCGCTGTAAGGATACAACGTACCGCTTTCGTACTGCACTGCAACTGGCATCTGACCTCGCAGCACACACTGGACGTGTTGTACTGAGGCAAACGGTGTACAGAATGCTTTAGCAGAGTGGCCTTTATTCGTGGAGACCTGCTGTATGTTTACCTCTGACTTGTCTTCACAGGTGTAAGAAGGCTATTTATGTTTTCTTATTGGGAACACCACGTAGCGCTCTGTATGAAAATCACTGGCTGTGCTGTGTGCAGTCTGTGGCTAGTTTGCATTGTTGTCTGCTATTGTAGTGTTGGGCAGTTGGCTGTTAACAGCGCGTAGCGTAGCGCAGTTGGTGGTGAGCCGCCAACAGTGGTGGATATGGGGAGAGAAATGGCGAAATTTTTAGAGCGGATGATCTGGACGTGTGTACGTCAGAAACAGTACATTTGTAAGACTCATGGAGGTAAGGCCGGTATTACACTATCAAATTTCTTTGTCAAAGATTTGATCGAAGATGTGATCCAATATTCCGTCCAATATATTTGACAAAGATCTTTGACGTAGCGCTAGAAGGGTATTACACTGTCATCAAATTTTTCGTCAAAGTTCAACAACTTGTTATTTAACCGCAGCAGTTCTACGTACTCCAATTGCATTGTGTGCACATGCGGAAAAGAAGTGGGGGGAAAAAATGGAACCATACATACGAGGTTGGCAGTCTTAAAAGTCCTGGGATTACAACTTGATAATAAATTCAGTTGGGAGGAGCACACCACAGAACTGCAGAAAGGCCTTAACAAATCTGTATTTGCAATTCGAGTGTTAGAAGACATAGGCAACATAAAAATGAAAAAGCTTGCATACTTTCATTCCATAATGTCATATGGGATAATATTTTGGGGGTAAATCTTGAAGTCAAACAAAAGTTTTCAAGGTCCAAAAGCGTGTAATACGTATTATTTGTGGAGCAAATTCACGGACCTCCTGCAGAAACCTCTTCAAAGAACTGGGTACATTAACTACTGCCTCTCAGTATATTTACTTCTTAATGAAATTTGTCGTAAATAATATATCTCTTTTTCCAACAAACAACTCAGTTCATACATACAATACCAGGAACAAAAATGATCTGCACAAGGACTTAAAAGCACTTACTTTAGTTCAAAAAGGGGTCCACTACTCAGGAACACTCATCTTCAATAATTTGCCAGCAAACATAAAACATTTAGTTAGAAATAAAGATCAGTTTAAAAGGAGCCTGAAAGACTTACTACTGGCCAACTCCTTCTACTCCATTGGCGAAATTTTTAATAGAAACAAATGATGTATTGTGTTTATTCATACTATTAGTATTGTTATTTCAGCTTTAAAAAATCGACATGTTCCACATCCACGAGGATCTCCTCAGCACGGATCTATGGAACGAAAAACTAATCTAATCCGGGTGAAGCCGTGGGTTTTACGACGACACGATAAAAGCATTCAACAAAACTTGTTACGTGAGCTTGCAGTGGAAGACGTCAAGTCGTACATCAATTACTTAAGAACGGATGAGCATACATTTCTGTATGTGCTCAATGAAGTGTATCCTCCTATCACAAAGCACAATATTCACTTAAGAACTGCTACATCTTCAGAAGACAGGCTCACTATAACACTCCGATTCCTTGCTACAGGAGAGGGTTATGTTAGGTTGGGTTAGGTTAGGTCAGGTTATGTCTCCAATCTTCTTAATCTATTTTTGTATTCAGGGTGCCTCACGTTGTAAAGCGCCTCATCAGCTTCAGACATCTCTATTAATTTTGTAGTTGTCAGCACACACCAATTGTATTTACCGGCAATGGTTATAAAAACACTACAGACGACAGAACGCTGCAGCGATGCTAGCGCTCCATGTGGTAACATGTTACATTACAGTGAACAGAAGACAAGCGGTTTCTTTGATCAAATATACAGTGAGGCCCTAGATTTGATCAAATATTGGACGACATTTGACAAAGTCCCTATTACACTATCAAATATCTTTGACAAAGATATTGGACAAAGATATTGGACAAAGAAATTTGATAGTGTAATACCGGCCTAAGAAGAGAGGGAGACGCCGTGACGTCACAGCTGCGAAGCTATGTGAAGCCGAGGGTAGCCATCTCAATCCGACCAAAACTTTGCTGCTGTAAGCTTGTGTGCATAGGCTTGTCGCTCGCTTTTGGAAGGATTTTGGACTATTATGGTGACTTGTGCTGTGTTCGGATGTACGGATCGTTCTGATTGTGATGCGAAATCGAAGGGAATAACGTTTCATGTGTAAGTTGTCTCGTTAAGTGTGATTTTACAACTTCATTGTGAATGAATGTGTGCTACATCTGTACTTGTACTATAGGGTATTTTTCTCCTGTATGATTTTAGATTTCGTAAAAATGAAAGTCCGAAAGCTTTGTGGGAGAATGCCGTGAGGAGGAAGAATTGACACGCGTCTAAATGGAGCTCTGTATGTTCTCAGCATTTTCGAGAAGAGGACATAGACCGAACTGCGTGAAATTGCTGTACCATCAGTTTTCCCTACACATTCAAAACATTTGCAAAAGGTATGTTAATTCAAAGAATTAAATTCTTAGTTATCAAGTTCACGTTTCAGTATAATACGTACGTATCGTCGATAATCGAAGTGTTGAGTAACTCACTTTGTCTTCATCTTGTACCAAATTAAGAGCTAACACTACATTAACTGGCGTAAAGTATAGGCCTAAACAGGACACTGTGTAGATTTGCCATTCTATGTACCGTATTTCAGTAAATATTGGTGGTAATGAACAGTGTTTCAGAGTAGTGTAACGTAACTGAAATGTATAGCTGACATAGTTTTCAGTTACTATTATTTAGTTTGTGATACACTTTTATTACTGAATTAACAAAATTGTATCGTTTACATTGAAGACCAGCTATTCGTAATATTACATTGAAAACTACTTTTAATCAGAAGAAACGCGGAATTTCGCCTTTATGAGATTTTATTTTAAACAAAAACTTTGAAACAACCAATCTGATGACATTACATGCGTATATGGTGCAATTAGCGACTGTAATACACGCAGCGCTATAGCACATGGGCAATGTTTTGGTCAGGGTGTCATGGCAGCGAGCCACGCCCCCATGGCTTCAAAAGGTAGTACGGCTGGGATACGTAGCGCCATCTCCCCTTATTCTTACCTCCATGGTAAGACTGGATGTCATGAGCTGCTTTATATATTATGACTTTTGAACACCATTAAGGTAAATACATTGTTTGTTCTCTACCAAAATCTTTCTTTTGGTAACTATGCCTATCAGTAGTTAGTGCCTTCAGTAGTTTGAATTTTTTATAAAGCTGGCAGTAGAGGCGCTCGCTGTATTGCAGTAGTTCGAGTAACGAAGATTTTTGTGAGGTAAGTGATTTGTGAAACGTATAGGTTAATTTAGTTAGGGCCATTCTCTTGTAGGGATTATTGAAAGTCAGATTGCGTTGCGCTAAAAAAACGTTGTGTGTCAGTTTAAGCACAGTCATGTAGATTTTTTCTAAGGGAACGTTTCAAAGGAAACGTCTAGAGTGAAGTCGTTAACAAGCCACCTGAAAGGTCGAACAGAGCTCCAATATTCTTTTCACAGATGAGTGCTGAATTGATCTGTAGACTGATTCTCGACGGATTTGCATCTGAAGGGCACGTAGAACACGATTTCGGGTCCCAACCATTATGGAAAGAGATCGATATCGCGGAGGATCCCTAACGGTGTGGGTAGGGATTATGTTAACATGTAACAGCTCTTTATGAAATTGTACAGGTGAATCAGCAAGGTTTAATTGCTGTCAGGTGTCGTGACAAGATCTTGGGACCACATGTACGATTGTTGCAAGGCGCTGTGGGGACTTAGTATTCAAGGACGATAATGCTCGACCTCGTAGAGCGTGCGTGGTTGATGTTTCCTGGGAAAAAGATTATTCCACGCCTGGCGTGGCCTGTTCGCTCTCCCGATTTGATTTCCATAGATCATGTGTAGGGTCCACTAGGGAGAAGGGTTGCTTCACGTCAACATGCACCAACTATTCTCCAAGACTTGCGAGCAACACAAGTCCCTGTCGTTGTCAGGCCTGTACTGCTGCGAGAGGTGGCCACACCCCATACTGAGCAAATTAACTAATTCAGATGGTTCAAATGGCTCTGAGCACTATGGGACTTAACTTCTGAGATCATCAGTCCCCTAGAACTTAGAACTACTTAAACCTAACTAACCTAAGGACATCACACACATCGATGCCCGAGGCAGGATTCGAACCTGCGACCGTAGTGGTCGCACGGTTCCAGACTGTAGCGCCTAGAACCGCTTGGCCACTCTGGCCAGCCAATTAACTAGTCAGAATGTGTGCGCAAAACCCGTTAAGTTGAAAAAACGAAAAACATTTTTGCCTATAGTTATACTCGTTGCTGTTGTTTACGTTATGATTCAACACATTGTTCCTACTTTACTATCACTTGTTTACAGTGTTTTGTGGCAAAATAAATCAGTTTTGCGAAATTTCCGTTTGTTGCTTTAATTTTGGACATCAGTGCAGTTTTAACAATAGGGAGTATAGGTAGTGCCATAAAAGTCGACAATAACTAAGAAATTATACTACATTTTTGATTAATTAGTTTCTTAAGAACCCTCGGGGATATCAAACGGTTCATTACAGAACAGTTTAGTTAAGATTCTCATGTAACGTACAAACATTTACAGAATAGCCGGCCGGAGTGGCCGAGCGGTTCTAGGCGTTACAGTCTGGCACCGCGCGACCGCTACGATCGCAGGTTCGAATCCTGCCTCGCGCATGGATGTGTGTGATGACCTTAGGTTAGTTAGGTTTAAGTAGTTCTAAGTTCTAGGGGACTGATGACCTTAGAAGTTAAGTCCCATAGTGCTCAGAGCCATTTGAGCCATTTTTACAGTATAATGTGGTTTTCCTTTGATAAAAAATTATTAGTGAATGCCAGAAGACCTTTTACAGAAAGACGTCGTATAGCTATCCAACAAAGCAGAATTTTGTTCGCTACACTTTTGGCCAAATCAGTGAATGTGGAATGTAGGAAATCAAAATGGAATTTAATACCTACATTATTCAACGTATCAAATAAGCCACCACAACTATAGCTAAGGGAAAACCATACAGACGTGATAATAAATCGTCAAAAGCAATAAAACTATTTCCCAATACAGAAGAAATCAGTTCCACAATTGTTGTTAAATCTGATCCACAAACGGCAGGAATCTTCAACATATTCTCTTTTAAAGCAAAAATAGTTACATTTACCAAAATATTCGTGTATTATAAAGTCGAGTGAAGTGTAAGAATGGCTGAAAATTATACCAAGGAAAATACCTGTGATAATAACAACTGACAACGACAGAAATATACACTTTTCATGCTCGAAATGTGTTCATATTCTCTTGATTTCAGCGGAGTAATCTGCAGATACAGATATATTCGAAAGGATTTCTTCACGAATTAGTTGCAGCCTATGTTACTGAATCATGGTGCGTGTGATTCGGCTGTTTTACATGTATTTCACGATAATTCATGTCTCTTGGTAATTAACTAAAGCATAGAATTAAAAAATGCAGCAACTATTACGTTAATTAAGTAGAAAATTATTGAAAACAAACATTATTCATACGACGCTTGTGTCTGTCTGTTTCCTCACTGCTTGGAGCGCTAGTGTCGCTCCAGTCGTCAAATGGTAAAAACTTTTGCGCCATAGAGTATCGTGACTATACTTATTAGACTGTGCTGCTGCTGCTGAAGCCACTTGTGTGAAGACTAATTTTGCTGACACCAAAGTCCAGATACGCCCCTCACACCCCTTCCACACACAGCTCGTTAGTTCAATAGTCCTGGGTGTAAGTGATAGTCGCTGGTGACCACAATTTGTAGCATGGGCCAGTCATACTGTAAATGTCCATATGTCTGATAAACTGTCTTATATTTCTAAAAATCCACTGCATAGGTTAGATGTATCGGATCTCTCAGTGCTGAAAAACCTGCATTGGCAGGACTCATCTTTTGCGTCCCATAAGCTTAGCTGTGACCGTAATCCCATTGTTCTGGAAACTGCCAATGTTGAAGATGATACTAGGAGGGTGGCTCTGCTGACTTACATCATGAATTGAGAGAACTATAACAAACTAGTTAGACAATACATCAAGAATCTCCCATGCATGCATCCTGGAACAGAGTTGAGCTTGGCTGTCGAGTACATCATGCAAATTCTCCATATCTTTGCTCATGATAGCAGCTCAAGGCTGGTATATGATCCCCACCCCTCACCCACACCCCCCTGAAATTAATAACTTCATAGCTGTCAAGTACAGGCCCTGGCAGCAATGATAGCATTTCAATGACCCTGCTGACAGGAAAATGCTGAGGTGACTTGAGGTCAGCGTAAAAATGCTTTACAAAGCATAGATGGTACTGCTGGGACGAGAAGCTTAGTTCCACATATCTTGCTTATGACTCTCACTGCTTTTGTGGGTTCATTAAGCAGTGGGAAAAGCCTGCCAGTTCACTATGGCCACTCTGCGGTGAAAATCATGTAGCCTATTCAGATGAGTAGAAAGCGGACATTACAGCCAATTTCCTACAGCTGTAGCCAATTCTTCACCCTGATGCACTTTCTACTCATGCAAAACTAATTAAATGGCGCGATGGTGCATCTTCATACTCCCGGCTGTTTTATACAGCTCAGAGGTGTGGCTGAAAGCAATGAGCATATCTAAAGCTTGCAGGTATTGCCAAATAAGGTATAATGAGTTTGTAAACTGCCCCGTCCTGATCAGCCTATTGGATTGCGATCTAAATGACCGTGATTGCGTATACCTAATGAAACTTTACAATGAGTAAGGCTATTTAACCGAAGGAAAATAATACCGATCAGTAGGAGGAAAGTGTACGACAGACCCCTCAGAAGGAATGATCTATTCTAAACCTAATATAAATACTGATGATAATTTTTTAATGGCTGGAATATAGTGCTATTGCACAGAGGTGTGGGATGGGGCGAAGGGTACCATGTAATGTTTTTACTACAAAAAACACTGATAATACAAAAATGCCGATTAGGAAATATGGATAATTAAATGGTCGCCATCCCACTGGGGCAACAAACAAAACTGGCAGTAAATCGTTAATCAGTTTTCATATTTTTATGACGCTCTGTGATGGCATGGACAGGAAAGCGACCTAGCTTGGTAACAATGTCTGAGGACAATGACAATACACGTACCCTACCATTTTTAACTGTTGCAGGTCATTATTCAAGAAAGCTAGTTATTAAAGCTTGTGAAATAAATGCCACTGGGTAGTGCCTGTGCAATATTAGTTGTACGTTGTCAGTTAACAGTCTTAAAATGTTGTAGCTGTGTGGACAGCCAAAGACGATGCTGAGCTGCTGCTTTTGCCACGGGTTGTGAAACACGAGTCATCTCCAGGGCCTCTGACGATTATGGGACAGGCAGAAGTTAGAGCTGCAGCTTCCTCCACTTGTCCACTCTGACTATGCTCTCAACACTCGCTGGTGAATGAATTAGGTGCGCCTACACTGGCGCGATCATAGCTGCACATTGCATCTGCAGGAGCGCCCAACTTGGTGGTGCGTAACGTAACTTCGTTGGTGCGTGAGTAACAGTGTACTCCAATGGAGATGCTAACGGCAGAAAACGTGCCTGCAATTGAAATCCACAGCTGAACGAAAGCTGTGTAATGTAATGATTGTACTGATAACAGTAATGTGTGGTGTGGGTTGTTTTTGCTTCTAATGAAGAAAACAGTGGTGCTAAACTAAATGTGCTGGCCGCGGTGACCGTGCGGTTCTAGGCGCTGCAGTCCGGAACCGCAGGACTGCTACGGTCGCAGGCTCGAATCCTGCCTCGGGCATGGATTTGTGTGATGTCCTTAGGTTAGTTAGGTTTAAGTAGTTCTAAATTCTAGGGGACTGATGACCTAAGATGTTAAGTCCCATTGTGCTCAGAGCCATTTGAACCAAACTTAATATGTCTGACAGAGCTCGGACTGGATGGCCTTTTATGAAAACCTACGAGGTTGATGAACTCTTCAGAGAAAATCGTCATATAACACAGACACAGTTGTCTGGTAAGTGTGGTGTATTACGAGAGCATGTAGGGCTGTAGGTCATCACTGCAGAACTACAGAAAAATTTATGAGTCATGGGTGCCTTGAATGCTCGCTTCTGGCGTGAAGCAGAGAAGAATGGACATCTGTTAACAGTTTCTTTTCTGGCTTTCTGAGCGTGAGGGTGA
Organism: Schistocerca piceifrons; assembly: GCF_021461385.2. Taxonomy (NCBI): domain Eukaryota; kingdom Metazoa; phylum Arthropoda; class Insecta; order Orthoptera; family Acrididae; genus Schistocerca; species Schistocerca piceifrons. The sequence continues at coordinate 420,707,069 of NC_060142.1, read as the reverse complement.
TCGTTTCCTTAATAACATTTTGACAGTTGATGAAAGCCAGGTTCACCATTTAGACCCCAAAAACAAGAGAGCATCAATGGAGTTCCACTTCAGAGGATCACTGATGCCAAAAATGTTCAAGACCATGCCATCAGAAGGCAAAGTCATGCTCACAGTATTCTGAGATGTACAAAGTGTGGTGCATTTGGAACTCATGTCTAAAGGGATGAGCTCTCCAAGATACTGCAAGACCCTCAGGAAGCTAAAAGCATGAATTTTAAGACTTTGTCTACACATGGAACATCTTGTCCCTCAGCATAACAATGCCTCATCACACGCAGGTGCTGCGAGAGCTGCAATAATCCGACTTCTTGAGTTCACTATCATCGATCATCCTCGGATGCAGGCTGAGTTGGCATCCCTTAGCTCCCAGCTTCAGGCAGTGTTGGCTTCGGTCACACAGCTTGAGGCTGTTGCCAATGGGCATCACTGTGGGGGTCCGGATGGGGGTTTGTCGGGGATGGCCAGCTCGTCCCACGCATCCCCCGATCGGACTACGACTGTGGTTGCCCGGGATACTGCCCGCATTGAGGCTGATCCCTCACCTGTGGTAAAGTGGGAGGTCGTCTCAAGGTGTGGCAGGGGGCGAAAGACATTCCGGAGGACTGAACGGAAAGCCTCTCCAGTTTGTCTGACGAACCGGTATCAGGCTCTGTCTGATCTTCGGCCTGACATGGCTGCTTGTCCTGTTCCAGAGGTTGCCCTTCAGTCTGCAAGATCCGGGCAGTCGCAGAGGGTGGGCTTACTGGTAGTTGGGAGCTCCAACGTCAGGCACGTAATGGGGCCCCTTAGGGAAATGGCAGCAAGAGAGGGGAAGAAAACCAATGTGCACTCCGTGTGCACACCGGGGGGAGTCATTCCAGATGTGGAAAGGGTCCTTCCGGATGCCATGAAGGGTACAGGGTGCACCCAACTGCAGGTGGTCGCTCATGTCGGCACCAATGATGTGTGTCACTATGGATCGGAGGAAATCCTCTCTGGCTTCCGGCGGCTATCTGATTTGGTGAAGACTGCCAGTCTCGCTAGCGGGATGAAAGCAGAGTTCACCATCTGCAGCATCGTCGACAGGACTGACTGCAGACCTTTGGTACAGAGCCGAGTGGAGGGTCTGAATCAGAGGCTGAGGCGGTTCTGCGACCGTGTGGGCTGCAGATTCCTCGACTTGCGCCATAGGGTGGTGGGGTTTCGGGTTCCGCTGGATAGGTCAGGAGTCCACTACACGCAACAAGCGGCTACACGGGTAGCAGGGGTTGTGTGGCGTGGGCTGGGCGGTTTTTTAGGTTAGATGGCCTTGGGCAAGTACAGAAAGGGCAACAGCCTCAACGGGTGCGGGGCAAAGTCAGGACATGCGGGGACCAAGCAGCGATCGGTATTGTAATTGTCAACTGTCGAAGCTGCGTTGGTAAAGTACCAGAACTTCAAGCACTGATAGAAAGCACCGAAGCTGAAATCGTTATAGGTACAGAAAGCTGGCTTAAGCCAGAGATAAATTCTGCCGAAATTTTTACAAAGGTCCAGATGGTGTTTAGAAAGGATAGATTGCATGCAACCAGTGGTGGAGTGTTCGTCGCTGTTAGTAGTAGTTTATCCTGTAGTGAAGTAGAAGTGGATAGTTCCTGTGAATTATTATGGGTGGAGGTTACACTCAACAACCGAACTAGGTTAATAATTGGCTCCTTTTACCGACCTCCCGACTCAGCAGCATTGGTGGCAGAACAACTGAGAGAAAATTTGGAATACATTTCACATAATTTTTTTCACAGCATGTTATAGTCTTAGGTGGAGATTTCAATTTACCAGATATAGACTGGGACACTCAGATGTTTAGGACGGGTGGTAGGGACAGAGCATTGAGTGACATTATACTGAGTGCACTATCCGAAAATTACCTCGAGCAATTAAACAGAGAACCGACTCGTGGAGAGAACATCTTGGACCTACTGATAACAAACAGACCCGAACTTTTCGACTCTGTATGTACAGAACAGGGAATCAGTGATCATAAGGCCGTTGCAGCATCCCTGAATATGGAAGTTAATAGGAATATAAAAAAAGGGAGGAAGGTTTATCTGTTTAGCAAGAGTAATAGAAGGCAGATTTCAGACTACCTAACAGATCAAAACGAAAATTTCTGTTCTGACACTGACAATGTTGAGTGTTTATGGAAAAAGTTCAAGGCAATCGTAAAATGCGTTTTAGACAGGTATGTGCCGAGTAAAACTGTGAGGGACGGGAAAAACCCACCGTGGTACAACAACAAAGTTAGGAAACTACTGCGAAAGCAAAGAGAGCTCCACTCCAAGTTTAAACACAGCCAAAACCTCTCCGACAAACAGAAGTTAAACGATGTCAAAGTTAGCGTAAGGAGGGCTATGCGTGAAGCGTTCAGTGAATTCGAAAGTAAAATTCTATGTACCGACTTGACAGAAAATCCTAGGAAGTTCTGGTCTTACGTTAAATCAGTAAGTGGCTCGAAACAGCATATCCAGACACTACGGGATGATGATGGCATTGAAACAGAGGATGACACGCGTAAAGCTGAAATACTAAACACCTTTTTCCAAAGCTGTTTCGCAGAGGAAGACCGCACTGCAGTTCCTTCTCTAAATCCTCGCACAAACGAAAAAATGGCTGACATCGAAATAAGTGTCCAAGGAATAGAAAAGCAACTGGAATCACTCAATAGAGGAAAGTCCACTGGACCTGACGGGATACCAATTCGATTCTACACAGAGTACGCGAAAGAACTTGCCCCCCTTCTAACAGCCGTGTACCGCAAGTCTCTAGAGGAACGGAGGGTTCCAAATGATTGGAAAAGAGCACAGATAGTCCCATTCTTCAAGAAGGGTCGTCGAGCAGATGCGAAAAACTATAGACCTATATCTCTGACGTCGATCTGTTGTAGAATTTTAGAACACGTTTTTTGCTCGAGTATCATGTCGTTTTTGGAAACCCAGAATCTACTATGTAGGAATCAACAGGATTCCGGAAACAGCGATCGTGTGAGACCCAACTCGCTTTATTTGTTCATGAGACCCAGAAAATATTAGATACAGGCTCCCAGGTAGATGCTATTTTTCTTGACTTCTGGAAGGCGTTCGATACAGTTCCGCACTGTCGCCTGATAAACAAAGTAAGAGCCTACGGAATATCAGACCAGCTGTGTGGCTGGATTGAAGAGTTTTTAGCAAACAGAACACAGCATGTTGTTATCAATGGAGAGACGTCTACAGACGTTAAAGTAACCTCTGGCGTGCCACAGGGGTGTGTTATGGGACCATTGCTTTTCACAATATATATAAATGACCTAGTAGATAGTGTCAGAAGTTCCATGCGGCTTCTCGCGGATGATGCTGTAGTATACAGAGAAGTTGCAGCATTAGAAAATTGTAGCGAAATGCAGGAAGATCTGCAGCGGATAGGCACTTGGTGCAGGGAGTGGCAACTGACCCTTAACATAGACAAATGTAATGTATTGCGAATACATAGAAAGAAGGATCCTTTATTGTATGATTATATGATAGCGGAACAAACACTGGTAGCAGTTACTTCTGTAAAATATCTGGGAGTATGCGTGCGGAACGATTTGAAGTGGAATGATCATATAAAATTAATTGTTGGTAAGGCGGGTACCAGGTTGAGATTCATTGGGAGAGTGCTTAGAAAATGTAGTCCATCAACAAAGGAGGTGGCTTACAAAACACTTGTTCGACCTATACTTGAGTATTGCTCATCAGTGTGGGATCCGTACCAGATCGGTCTGACGGAGGAGATAGAGAAGATCCAAAGAAGAGCGGCGCGCTTCGTCACAGGGTTATTTGGTAACCGTGATAGCGTTACGGAGATGTTTAATAAACTCAAGTGGCAGACTCTGCAAGAGAGGCGCTCTGCATCTCGGTGTAGCTTGCTCGCCAGGTTTCGAGAGGGTGCGTTTCTGGATGAGGTATCGAATATATTGCTTCCCCCTACTTATACCTCCCGAGGAGATCACGAATGTAAAATTAGAGAGATTAGAGCGCGCACGGAGGCTTTCAGACAGTCGTTCTTCCCGCGAACCATACGCGACTGGAACAGGAAAGGGATGTAATGACAGTGGCACGTAAAGTGCCCTCCGCCACACACCGTTGGGTGGCTTGCGGAGTATAAATGTAGATGTAGATGTACAGTCCCAACTGGCCCCCTCCAATTTTCATCTGTTTCCAAGACACCTTCGAAGACTTCACTTTGATAATAATGAAGCAATGAAAGCAGAGATGAGTCTGTGGCTCTGTCAACAAAGTCAAATTTCTACAGTGACGGTGTGAACAAATAGGCCACTTGTTGAGAGAAATGTGTTGTTGTGATTGCTTCTCAGTTTTGTTTATTGATAACTTGATACCAGTGTCTGACAACTTGATACCAGTGTCTGAGTTTAACTTGTACACCACAGCTTCCAGCATTGAAGATGATCACTATGTAATCGAAAATCGATTCTGCTATCAATAAAACATCAATATTACGGCCAACGCTGACCTTCCTTTTAAGAAATACGTTCGTCACCTGGGTGACTATGATGAGAAATAAATAGGTAGACATGAAGAATAAAGATGCAGAATGTTAAGGAAGTTCGTTTTATTTAAAGAGATTTAAGAATCATCACATAAAAATTCGGAGGCCTTCCTTTATGGTCAACACATACATTTGCAATAATTACATGAGTACAGAAACATATTACTTACAAATGGAAAAAAGTTTAATCACATAAGCAAAACAGTTTTTTAATAGATGAGTTCAAAGAATTCTTTGTTAGAGTAAATTCTCTTGCAACAGGACCATATTTCTAGCATTCTCTTATGATTTTTTTAATGACAGTGAACAAATGGAGTGGCAATGCGTTGAAAAATTATTTTTATAGATAGTTTCACTAACATTATTATCGGTCAGGGAGAGTCTCGACAAAGATTAATCCACACACCTGCTGTTTCTAGTACTGTGTGCATGCACATTAAATCTTGTATGAAATTTCTACTTATTTTCTCTTGCATACATTAAACAATTATACTTGCAAGCTAGTTTAGTTAATTAGCTACTTAGTTTCATATTCTACACTACTGGCCATTAAAATTCCTTCACCAAGAAGAAATGCAGATGATAAACAAGTGTTCACTGGACAAATATATTATACTAGATCTGACATGTGATTACATTTTCAGGCAATTTGGGTGCAGAGATCCCGAGAAATCAGTACCCAGAACAACCACCTCTGGCCGCAATAACGGCTTCAATACGCCTGGGCATTGAGTCAAACAGAGCTTGGATGGCGTGTACAGGTATAGCTGCCCATGCAGCTTCAACACAATACCACAGTTCATCAAGAATAGTGAATGGCATATTGTGACGAGCCAGTTGCTCGGCCACCACTGACCAGAGGTTTTCAGTTGGTGAGAGATCTGGAGAATGTGCTGGCCAGGGTAGCAGTCGAACATTTTCTATATCCAGAAAGGCCCATACAGGATCTGCAACATGCGGTCGTGCATTATCCTGCTGAAATGTAGGGTTTCCCAGGGATCAAATGAAGGGTAGAGCCACAGGTCGTAACACATCTGAAATGTAACGCCCACGGTTCAAAGTGCCGTCAATGCGAACAAGAGGTGAAAAAGACGTGTACCCAATGGCCCCCCATACCATCACACCAGGTGATACGCCAGTATGGCGATGACGAATACACGCTTCCAATGTGTGTTCACTGCGATGTCGCCAAACACGGATGCGACCATCATGATGCTGTAAATAGAACCTGGATTCATCCGAAAAAATGACATTTTGCCACTCGTGCACCCAGGTTCGTCGTTGAGTACACCATCGCAGGCGCTCCTGTCTGTGATGCAGCGTCAAGGGTAACCGCAGCCATGGTCTCCATGCTGATTGTCCATGCTGCTGCGAACGTCGTCGAACTGTTCATGCAGATGGTTGTTGTCTTGCAAACATCCCATCTGTTGACTCAGGGATAGAGACGTGGCTGCACGATCCGTTACAGCCATGCGGATAAGATGCCTCTCATATCGACTGCTAATTATACGAGGCCGTTGGGATCTAGCACGGCATTCCGTATTACCCTCCTGAACCCACTGATTCCATTCTGCTTACAGTCATTGGATCTCGACCAACACTAGCAGCAGTGTTGCGATACGATAAACCGCAATCACAATAGGCTACAATTCGACCTTTATCAAAGTCGGAAACGTAATGGTACGCATTTCTCCACCTTACACAAATGGCATCACAACAACGTTTCACTAGGCAACGCCGGTCAACTACTGTTTGTGTATGAGAAATCGGTTGGAAACTATCCTCATGTCAGCACGTTCTAGGTGTTGCCACTGGCGCCAACGTTGTGTGAATGCTCTGAAAAGCTAATTATTTGTATATCACAGCATCTTCTTTCTGTCTGTTAAATTTCGCATCTGTAGCACATCATCTTCGTGGTGTAGCAATTTTAATGGCCAGTAGTGTATGATAAGTCATAAAAATGTGGAATGAGTCATTTTACATTCACATAACAAATTAATTTGAAAATATAACTAGATGTTGAAAAATTGAAAAAAATTGTACAGATGTGAGTTAGTAATTCCTACCCGCTATCTTTTATACATTACAATAATAGAAATTCGTATATGGAACAGAAGTTGTCAAGAAGAAACTTTTTCTATTTATTGTCATTGGGTAAGAGATCAAACATTCTTCTTGTAGTGATACCTTGTAGTATCACGTTGAGAGAATTTGATATTTCATTGTATTCTCTGTCTTATGGCGCATGTAGGAGTAGGTTTAATAATGAATAAAAACATAAGAGTGCGGGTAACTTACTACAAACAGCATAGTGAACACATTATTGTGGCCAAGATAGACACGAAGCACATGCCTACTACAGTAGTACAAGTTTACATGCCAACTAGCTCTGCAGATGACGAAGAAATTGGAGAAATGTATGATGAAATAAAAGAAATTATTCAGATAGTGAAGGGAGACGAAAATTTAATAGTCATGGGTGACTGGAATTCGGTAGTATGAAAAGGGAGAGAAGGAAACGTAGTAGGTGAATATGGATTTGGGGTAAGAAATGAAAGAGGAAGCCGCCTGTTGGATCTTGCACAGAGCATAACTTAATCATAGCTAACACTTGGTTCAAGAATCATAAAAGGAATTTGTATGCATGGAAGACGCCTGGAGATACTGTCTGGTTTCAGGTAGATTATATAATGGTAAGACAGAGATTTAGGAACCAGGTTTTAAATTGTAAGACATTTCCAGGGGCAGATGTGGACTCTGACCACAATCTATTGGTTATGAACTGAAGAAACTCCAAATAGGTAGGAATTGACCTGGATAAAGTGAAAGAACCAGAGGTTGTACAGAGTTTCAGGGAGAGCATAAGGGAACAGTTGACAAGAATGGGGGAAAGAAATACAGTAGAAGAACAATGGGTTGCTTTGAGGGATGAAGTAGTGAAGGCAGCAGAGGATCAAGTAGATGAAAAGACGAGGGCTACTAGAAATCCTTGGGTGAAAGAAGAAATATTGAATTGAATTGATGAAAGAAGAAAATATAAAAATACAGTAAATGAAGTAGGCAAAAAGGAATACAAACGTAACAAAAATGAGATTGACAGGAAGTGCAAAATGGCCAAGCAGGCATGGCTAGACAACAAATGTAAGGATGTAGAGGCTTATCTCATGAGGGGTAAGAGAGATACTGCCTACAGGAAAATTAAAGAAACCTTTGGAGAAAAGAGAACCACTTGTATGAATATCAAGAGCTCAGATGGAAACCCAGTTCTAAGCAACGAAGGGAAAGCAGAAAGGTGGAAGGAGTACATAGAGGGTTTATACAAGGGCATGGTACTTGAGGGCAATATAATGGAAATGGAAGAGGATGTAGATGAAGATGAAATGAGTGATATGGTACTGCGTGAAGAGTTTGACAGAGCACTGAAAGACCTAAGTCGGAACAAGGGCCCGGGAGTAGAACACATTCCATTAGAAGTACTGACAGCCTTGGGAGAGTCAGTCCTGACAAAACTCTACCATCTGGTGAGCAAAATGTATGAGACAGGCGAAATACCCTCAGACTTCAACAAGAATATAATAATTCCAATCCCAAAGATGGCTGATGGCTGTTGACAGATGTGAAAATTACCAAATTATCAGTTTAATAAGTCACGCCTGCCAAATACTAACACGGATTCAATACAGACGAATAGAAAAACTGGTAGAAGCTGACTGCATGTAAGATCAGTTTGGATTCCGTGGAAATATTGGAACATGTGAGGCAATACTGACCCTACAACTTTTCTTAGAAGCTAGATTCAGGAAAAGCAAATCTACGTTTCTAGCATTTGTAGACTTAGAGAAAGCTTTTGACAATGTTGACTGGAATACTCTCTTTCAAATTCTGAAGGTGGCAGGGGTAAAATACAGGAAGTGGAAGGCTATTTACAATTTGTACAAAAACCAGATGGCAGTTATAAGAGTTGAGGGACATGAAAGGGAAGCAGTGGTTGGGAAGAGAGTGAGACAAGATTGTAGCCTCTCCCCAATGTTATTCAATCTCTATATTGAGCAAGCAGTGAAGGAAACAAAAGAAAAATTCGTAGTAGGTATTGAAATCCATGGAGAAGAAATAAAAACTTTGAGGTTCGCCGATGACATTGTATTTCTGTAAGAGACAGCAAAGGACTTGGAAGAGGATTTGAAGGGAATGGACAGTGTCTTGAAAGGAGGATATAAGATGAACATCAACAAAAGCAAAACAAGGATAATAGAATGTAGTCGAATTAAGTTGGGTGATGCTGAAGGAATTAGATCAGGAAATGAGACACTTAAATTAGTAAAGGAGTTTTGCTATTTGGGGAGCAAAATAACTGATGATGGTCGAAGTAGAGAGGATATAAAATGTAAACTGGCAATGGCAAGGAAAGCGTTTCTGAAGAAGAGAAATTTGTTAACATCGAGTATAGATTGAAGTGTCAGGAAGTCGTTTCTGAAAGTATTTGTATGGAGTGTAGCCATGTATGGAAGTGAAACATGGACGATAAATAGTACGGACAAAAAGAGAATAGAAGTTTTTGAAATGTGGTGCTACAGAAGAGTGCTGAAGATTAGATGGGTAGATCACATAACTAATGAGGAGGTATTGAATAGAATTGGGGAGAAGAGGAGTTTGTGGCACTACTTGACTAGAAGAAGGGATCAGTTGGTGGGACATGTTCTGAGGCATCAAGGAATCACCAATTTAGTATTGGAGGGCAGCGTGGAGGGTAAAAATCGTAGAGGGAGACCAAGAGATAAATACACTAAGCAGATTCAGAAGGATGTAGGCTGCAGTATGTACTGGGAGATGAAGCAGCTTGCACAGGATACAGTAGCATGGAGAGCTGCATCAAGTCAGTCTCAAGACTAAAGACCACAGCCGGCTGGCGTGGCCGAGCGGTTCTAGGCGCTACAATCTGGAACCGCGTGACTGCTACAGTCGCAGATTCGAATCCTGCCTCGGGCATGGATGCGTGTGATGTCCTTAGGTTAGTTAGATTTAAGTAGTTCTAACGTGTAGGGGACTGATGACCTCAGAAGTTAAGTGCTCAGAGCCATTTGAACCGTTTTTTGAAGACCACAAGAACAACAACAACAACATGACGCAAGTGCGAAAGTGATGAAAGTGTCAGCGTAGTGGAAATGTTCATTATATTTGTTAAAAGCTGGTAGTGGCCAAATGTTTACTTCGCGTATTTTTTGAAATGTAATGCATAATTGTCTTTTTTACATCCAATCTAGACAGCTATACATTGTTTTATATGTTAAAAACTACGACGGTAGTATTGACACTCAAAGACATAATGGCTGCGAGTGGCAGCAGTGATGCTAGAAGGAGACTGTTATACATTATATCTCTAGCTTTCTTAGCTGACTTGGAGGTAATATGATGTGCTCTTACAAAAATTGCGAAGAGTGGTGTCATTGGAAAACTCATGCAATTGCTAGAAATATATTTAAAGAGTAAAAAACAGTGAACAGAGATTATGTACTCTAATGGAGAAATACTGGAGAGCAGAAGGTGAAGTATAAGAAATTTACATTTTGGTGTTCCTCAGGGCTCTATTTTAGGTCCAGTCCTATTCATATGTTATGTAAATGATTTCCCAAGTTCTCTTGACAGTAATCAATTGATCACTAGTTATGTAGATGATACATCTGGTGTCTGCTATCCACACAATGAGCCCAGCCTAGTTGAAGAGCTACATAACTTTATTGAAAAGACATGAGCTTACTTTGGAAGAGAGAACCTAAAAGTAAGTACAGAAAAACTAATATTATTCATTTTAAACAAAGTGGTCCAAACAGACAAAATACTGTGATTGATGAAATTCTACCAAAAACCTGTACAGATTGCAAATTCTTTGGTTTATGCATAGATGATCAACTTATTTGGAAGCAGCTAGCTGATTACGTCTGTATTTAAAAAAATACCCAGTTTATATGTATCAGAAGATTATCACTATATCTTAATTCTGAAATCCTAAGGACTGTATATTATGGATTAGTATATCCTTTCTTGTCTTTTGAAATACTACTGTGGGGTGGGACATGCTAAACTAATATGAAAGAGTTTTCATATGGCAGAAGCGAGTCTTGAGGATCATAGCAAAAGTAAAACCAGGAGCTTCTTTTAAACTCCTATTCATTAGACACAATATTCTCACAGTTTATGCCCTGTATATACTAGAAACTATAATACTAGTAAAAGAAGACATTAAGATCACAAAAAGAAACATGGATATTCACAACTATGAAATAAGGCATAGAGAAGATTTTCACGTGTTTAACAGAAGATTAACTTTAACAGCGGAAAGCCCCTATGTCAAAGAAGCTATTTTTAATAATATGTTAACAAGTGAGGTTAAGATATTGACGGGGGATACTTTTAAAAAGCGAGTCAAGCAGAGCCTTATTTAAAAATGCCCTTATAACTTGAATTTATCATGAATTAAAATGTAATAAGAAATAATGTAAACTAAAAAATTGTAATTGTAAAAAGTTTATACTTAATTGAAAATAAACATGCACATAAAATTACGTGTGCCGAGCAATAAATTGAATTGAATATATGCCATTTAAAGAGATGATAACCATTCGCTTTCACTTTGATAAGTAGGATTTAAGCCAAAATGGGACTGCTGCTAATGCCATACTTTTCAAGTTTGTAAATACGCAATGCATGGTGTACAGAATCAAACACCTTTGTGGGGCCACAGAAAATTCCTGCCACCTTTTTTTTTCTTTTCTAATGATGTACTTATGTTCTCAATGAAACTGTTCACTGCATCCATGGTATTTTTCTCCTGCTGGAAACCAAATTGATTGTTAGAATATCAGAATATTTTGCAATGAAGGTTTGGATTTGGGCAACAGCAAGTTTTCCAAATATTTTAGCTATGACTGGAAGAATTGAGATAGGATGATAATTTCCCATGATCTCTGTTGATCCCTTCTTGAAGAGTGGTTTGACTTCATCATATTTCAGTACCTTCAGGAAACAGCCCTCTTCAAAGCATTCATTTATTGTTTGAACTTGTGGGTTTGAAATTACATTTTGTACCACTTTAATAACTTTGGTGGATATTCCATCCCAACCTGCAGATTTTTTGTTTCTTAATGTTAGAATAACAATTTCTACATCCTCAACAGAGACTTTTAAAATTTTTGTAAAGCTTTCAGAATTTTAGGCCAAAGGGATGTACTTTGTTGTGATAATTTTTGTAAAGCTTTCAGAATTTTAGGCCAAAGGGATGTACTTTGTTGTGATAATCGGTTACATCTACATCAGACGTTGCTACATTTATAAAGAATTCGTTAAAGTACCCTGGTATTTGAGGTGGACTCACAATAGTATTTCCTTCATTGTCAATGTCTGAAATATCTTGGTTACATGCTGTAACACCTAACTCAGATTTAATGGCTAACCACACTCCCTTTGTCTTATTTTTATGATTTGAAATTAGCCTGATATTTGCCAGTTGTTTTGCTGCCTTGACAACTCTTTTAAGAATGGTTTTATAGTCTGACATATTCAATGAATTCAATATCTTTATTATATTTTACTTCTCTGTGCAGTTGCCTTTTCCATACACTGGAAATTTTTATGCCCAGAGTAATCCACATTAATTTATTTGTCATTTTATTGCTCCACAGTCTAGATGGAAATATTTCATTGAAGACACCAAGAAAACTGTTTAGGAATTCCTCAAAATTTTCATCAGTTGAATTACAATGATCAAAAGGCCATGTTCTCTCTTTTAGCTTCTTACTACGTATTAACAAATTTTCTTTGCTAAAGTTCCTGCTCATATGGGTTCTCACCACTACGTGAAATGTTCCTATCTATCTGTGGCAGCTCAGTGAACAATGCACATTGATCTGAATAAATTTATGCACATCTTCTTATACATAATTAGTTAGAATATTGTCAATACTGGTTGCTGATTGGCCATTGTCTCTGGTAGATTCAAAGAAATTCAATTTGAAACCATGTTTCTTTACTAAGTCGGTGAATATTGAAGCATAGCTACTACCACAAGTGATATCAATGTTAAAATCAGCAGCTATTACAATTTTTTTCTTTTTTTCTCTACAAAGGTCTGCTTGCATAATTTGAAGCTATGGTAAGAATAGTTCTCTTGTTGATGTCCCTAGAATTCTGTATATTGAGATTATTATAACATTTGCTAGTGATTCCATTATTCTTGCACAACAGCTCTCAAATACACATTCTTAATTTAAATAATTAAAACAATTTCTGGTCTCATAATTTATATTACTATGTAGAAATATACACTCCTGGAAATTGAAATAAGAACACCGTGAATTCATTGTCCCAGGAAGGGGAAACTTTATTGACACATTCCTGGGGTCAGATACATCACATGATTACACTGACAGAACCACAGGCACATAGACACAGGTAACAGAGCATGCACAATGTCGGCACTAGTACAGTGTATATCCACCTTTCGCAGCAATGCAGGCTGCTATTCTCCCATGGAGACGATCGTAGAGATGCTGGATGTAGTCCTGTGGAACGGCTTGCCATGCCATTTCCACCTGGCGCCTCAGTTGGACCAGCGTTCGTGCTGGACGTGCAGATCGCGTGAGACGACGCTTCATCCAGTCCCAAACATGCTCAATGGGGGACAGATCCGGAGATCTTGCTGGCCAGGGTACTTGACGTACACCTTCTAGAGCACGTTGGGTGGCACGGGATACATGCGGACGTGCATTGTCCTGTTGGAACAGCAAGTTCCCTTGCCGGTCTAGGAATGGTAGAACGATGGGTTCGATGACGGTTTGGATGTACCGTGCACTATTCAGTGTCCCCTCGACGATCACCAGTGGTGTACGGCCAGTGTAGGAGATCGCTCCCCACACCATGATGCCGGGTGTTGGCCCTGTGTGCCTCGGTCGTATGCAGTCCTGATTGTGGCGCTCACCTGCACGGCGCCAAACACGCATACGACCATCATTGGCACCAAGGCAGAAGCGACTCTCATCGCTGAAGACGACACGTCTCCATTCGTCCCTCCATTCACGCCTGTCGCGACACCACTGGAGGCGGGCTGCACGATGTTGGGGCGTGAGCGGAAGACGGCCTAACGGTGTGCGGGACCGTAGCCCAGCTTCATGGAGACGGTTGCGAATGGTCCTCGCCGATACCCCAGGAGCAACAGTGTCCCTAATTTGCTGGGAAGTGGCGGTGCGGTCCCCTACGGCACTGCGTAGGATCCTACGGTCTTGGCGTGCATCCGTGCGTCGCTGCGGTCCGGTCCCAGGTCGACGGGCACGTGCACCTTCCGCCGACCACTGGCGACAACATCGATGTGCTGTGGAGACCTCACGCCCCACGTGTTGAGCAATTCGGCGGTACGTCCACCCAGCCTCCCGCATGCCCACTATACGCCCTCGCTCAAAGTCCGTCAACTGCACATACGGTTCACGTCCACGCTGTCGCGGCATGCTACCAGTGTTAAAGACTGCGATGGAGCTCCGTATGCCACGGCAAACTGACTGACACTGACGGCGGCGGTGCACAAATGCTGCGCAGCTAGCGCCATTCGACGGCCAACACCGCGGTTCCTGGTGTGTCCGCTGTGCCGTGCGTGTGATCATTGCTTGTACAGCCCTCTCGCAGTGTCCGGAGCAAGTATGGTGGGTCTGACACACCGGTGTCAATGTGTTCTTTTTTCCATTTCCAGGAGTGTACATGAGCCGCCACGTGACATGGTTCTCCCACAAAAGCTGCTTGCTAATCTGAAGTTGTATATTTTGTTTAAAATTTGAATTGTGTTCTCAGTAAGCCAGTGGGGTCAATGGAGGCATCCGATCCCTCTGTGCATTTTTTGGTCGTGACTGATATACAAGAATGGAAATTAGTGTCAGTGAGTTATGAATTCAGTTTCCGTTGCGTTTATGTTAATGCTGTGTTGTTTATGTTATTGGTTTGCTGTTTGTCGCGTGGTAAGTCGTTTAATTCAATTTGTGGTTTCTTTTGTTAGGTATGGCTGTGACTTCTAAGTATAGTGCGAATCTGGGGGCTGAAATGGGGGACAACATGTCATTAAGTTTTTGCAACTTTTTGGGTTTCTGACGGAGATAGTGAAATGCAGAGTACACAAGCAGAATATACGAATCGGGGTTAGTGTGTAGCGCCGGAACATTTTTATGTTAAGTCGTCTTTTTTTGGGTCTATTGTTCGTGTGTTATGGTGTTCAGTGCCGTTTTTGTGTGTTGTTGGGTTACTGCATGTGTTGGTGGTTGATGTTTTGGTATTGGCACTTGGGATTGATTTGTGTATCTTAGGGGAAGTACTCGATTTCAGTTGTTTTGGTATCGTTTGTTGTATTTGAGCTGTATAGATCGTGGGAAGTGACTGATTCCAATTTGTCGTCGTAGCTATGTGTGTTTTGGCATTGTGAGCTGCTGTTGACCTATATAGGTCAATGCGAATGCCCGATTCCTATTTTTGTTGGCTTAGGTGTCGGATTTGTGGTATCGATAGTTATAGTGTGATTATAATTTTTGGAGTAGTTGGTTTTTTAATTTGCGGTATCGACAATGGCGGTTGAGCTATGTAGATGAAGGGAAGCGACCGTTTCCTGTCTATATTGTAAGTGTCGTCGTTTCGCTTGGTTTGGGATCGTGGTGTGTGTATGTCTGTGTTCATATTTAGTTTGTCCTCACCCAAAAACCCCCAATTTCTTGCGCTGGTCCCATTAGTTAGATTATATTTTCGGAGAGAGATGTTTTTGTTGATTTTGTATGTATTTTCATGTTTGGTGTCGTTTATGTAATGACGTCATAGGCGTCATGTTGGAGATATTGAGAATAGTCGTTTCCGCCATATTGGTGACGTCAAGGGTCAAAGCAGACGGGTGGACTCGGACGCTTCCGTAATCCGAACCACTGGTCATTTAAACAAACATCTCTAGTATTTGCACATTCTGCCAGAATGATTTCCACTGCATCTATTTTAGAGCTTTTATTGTTTGAAGAATCAGTGTTTAAACCATTTACATTCCAGTGGATAACATATCTACTTTGACTATTACTTATATGCTTTGGTTTTTTCTTTCTTAATGTTAAACAGTTTTTTTCACCCATCACAACTTATCAGTTTCCCTTATTTTTTATGAACTGGTAAGTATCTATGAACATCTTACTGAATATTTTTGAGCCCAATCTGTTCAGATGTAGACCATCTTTGGCAAGACACTTTGCACTTAGAGATTTGTTGGGATCAGTGAAAAAGACTCCTAGTTTAATGCACTGTTATTTAATATTGCTGTTTATTCTCTACACATAGCTGTCACTCACCGATCTTCTGTACACAATTCCACTTATTATTATTCTGGAATTCGTGTAGAGTCTTCTGGCCGTTCGGATAAGGTTTCTTGTGTGGTTTACAATTTCTTCTTCGCTGTTGTTTCGATGCGACTATCTGCCCACATGGATAAAAACGCCTTTTGGATTTCTGTTACGCTTATCTGTGGCGTTCTCTTTTGAGTTTAAAGCCTCTTTTACACGAACGACTTTTTGCGCCGCTCGTCTACTCGTGGTGTGCAGGACTACTGCAGCGCTCATGGCGGTAATCCAGTGATCTCCATACTATAGAGATCACTGCGGTACTGGGATATACTGATTTCGAGTGGTATTACACTATCAAATTTCTTTGTCAAAGATTTGATCAAAGATGTGATCAAATATTCCGTCAAATATATTTGACAAAGATCTTTGATGTAGTGCTACAAGGGGTATTACACTGTCATCAAATTTTTCGTCAAAGTTCAAGATGGCGGACAACAACGTGTTATTAACCACAGCAGTTGTACGTACCCCAATTGCATTGTGTACACATGCGAAAAAGAAGTGGGGGGAAAAAATGGAACCATACATACGAGGTTGACAGTCTTAAAAGTCCTCGGATTACAACTAGATAATAAATTCGGTTGGGAGGAGCACATCCCAGAACTGCAGAAACACCTTAACAAATCTGTTTGCAATTCGAGTGTTAGCAGACATAGGCAACATAAAAATGAAAAAGCTTGCATACTTTCATTCCATAATGTCATATGGTATAATATTTTGGGGTAAATCTTCAAGTCAAACAAAAGTTTTCAGAGTCCAAAAACGTGTAATATGTATTATTTATGGAGTAAATTCACGGACGTCCTGTAGAAACCTCTTCAAAGAACTGGGTATACTAACTACTGCCTCTCAGTATATTTACTCCTTAATGAAATTTGTCATGAATAATATATCTCTTTTTCCAACAAACAACTCAGTTCATACATACAATACCAGGAACAAAAATGATCTGCACAAGGACTTAAAAGCACTTACTTTAGTTCAAAAAGAGGTCCACTACTCAGGGACACTCATCTTCAATAATTTGCCAGGAAACATAAAAAATTTAGTTAGAAATAAAGATCAGTTTAAAAGGAGCGTGAAAGACTTACTAGGGGTCAACTCCTACTCCACTGACGAACTTTTTAATAAAAACAAATGATGTATTCTATTTATTCATACTATTAGTGTTGTTATTTCAGCTTAAAAAAATTGACATGTTCCACATCCACGAGGATCTCCTCAGCACGGATCTATGGAACGAAAAACTAATCTAATCTGGGTGAAGCCGTGGGTTTTACGACGACACGATAAAAGCATTCAACAAAACTTCTTACGTGAGCTTACAGTGGAAGACGTCAAGTGGTACATCAATTACTTAAGAATGGATGAGCATACATTTCTGTATGTGCTCAGTGAACTGTATCCTCATATCACAAAGCACAATATTCACTTAAGAACTGCTATATCTTCAGAAGACAGGCTCACTGTAACACTCCGATTCCTTACTACAGGAGACAGTTATGTTAGGTTAGGTCAGATCAGGTCTTGTCTCCAATCTTCTTATTTTATTTTTGTATTCAGTGTGCCTCACGTTGTAAAGCGCCTCATCAGCATCATACATCTCTATTAATTTTGTAGTTGTCGGCACACACCAATTGTATTTACCGGCAATGGTTATAAAAACACTACAGACGACAGAACGCTGCAGCGATGCTAGCGCTCCATGTGGTAACATGTCACATTGCAGTGAGCAGAAGACAAGCGATTTCTTTGATCAAATCTACAGCGAGGCCCTAAGGCCCGTATTACACTATCAAATTTCTTTGTCCAAAATATTTGTCAAAGATATTTGATAGTGTAATAGGGACTTTGTCAAATATCGTCCAATATTTCATCTAATCTAGGGCCTCGCTGTATATTTGATCAAAGAAACCGCTTGTCTTCTGTTCACGGCAATGTGACATGTTACCACATGGAGCGCTAGCATCGCTGCAGCGTTCTGTCGTCTGTAGTATTTTTATAACCATTGCCGGTAAATACCATTGGTGTGTGCCGACAACTACAAAATTAATAGAGATGTCTGAAGCTGATGAGGCGCTTTACAATGTGAGGCACTCTGAATACAAAAATAGATTAAGAAGATTAGAGACGTAAGCTGACCTGACCTGACCTAACCTAACATAACCCTCTCCTGTAGTAAGGAATCGGAGTGTTATAGTGAGCCTGTCTTCTGAAGATGTAGCAGTTCTTAAGTGAATATTGTGCTTTGTGATATGAGGATACACTTCCTTGAGCACATACAGAAATGTATGCTCATCCATTCTTAAGTAATTGATGTACGACTTGACGTCTTCCACTGCAAGCTCACGTAAGAAGTTTTGTTGAATGCTTTTATCATGTCATCGTAAAACCCATGGCTTCACCCAGATTAGATTAATTTTTCGTTCCATAGATCCGTGCTGAGGAGATCCTCGTGGATGTGGAACATGTCGATTTTTTTAAAGCTGAAATAACAATACTAATAGTATGAATAAATACATCATTTGTTTCTATTAAAAATTTCGACAATGGAGTAGAAGGAGTTGGCCAGTAGTAAGTCTTTCAGGCTCCTTTTAAACTGATCTTTATTTCTAACTAAATTTTTTATGTTTCCTGGCAAATTATTGAAGATGAGTGTTCCTGACTAGTGTGCCCGTTTTTGAACTAAAGTAAGTGTTTTTCAGTCCTTGTGCAGATCATTTTTGTTCCTGGTATTGTATGTATGAACTGAGTTGTTTGTTGGAAAAGAGATATATTATTTACCACAAATTTCATTAAGAAGTAAATATACTGAGTGGCAGTAGTTAGTATACCCAGTTCTTTGAAGAGGTTTCTGCAGGAGGTCCGTGAATTCACTCCACAAATAATACGTATTACACACTTTTGGACCTTGAAAACTTTTGTTTGCCTTCAAGATTTACCCCAAAATATTATCCCATATGACATTATGGAATGAAAGAATGCAAGCTTTTTCATTTTTATGTTGCCTATGTCTGCTAACACTCGAATTGCAAATACAGATTTGTTAAGGCCTTTCTGCAGTTCTGTGGTGTGCTCCTCCCAACTGAATTTATTATCAAGTTGTAATCCCAGGATCTTTAAGACTGTCAACCTCGTATGTATGGTTCCATTTTTTCCCCCCACTTCTTTTTCGCATGTGCGCACAATGCAATTGGAGAACGTAGAACTGCTGCGGTTAATAACAAGTTGTTGTCAGCCATCTTGAACTTTGACGAAAAATTTGATGACAGTGTAATACCCCTTGTAACGCTACGTCAAAGATCTTTGTCAAATATATTGGACGGAATATTGGATCACATCTTTGATCAAATCTTTGACAAAGAAATTTGATAGTGTAATACCGGCCTAAATTTGATCAAATATTGGACGACATTTGACAAAGTTCCTATTACACCATCAAATATCTTTGACAAAGATTTTGGACAAAGATATGTGACAAAGAAATTTGATAGTGTAATACCCATGAAGGTAAGAATACCTCCATGGTAATACTGGCCTTGCCGTAGATTTGATCAAAGAAGTCGCTTGTCTTCTGTTCTCTGCAATGTGACATGTTACCACAATAGTCAATACACTTGCGTCTAGGGGACGTCAGGGAATTGGGCCTGCTGATTGGTTGAGGTTCATGACGTCATCAGGGAGATAGAACTTATTGCGCAGTGCGCCTGGTGACAAGAAGTGTAATGAGCTCTATTGACACTAGCGATGTCGCTCACCTGTTGTTTAAAAATTACATGTAGATTGCCCACAGCTGTAATTTTGGAACGTCAAAGAAGTCCAGATTATTCGATTGAGCTTAACTTATGGGAATTAAATGTAAAAACCTGGTTCGAATGCGAATAATCGATAATGCGGTGACAGACTAACCCGATAGCAGCTGTGGCAAATGCGGAAAAGCGGACCAAATATATGTAAAAGTTACATACATATTCCTTGCATTTTCTGCAGTTTATGTATGATATTGTTCATGATATGTATCAAAATATTCTTTGAATGGTTAGTCATTAACTATATTTTCCGATTTTACCTTGTTCTTTTAGGTTTTATTGCGAGAAGTGCTATAAATATGGTACCTTCAAGTATACCGCAAACGTAAATATTAGGCAATGCCATATGTCCGTTTGTCACCATAACAATTATCACGCATCCAATCTTTACGAGTTCCACAACTAACGAAATTATCACCCTTCAACTAACCTAGGCCTCGGACAACATTAGAGAGAAGTCCATAGAATAGATTTCCAGGGGGGTGTCCTAATATTGTGCTCCTGGCAAAGTATGTGTTATGCTTCAATTTTGGTCGTTGTTATGTAAACAAGGAACTATATGTCATTGTTATGCTCGAACTGCGTCTTCCTACACCGTGTCTAGTTTTTCCGGGTTATGTTCATATGGCATTGTGATAAACAATGCTGAATGAGGAATTAGATTAATTTTCTTTCTGACGTGCATGCTTCAATGCATTGCTTAATTATACTAATTAATTTGAAATTGTGTGAAAATATTGTGTTATATTCATATAGGCCGCCTCATGTGCAACATGTGGTCTGTTCTTGTATTAAAAAATAGCAAATAAATAAACTAACAATTACATAGCCAGTGTGTATATTGTTGTGATCATACAGTCTAATTTCAGCTGCTTCCGTAATTACATAGACCCAACAGCTAGAAATGTGGGCCAGATCCTCATCTGCTTAAAGGTTTTCTTGCATTTACTCACTAAACAGTTCTCGGAAACTGCTGATTTTCATTTTTTCATGCTTGAGATGATGATCAACACAGCAATTAGCAGTAGTTTGTATAGTTAATAGAGTAATAGGTCTAGACAATACTCACATCTCCAAATCGCGAGACTGTTATAGATGTAGGTCACTGGTAATCACAGTTTATCATTTACAGTGAAATGTATAACAAAACATTTGAAATAAATCACAAAGTTTCAGAGTGATACCGTATGTTTTAATGTATTAGACATTCACTCATAGTTCTTTTCCGTATTGTCTATTACAAACATAGGGCCTAGTCTGCTAGCTACAATACGGTATGTGGTGATGGGTACCTTGTATGACATTTCTCTAAATTTTCTCAATAGTGTTCCATGTAAAGAACATGTTTGTCCAAGGTTTTTTTTCATTTGAGTTCATGAAGCATCTCCATAATACTTGCATGTTGATTGAGCCTACCAGTAAGAAATCTAGAAGCCCACTTCTGAACTGCTTGGTTTCTTCCTTAAACTGACCTGGTGGGGATCCCAAAAATTCAAGTGGTACTCCAGAATGAATTGCATCAGTGTTCAATACAGGTGGGTTTCTCTCAACTTGTGGTCTGAGCGACACTCCCCTCATTCCCAGTCTTCCCAAATGTATTCATCTTCCCAGAGGAAGGAACTATGAGTGCAGAAAGCTACAAATAGTTTTTTTACTCAACTGTTGTTTCCTCTAATAGTTCATACAAACCATTTTATAATTTTTAGAGAGCACCATCAGCTGTTCATATAACTGAAAAGTTAAATATCTGTTTAACATGAACATTACTCTTATCCAGTACATGCATCCTTGAGTCCAAACACTATGATTAATTATAGGAGGGGAGGCTAATGAGATACTCTTTTACTTTATATTTATTTTGGATAATTTACTTTAAATCATTCCCGATCACAATTTGAATTTTTTTTTGTCATTGGTTTCGGCCACTTATGTGGTCATCTTCAGACCCATTGGCAGTGGCTGTTTGTGGAGCAGAACTCCATATGGCAGTAAATCACTGTTTCAGAAGTAATTACTTTTATTTAATATCTGGGGTTTCCAGTTTTCTGTCTGATGACTGCCAGCAACCTGTTAGACTACAGGGTGTTAAATAAAGGAACAGTCATGGAGATCAGCACCATACATCACAGATAAAATTCTGATTTTGCGCCAGAATGTAAATTTCTATTCTGAATCCCAGGCAGAGAAACAGACTATGCAAGTATTATGGCATTTAATTTCACAAATAATCCTAAATTCACACTTCTTATAAACACCAAATAAAATTAGGGGGTTAATATATTGACATGAGAGTGTAAAACTCAAGGACAATGAGGAGGCTTCTGTAAGATGTCAAACTATCACCTTTACACAATAATCTTATGTGGATAAAAAGTTATCTCATAAGATTCCGCATTAAATCTGAATAAAATCCCATGCTTTTGATTACTGCCTCTATCACTACAGTCAGGGACCAAGTCTGACTGTCATAAAATTAATGAGGTTCACACTTATGCCCAGTGGACACAATGCAGTTGGCTAAAGTACATCATGGAGAAAGCATATGCTAAAGCAACACCATCTGCATTCATAGGTCACATTTTTGCAAGCTGTCCAGCATAGCGGCAGTGCCATCACTTGTAATAGGTGGTGAACTATGTGAAGTTTTTCTCTGTAATTTTTCTTTCCGACGTGCATGCTTCCATGCATTGCTTTATTATACCAATTAATTTGAAATTGTGTGAAACTATTGAGTCATATTCATATATACTGCCTCATGTGGTCTGTTCTTGTATTACAAAATACCAAATAAATAAACTGATAATTACATAGCCAGTGTGTATATTGTTGTGATCATACAGTCTAATTTCAGCTACTTCCGTAATTACAGAGACCCAACAGCTAGAAATATGGGCCAGATCCTCATCTGCTTAAAGGCTTTCTTGCATTTACTCACTAAACAGTTTTCGGAAACTGCTGATTTTCATTTTTTCATGCTTGAGATGATGATCAACACAGCAATTAGCAGTAGTTTGTATAGGCTGTCCCACATAACTGATACCATACTCACAAGGAATATTATAAATGCCTGGTACACTGAGCCTGAGAGTATGTTTGTCAGGTCACAACCTTTCTTTAATTTTCCTTGGTGATAGAAAGACTCATCTGATTCTTTGCCTGTTTACACTCTAACTTACCCATTGCACCACAGATTGGAAGCCATGCTGTGTCTTTGTCCTCATGACTTGGCTGATGATTTCTTCAACAGAATTGACCTAATTTCATATACAGAATGTTTGTTTGGAGGGAGGGGGGGGGGGGGGATTTTGAAAGAGCAGTGGGAAGATGAGGAGGTTTGGTCAAGGGTATAAGTAAAATAAATAGTGACTAAATGGTGGTGGCAGGGGGTGGTTTTGAGTCGTAATAAATACAAATCCAGAAGAGATTATGTCACAGCATTATGACAAGACTACGGACTACATGTCATAGGCACGATCCCAATTTATACAGTAGTGTTCTATCTGAATTAATAGCAAACTTACTTCCAACTGGGAATTTGCATAGATAGCCAATACATATATTACATGCCTAATACTGCAAAGAATTCAAACATTATAAACAATATCATGCTTTGCTGAATATGCAAACACACACAACAATTCAATAATATTCATGAGGATAAAAAACATTGTTTGTATATATATATATATATATCAAAACATGTGTGGAAGGAAAAATGTCTTCAGCTGATTCCAAAATCACAGAACAGACTAGTATCACGAAGACCATCATACTACACCTAATGACTGCCAATATCAATCATTATAAGATGATATCCAAATTTACCTATTAGTGTTGACATTGATAGCCATCAAAACATAGAGGGTATTTTCTGGAGTGAAGTTCCACAATCAAACAATATTCCTCTCTTCTGCTCTTATTTTGTACACCTCTATGCCCAAACCCTCCTTCCACTGACCCTTTAATCCGTGTTCTGCTTACATCTTTCCTTGATCATGAATGCTCACTTTACCATGTGCAGTCCACTCCACCCATCCCAATGACCTGTCTCAATGTTGACCCTTTGCCTCAAGTGATGCAAGTGTATTACCGACTGCCACTCACCCTATGGTCAGGGCAGACCCACCACATCAGATACACTAGAAGGTGCCTCAACAGCAGAGCCTATGGTGAAACAAATGATACCTGAGCTGTTCCAAGCAATGCACCAGTTTCTCCGCCACCATTACACCTGAATGCAGCAGCCTGAAGACAGCTGACCATAGTTAAAAGCACCTTCAGCCAGTCATGAACTGCAGCCAGCTCCTATTGTGTCCAACACACACCCTATCCATCCTACCATTTCTAACTTAAGATTTAAACTATGAAAACAAACAAAAAAAAGCTAACTATGTGACTTACTACTGTTTGACAGAGGCAGATGGCTTCTCCCCACTCGAATAACATTATATTGAATATATTGTGTGTTCTTATCTAAGTGCTGTAATAATTTAATAACCTGTTTATGCACTATAAAGAAATTTCACCTTCAACTTATTATGTGTATACGCAATACCTAATAGACTTACAGTAAGCCTCTATTCCCTATTTTAAGTTTATTAATACCAGAGATTGCTGGTTCACATTTACATAAGCTGAGATTAATTTGGAAGCCTCCCTTCCTTCCGTCTCTTGCCCATACCACCTGCATTAATACTGTACTTTTGTTCCTATGTGATCTTTGCACTCTCAATTGTGATTATTAGTTTTCCTAAAGGAATAACAAATCATTTAGCATGATGTACTGTTTTATGGTTTTTCAGTTGATTTTTGTTAATTATCTGTCAAAATATGACAAATGAACTCAGCACTTCTACAACCAAGTCAATTAGTGGTATGTTATAACAGCTAATTATGTGATGGCAGAATGCTGTGAGTTGAGAGCTTCGAAGTTATGATAGATAACACTTGGCACGATACTCTGAAGTAAAGTTTTTTTCTCTGGTATGTTAACTTATTTGCCTATGAATCTAAGCACACTTAATGTGTCATACATATTTTGTGATGTTTCTGGACAGATATTCTGATGATGGGCAATGTCTGAAATGCATTACTAATTAGTCATCAAAAGTGGCTAAAACATATACTGTTGTTTGCTTAACATTTTCTGGTGATTTACCCATAATTATTTAATCCTTGCACACTATTTCCTTTTGCATTTATTTTAAAAATAAAAGTAACTTCCTATACAGATATAATGGTACATTGTACATGGAAATTCAATCTTTATTTTTTGTTTCATGATCCTGCTAGTGTTTCAGCTTGTATTTATTTTTAATTGAATTATTATAATTTTTTCTGTTTTCATTGTGTTCACTTAAATTATCAATAATTTAAAAGTACATAAAACATTAAACCATATAACCTGCTGAAATACTAAGAAGCACTTCCAGAATTTCTGTAGAATGGGTTAACACCATTGTTCCGATCACTTTACAGAAAACTATCGAAACAGTCATTTTAACTCTTTCACTTTACAATTTATTACTGTATTTGGTGGGATGAATTTGTATAAGATACATACTTCTTGAAAAGCTGCTGGCAACCAAAACTTTTTTTTATTGATAATGTATGTACAATATTATGCAAGTGTTTATTCAGGCAAATAGTAATATTTAAATAAACTGAAAGTTAGTTGTTTCTGTACGCTGCAAGATTTTGAAATATTTTCCAATTAATTCACAAAATTTAATTCCTTTATGAGATTTTCAATTGCATCTTTACTTCAATGATACTTACTCTTTACTTTCACTTGCCTCTTTTTTTCCATCACCTCAGTTAACTACCTTCATTTCTTTCTTTTACAAATGTCTGCCAAGTCATCTGGCGTAGCCTATCTAACCGATAACCCGTGTGGTGGGTTAATACAGATGCCAGGGAATTTTGTTTATGTTTAGATTGAATGCTTGTAAAATTGTAGTGCTTTAGGTGTGCATACTTTGCACTCTGAACTGTAAAACCAAGAGGTTGTGTTCAAAGCAGATAAGTTTGGGACCAGACTGACCCCACCATACTGCTTGTGGAATTTCTCTAGCGAACTGATTCCTGTTCTTATAGATTCAAACGATGTTATAATCTCGTAAAGAAATGAAAATAAGTGATCAACTCGATGAATGGCTACAGTCTACCCTTGACTAAGTACAGCTACACACACTGATTAACCAGAACCTTTTGACCATCTACCTAATAGCCGGTATGTCTATCTTTGGCACGGATAACAGTGACAATACGTTTTTGCACAGAACCAGCGAAGCCTTGATAGGTCTCTGGAGGGAGTTGGCACCACATCTGTGCACCCAAGTCCCCTAATTCTTGTAAATTCTGGGGAGTGAGCTCTGATGCCACGTTCAAGTTCAATCACATGCCAGTCTGTTTGATGGGCAAAATCAAGTATATCTGTGTGATCACCCTGTGTGAACGAGTTCTTAAATGCAAAATTTAGGACTTCTGTCTTCCTTTTGCCCTCTTCTACAGAAAGTAACCAGCTACAACGCTGAGTTGGGCCTTTATCCGGATTATATAGCAGCCATGACAGTAATTCAGAGTTAGGTGAAGAAGAAGAAAATGGAAACGAGGTAAAAAAGGAAGAGGTGTTTGGAGAGGTCATATTTTGATCTAGCGCTTACCAGGCATTGGTCCTGCATAGGTCTCCAAAATTCTTAAAATTCTTGTTCTGAATGCAGCATCTGGTCATTCCATGTAATGTGTAATATTTTTGGAGAAATTCTTAGGGCAATGAATGATTTTTTCTTCTTTTTGTGAATCCATCAGAGGTAGGATTAGGACTGCAGCTGGCTTCAAATTCTTGTGAAAAACCTTGTACCAAACAGCTGTTTTACTTTTTATAAATTCTTTACTATATGCAACTAGGTTCGGCATCCCATTAATCTTAAGGCTATACATAAACCACTAGATAAATATATCACATAGTTAGTCTGCATTATGCAGGTGCCACCAGGTTTTTTACTAGATTCCACAGACTTCTTCAGACTGACGTGGACACCTCAGTCATAAGACAACTAGTTATATTTCTGCAATTATAAGCATGGTATCCATTCTTTCAGACAGCCGAAAGAACAGTCACCATGCATACAATTTTATCTATACATAGCCTAGCTTGGCATTGGGGAACTTTCTTCAGTTCAGATGCACTCATACACTCAGAGCCATTTGCAGGAATATCTCATGGAGACGGCGAGTGAGATGGACTGCTGTAGTGAGGGTACTACTGCAGTAGTAGTGACGTATGGAATTTTGGGTCAGATGGGAGACTTGCTTAGGTAATCCACATAGTCGTGATGGGCACTGTGTCTGGGTAGTGAAGTAGTCAGTGCAACTGCCTTGACAGCAGGAGTGACGGGTTCAAATCCCGATCCAGTAAAAATATTCTTGTGTCACCATTGATATAGGTCAACACAGCAAGAAAGCATTTAATAAAATTATCAAAATACTTTTATGTCAGAGGCATCCACATGGAACTGAAGGAGACATTCACAGAATCTAATAAAAAACTGCTGGGACCTGCACAATGCAGACCAACTATGTAGACATGTTTATCTGGTGGTTTGCATACAGCATTAAGATGGCTGCCATTGGGTCACCAAAACTACATGCATGTAATAATGGATTGATTGTAGAAAAACAGCTGTTTGATACAAGGTGTTTCACAAGAACAAATGAAAAAATTCTGAAAAACCAGACTATTTCTCCAACAGAAAATACCTGATTGGTTATAAGTGTCATGCAATTTAAGGCATCTTGAGATTATTATTATCCGATTCAGCTTTCTTGAAGTAAAAAAGGATTTACAATGATGCCTATACAAGTTTATCTTGTTGTCCATCTTTTCTATAACCTGTGCAAGCTTTATAATAAAATTTGTATGAAAAGTTTACTGTACATGTTTACTTATCCTGTAACTACAGCTAATTGATGCATAATATAGTGTTGTTGTGATGGGTTTACTCATATGTTGATTCAGCCAACAGGTTTGATTCTTAAGGTTTCAAGAAAATATAACATTTCCATATATTATGCACATGGCAGAACCATTTCAATGTAAACATTTAAATTATGGTGAGGAGTATGTGATTTTCAACATGCTTCACAAGTTTGATTTTAATTGCTTTAACCAAAGAAAACTAGTTTGAACTTCTTGCACAGTCCACTTTTGTATATTATCCCTTAAATGTCACAAAGTTGCCACCAGCCATGGCAGACAGCTCTGCTGTGGCTGGTGTTGGCTTCATAGCACTTACCACGTTAAGTAATTACTAGACATTAACTGAATTATTGGGCAAAAACATTCCATTAAAGGAAAATTCCTCAAACAGACATTAGAATTTTGGCTGCACTTTTTAAGCAAGACTTCTAGATGCATATACTTCATGCTCAAGGTCCCGAAAAGCTGTTAACACATCAACTGCAGTATTGTCACTAAAAGCCACACACCTGATGCCATATGCCTGGTGACAAAACATCCATCACCAAGCATGTCATAACTGACATGTTAAATATAGAAAATTAGACCAAGAAAGTCAGCAAAATATATTTTCGGAACTGTTTTAATATAAAAAATAATAACTGGAACTGGATAAACAATTTTCAACTTGTCCAAGCAAATTTTGCTTTTTGACTTCATTCAGTTGTCAACTGGAAAACATTCATACTGTAGGATTCTGGTGAATACTCATACTTTACCTGTGAAAAATAGCAAAACCATTTGAAATGACTACGTACATAGTCCAATTAATGTTACAGTTTAGTAGATATTTCAGTTACATTTTGTTAACCATATGCAATAGGATAAATGAGTCAAAAGAAACACACAAACAGTGACATTTTCTTTATTAAGTACACTAGGATTTCCATCACCCTGAGGTACCGAGTATGATGCGTTACTCATTTTTTTACATGACGAGTTTCCCCAGTAGGCCTATAAACCATGATACCCAAACATGCACACACAACTGTAGGACAGATAAATTTAATTCTTAGAGTAAGTGTGGTCAAAGCCAACATGTACACTCAACACTTCACTGTCAGGTTGACAGCCAGGGTTGGTTTACCAAAGACACTTTTTGGACTGAAGTTCTGTTTGTTAGATGTTCGTTGAACTGGCATCTTCTCATTGCTGGCACAGTGTTGACCTTCTTTCTTGGAGCGAGAGTTAACAAGTGACAGCAATTTCTTCCCACAGCTTCAGAATTTGCTCGCTATCTCCTGGTATGTCTAAATTGTTCCTTTTGCTAAGAGAAATCTGTTACACATGAAACTGCATTCCAATCTGGGTTCCATGCGTTGAGCGGAAAAAAAAAAAAAAAAAAAAAAAAAAAAAAAAAAAAAAACAGTTTCTTCAAAATTTATGGACAGTAAAAATAAGGTTTGTTAATTACCCATTGTGGATTACAACGATTGTGACTTAAATATCTTCTAAGACTAGTCCGTTAATACAAATAATCCTTTCATGTGAGCTGAAAGAAACTTTGCAGTACAACATTGCACCAGATTACTGAATGCACAAAGAACGAAATTCTATAGTTTTACCAGAAACGATCCTACTATTGAATAGTAAAAACTTATTATTATGCAGTGTTTCTTACGGTCCATTGACTGGAATACAATCTTTTCATCCACAGTTTGAACCATGTGCTTTTTCCTCCACATGTGCTCTCAAACTAGCCAATGTATTGAAGGAATAGCTGCAGTCATCTTGTGGGCACTTATTCTTACCTTCTGTATTTGGCTCTACATCATACATTTTCCTGATGTGCAGGTATAAAGTTACTCGAAGCTGAAATGCTTTACCGCACACAAAACACGTGTTGGAATCTGCCATTATAAACATAGGCCTAGAACACACAACGGTGAAGTACTATAACGAGTTAGCCACACAATGTATCGACAGACGAATGGCCTTGTTTAAAGAACAGCGCGTTTCAGAAAGTAGCAACGATCTAGATTGGCTGATGTGGGAGACGACGTCATGGCACGACGTGGCCAATCAGCAAAGTCAATTCTTTGGCGTCCCCTAGACGCAAGTCCACTAGAGATGGGCAGACTGAAACACATAACTGTTTCGAAACAAATGAAACAGTACAATGTAATGTTTCGATACGGTGTTTCGAAACAGTGAAACAGTTTGTGTTTTGTAATCTAATAAACCTACACATTTTATCATCTTGAATGTCTACTGTATAAGTATGTCCATTGTTGTTGTTGTTGTTGTGGTCTTCAGTCCCGAGACTGGTTTGATGCAGCTCTCCATGCTACTCTATCCTGTGCAAGCTTCTTCATCTCCCAGTACCTACTGCAACCTACATCCTTCTGAATCTGCTTAGTGTATTCATCTCTTGGTCTCCCCCTACGATTTTTACCCTCCACGCTGCCCTTTAATACTAAATTGGTGATCCCTTGATGCCTCAGAACATGTCCTACCAACCGATCCCTTCTTCTAGTCAAGTCGTGCCACAAACTCCTCTTCTCCCCAATCCTATTCAGTACCACCTCATTAGTTATGTGATCTACCCATCTAATCTTCAGCATTCTTCTGTAGCACCCCATTTCGAAAGCTTCTATTCTCTTCTTGTCTAAACTAGTTATCGTCCATGTTTCACTTCCATACATGGCTACACTCCATACATATACTTTCAGAAACGTCATCCTGACACTTAAATCTATACCTGATGTTAAAAAATTTCTCTTCTTCAGAAACGATTTCCTTGCCATTGCTGGTCTACATTTTATATCCTCTCTACTTCGACCATCATCAGTTATTTTGCTCCCCAAATAGCAAAACTCCTTTACTGCTTTAAGTGTCTCATTTCCTAATCTAATTCCCTCAGCATCACCCGACTTAAATCGACTACATTCCATTGTCCTCGTTTTGCTTTTGTTGATGTTCATCTTATATCCTCCTTTTAAGACACTGGCCATTCCGTTCAACTGCTCTTCCAAGTCCTTTGCTGTCTCTGACAGAATTACAATGTCATCGGCGAACCTCAAAGTTTTTACTTCTTCTCCATAGATTTTAATACCTACTCCGAATTTTTCTTTTGTTTCCTTTACTGCTTGCTCAATATACAGATTGAATAACATCGAGGAGAGGCTACAGTCCCTCGACTCTTATAACTGCCATCTGGTTTCTGTACAAATTGTAAATAGCCTTTCGCTCCCTGTATTTTACCCCTGCCACCTTTAGAAT
Source organism: Schistocerca piceifrons (assembly GCF_021461385.2). Lineage (NCBI taxonomy): Eukaryota > Metazoa > Arthropoda > Insecta > Orthoptera > Acrididae > Schistocerca > Schistocerca piceifrons. Next base: position 420,676,029 of record NC_060142.1, on the reverse strand, counting down.
TAGAAAGAGAGTATTCCAGTCAACATTATCAAAAGCTTTCTCTAAGTCTACAAATGCTAGAAACGTAGGTTTGCCTTTCCTTAATCTTTCTTCTAAGATAAGTCGTAAGGTCAGTATTGCCTCACGTGTTCCAGTATTTCTACGGAATCCAAACTGATCTTCCCCGAGGTCAGCTTCTACTAGTTTTTCCATTTGTCTGTAAAGAATTCGTGTTAGTATTTTGTAGCTGTGGCTTATTAAACTAATTGTTCAGTAATTTTCACATCTGTCAACACCTGCTTTCTTTGGGAATGGAATTATTATATTCTTCTTGAAGTCGGAGGGTATTTCGCCTGTTTCATACATCTTGCTCACTAGATGGTAGAGTTTTGTCATGACTGGCTCTCCCAAGGCCGTCAGTAGTTCCAATGGAATGTTGTCTACTCTGGGGGCCTTGTTTCGACTCAGGTCTTTCAGTGCTCTGTCAAACTCTTCATGCAGTATCGTATCTCCCATTTCATCTTCATCTACATCCTCTTCCATTTCCATAATATTGTCCTCAAGTACATCGCCCTTGTATAATGCGTTCACTATGCTGTTTGTAGTAGCTTACCCGCATTCCTATTCATTATTAAACCTACTCCTGCATTACCCCTATTTGACTTTGTGTTTATAACCCTGTAGTCACCTGACCAGAAGTCTTGTTCCTCCTGCCAGCGAACTTCACTAATTCCCACTATATCTAACTTTAACCTATCCATTTCCCTTTTTAAATTTTCTAACCTACCTGTCCGATTAAGGGATCTGACATTCAACGCTCCGCTCCATAGAACGCCAATTTTCTTTCTCCTGATAACGACATCCTCTTGAGTAGTCCCCGCCGGAGATCCGAATGGGGGACTATTTTACCTCCGGAATATTTTACCCAAGAGGACGCCATCATCATTTAATCATACAGTAAAGCTGCATGCCCTCGGGAAAAATTACGGCCGTAGTTTCCGCTTGCTTTCAGCCGTTCGCAGTACCAGAACAGCAAGGCCGTTTTGGTTATTGTTACAAGGCCATATCAGTCAATCATCCAGACTGTTGCCCTTGCAACTATTGAAAAGGCTGCTTCCCCCTCTTCAGGAACCACAAGTTTGTCTGGCCTCTCAACAGATACTCCTCCGTGGTTGTACCTACGGTACGGCTATCTGTATCGGTGAGGCACGCAAGCCTCCCCACCAACCGCAAGGTCCATGGTTCATGGGGGGGGGGGGGCATAAAGGTAGGTTTAGTAATGAATAATTGGATGTCCATATAAACACAAATGAGGTGCGAGAGCGCTAATCATATCGCAGAAAGTATGAAACTATCACTTAGGCGTCTTGGCAGTTTCGTATTTCCTGCAGCAAATGCGCTGCTTTTGTGTCGTGTGAGTTTCATACTTTTCAATTGGCTGAAGACAGGTTTAGTAATGAATAATTGGATGTCCATATAAACACAAATGAGGTGCGAGAGCGCTAATCATATCGCAGAAAGTATGAAACTATCACTTAGGCGTCTTGGCAGTTTCGTATTTCCTGCAGCAAATGCGCTGCTTTTGTGTCGTGTGAGTTTCATACTTTTCAATTGGCTGAAGACAGCCATAGCTGAAGAAACAACGGATATGCTACTGGGATTCCCACATTCCGTTAAGCCCGGTCCACACGCAACGATCTGTCTGCGCAGACATCGGTGCAGATGTCTGTACATGCAAAAGATCGCTGCAAATGTGGTGTGTTCACACGACACAAACCCCAATCTACTACTCGCCCGCCATCTGTCGGTGTAGAAAAGAAATATCAGTGGCAAGCGACTACGCTCCCCGTAAACGTCAAACATTTAATTCAGTTATTTTGAAATATAGAAATGGAGGAAGTTCTGTTGTGGTCTGTGTTCGCAACTTGTGTTGCAAAAAACATTCAGACCAACCGCAGGAAACAGAGAAAGCGGGCAAAATGGTGTAGACAGTGGCTGCTAAAGCGAAAGCAGTTTTCTCACGTAAATTTACTGAGAGTTGCAGGACGAACCTAACGACTGGCGAAATTATTTGCGGATGGATGTCGAAACTTATAATTATCTCTTAAAGCTTGTAACCCTTCATATTATGAGAAAAAAATACTTGTATAAGAAGGGCAATTTCTCCTCATGAACGGCTGGCGGTAACATTGACACTCCAATTTCATCTTCAATTGTACTCCTGCTTGGTCTTGGCGTTTCTTGATCACTAAGAAAGCCAAGCAGATCAAAATACCATAACGTTGGCTGGTATACTTGATCTACTCCTACACCAGATCTAGATTTCTGAACTTTGGATAACTCAATTAGAGCATTGTATGCTGCAGTCTTTTTGCCTCGGTCACTATATTCTTTACTTTTAATCTTCCACAAACATGGGTGGTTTCTACATATTTCAATGAATTCGCTTACAAACTCTTGAGAACACTGACGAGTATAAGCCAATTTAATGCCCTATGCACGCAAACACTAGACTGAGCAAACAGCTGTTTCGCGCCAGATTTGCGGCGATCTCCTGTCCACACGCTCCAACTTGTCTGCGCAGATGTGGTTTGAACCCACAGATTTGAGAGGTTTCGCTCAAACCTCCAACTCCAACTTCCAGGTTTGCACACACCTCACGTTGGTGCAAATCTTCTGTCCACACGCAACGATCTGTCTACGCAGATGTGATGTGCGCAGACATTTGCGCAGACAGATCGTAACGTGTGGACGGGCCTTTAGTATGGGTAATATACCCATCCTGCTAATTTCCATACACACAGAGAGAATCATTGTGGATAATAGGCACAGTGAATATAGACTCACAAATAACGCCAAATAATTCGAATAAATAACAAAAATAACAGAAAAAAATTTTGTCTTTCAAGGTGTTTCGAACCGTTACTATAAATTTACCATGCTTCCCAGCCCTTCCCGTTCACCATTACACTATTAGTGATACGTCAAACAGATTTCTTGCAATTATACCTACATCAAATTTATGTATATGTCTAATAATTGTGACTCTACGCCTTTTTCTATTCGAAATGTTGTAGGCTTACTTGCGTTTCTTAATATGATTACTGTACATGAACAGAGAAGCGTATGTTATAAAAAAAGTGTAATTTAACTGAATGATTTTCACATATTTATTATTTTGAATGTGAATAGTATGCGTTGTTTTATTGTTTGGTTAGTGTTTATAAAGAAGATGTTACGCCATTTGAGAACAGGACAGTCAGCTAGAAACGAAGCTTTATTTTCGGATATCTTAAGCTTCATGCTATTGCTTGTCAAAAAGATTTCGACACTCTTGAAAGTGTTTCATGAAGTGGTATGTTGTGTTTCAGTATCTGTGCCGAGCCCGAATCTCGTCCGACACAGAGTGGAATGAAACATCACTGTTTCGATACAATTAGTCCGTTCCAAGCACAGGTTGACTGAAACAGCCTTATTTTGAAACAACGAAACAGTTTCTGTGTCTGGCTCGAGATCGAAACTGGCCCGGTTATCCGAGACAGGGGCGGAATGAAACACCACTGTTTAGAAACAGTGAACCACAGCCGTTCCGAAACACTGAAACAGTTCGACGTATCGATACTCTGTATCGAAACATAGAAACAGTGGCCAAGTCTGAAGTCCACAATACCACATGGGCACATGCCATGGAGTGCTAGCATCACTGCATCCTGTCGTGTGAGTCTGTAGTATTTTTATAAATATTGCCAGTAAATACAATTGGTGTGTGCCGACAACTACAAAATTAATAGAGATGACTGAAGCTGATGAGGTGCTTTACATCGTGAGGCACGCTGAATATAAAAATAGATTACGAAGATTGGAGACCTGACCTAACCTAACCTAACCCTCTCCTGTAGCAAGGAATCGGAGTGTTACAGTGAGTCTGTCTTCTGCAGATGTAGCAGTTCTTAATTTCGAAGCTGCCTGCGTCTCAATTTTAAAGGCATATGCAATTTATTTATGGAATTGCATTTACATCATATTCAGTGAAGTAATGATATGCATTTAACCGTTCGCAACCATATACGTGTTTCTATGTTCTGAAAACACAGCAGTGGATGGGAACCTGCTATAAATCGCTGCAGCAACGATAGCAATTGCTGGAAGAGGGAAAGAAGGATAGAAGAGGCAGGAAAAGAGGTTGTTGGTCGCGAAATTGGCTGCACAGACATGAACATGCACAGTATGCTGACGGAGTAGCTGGAACCAGAGAATCCCAATGAATTCCGCTATTTTGTGCGCATGTTACGATAAATTGTGTCGTTCATCAGCGATAACATTCATCACAAAGACACGATCATGAGGGAATAAATTTCTCCTATTCGAAGGTAAGATCATATACAGGGTGGTCCCGAATTCATGGTACAAACTTTAATGGTAGGTACAGGACATTGTAACAAGGATTTATTGTATAGGAATGTATAGTCGCAGGTGACGCGGTGAGGCGTAAACAGGGGAAAGAGAAATGGAGTGATCGGTTGGTGTCACTGCCGGTAGAGGGCAGTAGATGAACATGATGTATCGCAGTAGGGACAAGCGCCATTCACAATTGTGCTGCCGTAGACGATGGGTGACTTTACGTATGCAGAAAAAGCAGACATGCATTACATGTACGGCCGTGCAAATGGTAACGCCAGAGCTGCGTTACGAATGTATCGCGCGGAGTATCCTAATCGACGAATGCCGGATCATAGAATTTTTCAACGGTTACATCGTCAACTTTGTGAAACAGGTACGTTCGACGTCAACAGACATGACGCTGGTCGATTAAGAGCTGTACGCACTCCAAGACTGGAAGAACGCATCTTGAACATAGTGGCTGATAGACCCGAGTCAAGCACAAGAACTGTTGCGCGTGACGTACATGTGAGTCAGCAGACTGTATGCAGAGTGTTAAATGAAAATCGCTTACACCCCTTCCATTTTCAAAAAGTACAAGCATTGAATCCGGCAGATTACCCTCTTCGCGTGAACTTCTGCCAGTGGTTGTTGCAGCAATGTGCGTTGCAGCCGGATTTCGTAGGTCATGTGCTATTTACAGATGAAGCGACATTTTCACGCGAGGGTGTCTTTAATGCGCACAATTCCCATGTGTGGGCAACAGATAATCCACATGCAACGCGTCCACATGCGTATCAACAACGTTTCGGTATTAATGTGTGGGCTGGTATTGTGAACGACTTTTTGATTGGGCCATACTTACTACCCACGCGACTCTGTGGCGAAAGCTATCTTATTTTTCTGCAAGAAGTGTTACCAGAACTGCTGCAAGATGTTCCGCTCGCCATTCGTAACCGCATGTGGTTTCAGCACGATGGAGCGCCAGCACACTTCAGCACTGCTGTACGGAATTACCTGAATGCCACGTTTGGTGCTAGATGGATTGGGCGTGGTGGACCAGTCCCTTGGCCACCCCGATCTCCTGATTTCTCTTGCCTCGATTACTTTTTATGGGGACATCTTAAGAGTCTTGTTTATGAGACTCCAGTTGACTCAGATGAGGATCTCGTTGCTCGCATATCTGTAGCTGCTGCAGGTGTGCGTGAAATACCAGGCATCTTTGAACGTGTACGCCAATCGCTGCACCGACGCTGTCAAGCATGTATCGCTCATGGTGGACGCAATTTTGAACACTTACTGTAAACATGACACTTGTCAACAACGATTTCAATAAAATCTTTCGTTTTCCTTTCGGCCGTTATTTCCCCTGTTTACGCCTCACCGCGTCACCTGGGACTATACATTCCTATACAATATATCCTTGTTACAATGTCCTGCACCTACCATTACAGTTTGTACCATGAATTCGGGACCACCCTGTATACTGCAGTATACCATATTGTTAGGATTACAATTTTTGCATGTTTACGTTTTGTATTTACTTTGCGCCGATTTCTTCAAGAATACTGCAGGCGATTTGTCATTTAGACTCTGAGAATGCCATCCAAGTTTCGTTAGTCAATAGGGTGAAATCAGTGGCACTGTAAACACAACTGGAACAGTGTATTTGAATAGATACCCGTTACACATACTAACTTTTGTAGAACATTTTCTAAGACTAAACGGAGTGTTTATGTTCCCTTTCTAATACATGATTAAGCAGATGAAGAGCACTTTTATGCTACATTAATTGTTGTTTACGTAGAAAAATCACAGTAATCTAGCACTGTTAGGTTTTGCATTTTGACCCACTCATTTGTAATTCAAATGCATTACATCCTGCATGTTCTGGAGCAGTTATGTTTCCCATATATCACCCCATTCAGCCAACTTTGTACAATGATGTATACAGTGGGCTTTTGAGTGATAATTTAGATTGCATTTGTGCTTCGAATATCTGATTACTCTTAATTGTAATACCCTTACATAACTTGCATATATAACACTATTCATTCGGCAACCATTAATATAAATAAGTCTTCAGAATAACTATGTAACAGCTCAGTTTGATTTCTGTAAATGCTTATCTAGTAAAAATATAATATATGATCTCATAAACTAAATTCTTGTAAAACTAAATGGAAAAAATCTTATAGGCATTTTTTGTGATCTTGTAAAGGCCTGTAATTGCATAGGTCATAAAATTGTGCTCTGGAAAGTAAAATGGTATGGCATTACTGGTCTCTCCCACATATTTATTTATATCTTAACAATGGAAAATGGAGCCTCACTTTAGTAAATAAAATAGGAATAAGAATAAATTCACAGTGGGAAAATAATATGGTGTGCTGCTGAGTTTCGTGCTTCGTTGACACCTGTTCATCTACATGAACGATTTATGAGGACACGTGACTTCAAAAACTGTCATGTTTGCTGATGGCACCATTGTATTGACAAAATGTCCAAAGATATTAATACTGGAGACAGCCAGCAGAATAATGGAAAGAGGCCTACAGCTGGTTTACAGCTAGTACCCTAAACCTTAATTTGCAGTTATAAACATATCAGAATGACTTAACAGGTACTAGAAGTAGGGCATTCAATTTATAAGACTCAGAGTGTAAAGTTTCTGGGCATGAGATGGGCAATTAACCGAGGTGGTACCAACCTGGTGGATACGTTACACATTTTACAGAAGTGTGCAGTAACAGTATATTAGAAAATTGATAACAGAACATCTTGCTGAAGTTTCAGGGACTTAGGGATTCTTACATGCCAGTACATATACTCCCTAATAGTATTTAGTTTGAACTCAGTAATTCACAGCTACAATACTAGAAGTAACAATTTGCATATAAACTGCACACCTCTTTAGTGTTCAGTGGAGTTTTACACTCTGATGTTGTAGCACCTAAGTTACTAGTGGGCATCCAGCAAGAAACTGAAAAGTCAGTATAGGAATAATCCGTATCATTTCCGGCTGGGGTGTTACCTTCATAGTCTGGATGTTACTGGATTTAGCATGTGTTCAGGAAAAAGTAACACTTTTTTTGTTTTCTCCATAAAAATTCCTGCCCTGAGATACAGGCCTTCAAAGATGACACTGTGAACACCATTCTGAAGATGCAAATTTCGATAAAATTTTTGAAATGCTCAATCTCTGTAACAGTTGTATATATTTTGCTAGAGTTTTTTTTATTTGAAAGAAAATTGCTTTATGATTACAATGGTATCCTCCATTTGGACACAACTGTCAAAATTCTCTCACAGTTGCCTTTTGAACTTTTTTACAATTTACAGAATCTTTTTTTTTTTTTTTTTTTTTTTTTTTTTTTTTTTTTTTTTTTTTTTTTTTTTTTTTTTGCAAAAATGTCAATCCAGAAAAGTTAGATTTTTTTTCTGTTGATTAGTTCCATGTAATACTATATTCTCTGTAAAGGAGAGCTTCCTATTTTATGTTGGACAGGTTTTATTTTAAGTAATATATATATAGTTTTTACTTTCAAGGGTAACGTATGTCTTCACTGAAGTTGTTTCTTACTAATTTTTTTAATACAATGTTTATTTCTTTTCACTTTCATTGTTGCAGATATTTCTTAAACTTTGTCAGTTTCTTTGTCGTGATTGTTCATTGTAGGTTTCTGTATTGTAGTAGTTCAGTGCTAATTTGTTTACTGAAGAGGCTTGTTAGAAATCTGAGACCATCCAGTGAGTTCTGTGTTTTCATGAGGAATTTGCCATTTGACACAGTTGCAGTGCGTTTTGTGAAAAGAACTGTTTGAAATGTCTTCTGGCTGGGGCCGCAGAAGAGTGAAGTGTGCTGACTATTTGCATATCAATAAGAGTGATATATAAGACAAAAAACACACACACACTTTGTTCAGCTTGGGATAAGTGTTCTCATTTGAAGACTCAGTTTCAAAGTGAAGATGTCTCCACTGACTACTTTTTGTGTTCTAAATGTTTTGACAGAATAACAACAATGATAGTTTCTCAACAAGGTGAAGCCTCCCATGGTGCAGATTATGCAGATTTTGCATCATTAGAGGAAGAATTAAATACCCCGAATCAGTCAACTGCAGAGGTAGGTGTTAGTTCTGTTAAGAAACTGTGGTCAGTCAAGTTGAGTCATAAGCTCTATGCATCAAGAAAGTGTAGAGAAACTACTAAAGCTATGAACGAATACACTACAGCAAAACTGACCACACTCTTCAAAGTAGAAATTCTATCTTCAGAAGAAAATGAACCAAAGCACTCGTGCGCCTCTTGCCAGGAATTTTTCACAAATATCAATTCAGCTGTTGAAATTTGTGCAAGTTTTAACTATTATTCCACAGTTATTTTCAAAGAAAACAGTTTTGAATGATGTTCCATCAGTATCAAAGTACATGGTAGACAAATCACGATATGTGAGGTCTGTAAAAGGAATCTTTGGAAGACCAAATCCCTGTTATGGTCATCGTTTAGAAGCAGCTGAAGTTCAAATAGTGCAGCCATTTTATTTGGAAGTTAAATGGGAGTGTTCTCAGCAGAGTGCCAACAAAAGACACTACCCTATAACTGTAACAGTTGAAGGTAAAAAAGTTGTGAAAGTGAAGAGGTACACGACTCCCAGTATTTAGGCCTAAGAAACTTTTAAATTTATAAGAGCAACTATACGACTTCACATATTGGAAGACCAAAATTTTATGCACTATGACCTAAGTGGGTAGTTCCACATCCGTCTTTTGATGTCTGTCTGTGTGTGTACAGCGTGAATTTTGAACTTTGTGTGGGAACTTTGTAGAACTTACTGGAGGACGTGACATATGACACCTTGGTTGGGTGTGTGAAGTCATCAGTAGTCTGTGATGTAAAGCAAGGGACTTGTTTGTTTCAAGAATGTGGTGACTGCCCTGGAAAGGGAGGACTGTCTTTACAGACACTTGGCCTGGAAGACATAGCAGATAACTCTGCAGAAATTTCATATGGAACATGGAAGGAAAATAAACTAATTAACAAAACTGTTGCCTTTGACAGTTTCATTGGTGAACTTGGTAAATGATCAGTGAAAGCAGTAACACACCAGCATCTGAAGAAATTGCAACACCACCTAGCAGAAATGAAAGGATGTGTACAGGCTGAAGAACTATGTTTAGTACTTTACTGTGATTTTGCTGAGAACTGGTCTGTAATTCTCCCACAAGAAGTAAAAGGGTACCATTGGCGTAATGACCAGGTTTCAATTTTTACATCAGTGACATGTTTTTAAAACAAGACCACAGGTGTTGCAGTTATAAGTGATGACACGGGACATTACCCAGCACATGCTTTGCTAGCAATAATCAAAATTCTTCAACTGCAAACAGGGGCAGAGAAGATCATCATTATTTCTGATGGTGCTCCTAGTCATATTAAAAATCATTACCAGCTGTTTGAATTGAGTAAGTCGTTTGTGCCATCTGACTGGGTATACAGTACTACTGGTCATGCAAAGGGGCCTTCTTATGGTGTAGGGGCCTGCAGAAGCACCAGGCTACAAAATATAATCTTTCCAGTCCAAATACAGCTGCGATTCAGAATGCTGATGATTTTACGAGAGTTGTGAAATCTTACACATCCACAGCCCTCATTTTTTTTGTCCAAAGAGGAAATGGAAGAATTCTATGAGCAGAAAAAAGAATGGTCCAAACAAAGTACTCCTCTGAAAGGAATTCAGTAGACAGAGTTTTGGACTCAAAGTGATGGACAAACTCATATTGCACACACTTTAAAGAGCAAGAAAGAAGTAATTTTGTTCATTTGGCTAACACCTAAGATTCACAGCCTGAGAAGTTTGTGTGTGTGTGTGTGTGTGTGTGTGTGTGTGTGTGTGTGTGACTGGTGGATTGCAGAGATTATAGACACCAGTTATGAGTTAAACAAAATTCTAGTGAACTTTTATGCTACCACATGGACCAGCTGCTTGGATACAGGTTTCCAGCTGAAGGACACCACCATCAGTGCTCACTTCCTGTTCACAATGTTTTGATAATTGTTAAGTTCTCTGGTTCCTATTGGTTCAACAGGAAGGCATCACTCTATATTAAAGGAAGATACTGAAGCAGTGGAACACATTTTTATTTCATTGCCTGGCTAATTTCAGTACAAAAAAAGAGTGCACAGAAGTTGTATAAATTGAAACCTTTAAGCCTTTGGACCTTTCACATACAATTTGGAACCATTTAAAATTCTTGAAAAATGAGTCTCTTACTCATCTTCAAAAACTAAAATCATGTTAAGGCTAGGTTTTGAATTTTATGAGCCTGTTATGCGATAATGTGGTAATAAAACAGGTTGTATGTATGGCAAAAATTTCAGTTGTTTATAAAACCTAGGTCTCCTTTTCAGGGAATGTAGAACTGTATGGTACTAATCAACAGAAAAAGACCAAAATTTTATTGGCATTTTGGAAATTTTTGTTTTTCATAAATTATAAAATAAGTTCAGAATGCTACAGTAAAAGAACTTCGACAGATAAGTCCAAATGGAGGATTTCTTTGTAACCATAATGCAATTATCTTTCAAATTAAAAAAACCAACAAAATATCTAGAACTTCCAGAGATACAGCATTTAAAGTTTTTTTCCAAAATTCACATCTTCAAAATGGTATGTGCAGTGTCATCTTTGGAGGGCTGAATCTTGGAGCAGAAATTTTTTTGGAGGAAACAAAAAATACAAGTTCCTTACTTAATCCTTCATTTTAACATACCCTAAATTCAATAACATCTGAGACTATTAAGGAAAGATTTTTTCCTAGCCTGCCTGAATTGATATGGACTACTCTTATATTTAAATGCAATGTAAGTGAATGTCTCATTAGCCACTCTAAGATACTTGAATACTGGGTCCCAAGAATGTAAATTCTGTATGACTGTAATGTTTGCATTAGGTGCAACCTTATTTTGCCTGTATACATACAATACAGACAGCTTGTACTGGTTTGTGAGGTATTACATAGTAGCAGCTGAGTGGTGAAGTAGTTGATTTTTTCGAAGTAGCTGCTTTATTGTAACATAAATATGTAATACAAAAGTAATTATCATAATGGAATAGATTAGTGCTAGTCATAATTTTGCTACCATTATAGGATATAGAAGCAGTCAATAAAGTTTTAGGCTTAAAAACTGACCGCAAGCCGGCCGCCACAGAGACTAAGTTCGAGTCGTTTACTTAAGGTGGCCAATATAACAGACTGCGCCTGAAAATGCTAAGTCTGGCCATCTGCACAATCTGGCAACACTGTAAGATGCGGAAGTCTCAGGAGGAAGTGCTGTCTGCTTCAGAGATGCTCTCGTGTTATGTAAGCCCATGGTCTAGTGGTAATCATTGTGCATTCTAAATTTATAGTTGCATGCTAACAGCCAACCATATTTCATTTGTTTTTACCACATTTTGGCCTCAACTAAAGTCATGAGTCTGATTGAACATCAGAGATAATTCGCTTCACATTCTACCAAGCAGTAAAAACGAATACTTAAAAAAAAAATGCCCCCTCCCCCATATGGGTCCGGGGGTAAGAATAGGCCCGTGGTATTCCTGCCTGTCATACGAGGCTACTAAAAGGAGACTCCAACATTTCAGCTTTTCTGCGATGGTCCCCTCTCGGGTTTGACCTCCACCTTCTCTAAATATCTGTTGATAGTGCCTGCCATTTGGGGAAGGACGCCCTAAGTACAGTTCATTGGAGGTGAGGGTATCATCTGGAGTGCCCCAGGGAAGTGTGGTAGGTCCGCTGTTGTTTTCTATCTACATAAATGATCTTTTGGATAGGGTGGATAGCAATGTGCGGCTGTTAGCTGATGATGCTGTGGTGTACGGGAAGGTGTCGTCGTTGAGTGACTGTAGGAGGATACAAGATAACTTGGACAGGATTTGTCATTGGTGTAAAGAATGGCAGCTAACTCTAAATATAGATAAATGTGAATTAATGCAGATGAATAGGAAAAAGAATCCTGTAATGTCTGAATACTCCATTAGTAATGTAGCGCTTGACACAGTCAAGTCGATTAAATATTTGGGCGTAACATTGCAGAGCGATATGAAGTGGGACAAGCATGTAACGGCAGTTGTGGGGAAGGCAGATAGTCGTCTTCGGTTCATTGGTAGAATTTTGGGAAGATGTGGTACAACTGTTAAGGAGACCACTTATAAAACACTAATACGACCTATTCTTGAGTACTGCTTGAGCGTTTGGGATCCCTATCAGGTTGGATTGAGGGAGGACATAGGAGCAATTCAGAGGCGGGCTGCTAGATTTGTTACTGGTAGGTTTGATCCTCACGTGAGTGTTACGGAAATGCTTCAGGAACTCAGGTGGGAGTCTCTGGAGGAAAGGAGGCATTCTTTTCGTGAATCGCTACTGAGGAAATTTAGAGAATCAACATTTGAGGCTGACTGCAGTACAATTTTACTGCCGCCAACTTATATTTCGCGGAAAGACCACAAAGATAAGATAAGAGAGATTAGGACTCGTACAGAGGCATATAGGCAGTCATTTTTCCCTCGTTCTGTTTGGGAGTGGAACAGGGAGAGATAATGCTAGTTGTGGTACGATGTACCCTCTGCCACGCACCGTATGGTGGATTGCAGAGTATGTATGTAGATGAAGTGGTGTTTCTTGTTTGTCCATCGTGCACCAAGATCTTGCATGTTACTTATTGTCGTGTAGCAGACTTAGCACCCAATGTCTTATGGGTTGCCTACTTCTCGTCTCCTGCACCGTCCCATCCTTCGCGCCCATGACAATTCTGGACCATTTCGCACCCGAAATCCAGTGCGTTGTGGTGGGGTTGTCATGTACCCTCTTGGTAGTAGTCCCCAGACAACACAGGGATCACACTGCTGATGCAGAGTTGAGACCTCGCTGCATATGCCAAGGAGTAGGTGACCATCCTTTCTGGGGCACCAGGACTCCCGGCAAAGGCATCCTGCCAGGTGGCCCTTGCTGGAGCTGGGTGGTGCCCGTGGGGAGAGCATCTGGTCGGAGTGGGTGGCATCGATGACCCACAATGAAATGGTTTAAATTTAATCTAGCTGGTGGTCACTCGGCCCCAGCTGTCTCAAAGCATGTAAGGAATGGTTTCGATGCTGCGACCTACGATTCCTGGTTGTTCCCTTCCCTAGCCATACCTTGGGAGGACCATAGGGCGACTGTCTCGAGAGCCGTATTCACCTCAGTACCTAGTTTGCAGCAGGACTGATGATGTGACCTGTCGGGCACCAAAGCCCCAATTCTTTGTTGACCATCTTGAAGATAGGTGTGGGAAAGTGGCGGCATTGTCCAAAATGCGCAGTGGGTCGATTTTGATCAAATGGCCTTTCTAGCCCAGTTGCGGGAGTTGCCTGTTGCCAGTTGCCTGTGACAAGCTGGGTGACCATCCCTGTCCTGATTACGCTCCAGAAAACCCTTAACATGGTCCAAGGGTATTATTTTCCGTCGCGACCTCCTTTTGCAGTCGGATGAGGAGCTACATGCCAACTTAGAGCGGCGGGGTCTCCACTTCGTCTGACGCGTGCATTGGAGTTCTCAAGACAACACACTTGCTTATGGTGCCTTCATCTTGGCTTTTGAGGGTGACTCATTACCTTAAAAGGTCAAGATGATGGTTTACCGTTGTGAAGTGGAACCATACGTCCCTCCTCCTATATGGTGTTTCAAGTGCCGGAGGTTTGGCCACATGTCATCTGTATGTAACTCCAGCTCCACATGCAGGGATTATGGTCGTCCTCTGCACCCAGGCACTCCGTGTGTGCCTCCTCCCACTTGGGTCCATTGCGGGCAGCACCACTCCCCCTGCTTGCCTGATTGCTCTGTTCTCTATAAGGAGCTGCGAATAATGGAAATAAAAACTGTTGATAGGAAATACGACTTCATCCTGTTCTGATGGCTACCCAGTGGGTCCTCGAGACCGCCTTGCATCTTCTCCTGTGTCCGTGTTGGGGGGTCACTGCTTCTTATGGTGCTCCCCAGGTACATCCTTTGGGAGACCAGACCCCCCCCAAATTGACGAGGATGTTGGACCCCGTCCCCCTGCCGGAGGTGCACCGGCCTCCTCTGGCTTCTCTGGTGTGGAAAGGTTCCCTTGGTAGTCTACCTTCTAAGGCATCCTCTAGCATGACAGCTGACATCAGTCAGTGGCTCACTGAGCCTCAAGTGGCAGGTAGAAGAGCTTCCTGCTCTTTGTCTGTCCCTGATCCTCATTCTGCAACTCCCTCCCAGGTTGCTCCTAAGGAGCAGTGGGAGGAGGAGAACTACAGGAAGAAGAAGAAAAAGCTGGGTAAGAAGGAAGAGATTCAGGTTGCCTCCGTGTCACCTGTTAATACCAGCTCTGAGTCCGAGGACGATTTGCAGATTTTGGCATCCCCCGATGGCCTCAATCTTGCCCCTACTTCAGACGCAGTGGTTCTCGCATCAGGCTCTCCTTTGGTGGCGGTAGATGACCCAGCGGCGTATTGTGCCTCCTCGGTCTCTTCACGACTTTTTCGGCTGCGGGCAATGTCATTCTCCAGTGGAATTGCAGTGGTTTTTACGACCACCTTGCTGAGCTCCGACAACATATCAGTCTTCAACCTTACTTCTACATTGTTCTCAAGGAAACTTGGTTTCCGGCGATGCGAACCTCCGCCCTCCATGGCTACCAGGGTTATTATAAGAATTGGGCAGCTTATGAGAGGCTCTCTGGTGGAGTCTGCGTCTATGTCCTTAACTCTCTTTACAGCGAGTGTGTACCTCTTAGAGCACCTTTAGAGCTGTCATTTTTAGGGTGAGGAAGCCACAGGCTTTCACTGTCTGCAGTCTCTATCTTCCACTGGGTGGTGATCTCCCACAGCATGCATTGGCTGCGCTGACAGCCCAACTGCCACCACATTTTCTGTTACTGGGAGACTTTAACACCCATAACCCTTTGTGGGGTGGATTGGTGGTAACAGGCAGAGGCACTGTCATTGAGCAAGTGTTGGCACAGCTCAACCTTTCCCTGTTAAATACTGGTGCCTTCACACATTACAGTGTGGCACATGGCACACACTCGGCCATCGACCTTTCAGTTTGAGGCTCTGGCCTTCTATCATCTGTCCAGTGGAGTGTGCATGACGACTTGTGTGGTAGTGACCACTTTCTGATCTTTCTGTAACTCCCCAGCATCACTCTTCTGGGCACCTACCCAGATGGGCCTTCAGTAAGGCTGACTGGGACTCGTTTGCCTCCATTGCCACTATTGAGCATCTTTCTCTTGACACCATTGATGTGGTGGTTCACACGATAACCACTGGCATCATTTCTGCAGCGGAATCTGCAATTCCCTGTTCTTCCGGGTCCCCTCGACAGATGACTGTGTCTTGGTGGTCATCAGAAATCGCTGAGGCGATTAGAGATCGCAGGCAGGCCCTCTGTCATAAGTGGCACCCCTCACTGGAAAACCTCATTGCCTTTAAGCAGCTCCATGCCAGATCCCGACGCCTTATTCGCCGACGGAAGCAGAAGTGCTGGGAAAGATATGTCTCCACTATTGGCATTTGTACCTCTCCATCGCAGGTTTGGACCAAGATTAGGCAACTCTATGGATATCAGGCCCCCCCCCCCCCCCTCCCGTCAGCATACCTGGGCTTTCCCTGAATGGAGCAGTCTGTACTGAATCAGACAAGATTTGCAGAACTCTTAGCAGAGCATTATGCTCAGAGTTCTGCTTCTACGAATTACCCGCTGGCCGTCTGCTCACTGAAACAGCGTTTGGAGTGTTGGAACCTTCATTCTATATGCACCATCCCGAATCGTACAATGTTCCATTCAGTGGTTGGGAATTCCAAAGTTCCCTCGCCGCTTGCCCTGATACGGCTCCCGGGCCTGATCGCATCCGCTATCAGATGCTCAAACACCTCTCGGTAGACTGCCAGTGGCGCCTCCTAGACCTTTTCAACCGTATGTGGGTTGAGGGTGAGTTCCGCTCACAATGGTGGGGAAGGCATCATCATTCCAGTGTTGAAACGTGGCAAGAACCCACTGGAGGTGGACAGCTACTGCCACATTAGCCTCACCAACATTCTGTGCAAGTTGCTCAAACGTATGGTGAGCCAGAGGTTGAGTTGGCTTCATGAGTCTCCGGGCCCTCTGACTCCGTCTCAGGTTGGGTTCCATAAGGGCCGCTCTGCCACTGATAATCTGGTCTGCCATCCGTACGGCATTTGCCCACTGTCAGCATCTGGTTACTGTCTTTTTTGACATGCGGAAGGCGTACGATACCACATGGCAACATAACATCCTTACCATGCTTCATGGGTGGGGTCTTAGGGGCCTGCTCCCGACTTTTATTTAAAATTTTCTGTCGCTTTGTTCCTTCTGTGTGCAAGTTGGTCTCTCCCATAGTTCCTCCCATAGTTCCTCCATGAGAATGGGGTCCCGCAAGGCTCTGTCTTGTGGTCTGCCTCTTTAGTTGCTATCAGTGGGCTTGCTGCAGTTGTGGGAATGTCCATATGAGCTTCTTTGTATGCTGATGACTTTCGCCTGTACTACAGCTGCACTGGAATTGCAGTTGCTGTACGGCAGCTACAGGGCGCTATCCTCAAGGCACAGTCTTGGGCTGTCACGCACTGCTTGCAGTTTTCAGCCGCCAAGACTTGGGTCGTGCATTTCTGCCGGCATCACAGTGTTCACCCTCAGCCACGGCTTTATCTTGAAGGCGAACCTCTTGCTGTGGTGGAGACACATCAGTTTTTGGGATTGCTTTTTGATACCAGGTTGGCTTGGCCCCCTCATATTCGGCAGCTTAAACAAACATGCTGGTGGCATCTTAACACTCTTCATTGCTTGAGTCACACCAGCTGGGGTGCCAAGTCTACTCTTCTACGACTGTATCAGGCATTGCTTCAGTCCCGTCTCGATTATGGGAGCTTGGTTTACGGTTCGGCATCACCTTTTATGTTGTGGTTGCTTGACCCCATACTTCACTGCGGGATCAGATTCACAACTGGAGCCTTCCACACAAGCCCTATAAACAGCCTACTTGTGGATACTGGTGTCCCTCCGTTGTGGATCCAGCGCCAACGACTACTGTCCACTTACGTTGCACATCTGTGTAGCTTGCCCGGGCATCCAAATTACTGTCTCCTGTTCCCCAACTTGGTCGTCCATCTTCCAGAACAGCGGCCCTGGTCAGGGTGTCAGATTGCGATTCGCGTCTGGTCTCTTCTCTCTGGGCTTCAGTTTATCCCTCTCCCATCTCTTTTCCGGGCCCATATTCGTATACCCCCATGTATATGCCCCACCCATGCCTTCAGCTGGATTTGGCGCAAGGCCTGAAAGACTGAGGCCCTCCGCTGACGCTTCCTTTCCATCCTTGGCGCGTTTTATGGCTCTGCCGTAGTCTATACCGACGGTTTGATGGTTGCTGGTCGAGTTGGTTATGCTTTTACTCATGGGGAACAATGTGAACAATGCTCATTGCTGGATGGCTGCAGTGTTTTCACTGCAGAGCTGGTAGCCATCTCTCGTGCCCTCGAGTATATCCGCTCCTGCTCAGGTGCATCCTTTATCATCTGTAGTGACTCCATCACCAGATGAGAGCGAGGAAAACACTGGTCAACAGCTTGTAAAGCGCTCAGGGAGTCACAAGAGATGAAGGACACTCAATTTGAGAGGGTTGCTCTCATGTGTTGAGTCTGGTTGATTGGAATTCGGTTTTAGATTGGGGTTTTTAGTGTGTGTCTAGGTGGTTGGCTTTTCCATTTTTTGTTTCCATCATTGCCCAACCATTGTAAAACTGTGTGTGCTTTTAATTCCTTTTTTTCTGGTCTTTGGCTGTGTCTTTCTTGTTCTGTGTCGTCCCTTGTTATCTCCGTTGCTTGTTTTTGTTCCTTGTGGGTTTTCATGGTCATGGAAACAGGGACCAATGACCTTTGCAGTCTGGTCCCATCAACCCCACAAACCAACCATCAATTCTGCAGGACAGCTGGTGGCTCCATTGGATTTTGCATACTTGAAAATCATGAACGATGGTTAAGCGTTGTAAAATTGGGTCGCAAGTGGAAAAAGGGTGCAATATCCGCAACACAATATTTACTTTTGGTGTAATGGAGGGGTGAATGCAGAGGAGGCAGCTCAAAAGATTGAGACTGTGCATGGAGCAAGTGCTGTTCGGAAAAATACACCAGAAAAAGATATTCTTGTTTCAACAAAGATTCTTCGGGCATGAATGATTTTCCACATTAAGGAAGTCTTGACTACTAATATAAATGATGGATTACCATTTAACTAACATGCGACATATGAATTCAACAGGCAAGGATCAGAAGTCTGGTGTAGGTGTAGTACATGCTGTAATTCGAAACAACAAAAAGCAACGGAGGGACTTGAACGTCATCAGGTTGCTCATTGAGCATTCCTATGCAATACTGTTACTGGTGACGAGTTACGATGCCTTTATCGTCAACTTCCTAAGAAGAAATGAAAGACTGATCCCTACCACAAGACGTAAACTCGAGCAAAGAGTAGTGTGAATATAATATTTTCCATCTGAGAGCTCCAAAAGTGTGTTTTGTACTATAAATTCCTCCACAAGGGTGTGTCCATTCAAGCTGGAATTTGTTGCCAAAAAATGACACCTTCCGGTCGCAGTGTAATAAAATCAACCGACAAAACGAAATCACGTGTGATACTGTATGATAACTTACTCTGTTCATTTGAGAAACAAAACTAACCAGGAGATTGATAGGGAAGTCATCTCTCGGGCACTCGTATTGATAGGGAAGTCACTTCTCGGGCACTAACTCCTCTGATCGTATACCCGTAAAATTTTACGTTTCCCACTCTAGCTCAACAAACCGTCAAGGCAATACATTCCTAGATGAAAATGCTCTTCAAACTACACTGATTTAATGACATCCTTAGAACCAGTAGATTTCTACAGGTGTAGAATTTGTTAACAACTTTAGCATTGTCAGATTGTTCTAGATATTGTGAAAGAATATACTGTTGCTGATTAATTTCTCTCTGATGGTTACTGTTGTGTTCAATGAAACTAATGGAAAACACAATTAAAATATTCACTGTACTGAAACTTCCTGGCAGATTAAAACTGTGTGCCCGACCGAGACTTGAACTCGGGTCCCGAGTTCGAGTCTCGGTCGGGCACACAGTTTTAATCTACCAGGAAGTTTCATATCAGCGCACACTCCGCTGCAGAGTGAAAATCTCATTCTGGATTCACTGTACTGATTAAATTCATCTTACTACAGAAACATCACGACAGCAGTCTATCTTAATAAAGCATCAAGTGCCTGTAAGACAATTGTGCTTATTTTAAAACAAATTAGAAAGATATTACCGACTTCTGACTTCAAAAAGGTCTGTATTTACTTAATGTTCTGTATCATACTCAAGCATTATGAAAATGAGGCAATTCATAGACAAAATTATGTATTCACAACAACAAAAATATGTCAGCAGGAAACAATAGTGGCATTACGATTTTTGCAGTACCATAAGGTTTCCACTGTGACACTAAGGGGTACTGAAAGTAGCAAGACGAATTTTGTCCGAGCATTCTTACGATTCCCTAACCGAGTTACTACCTGCCTGCTTGTAGCTCTGCTAAAAAAATCTGGCTTTCAGCGAGTCTCGGAAGGCAAACAAAAGCAGCTTGCATCTGGTAGGCGAGCACGTTACCTCGTAGCTGGTGAAGAAGTGTAGCCTATGTGTCTTACTTATTGGCCCAGTAGCTGCTGTGACATAAATCTCAACGTAAGAGATGATAGTAGTTTTATTTCCCACAACGTCCGTGGACTCAAAAGCATTAACTGATATCCTTATATCACATCTAAAGAGAAAATTCCTCACATTATTCAATTGAAATGATGCGGTAATATCAAGTGAATTTAGCAGGATAATTCTGTGCCATCAAGGCAGTAACTTGTCAGTCACAGATTTGCAAAACATATTCTGTGTTGTTGCCAAGTTTCAGTTATACTACCATGAAGGATACCAACTGATATGTTCTGTGAGTGAGCTCGGAAGTGACTATAGCTTTGTCTCAAAGTTGTGGGTGAAAGGGGCCGGAATATCCTCATTATTTAAGTGAGTCTTGGTCGTATTTCTGTAACCAGGTTTAGGGCTAGAGTGTAATTACTTGTAATACATCATACGGAAACCTTTGAAGCTTTTTCACCAGATGCGATTCACAGTTTTGGAGCTTCTCCAGTGGTTGATTTGGCAATGTATTTTTGCTATACAGTATTGTTATTGACATCACTGATTGGTGCATCTGCCTGAAGACATGCATAACCTGGCTTCTTGTTGTCAGCTTGTCTTACAGATATACTGCTGTTGCTTGAAATGTGAAGACTTAAGGTGAATTCGAATATTCCACATGGCAAAAATCTGATTTTTCTATTCTTCCAGCTCTAACATAAAAAAAAGGGTCACATTAAGTGACAGAAAAGCGCCTGTGAACGAACGGTTAATAATGCAGTCATAATTAGTGTAATCTGACAAATGCCATCTGTCATCTGATAATTGTGGAAAACTACCATTTTCATCTGCACAGTACCGCAGTATGAACTCCAGGATTCTTATATTTAATTTTGTTGTGATACTTTTCAATGACAGTAGAGGAGGAGCAAAACTGTCGGACTTGAAATATACTTTTCCAGCGGGATTTGAATATTTGGCTTCAGTTGCAGTAGCACATCCAGTGAGGAGGTATCATGAATATGAGCATTCACTCATTTGCCGTAGTGTAGGCTAGGGCAGATATAAGCAGGTTTCGCACAAAGTAAACAATGAGACACTGTAATTAATGTATAAAGTAACCGTCTCACAAACGTAAATTTTCCAAATCGCTGTTACTTTCTAAACATAAATTGTTCAGAAAATTACAACTATGTCTAGTGAAATGAATAGGTTAATGCAGCTCCAGTCAGTCACTATCACCGAGTTGCCAAACATTTTCCGAATAGCACTGAAGATAGAAGAGTGTTTCCGTGTGTGTGTGTGTGTGTGTGTGTGTGTGTGTGTGTGTTTCATGCTCAATCTGAATCGATACTAATAACATTAGAGAGACAAGCAACAATAAATATTGCATCAGATATAACTATAAAGTATTTTAATGCAATGGCTAGTTACTACAATGGAATTTTTACCTAACCATTGTCCTGCATATTACATTAAGTAAGAAAGATGTATTAACTCCATAATATCATTAGCAGGGACAGTGCGCTCTTGTCACGGCTCATGACAAGAGCAGCAATTAGCAGTGCCCAATGGCGCCACGATTTGTTTATGTTGTCTGAGTGTGGACACTGCAGCAGACACTTTGCCATAAACGGAAAGAAATCACCTTGGCTCTGACTGCAGTGAGCAGACGTCATTGCCTGCATATTCTTAAAGTAACCAATGTAAGACTACTCACAGGTGCCATGGAGCAATTGAAATGGGTATCATGTCATTAGTCATCAGAATATTAACCAGTGATGAAATGTCCACTCTCTCTGAATCCCAAGAAAATATGAATATTCTCACAAAGTAATGTGAGTGATATCAAAATTTATCCAATACACAAAAATTAACTGCAGAACTTTCATGCAAGCAGTAGTTAACACACAAGGAAATATTATATCTTGGAAGCATATACTTCATTTCCTCCTCTCATATCAAAGTCCTTGTTTTAGTATGAAGTGAGAAAATACACAAAAAACTAAAGTTTCTGAGAAGCATATAAGTCATTTCCTCTTTTCATATCATAGCTTTTGTTTTAATATGAAGTGAAAAAATAAACAGTTTAGGGTTCTGAAGCATAGTATGACACCAGATTCGTATCATAAGTCCTATCAGATTGTGTTAATTGCGGTGTGGAAAAATGCAACGAAGATGAGTTCCCC
Organism: Schistocerca piceifrons; assembly: GCF_021461385.2. NCBI lineage: Eukaryota > Metazoa > Arthropoda > Insecta > Orthoptera > Acrididae > Schistocerca > Schistocerca piceifrons. The sequence goes on along the minus strand of NC_060142.1, from coordinate 420,653,738 downwards.
TAGAGCTGTGAAGATAATTGCACATGTCTATTCAGCAATGACTGCCAGGTGCCGCAACACTTGTTGTAATTAGTGTGGCAGGCAACACAACTGTGAGTGTACTTCGCACTTCATTCAGTAAGTTGTCAGGAGACAGACGGATATGTCAAATTAATGTCGCTTTCAGAGTCATATTCAGTCCAAAATGAGGTGTTACTAAGGTAGTTGAGTATTCTAGCAATTACACTTTGGTAACTCCCATATGAGTATCCAGATAGCTAAAAGAACCTATTAATGAGAGACCATGGGGAAATACATTAATATCAAACTGCAAGAACTCGAAACAATACGTGGACTTTTCCCTTCACTGTGTAACCTCTTCATGTAATTTCTGATTCTCTCTGTCCTAGGTGTAACACAAATGGAACTTCACATTCATGAGGTGCTTTCCACTATTCTTGACAAACATCAGTAACTTGTAATCACTGTAACAATTGTGTGATGGTAATGTACATGTTGTAAGTGGACGTGGTGGTGTTAAGCTGTAAAACTGCTTACAGTAATGTTAATGGTGGTGCACATAATCTAGCGCTGCCTACATAAGTAAAAATAGTGTGGTGGCATCGTCGCTTCTCTTTATTTGGCATCGGTTTGAGTAATGTGATTTAATGAACGTAGTACTTCATTCATGAGTTACTACTCATGCAGTATGACAACAGAGATCGTCATGCGAGTCTTACATTAATTCTGCAGTGAATGGCCTGACAAATATTACCATCGGCTATGCAGCTGAAATGACTCACTACCCAAGTACTCTACATTGCACTTGGTTAAGTGATGACCTTGCTTCAATCCTGCTTCTACTGTTTGTAAATACTTGTATACTGACCATTTGTTATTTGACTAAATATGTGCTAAAATCTGATTCGCATGTATATGACATGGGCGAGTGTCATCAAAAGCAAGGACTGGATGCTGTTGAAGCCCTGTTACATTGATGGTGAGACAAATGTTCGCAAATCACTATTATTGCCTAAAAAATCAATTGCATCTTAAATATCAAAAGACTTATGTCCACACTGCCACAGGGCGTTGAAATACAGAAATGGCGGCAGATGCCCGAGTGGGGCTCGAACCCGGATCTCCTGCTTACTAGGCAGACACACTGACCATTGCACTATTTGGACGCAACGGCCAACCTCCCTGCAGGACCTATCGACACAAGCTCCTCATCAGGTGCAAATTCCCATCTTTGCCACAAACCACATACACGGTACCAGCTCGTCCGTTATTCTGCTCGCTCGCAGCCACACTGCATTCCCGCGAGTGCGTCTAGCACTGAAAACTTTTGATGGCCCATTGAGACCTGAATAATTATACAAGAATGCTTCAGGAGGAATAGTAAATATTGTAGGAGGTGGTAGTATAGACAAACCACAGAAAAAATGCCATATAATATGTATACAGTTTTTATTGAGTGCATACAGTTGAGTTTTAATGCATTTTTGTTTAGTTTGTTGGTACTTAAAAGGACCCTGTAGTCTACACTTGCTTGAAAATAAGCTTACAGCATTACTGAAATAGGTTGCTTTGCCTTCAAGAATGCGTATGTTCCTGCAGTATGACAGGGCTCCTGCACATTCTAGTCGACAGACGACGCATCATCCAAACCTAACATTTCCCGGTACGTGGATCGGTAAATATGGGCACTTTTCTTCACCACAAAGGACCCTGAACCTTATCCTTTTGGATTTTTGCCTGTGGGGATGATTGGAAGGCGAATTCTACAAAGAAAAAGTAAACTCGAGAGCTGATCTGATAGTTACGATTACGAATAATGCAACCCTCATAAAAGAACGCAAAGACGACCTCAGAAGAGTTACATGTGGTGCTATCAAAAGGAGTCAAAAGTGCATTGAAGTTGGTGGGGAATTTTTAAAAATCAACTTTGAACATCCTCATTTGCCTTTGCTTTGAGTTTGTAAGGGTTAAATACTAACAGCTGTATCTCTGTACACATAAACAGTGGACACATTTATATGGAACTTTTTATGCAATTCGTCTATACTACCACCTGCTACTATTACTGCTGAAACTCCCCGTATATGTAGATATGTGTGCTGTCTGTTCTTTCAGAAACGTCTGAAAGAAAAGACACCATGAATCCGGGTTTGAACCTGGTCAGGCACAAACTTTCAACTGCCACCGTAGCAGTATTTTAACATCTTGTGACAGTCTGGAATCTGTCCTTTGATATTTAATTGATTAACAAGGCTGTCTGTTCCGAATCACGAAACAATTGAGTTCATGCTGTGGTGCTGTGCAGTTGAAAAAAAGTAGTTTTTCACAATTGCCAGATGACAGATGGCATTTGTCAGATTCCACTAATTATGACTGCATTATTAACTATTGGTTCACGGGCACTTTTCTGTCAATTATTGTGACCTTTTTTTTTTAATGTTAGAGCTGGAAGAATAGAAACATCAGATTTTCGCCATATGGAATATTCGAATTCACCTTAAGTCTTCACATTTCCAGCAACAGCAGTATATCCATCAGAAAAGCTGACACAAGATGCCAGGTCATGTCTGTCTTTGGGCAGATGCGTCCATCAGTGATGTCAATAACAATACTGCATAGCAAAGGTACATTGCCAAATCAACCACTGGAGAAGCTCGAAAATCGTGAATCGCTTCTGGTGAAAAAGCTTGAAAGGTTTCCGTCTGATTAAGACAGTAAAACACAAATAATTGTTGCAGTCATTAATTTGACATTTTGTTTGCACTCAGTGCATGATGTGTTACAAGTAATTACACTCCAGCCCTAAAACTAATTACAGAAACACAAACAAGATTCACTGACATATAATGAGGATATTCCCGCGCTTGTCACTCACAACTTTGAGACAAAGCTATAGTCACTTCTGAGCTCACTCACAGAACATATCAGCTGGTATCATTCATGGTAGTATAACTGAAACTTGGCAACAACACAGAATATGTTTTGCAAATCTGTGACTGACAAGTTACTGCCTTGATGGCACAGAATTATCCTGCTAAATTCACTTGATATTACCGCATCATTTCAATTGAATAATGTGAGGAATTTTCTCTTTAGATGTGATATAAGGATATCAGTTAATGCTTTTGGGTCCACGGACATTGTGAGAAATAAAACTACTATCATATCTTACATTGAGATTTATGTCACAGCAGCTACTGGGCCAATAAGTAAGACACATAGGCTACACTTCTTCGCCAGCTCCGAGGTAACGTGCTTGCGTACCAGATGCAAGCTGCTTTTGTTTGCCTTCCAAGACTCGCTGAAAGCCAGATTCTTTTTCTTAGCAGAGGTACAAGCAGGCAGGTAGTAACTCAGTTAGGGAATTGTAAGACAATGCTCGAGCAAAATTTGTCTTGCTACTTTCTGTACCCCTTGGTGTCATGGTGGAAACCTTATGGTACTGCAAAAATCGTAATGCCACTATTGTTTCCTGCCGACATATTTTTGTTGTTGTGAATACATAATTTTGTCTATGAATTGCCTCATTTTCATAATGGTTGAGTATGATACAGAACATTAAGTAAATACAGACCTTTTTGAAGTCAGAAGTCGGTAATATCTTTCTAATTTGTTTTAAAATAAGCACAATTGTCTTACAGGCACTTGATGCTTTATTAAGATAGACTGCTGTCGTGATGTTTCTGTAGTAAGATGAATTTAATTAGTACAGTGAATAATTGTGTTTTCCATTAGTTTCATTGAACACAACAGTAACCATGAGAGAGAAATTAATCAGCAACAGTATATTCTTTCACAATATCTAAAACAATCAGACAATGCTAAAGTAGTTAACAAATTCTACACCTGTAGAAATCTAACGATGTCATTAAATCAGTGTAGTTTGAAGAGCATTTTCGTCTAGAAATGAATTGCCTTGACGGTTTATTGACCTAGAGTGGGAAATGTAAAATTTTATGACTATATGATCAGAGGGGCAAGTGCATGAGAGACGACTTCCCTATCAATCTCCTGGGTAGTTTTCTCAAATCAACAAAGTGCGTAATCATGCAGTAGCATGCATGACGCAGTTTTGTCGATTGATTTTCTTACACTGCAACTGAAACGTGTCTCAATTGTTGGCTGCAAATTCCACCTGTGATGGACACACCCTTGGGGAAGAATTCATTGTGCAAAACACACTTTTGGAGCTCTCAGATGGAAGATATTATGTTCACACACTCTTTGCTCAAGTTTACATCTTTTGGTAGGGATCAGTCTTTCACTTCTTCTTAGGAAGTTAACGATAAAGGCATCATAACTTTCACCAGTAACAGTATTGCATAGGAATGCTCAATGAGCAACCTGATGACGTTCAAGCAAAACTGCAATAATAGTCCCTGTGTTGTTTTTTGTTTCGAATTACCACATGCAGTACACCTACACCAGACTTATGACCCAGACGAGACTTCCTTAATGTGGGAAATAATTCATGCTTGAAGAATCTTTGTTGAAACAAGAATATCTTTTCCTGGTGTATTTTTCCCAAAAGCACTCGCTCCACACACAGTCCAACTGCTAGATGATAACTTTAACACTGACAACGTCGCACCGCGTTGACCTGCGCGGTGCCCAATTTCAGGTGGCGGGTGGCATCTGGCAGGTAGCTGCTGCAGCACAAGGAAACGCTCAAGCGTAAGCTGTCCTGATCGCGATGCAGCCACGAACTGTCCTGCGGAATTGTCCCTGGAAGTACTTGTTTTTGCTGGTGGATAGAATGTGAAGCGAATTATATGTGATCTTCAATCAGATTCGAAACTTTAGACAAGGGTCAAAATGTGGTTAAAAAAAGGAAAAGGTGATATGGTTTTACACTAACACCCGACTATAAGTTTAGAATGCACGACAGTTACCACTAGACCACGAGCTTGCACAACACATCTCAGAAGTAGACAGCACTTCCTCCTGAGTCTTCCACATCTTGCAGTGTTGCAAGATTGTGGAGATGGCTGGACCTGGTGTTGTCACGGGTGGTTGGTTTTATTTGCCACCTTAAGCGAACGTCTGGAACTTAGTCTCTGTGGTGGCCAGCAGGGCAGTCAGTTTTCATGTCTAAGACTGTACATATTGCTTCTGCCTCTTATATTTGGCTTGATTTGTTCAGATGGGATGTACAGAACATGATGTGTGAATCAACTTTTTTTCAGGCTTGCTGTTACTATCAGGTTCTAGGCAACGGGAGAAAGTTACAAGAGTTTGCCATTCTCACACAGAATGTTTGTGCTGAGTATTTCACACACTATCATTCAAGTACACACAGCAATTTGAAATGTACTGAAAGATAAATATTTTAAGGTAAGTGTGTTCTTTAAAGCTGTAGTTGAAGTATCATACCATCAAAACCATTATCCTTAATCATTACTGTGAAAACAATGTAGTCAGTGTCTCATTGCTATCATTGTTCCATAGGCTCCAACAACAGAAAGAGAATGGCAAGTGATTGCCAACATGTTTCATGAACTGTAGCAGTCCCCAAATTGTTTCGGTATGTTACTTAATCAAGGAATTTGCATTCTGTGTTGTTTATTATATCTGTCTCCGAAGAAAGTCTACTTATATGAAATTGACAAATCATCTGTGTTGCCAAGATCTTCGTTTTATTTACAGGTGCAGTGGATGGGAAACACGTTGCATTTGCAGCACTGAGATCAGCTGGCTCACTTTATTATAATTATAAGAAATTTAATAGCATTGTATTACTAGCGGTCATTGATACTAAGTATCGGTTTTCTCTGATTGACATTAGGTGCAATGGGTGAGTAAGTGATGGAGGAGTCTTTCAGCAAAGTAAAATAAGCTCTGCACTAAGGGAAAATTGGTTGCAAGTTCCACAAGTAAAAGTGCTAAAAAACAGCAACGTATCTGTTCCATGTGTTGTTGTGGCAGATGAAGCTTTCAGACTCCAGTCATATGTCAGGAAGCCATATAAAGACGGTAAAATTGAAACTCAGATAAAGATTTCCAATTACAGATCATCAAGGGCAAGAAGAGTTGTTAAAAATGGCAACCATTTCTGAATTTTACTGACAACTATTAAATTTGCTGTAGACAAAGTGGAATTAATTACAGAAGCGCTTTGGATTTTACACAATTTTTTGATTGACGAAGCAGACAGCACATATACACACATCGAAAAAAGTTTTGCATCACCCCGGGTCCCAGAACTGCTGAAGTTAGACATTGACTGTGGATATTGTCTCACAGACAAAGTCCCTTTGACTGTTCAGAGATGTCACTAAACTCGCCAAAAGATGTAAATAACCATGCATGAGCAGCTCCTACTAGACGGAGGGGGTCTGACAACCAAACAGTTCCAGTCATTCCACCAGGAAGGAGGTACACGCATCGTGTTGTCTGTAGTTCAACCATGCCTAGATGGTCAATACCGCAGTTCGATTGTGTCCACATTGTCACTTTGTGCCAGGAAGGGCTCTCAACAAGGGAAGTGTCCAGGCGTCTCGGAGTGAACCAAGGCAATGTTGTTCAGTCATGGAGGAGATACAGAGAGACAGGAACTGTCAATGACATGCCTCACACAGGCCGCCCAAGAACTACTACTGCAGTCGATGACTGCTACCTACGGATTATGGCTCAGAGGAACCCTGACAGCAACGTCACCATGTTAATAATGCTTTTCATGCAGCCACAGGACGTCTTGTCAAGACTCAAACTGTGCGCAGTAGGCTGCATGATGCACAACTTCACTCCCGATGTGTATGGAAAGGTCCATCTTTGCAGCCACAGCACCATTGCAGTGCGGATGGGGGGATTTTCTCTGCCCGGGGGCTAGGTGTTTATGTTGTGTGTGACAGTGGCTAGATTGGACTGTGAAAAATTTGGGACTTTGTATGGGCGCTGATGAGCATGCATTTGAGTGCCCAACAAATCAATCATCATCATCATCATCATGCAGCGTGGTACGGATGGGTCCAACAACATGCCGAATGGACCCCTCAGGATTGACATCACTTTCTCTTCACCTAGGAGTGTCGCATAGGCCTTCAACCAGACAATCATTGGAGACGTGTTTGGAGGCAACACGGTCAGGCTGAACGCCTTAGACACACTGTCCAGTGAGTGCAGCAAGGTGGAGGTTCCCTGCTGTTCTGGGGTGGCATTATGTGGGACAGAAGTACGCCGCTGGTGGTTACGGAAGGCGCTGTAATGGCTGCACAGTGCGTGACTGTCGTCCTCCAACCGATAGTGCAACCATTTCAGCAGCATATTGGTGAAGCATTCTTCTTCATGCACATCTTGTGAATGAATTCCTTCAGGATAACGACATCGCTCAATTAGAGTGGCCAGCATGTTCGCCAGACATGAACCCTATCGACTGTGCCTGGGTTAGATTGAAAAGAGCTGTTTATGGACAATGAGACACATTGATCACTCTGAAGGATCTACACCGAATTGCCATTCAGGAGTGGGACAATCAGGACCAACAGTGCCTGGATGAACTTTTGTATAGTGCGCAACGACGAATACAGGCATGCATCAATGCAAGAAAACGTGCTACTGGGTATTAGAGGTACCAGTGTGTACAGCAATCTGGACCACCACCTATATCTACATCTACATTTACATTTATACTCCGCAAGCCACCCAATGGTGTGTGGCGGAGGGCACTTTACGTGCCACAGTCATTACCTCCCTTTTCTGTTCCAGTCGCGTATGGTTCGCGGGAAGAACGTCTGTCTGAAAGCCTCCGTGCGCGCTCGAATCTCTCTAATTTTACATTCGTGATCTCCTCGGGAGGTATAAGTAGGGGGAAGCAATATATTCGATACCTCATCCAGAAACGCACACTCTCGAAACCTGGCGAGCAAGCTACACCGCAATGCAGAGCACCTCTCTTGCAGAGTCTGCCATTTGAGTTTGCTAAACATCTCCGTAACGCTATCACGGTTACCAAATAACCCTGTGATGAAACGCGCCGCTCTTCTTTGGATCTTCTCTATCTCCTCCGTCAACCCGATCTGGTACGGATCCCACACTGACGAGCAATACTCAAGTATAGGTCGAATGAGTGTTTTGTAAGACACCTCCTTTGTTGATGGACTACATTTTCTAAGGACTCTCCCAATGAATCTCAACCTGGTACCCGCCTTACCAACAATTAATTTTATATGATCATTCCACTTCAAATCGTTCCGCACGCATACTCCCAGATATTTTACAGAAGTAACTGCTACTAGTGTTTGTTCTGCTATCCAGTAATCATACAATAAAGGATCCTTCTTTCTATGTATTCGCAGTACATTACATTTGTCTATGTTAAGGGTCAGTTGCCACTCCCTGCACCAAGTGCCTATCCGCTGCAGATCTTCCTGCATTTCGCTACAATTTTCTACTGCTGCAACTTCTCTGTATACTACAGCATCATCCGTGAAAAGCCGCATGGAACTTCCGACACTATCTACTAGGTCATTTATATATATTGTGAAAAGCAATGGTCCCATAACACTCCCCTGTGGCGCCAGAGGTTACTTTAACGTCTGTAGACGTCTCTGCATTGATAACAACGTGCTGTGTTCTGTTTGCTAAAAATTCTTCAATCCAGCCACACAGCTGGTCTGATATTCCGTAGGCTCTTTGTTTATCAGGCGATAGTGCGGAACTGTATAGAACGCCTTCCGGAAGTCAAGGAAAATAGCATCTACCTGGGAGCCTGTATCTAATATTTTCTGGGTCTCATGAACAAATAAAGCGAGTTGGGTCTCACACGATCGCTGTTTCCGGAATCCATATTGATTCCTACAGAGTAGATTCTGGGTTTCCAAAAAGACATGATACTCGAGCAAAAAACATGTTCTAAAATTCTACAACAGATCGACGTCAGAGATATAGGTCTATAGTTTTGCGCATCTGCTCGACGACCCTTCTTGAAGACTGGGACTACCTGTGCTCTTTTCCAATTATTTGGAACCTTCCGTTCCTCTAGACTTCCGGTACACAGCTGTTAGAAGGGGGGCAAGTTCTTTCGTGTACTCTGTGTAGAATCGAATTGGTATCCCGTCAGGTCCAGTAGACTTTCCTCTGTTGAGTGATTTCAGTTGCTCTTCTATTCCTTGGATACTTATTTCGATGTCAGCCATTTTTTCGTTTGTGCGAGGATTCAGAGAAGGAACTGCAGTGCGGTCTTCCTCTGTGAAACAGCTTTGGAAAAAGGTGTTTAGTATTTCAGCTTTACGCGTGTCATCCTCTGTTTCAGTGCCATCATCATGCCGGAATGTCTGGATATGCTGTTTCGAGCCGCTTACTGATTTAACGTAAGACCAGAACTTCCTAGGATTTTGTGTCAAGTTGGTACATAGTTTTACTTTCGAAGACCTCTGAAGGTCTCACTGTATGGTGGGACAACTTACAATGTGTGGCTTTCATGAGCAATAAAAAGGGCGGAAATGATGTTTATATTGACCTCTCTTCCAATTTTCTGTACAGGTTCCAGAACTCTCAAAACCGAGGTGATGCAAAACTTCTTTTGATGTGTGTATGTCAAACAAGGACATGGAAAAATATGGATTCCTGCATGATGGAGCAAGGGTCATTGGATGTTGGTGCTCTGTGGAGTAGCATATTTATTTATTTTTCATCCGACATCAACTGATAACAAAAAAAGTTTCTTTGTTCCAGTCTTCAGGTTAAGTCAGAGCCTTACTCTGACTTATCCAGAAGACTGGAACAACTTTTTTTTGTAATCAATTGATGTTAGATCAAAATAAAAAAAAAATGCTACTCCACAGAGCACTAGCACCCCATGACCCTTGCTCCATCGTACAAAACTCCATATTTTTCCATGTACCTGTTTGACATACACACATAAAAAAAGGTTTTGCATCACCTTGGTTCCGAGGGTTCCGGAAGCTGTACAGAAAATAGGAACAGAGATCAACATAAACATTATTTCTACCCTTTTTATTGCTCATGAAAGCCACACATTGTGTGTTGGACCACCGTACAGCATCTTCTCATAAAGTGTTGTTCTGTGAGAGACGTGGGGTCTCTCTCCATCTCTAGTGCTGTGATCGTGTATTTATTTGTTAAGTGTTTTGCTACTGTTTACTACCATAATGATTATCTTAAGTGCATACAGGCTATGAACAGTTAGTATTTTAAATTCTTTAAACAAATTTCTGCAGGACTCCCTGGCACATTTTCCCCATAATTCTAAGTGCCTTCTTCTGTAAGATAAGTAAACTTTTCACATTACCTTTACTGCTGGATCCCCATACCTCTACCCCATAGCTTAGATGGGATTCAAATTGTGCAAAATAAATTTGCTTCAGAGTGGTAATGTTACAAAAAGGCGTCAGTTGTCTTAGAGCATGTATGGTAGTAGATAGCTTTTTGCAAATATCATTTACATGATCACATCAGTTTAACTCTGCATAAAGTGTCAGGCTAAGAAATTTGGTTGAGTATTGTCTTTTAATGTATTCACCACCCATTGAAATTTGGTGTCCATGTATTTTTTGCCTCCCAAGATCAAATTCAGTATACATGGATTTATTTGTATTTAATTTTAGTTTGTTTTCATTAAAATACTGCAGAATTATGCTTGCTGCAGTATTGGATTCCACTTCGAGCTGCGAATAGCTTGGTTTGTGGCATATTAGCGTGGTATCATCTGCATATAAGATAGCTGTAGTGGGGTTTGTTATAGACTGAATATCATTAGCATAAATAATAAAAAGAAGTGTTCCTAATATTGACCCCTGTGGAATACCAAAATTAATGTCAGTGGTTCTTGGTTTGTTAGCTTCCTCTGTAGTTCTAGTAGACACAAACTGCTTCCTATTTGTCAAGTAGGATCTAATCAGATTATGAACTGTGCCTCGAATGCCATAGTTCCAGTTTGTCCAGCAATATGGTCATATCAACACAGCCAAGGTGACTGACCCCTTGACAAACTTATACTGCCCCTCAGAAATAACTTTTTTGCTTACTAGGAAGTTCCAGATCCTTAAATATATTACTTCCTCAAAGATTTTGGATAATATTGGAAGAACAGATATGAGTCGAAAGTTTTCTACTAGATTTCTGTTTCCTTATTTAAAAATAGGCACAACTCGAGCAATTTTCAGCTCTATAGAAATAGACCATTTTCCATATGAAAGTTGATAATTGCTGATAAAGGTGATGTAATATTATGAATACATTTCTTAAATGTGTTCAGACTAAGACAATTCTATCCTGCTGCATGAGAATTCTTCAATCTACTCACTATTTTAATTATTTCTTCTTCATTTGTTGGTGTCAAAAATACAGGGTTATTACAAATGATTTAAGCGATTTCACAGCTCTACAATAACTTTATTATTTGAGATAATTTCACAATGCTTTGCACACACATACAAAAACTCAAAAAGTTTTTTTAGGCATTCAAAAATTTTCGATATGTGCCCTTTTAGTGATTTGGCAGACATCAAGCCGATAATAAAGTTCCTCCCACACTAGGCGCAGCATGTCCCCATCAATGAGTTCGAAAGCATCGTTGATGCGAGCTCGCAGTTCTGGCATGTTTCTTGGTAGAGGAGGTTTAAACACTGAACCTTTCACGTAACCCCACAGAAAGAAATCGCATGGGGTTAAGTCGGGAGAGTGTGGAGACCATGACATGAATTGCTGATCATGATCTCCACCACGACCGATCCATCGGTTTTCCAATCTCCTGTGTAAGATATGCCGAACATCATGATGGAAGTGCGGTGGGGCACCATCCTGTTGAAAGATGAAGTTGGCGCTGTCGGTCTCCAATTGTGGCATGAGCCAATTTTCCACGGGCTATGCGTGAAACTTGCCCGCACGCGTTCAGCCGTTTCTTCGCTCACTGCAGGCCGACCCATTGATTTCCCCTTACAGAGGCATCCAGAAGCTTTAAACTGCGCATACCATCGCCGAATGGAGTTAGCAGTTGGTGGATCTTTGTTGAACTTCGTCCTGAAGTGTCGTTGCACTGTTATGACTGACTGATGTGAGTGCATTTCAAGCACGACATACGCTTTCTCGGCTCCTGTCGCCATTTTGTCTCACTGCGCTCTCGAGCGCTCTGACGGCAGAAACCTGAAGTGCGGCTTCAGCCGAACAAAACTTTGAGTTTTTCTACGTATCTGTAGTGTGTCGTGACCATATGTCAATGAATGGAGCTACAGCGAATTTATGAAATCGCTTCAATCATTTGTAATAGCCCTGTATACTTCCTGACGCTGGTGTTCCCCTGAATTGGTATTTGTGATTTTTAATCTGATTGTTTATGCTGGAGCCAACAGGAGAAAAACAATTGTTAAACAGATCTGCTACCTTATTCTGATCAGTTTGTATTGTGTTGTTTACCAGCAAGTGATTTTCAGTTGTATGTTTCCCAGAGTTACTGATTTCTCTAGGTCCATGATGTTTTAGAAATATTATTTGAGTTTGGAATGACACTTTCAAAATGTTTCTGTTTTGCAGAAATTAGGAGGTCTAAATAGCATTTCTTATACTTTCTGAACTCTTGATGTTTTTTTTCCCTACTCCTCAAGTCATTTAACATAGCATACTCACACCATCTTAGTTTTTCTCTAGCTCAGTGGTTGAACTTGATATCCAGTTTCGGCTTACAGCATGTGACTGAATTCTCTTTCTTATTAATAGGCAGGCTTGGTTGACAGTGTAGTATAGCTCACTTGAGAATATGCCATAACTGTAATACGAGGTGCATTCAAGCTCTAAGGCCTCCGATTTTTTTTTTCTAATTAACTACTCACCCGAAATCGATGAAACTGGCGTTACTTCTCGATGTAATCGCCCTGCAGATATACACATTTTTTACAACGCTGATGCCATGATTCCGTGGCAGCGGTGAAGGCTTCTTTAGGAGTCTGTTTTGACCACTGGAAAATCGCTGAGGCAATAGCAGCACGGCTGGTGAATGTGCGGCCACTGAGTGTGTCTTTCATTGTTGGAAAAAGCTAAGTCACTAGGAGCCAGGTCAGGTGAGTAGGGAGCATGAGGAATCACTTCAAAGTTGTTATCACGAAGAAACTGTTGCGTAACGTTAGCTCGATGTGCGGGTGCGTTGTCTTGGTGAAACAGCACACGCGCAGCCCTTCCCAGATGTTTTTGTTGCAGTGCAGGAAGAAATTTGTTCTTCAAAACATTTTCGTAGGATGCACCTGTTACCGTAGTGCCCTTTGAAATGCAATGGGTAAGGATTACGCCCTCGCTGTCCCAGAACATGGACACCATCATTTTTTCAGCACTGGCGGTTACCCGAAATTTTTTTGGTGGCGGTGAATCTGTGTGCTTCCATTGAGCTGGCTGGCGCTTTGTTTCTGGATTGAAAAATGGCATCCACGTCTCATCCATTGTCACAACCGACGAAAAGAAAGTCCCATTCATGCTGTCATTGCGCGTCAACATTGCTTGGCAACATGCCATGCGGGCAGCCATGCGGTCGTCCGTCAGCATTCATGGCACCCACCTGGATGACACTTTTCGCATTTTCAGGTCGTCATGCAGGATTGTGTGCACAGAATCGACAGAAATGCCAACTCTGGAGGCGATCTGTTCAACAGTCATTCGGCGATCCCCCAAAACAATTCTCTCCACTTTCTCAATCATGTCGTCAGACCAGCTTGTGCGAGCTCGAGGTTGTTTCGGTTTGTTGTCACACGATGTTCTGCCTTCATTAAACTGTCGCACCCATGAATGCATTTTCGATACATCCATAACTCCATCACCACATGTCTCCTTCAACTGTCGATGAATTTCAATTAGTTTCACACCACGCACATTCAGAAAACGAATGATTGCACGCTGTTCAAGTAAGGAAAACATCGCCATTTTAAGTATTTAAAACAGTTCCCATTCTCGCCGCTGGCGGTAAAATTCCATCTGCCGTATGGTGCTACCATCTCTGGGACGTATTGACAATGAACGCAGCCTCATTTTAAAACAATGCGCATGTTTCTATCTCTTTCCAGTCCGGAGAAAAAAATCGGAGGCCTTAGAACTTGAATGCACCTCGTATGTGTCTAGAATGTTGTTCCAATCGACATTGCTTAGCATGTTATTCAAATGAGTTATGTTTTGGTCTGTATTCATCCTAATATATTTATACCAGCTGCAGGTAGGAAGCTTTTTTAATGTGTGATCTGAGGTTTTCCCGGCGTACAGAAATCTTGAAAATTTCCCGGGTATTCAGCTGGGTAGCGACGCCCAAAAGGTGCGATATTTCAGCAAGCCGACTTCTTGCCATCTTCAGGCGTTCTTGGTGTCTGATTGATCTCTGATGATTGTCTACTTAATGTAATCTCCACCCCTCTCCCGCAGCCTCCCTCTGTGCGCTTCCGAGCGGTCCACGGCCGGTGGTGGAGAGAAAGGCGGTGTTGGGTGGTGGGGGAAGTGCGGCGCCCCGCGACAGATCATGGGCCACAGTCCTTCCACGGCTATGGCTGCATGCGGAACTCTGCCGTCGTGGTGACAATGCTGCTGCTGCTGCTTCTTCTTCTGCTTCGGGTGTCCTGACAGGAGCGGATTTCCGTGTAGACTGTTGTGTTTTAATCATACTCAAAGCTGGATCCCATGCTTTGCTTAACTGGAAACCACTGTCTTTATTCATTAGTTCTGTAACAACACCTCAACTAACAGTTAATTAGTTCAAAAATTATCACGTTGCGCACTCAAAGTATGATCTTTTTGTTGCGCAACTAAAATGTCTTTGTGGCAGGTATTGCTACATCAATTGATTAGTCACTGAAGAAAATTAACAATAATATCACTTATCTTGTATTTGCAATCCAACAGTGATCTAACTCTGGCTTTGGCTCATAATTAAAAATGTTGTCTAGGTAGCATGACTATTGCTGTTGGTGCGAAAGGCATTCGGATGTTAATTACGCTGACTTGAAGAACTTACGAAGGCAATCTTTCAGGATTAATTTGATGATTTGTGTTTTTCATTGCAATGTACTTCATACCTTTTTAAACAATGGTCACTTGAAAATAATTCTTGACACTCACTTTTCACAAAAGTTCACATTTATTAAACTTTTTATACTTTTGCATGTTCGAAACATTACTTCATCATACAATTTCGCAGCCGTTACTGCTCTTAATAAAACTCACAACATTTTTCACTGTCCACAACTCAGATTCATTTTTTCATTTCCAACACAAAGTCAAGACTGTTCATATTCAATTCAATTCAATTCAATTGAAATTTTATCATCACATAGCATGCCTTATACAATCAAAGATTGTGACATAGGTGACTTGTCAGTTTTACACTATATATAATACTAAAAATAGACAATAAAGTAATAATATATATGGTGTAATATTTTCAAAGAGGTATTTTAATGACAATTATAATGCATTGCTGCCATTCATGAAATCTTCTACACTATTGTAACATTTATTTTTCAGATATTTTTCCAGGTCTCTTTTGGTACCTTTTACATTTGGGTCATCCATATCTTTCCATATTTTATTTACAAATTTCACGCCCATATAGTACGGGGTTTTTTCATATGATTTTAAACGGTGGGTAGGTTGCATGTAGCTCGTTCTATATCTAGTATCATATTGATGCAAGAAGAAGTTGCCCTCCAAAAGTTGTGGGTTTCTTTTCGTGAAAGTGAGAGTTTCATAGATGTATATGCTTGGAATGCTCATTAGATCTAGTTTTACAAATAAAGGTTTACAATGTTGCTTTGGTTTTGCTCCCACCATTGCTCGGGTGATTCTTTTTTGTAGTCTAAAAGCTCTAAGTAAATTTGTTTTTTCAGACCCCCAGAAAATTATACAATACCTAATGACTGAAACAAAATATGCATTATATACAGTTTTTTTTACAGCTAAATCAGTAATACTATACAAGATATTCATAATATGTACAAGGCTATTCAGTGGACCCCGTATGTTGTCCATGTGGCGACTCCATAACAGGTTTTTATTGACTAATATGCCAAGAAATTTGACACAGTCTGCAGTCTCTAATTTTTTGTCCATATACCTTATTTCACTTATAGACTGTGCAGATTGTTTTGTGGTGAAATGAACAATTTATGTTTTTGTAAAATTTAATGTCAAGTTATTGTTTTTGACCCATGCCTCCACAAAAACTTGACTACTCTGTACGCTTCCGCACCAAAAGTTGCAAACCAGCATCAAAGATAACAATAAGTACAAAGATATTCACACTAGACATTATATTGATTTCAACATCTCAAAATATCGACATACGTACATATAAAAATGAAACCAGATAGTGAAAAATGAGACATTACGTAGAAAAATATTCATTAATTTACGGTATTGAAAAATAGGGTTGGCGGGTGGTAGTGGTTTCGCAAATAAAGAACCATTACAGTTCGCCATGCAGCCAGGTCTCCACTGCCTCTTTGAGGAGACAATCCCAGAAGGTGTTCGATTGCTGTAACACCTTTGTGCCATCGTAGTTCATGTCATGTCCATGTGAGATGCAGTGCTCTGCCACGGCGGACTTGGTTGGCTGTGCGTTGTCTGTGTGGCGTTTATGTTCACTACATATCTCCTGTACCGTCCAGATGGTCTGGCCTATATACATGTTCCTGCACTGGCAAAGAATGCTGTAAACTCCCGGTCTCCGGAGTCCTAAGTCATCCTTGACTGATCCTAATAATGTTTTCGTTTTGGATGGAGGGCGAAACACACACTTGACATTATATTTTCTGAGTATTCTGCCGATCTTTGCCAATGTGTTCTCAACAAATGGTATGATCGCTGTTGCAACCGGTTTGTTTTCGTCCTCGGAAGGCTGTGGTCTCGGCTTCTTCAGTCTTAAAGCCCATTTCGTCTGCCGGTTGTTGTAGCCATTCGTGCGGAACACGGCCTGCAAGTGCTGCAATTCAGATGCTAGGCTGTCACAGTCAGAGATTTCGTGTGCTCTGTGCACCAGTGTGCTTAGAACACCCTCTCGCTGTGAAGGAGCATGACAGCTGGAGGCATGCAAGTACAAATCTGTCTGTGTCAGCTTATGGTAGACGCTGTGTCCTAGTGTGCCATCTGGTCTTCTCTTGACAAGCACATCCAGAAAAGGAAGCTGGTTGTTTTCCTCTACCTCCATCGTGAAGTTGATATTCTGGTGCAGCTAGTTCAGATGCTAAAGAAAGTCTTGGAGGCATTGTCGTCTGTGTGACCAGATCACGAATGTATTGTTTACATATCGAAAAAAGCAAGAGGGCTTGTAGGCTGCCGACTTGAGGCTGCTTCTTCAAAAGCCTCCATAAACATATTGGCCACTACTGGTGATAGTGGACAGCCCATCGCTACTCCATCTGTTTGTTTGTAGTAGTTCCCGTCGAAAGGAAAGTATGATGACGTAAGTACGAATTCGAAAACTTAAGTTACTGTTTGTCCGAATTTTTCTCCTATGAGGCTTAGGGAGTCTCCTAGAGGTACCTAGTAAAGAGGGATACCACGTCAAAGCTCACCATGAGGTCTTCTTGGCCCAATCGGAAGTTCTGGAGCTGCTGGACGAAATGTGCGGAGTTTCTGATGTGGTGCTGACTTTTGCCCACAAAGGGACTGAGCATCGACATCAGATGTTTTGCTAATTCATATGTTGGTGCTCCAATGTTGCTTACAATCAGGCTGAGAGGCAATCCATCCTTATGGACTTTAGGTAGTCCGTAAAGTCTAGGAGGTGCAGCTGCTCGTGGACGTAGTTTCTTCACCATCTTCTTATCTTCGAAAGTGTGCTGGAGAAGCTCAATGGTCTTCTTTCTCACTCTGTTGGTAGGATCGTCTTCGATTCTCCGGTAGGTGTCATCTTCTAATAGGTCATACAATTTTTGCCTGTATACATTACATGGCAGTAGGACTGAGCAATTCCTTTTATCTGATGGGAGGACGACAGTCTCGGCATCTTCTCGGAGCCGCTTCAGTGCTTTCCTCTCTTCCTTGTGGAAATGTTCAGCTTCGGGGGAGGAGGAGGGGGAGGAGGAGGAGGAGAAGCAGAAGCAGCAGCATTTTCACCACGATGGCAGAGTTCCGCAAGCGGCCGTAGACAGCAACGGCCATGGACTGCTCGGAAGTGCCCAGATGGAGGGGAGAGAGGTGGAGATTATATTAAATTGGCATTCATCAGAGATCAATCAGACACCAAGAATGCCTGAAGATGGCAAGAAGTCGGCTTGCCGAAATATCGTGCCTTTTGGACGTCGCTACCCGGCTGAATACCCGAGAAATTTTCAACCCCTTTTTTTATGTTTACACCTGGTTCTCCTGTGTGGTGGTCTGACAAAGCACTTACAATAATAGAAGATTTAAGATCAAAATATGAATACCAGTGATCATGTTGTCTATTGCAGACTGGCATGTTTGTCTCCCTGGTTGCAGTGTTTATCAGGAACCTTACATTATAATCAAGCAGAGTATACTTGAATAGTCTAGTGTGTAACTTATCTGCTAATACGTTTGTTGAAATCTCCTGTAGTTGTGCCTGTTATTTCTTCTTTCTCTCTTCTGCAGCCTCCTAATTCCCTCTTAACTTACTTCAATACTTCTTATCTGTACTTAAGGTACCTCTCGGGCTACAATTATCCTTTTTATGACCCTCATCATCTTTGTACTTCATAACTTGTAGCGATACCATCCTCAGCCTCTCATTAACTTTTATGGGGTGGGGACCCACTTCCCATGCTTAGATAACTTCAATTCTTCACCTTATTCTGCTGCACTTACCCCTTTATACTTTGGTCACGACTTACCTTGTCAGTTGGCTAAACATAAGTTTCGCATTTCGTTACCGTTCAATCGCATTGCTGTTCACTTATCTAAGCCCAATTGCAGAATGATACACACTTATATCTATTTTCCATGTTTCAACCCAAATGTTTGATCGCTGTGTCCACAGTGTCATTTTTTTTTTTAATTTGTTAAATATTTTCCCAAAGGACAACATATTTGTCTCTGTGTACCTTGTGTATTCTTATAAATAGCATTTTCCTTGCTTTACTGTCCCTTAGGGTCGTTACATGTAATAATTACATAATTTCAGAACTTGCTAAACATTTTTCAACAGGATAACACATTTTTATAGATAACTTTCCCTTTTTGTACCTTCTCTTTTCCCCACTTACATTTGTTATTCACTATTCCCAGGTTCCTAAATTCGAAGATGAAGAAGGGACAGATGCTAGAGTATAGTTCCGAAAGAAGGGAAGATTGAGAATATGAAGAGAAACTGAAATAATATTGTCAGTAATTTGAGTAATTGATGTTCGTTAAACGCCAAGTGTTGTACAGTACACAATGCCCTCTGATGTTTTCAATTAACTATTTGACCAGTTGTTATTTTACTTATTAGGTATATGTTGTATTCCAGTCGTCTCTGTAATAGCTTCGTTGGTGGTTCCTCATCCATCTCCTCATTGTCTTCATAACATGTATATTTTTGAAATTTGCACATAGGCCTACTTACCTGTGCAATGTCACTTACCTGGTTGGTGTGTTCTACCTGTTCCATAGGTAATGTTTTGTTTTCTTATTCTTTATCCTCTATCAGAAGTTGGTTGTTAGGGGTTGAACACTGATACATGGTTTAAGGTCAAAAATGTATATGCCTTTGATTTCGTTTGTTTTTATCATAGCCACCTCCGTTGCATTTGCATGTGCAATCCTTACCCGGGCCGCTGAAATATTGCACTTGACGTTTGCGTATTTAGTTGGCAGCGTAACAGAGTAACAAGTGAAGAACGATAGGCGCTAGGCGTTCAGCGTGGGGCGCCAGCCAATCACAGCGCAGTGAGCACTGCTGTTACTCATGTGCTGTGACGTCAAAGTTCCCGCGTTGCCGGCTTAGTTTAGTGAATATGTATACAACGTGAATTGTATGTTGTTTACCGCGTGTTTTCGTTGTACTGTGTGCTATATCTTTGTGACTTCTGTTACGTTGTGAGTGTACATACTTGGAAAATGCCACCGAAAAGACTTCGTTCCCCTAGTGACAATCCTTTGCGTCGAGGGGTGCCGCTAAACAGCCAGGCACTGGAGTTCCTACGCAGAACTCGTGAGTTTTACGAGCAGGAGAAAAACTACGTAAGCATTCGTGGACAGCTATCAATTCCTGCCGACAAAGTGGTGGAACGTACGTCGAAAACTCTTGGTATTAGTGCAAGAACCGTAGTAAATAAAGGAGTATTACTACAAAACTTGGAAGATACTGAAGTGAGCCGTAATGATTCCGAGCTGTCTGGATCAAATAATACATTTTTATCAACCCCAGGAAAGAAGAAAAAGCGACCTAGTCCTATCACAGATTCAGATTCTTTCCAGACTGATGCAATTCGTGGGCATGTTTATGCTTACTACAGCAGAAAAGAGTATCCGACTGTAGCTAAGTTATTAATCTCTTTAAAAGAAAGTGAACTCTTCAGGGGTGGTAAAACATCACTAAAAATTGTGCTAAAAACATGGGTTTCCGTTACAAAACGCTAGACGGACGCAAATTACTGTTAGAGGGGGCACATATTGTTACCGCTCGTAGCATTTTCTTGCACAAAATTGTGGGCAGAGACATTCATTCCATAATTTGGCTAGACGAAACGTGGGTTAATGCCGGGGGAAGCTGTCAGTAAATGTTGGATGGATAACACACCCAGCAGTATCGGCCATCAGCCGACGGGAAGGGGGAGCTAGATTAATTGTGGTCCATGCAGGCTCCTCCAGTGGTTTTGTCCCTGACGCACTTTTAGTTTTTAGATCAAAAACGACTGGTGATTACCATGAAGATATATCTCACACATGATTTGTTGAGTGGTTCAGGTACCTTTTAAAACAATTTCCTGTCCCTACAACAATTGTAATGGACAATGCTCCATATCATTCGGTGATACAGAACAAAGCCCCAACCACAAATGATCGGAAAGAAGTTATGGTGCAGTGGTTACAGGCTCGAAATATTGCAGCGGATATGAGTATGACAAAGGTTCTGTTATATTCTCTTGTTAAAGAAAATAAGCCTACGACACCTACATATGTAGTAGACGAAATTGCCAAGGAGCAGGGTCATACTGTAATAAGGCTGCCACCATATCACTGCCATTTCAATCCTATTGAGTTAATATGGAGTGATGTAAAAATGTATGTAAGGAACAAGATGTCCTTTACAATAACAGAGGTGGAAAAGCTGTTGCGTGAAGCTCTTGTGACTGGATGCAGCCTCATGGAGAAAAAAAGTAGAGCACGCCGAGAAGTTTATGCGAGCAGCACAGACAATAGAAGGCATTATCATTGGCCATGAACAATTTTAATGATTTGTCTTGCTGATGACGACGATGAAGACTGTTTTGGCGATGAATCGGACAACAGTGACGATGGCGAGCTGGATGGAATTGCCATTGTCGCTGTTAATTGGTGAGTGAAAAATTACTAATATTGGTTATTTATTGCAATCTCGGTTATTATTTATTTTGTAAACTACGTACATTATTGATTGTAAAGTATCAGTCGTCAGATGCTTGTTTTTTGTACTTCTTTCCTTCCGTTATCGAAAGCGTGCGCATTGTTATGCTTTTACATGCATTATTATACGGTTGCTTACTTCCTGTCATTGTAGTACAACTAAAAACGAGTTTTTATATACACTGTAATTGCTCAATCGCTTGCATTTACGAGACGGGACGGAAAACTGTATCGTCTGCTGTGTGTATAGAGGCTGCTGTTGCAACATCGCTATTACAGTATAGCCAACCTAACTAGACAAAAAGCGAACTAGTCAAGTGCAATGTTTCGCCGGCGGGGGTATATTTTCTATGGCCCTTGATATGTTTCATAAAACTTCTTAATTCCATCATCCATCTTGGACGATTTCCTTCTTGTCCTTATTAGTACCTGGTCTCCTATTTCAGATTTTGCTAGTTTTATGTCACTCTTATTTTTTGCTTTACACTTCTCTGCCTTGTCCTTAATCCTCTGTAACGTTATTGTTTGGATTTGGTCTCGTGTTAAATTCTGACGTGGTGGAAAGTCTATAGTTTCTGTGATGATATTACTTGGCATTTTGCCTGTCAGTACTTCTATTGGCGACATTCCAGTAGCGGTATGAAGGAATTCATTCATAACCTCACTCTTTGATGTGCTCTGCCCACTTCGAGGGCTTTTTAGAGCAATACTTGCGGCACAACCTGCCCAACTCCCGCATTACTCTTGATGACGGGTTCGAAGTAGGGTGATATTTTGAGATATATATCGGCTTTATTTGCAGTTCTCCTAAGGTGTGCTTCCAGATTTTTGCATGAAATTGTGGCGCATTGTCACATATCACGTGTACTGGCTTTCCTTCTTAGACTACATGACTACATAGTCTTTTTTAAGTCTGCTAGCCAATGCCTTTGCAGAACTTTTCTTTAATGGATAAAACCTCACAAATTTTGAACCTAACTCCAACAATACAAATACATACATGTTTCCTCCGGTTGACCTAGGTAGTGGCCTGTACAAGTCCACCGCCCCTTTATCCACGATGCCATTGGGTACTATTGGATATACATTTCCTTTGGGATACTGGTTGGATACTTTTGTTTTCTGACATACTATACATCCCTCAATTAATCGTCTGACTCTTTTTTTTCCATATTATTAAAAATGCAGGCTTCCTTCAATTTCGTAGTGCATTTTCTGACCCCGAAATGTACATAGCTGAGATGAACATGTAGGACTAATTTATCGATCTCATGTTCCAGCCAGCAGACTTTCCAACAACTGTAATCTGGGTCTGTTTGCCTATATAGAACACCTTGGTGTACCAGATAATACTTTTGTATTTTCGTTTCATTCTTGTCCCGCCCCCCCCCCCCCCCCCTCTCCATTTTCTCTTAACCATTCTCAGTGTTTCGTCTTCATTTTGGTCCCTTCTTATGTTTCAACTTACTTTCTTTACATGTTCTTCGAACCTTACTCTTTTCATGTACATTATTTTTATTTCTTGTTGTTGATATCACCGTGTTGCATTTCAAGCAGAACTAACGGTAACCTGGACAGGTTATCAGCCACGATGCTGTCTGGTCCCGGCACATAGATGATTTCATAGTCATATTCTTGCAGTGCTAATGCCCATCTTGTGAGCCTCCCATGAGTCAATTTACAGTTGGACAGAAATGCTAGTGCCTTGAGATCTGTGTTTGAAATAAAACCGTGCCGAGCCCATATTTGGATGCGTCCGTCTCTACACAGAAATGTTGGACTAAATCCAGGTGAGATAGTGTGATATTTTTATTAAGCTCTCTTTTGATGTCGTCAAATTCCTCCTGACATTTTCTATTCGAAATCCACACTGCATTTTTCTTCGTAAGTTCTAACAGGGCTGTTGCATTTAATGCCTGATTCATGGAAAACTGTCTGAAATCAATGTACACTTATGCTCATAAATTAAGAATAATTGCAGAATGTAGTGCCACACAATGTGGCACTACACAAAACTGGCGCTAATAGCATAGGCACATACGGAACACACAGGACACAGATCTGTAAGTCCACGGTATTGGTGATAAGTTGAGAGAACCGCCCCAAAACACATGTGCTACAAAACACCACTGTTTCCTGTGCATGTACCCCAACATCAATATGGGATATGATCTCCATGCGCACGTACACAGGCTGCACAACGTGTTGGCATACTCTGGATCAGATAGTCGAGCAGCTGCTCAGGTACAGCCTCCCATTCTGGGTATAGCCTCTCATTCTTGCACCAGTGCCTGTCGGAGCTCCTGAAGTGTCGTAGGGATTTGAAGACGTGCAGCGATACGTTGACAGAGAGCATCCCAGACGTGCTTGATGGGGTTTAGGTCTGGAGAACAGGCAGGTCACTCCATTCACCTTATCTCTTCTTTTTCAAGGTACTCCTCCACAATGGCAGCTCAGTGGGGCCGTGCATTATGATCCATCAGGAGGAAGGTGAGGTCCACTGCACCCCTGTAAAGGCAGATATACTGGTGCAAAATGATGTCCCAATACACCTGACCTGTTACAGTTGCTCTGTCAAAGACATGCAGGGGTGTATGTGCACCAATCATAATCCCACCCCACACCATCAGACCAAGACCTCCATACAGGTCCCTTTCAAGGACATCAAGGCATTGGTATCTGGTTCCTGGTTCACACCAGATGAAAACCCGGTGAGAATCACTGTTAAGACTGTACCTGGACTCGTCCGTGAACATAACCTAGGACCGCTGTTCTCATGACCATGTACTGTGTTCTTGACACCAGGCTTTACGGGCTCTCCTGTGACCAAATGTCAGTGGAATGCACCGTGCAGGTCTCCCGGTGAATAAACCATGTCTGTTCAGTCGTCTGTAGACTGTGTGTCTGGAGACAATTGTTCCAGTGGCTGTGGTAAGGTCCCGAGCAAGGCTACCTGCAGTACTCCGTGGCAGTCTGCGGGCACTGATGGTGGGTTATCAGTCTTCTTGTGGTGTTCTACACTGTGGACATACTGTACTGTAGTGATTGGACACGTTTCCTGTCTGCTGGAATCGTTGCCATAATCTTGAGATCACACTTTGTGGCACATGAAGGGCCCGTGCTATGACCTGCTGTGTTTGACCAGCATCCAGTCGCCCTAGTATTCTACCCCTCATAACATCATCAGTATGTGTTCTTTGAGCCATTTTCAACACACAGTCACCATTAGAACATCTGAAAACTTCTGCACATGTACTTGCTGCTTTGTACTCTGACATGCACCAACACACCTCTGCGTATGTGGACTGCTGCCAGCACCACTGTGCACCGCATGGTCATACCCCGAGGTGATTTAAACCCACAAACCACCCACCAGAGCATTGTTTCACCATGTATCAGCATTATCCTTAGTTTATGAGCATGAGTGTACATATCGCTTTATCAGGCCTGGCCCTGGCATGAATACCTGTGTAAGATACGCCTTCGTTCTTTAGCTTCTGTGGGTTGTGTGTTTTCTATGCTTTCCTCTCTGTGTTCAACCTTTTGATATATTTGTTCTGGAAACACTTTATTTACCTGTTTCACTTCTCTATTAGATTCTTCCTCCCTACTCATACTGTTCCATAAGAAAAGATGCTTCGTAATGTGGACTTTAATTCCCTCACTATTCTTAGCTACCGCTTCATCCCTTTTTAATGTGTCTATTACCTCTCCATTTATTTCAATATGCCCTGAAGCAGTCTGTTCTTATGTGGTTGTTGATAAACCATTTCATTCCTACATTTAGATTTGGGACCACTATTGCATTGACCTTATATTTCTTCCTCTGTATTTCAATATCTAATTAAGTTTGTTTCCTTATTTGTTTACTCTTTGCCCCACATGCTGTAATTACTCTTATTCCTTGTAAGGGTAATTCAGGGACATTATTTACCTTGATTTTTTCATACAGCTCAAGAGCAATAACACTCATCTCCGATCTCGAGTCTCACTGCTACTACACTTAACTGGTATAGCTGGATTTCTAATGGAAGTTGGAACACCTCTTCCACTTGTTCCTCACTTTCCTCCATTAGCGCCTCTTTAATGCTGTCTCTTTTATCACAACCTAAGAAGTGCACTATGGGTCCTGCGTTATTTACAGTTCGTGATTGGACCTCATCCGAACATCCTGGGAGTTTCCCGGTATTGGAACCTCATGCCTGTAATTGTTCTGTGTATTACCATAGTGTTCTCTTGTTTCTTGGTTGTGATAGTTACCTCTTCCTCTACCTCTGTAGTATCTTCCTCTACCTCTTCCAGCCATGTTATTAAGATATTGTTTTTCACGCTGTGTGTCCTGTCTATTATAGTGTTTTGTCTCCTGATGATTTATTCTATTATTTATGTGTTGAGGATATAGTATCTGTCTGTCTGTTCTCCTTGAATCCTATTTTCATTAGGTCTGTTATTTCCCCAGGGATTTCTTCTCCAACTTTCTAGATTCTGATTGTTCCCTGCTAATGAATCCAATTTATCCAGCACTTGCATGATTGTCTTTACATCAGACTTGGATATTGCAGTTAATTTTTCTTGTATCCTTGGAGGTAACTTGATCATAATGATTGATATTAAATCCATTTCTTTCAAGGGATCACCTAAATACAAGTTCTTTTCGACATGAGTCTGGAAGAACTCTTTGTAACTTCTGCAACCACTACTAATGAAGTTTCGACCTTCAAATAGGTCTCTACGAACGCAATTCTTAGTGCTGCTGGACCAATACTGGTTCATGAATGCTTGCATAAACCCCTCGCATGTTTTGCGTTGCGATCCAGTTTTTATACCCCTGGATAAAGCTTCACCTTCCAACCTACTGACAACACAGCCCTTTTTCTTTTTGACATCCCATTGTTCCGGAAAGACACTTAAAAGCTAGAGGATGTATCTGTCCTTTTGACGTAAAGCTGTGGAATTTGCACACACGCAGATAACTGGTCATTTGAGACTACCTGTTTACTTCTTTCTTTGGACTTTTCCTGTTCGTACCAGACTTTCCCTGTTCGTACCACATCTCCAGTCTACCTCTTATTTCTGCTTCTACCTTACTAGCATATAAAGATACCGTTCGCAAGTCGGTTTCCTGTACCTGTACCTTATCTTTCGCAGCTCTGAATAAGGCGCACCTGCATTACTTTTGGATGCTTTTCCCACGTCTTGGACTTGCTCGTTGTTGTGGTCGCTATGAATTTGTGTTTGGTGCATATTATACATTCTATTGCTAGTATGAAATACAGATGAGGTTTTGAAATTTTTGTAAAACTTTGGATCAATATCTGCTTCCAATCTCGAAAACATTGAGCATCTGCAGCAAGTTCACTTCCGATCGCCGGCGCGTGGGAATGAAATGTTCATAATGCCTCTCATATCTCGTAAACCGCTGGAGATAACAAAACGAGATTTTGGCAAATGATACCACGCAAAGAGGAGAGTACTTTGCCGTGTGGTTAAAATATGTAACTTTATCTATCGCAACATAGCAGAAGCTATAGTTTATAATTCTTTTTTTACCGGTAATGTAATTGTTTAAGACATTATCAATAGCCAGTGACAATGTAGGAGTGCGGAATGTAAATAATATTGCGATATACATGATAAAACAGGGTACACTTGTGAAAAATGCACTGTGATAAACTACATTCTTTCTGGACCACACGGCTATTATTTGCACTCACTTGAAAAATTCTGCACTAATACTGTGTATAATATTAAATTCCTCTCCCTTCAGTATCCTAAATAAATATTGTGTACCTGTGTATAGAGCTCCCTCAGGAAAGTTGAGTACATTCCCCAAGCAAAAATCATTTTTAACTCACCTGTTCTCAAAAACAAAAAAATCATGCTTTGTTATTGTAATGTAAATTTTCTTTCCTGTAAAAGTACGGCAGATTTTGAGCACGTAATGGGCCGTGTGCAGTTGTTGACTTTCTCCCAAGAGTTGCAAAGAACTTTACAAGCCTGATTGACAATACTCTGCAGATAAAAGAATTGGCAACATGTTTAAGTGAAATTTTAGATGTCTTCCTGACCATGATGGTCAGCTGTTCAAAATGCATGCTGTAAGCCCTGCAACAACAGTAGTTTCATCAACAGGACGTGTATATAAGCCAACAGTGAAAATCTACTAACCTTCAGAGACATTTGCAGCAGTTGGAATGAGACAATGTTTCACTTCTCTATTAGATTCTTCCTCCCTACTCATACTGTTCCATAAGAAAAGATGCTTCGTAATGTGGACTTTAATTCCCTCACTATTCTTAGAAACCAGATTATATGTGGACATCAGATTTTCTAGGTCTGATCTGTCTCTTTAATTTGTTAGAAAGTTATCATTGAAGTCCCCAAGCACTATCACATCTGTTTTGTGTTTGAGTATGTATATTAGGAGAGCATCTAGTTTATTCAGAAAGAGACTAAAGTTCCTTGAAGGTGCTCGTATACTGTGACTTGATATATGGGAATTATTCAAGGACAATTCTGTGGTACACACTGCCAAATTTTGTTCTAACAATAATTCTGCACATTAATTACTCTACATGTGATATCGTTTTTAACATAAAGGGCAACACCTCCTTTCTCTTTACATTTTTTACAAAATGATGTTGCCAAGTAATAATTATTTATTGTAAGTTTTTCTATACTAGAATTAATATGGTGCTCACTAAAACATAAAACATGGGCATAATCTATACCTTGTGGCTCATGTATATTGATTATAAGCTCATTGATTTAACCGAGCGAGGTGGCGCAGTGGTTAGCACACTGGACTCGCATTCGGGAGGACGACGGTTCAATCCAGTGTCTGGCCATCCTGATTTAGGTTTTCTATGATTTCCCTAAATTGCTCCAGGCAAATGCCGGGATGGTTCCTTTGAAAGGGCACGGCCGACTTCCTTCCCCATCCTTCCCTAATCCGATGAGACCGATGACCTCGCTGTCTGGTCTCCTTCTCCAAACAACCCAACCCCCCCACCCCATTGATCTTACTACTTAGGCCTCTAATGTTCTGGTGATAAATTGCAAGTTTTTGTTTAGCAGATGCAGTTGGAAATGTATTTTTTTACACCCATCTCTCCAAATTAGTTTGTTTCCACACACTTGCAGATTGGGAAGACACCATTTATTCTTGTTTATTCACCATCCAGTTGTCCAATGTAGTCTGCCTATGTCCATCCCTGCAATTAATTTGTGTACTGGTACACTCTTGAATCAAATCTGACTCTTTTGTGTTCATATTGTTCCTTGCCTTTGCAACTACGTCACAAATTATAGTTGCTAAATGATTTTTTCAATTCCAGTTAAGGTGAAGACCATGAGTGATGTAAAGTTCGCTGCCAAATTTGTGAGTTTTGATTCTATGAGTATTTGTAAAATTGCTGCAGATATCTGCATAACATCTATTTGTTGCAATTACTGCTTTGTTTACACACGAGGATTGTAGTAAGTTGTGCCTGTGTGGAGTATCAAGTAAAATTACATTGGAATGCTTCATGTGGTTTAGAGTTGATTTTAAGACATTAGCAGCATACAGACCTTTGTTATGTGCAACGTCATTTGAACCACCACAGATCACAATGCCTCTGTTGGTATCAGAGGTAGCTCTGCTGTTGATGTAGCAGCAGCTGCTGCTGCTGCTTTTGTTGTTGTTATTGCTGTGATTGTTTCTTATGATTTTAGTATTTTCGGTGGAAATACTTCTGCTGGTGCTTGCTTTAAAACTAATGGAGGTACAGTGCTCATCAGTTTGGCCTTCACATAGGATTTGTGGCTCTGCTTCTTTTGTGTCTTTAATGGAAGGAGTATTTGCTGAGTGTTTATGCTTGGAAGAATGGGAGTGTTTATGCTTGGAAGAATGGGAGTGTTTATGCTTGGAAGAATGGGAGTGTTTATGCTTGGAAGAATGGGCTGTTGGAGCTGATGGTGTTGACATATTGTCATTATGTTTGTTGAGTCTCTCCAACATTTCACTAATTTTCCCACGCAAAAGTTTCTTGCCCTTTTTGTTCATATGCATCCCATGTTATTGAAGCAGTCTCTCTTAAGAAAATCTGTACAAAGAAACTTTGTATTTGGATACATTTTGCATATTTCCTGAAGTTGTAAGTTGGCTTCCCTAATTTCAGTGTTTATACAGGGATGAGATCATGTCTATATGGAACGCAGGTGACATGTTCTGCTTCTTAGTGTTGTCCAGAAATTTACTTAAGTTGTGCACAGCATTCAATAACTCATTCCTGTATATGCCATTGGCACCTCCAATTAATAAGACATAATGATTTGTGCCTTTGTTGTCTTTAAAATCTCCTTTATAATTTCCTGTATTGGAGCACCTGGTTTTACACAACTGTAGGCTTTTAAGTCATGATGATTACTGAGAATTTCTGCAAGACTGTGTCAATGGCTATCAGAGTAAATATTTAGGCCTTCCTCATTTTCCGTGCTGTTGGCAGTGTATGATGCTTTTGGTGTAAATACTGATGTTTCAGCAGGTTCAGTAAGAAGCTGAATCATGTTCTCTAATAATTTAATGTACTTTCTAGCTGCTTTTAAGTCTTTGTATACTTCATTTGTGACATTTAGTTCAGCATTACACATTTCTGCGGCAGCTTCTTGACCATTACACGGATGATTAGTCACACGAAAATACATTATTGCGATTTACTTTTGCAAAGCACCTTGAATGATACCATATATGTTTTGCTAGACATGTTATAACACCGGTTTTCACTTCTTCACCACATGAGTGACACTTCACTGACATACACAGACAGAATGGAAACAGAACTGCAAGGGAAACAAAGGAAGTCCGAGACAAATATTGTGAATATTTTAATACAAGTTGTCCCTTGGCAGTGGGAGGTAACCAAGAACTTCAGTTGTTGAATGTCAATGTATTTTCAAACTAATAAATACAAAATTTATGCAATTCAACAATTATTGTCCATTACTTGGACCTCCATTATGATTTTCAGTACTTCGTTTCGTGTCCCCACAATTGTTGGATTTCTTATCCTGTTTAATTCTAGCACAGTGAAGCACCCAAAAGCATCATGTGGTGATGGATCTGATGCCTTTTCTGTTAATTTGGAATTCAAGTTCTGCAGTACTGTATTTAGTAATGGACTGCTCATTCTTTTCTTTACATTTTTCGGTGTAGTGGAACAGGCACAAGAAGCCACTGGAGTACTAGGGACCTCAAACTCAGCACTATCGTTTACTATCACCACATCCAGATTCTGTAGTGAAAAATGCCATTAGTGTTCAAGAGCGCTGTTTGAGTTAATGAAATTAAACTAATGGCTGCTGTAATCAATAAAAGTAATGCTGCTGGGAAGTTAAGATTTAATCGCTATATTTGCAAGGTGGAATAAACTTATTTGTGTAGAGGGTTATGAGGATTACCTAAGTGAGTCTTTTACTTACATCAGTTGTGATATCTGGGCCATCACTATTTGATGTACATGGCAAGCTAGCCAACTAAGGAAAAAAATGTTTTAGTACATCAATTAGTACTTACTGGTCAAAATGTAATGGTAAAAATGTAATGGACCTGACTTACATTACTACTCTGATCATAAAAGTTTATGACCACAGTCCTGTTGTTTTCTGGCACTGAGTTGTCAGGCACCTTTCCAGTCCTGTGGATTTTAGTACCAGAGTTTTGAGGTACCAGAAAAATTTCCTCATTTTACTTGCACATTAGACATCAGATTGCTGTGAGCATGGCTGCAGAGAGGACAAACCAGTAACTGTATGACACTGTGTTGTATATAATATTTTATCAACATTAACTACAATTGTTTCATGCTGATCTAATAATCTGACGCTCATTGACACATGACTGATGACTTATAAGGATGCTAATAAACTAAACTGACTGCATAAATACTGAAGAGTTTTTTTTCTGCAATGTTTTCATAAAGTGTTTAATTATAGCAATTGGAATTCATTTCTACATTAAATGGATCACAAGGTCACATATTTTGAAAGAGTATTTCCAAATTGATGAGCCTTGTTGATAAGATATTTGGTAACTATGTATTGACAATATTAGATTTCATTATCCACCTCAACAACCACTTTTATCAAAAATGTTACCCAAAAATTTACTGAAATCAAGTTTTCATGCCATGAACAATTACTCACAATCAGTGGTATTAAGCTACTATCTGGTCTGGTTGCACCTTAATGAAGGTGTGTTACTAAGCAAAACTTATCAAGAATAAGCTTTTTTTGTAAGCAGGCAACATAAATATTATACTGTGATTCTTCAATTTCTCCAGGCGTATTTTATGACTACTGTGTCCTATGCACACTCATACCAGGCTGTTGACCCGAGATTTATTTCATCATAAATATTATACTGTCCAGTCCACCAAATTGTGAGCTTTCTCTACACTATTTACAGCTAACACGTATCAGATTATTTCAGAACAATGAAAAGTGGGATGCATATCAATGTTTAGTTTCCAGTTGTAGGTAACCAGTAATTGTGGGGGTACCATATTATTGTAGTTGAAGCAGTTTTTTTCAAAAAGTGAGTAATGAGTGAAATACAGCAGAGACGTAACAAAAATAATTGTCTTACTATAATGAAGTGCATTTCATTTAAGCTGAAGACCAATTAAGTTGTTAACTAATATGTAACTGCCCAGTGATGTGTCAAACTGCATGTCCAGTAAACGAACCTCAACAAAAACCGAATACCATTGACCATCAGTGTGTGTTAATAGTTACAGGTATCAAAAATGGTATATAGGATTGCATACTTTTTTAAATTACTTTGGTCTTGCATTGGGTGAGAGCTTTCATAAGTTTGGCAAGACTTGCTACACAGCATTCACTACACTTCAGTCTGTATAGTCTACTCAAACAATGAAATATAATTAAGTACAGCGACAGTCCATAATGATGTTACCAACTTTCATATATGATCGAGGGAAGTAAATGTATCAATTTGAGATAAGAGACCCTGGTCCAAAAACAGCTGAAAGTCATAAGCAAAAATTATTCTCATATCTCTGACAGAGCGTCTCTTATATTGCAATCTCTGGGCTTTCTGTATTTTTAGGAGGAGGTAGTATGGACCAAATGAAGGGGGGAAAAATCCAGTAAAAATAGGCTCATGATCCTATTCGTGTAATGTAATGAAATGATCGTATGGTATTGTTGGCCGGGAGGTCCCATTCGGGTTCGGCTGCCAAGTGCAAGTCTTATTTCAGTTGGTGCCACATTGGGCGACTTGCAGCCGATGATGATGATGATGATGATGATGATGATGATGACAAAACACAACACCCAATCCAACCCGGCCGGGAATCGAACCCGGGCCTGCTGTATGGGAGGTAAGCACGTTACCACTCGGCTAAGCAAGTAGACGACCCTATTTTCGTAATACTAGTAAAAAGGACTTTATCGTTAATAAAAATAAATAATTATTGTCAATGATATAACTTAAAATTTTGTAAAAAAAAATTATATCTGGCAGTACCCATGTAAAAAGATAACATCTCAATCTTTTGTTATCTATGATTTTGTAGAAAAATCCTCCTCCTCGTTTGTAACTGTTGTGCTCATAGGATGTGACTGATGTCTTGTAATACAGAGGTCTGAAAAAAAAAAAAAAAAAAAAAAAAAAAAAACTGTATTATGTCGCTAACCAATATTTGAAAATGAGTTTGTGTGTTATTGAAATGAATCTTCCTTGTTTGGAGTTTTATTTCATTGTAATTCTTGTCCTATATAAATATTAAGTTTTCTGTTCAGCTACCAAAGAGAGCAGCCATTAGTGATAGTGATCTACAGTGCAGTTTATTGGTAAATGGTGAATGTTAATGTGTCTTGTAACACTGAGAAATATTTTCAAATGTTAATGCATACAGTGAAGGTGAGAAAAGATTTAATATATATTATTTATTATGAGTAAAACACAGCCTGAAGCAGAATTGATAAGTGATTGTCTTATGTTAGCCACCCTCATAGTGAAATATTGCAGTGGCAGTTTTAAATTGATTTTCTATACACACATAAATGTTGTTGAAATAATTCAAAAGCCAAGATCACTTAAATACTGCTTACTAGATGACCGGTTTCAACACACTAAAGGTGCCATCATCGGATCTGACTGTAGCTTAACATGTGTAAATCATTTGTATATAACGGTACATGAGGCAGACCAGCTGATATAAAGTCATTGTCACAGAAATAAAATTAAAAAAAGCAACTGCTACGCTTTCAGAGTACCAGGTAGAAGGACTGGTGGCACACGTAAATACGTTCATAGCACACAGGGACAGGTACAAAGGCATGTGCGTTAACATGTCCAGAGCAGTTAAAGGGTTAATTGTGCATTTTCGTTACTTATACTTTCAAGGCATGTTGTTGTTGTGGTCTTCAGTCCTGAGACTGATTTGATGCAGCTCCCCATGCTACTCTATCCTGTGCAAGCTTCTTCATCTCCCAGTACTTACTGCAACCTACATCCTTCTGAATCTGCTTAGTGTATTCATCTCTTGGTCTCCCTCTACGATTTTTACCCTCCACACTGCCCTCTAATGCTAAATTTGTGATCCCTTGATGCCTCAGAACATGTCCTACCAACCGGTCCCTTCTTCTTGTCAAGTTGTGCCACAAACTCCTCTTCTCCCCAATTCTATTCAATGCCTCCTCATTAGTTACGTGATCTACCCATCTAATATTCAGCATTCTTCTGTAGCACCACATTTTGAAAGCTTCTATTCTCTTCTTGTCCAAACTATTTATTGTCCATTTTTCACTTCCATGCATGGCTACACTCCACACAAATACTTTCAGAAACAACTTCCTGACACTTAAATCTGTACTCTATGTTAACAAATTTCTCTTCTTCAGAAACGCTTCCCTTGCCATTGCCAGTCTACATTTTATATCCTCTCTACTTCGACCATCATCAGTTATTTTGCTCCCCAAATAGCAAAACTCCTTTACTGCTTTAAGTGTCTCATTTCCTAATCTAATACCCTCAGCATCACCTGATTTAACTCAACTACATTCCATTATCCTCGTTTTGCTTTTCTTGATGTTCATCTTGTATCCTCGTTTCAAGACACTATCCATTCCATTCAACTGCTCTTCCAAGTCCTTTGCTGTCTCTGACAGAATTACAATGTCATCGGCGAACCTTAAAGTTTTTATTTCTTCTCCATGGATTTTAATACCTACTCCGAACTTTTCTTTTGTTTTCTTTACTGCTTGCTCAATATACAGATTGAATAGCATCGGGGAAAGGCTACAACCCTGTCTCACTCCCTTCCCAACCACTGCTTCCTTTCATGTCCCTCGGCTCTTATAATTGCCATCTGGTTTCTGTACAAATTGTAAATAGCCTTTCGCTCCCTGTATTTTACCCCTGCCACCTTTAGAATTAGAAAGAGAGTATTCCAGTCAACATTGTCAAAGGCTTTCTCTAAGTTTACAAATGCTAGAAACGTAGGTTTGCCTTTCCTTAATCTTTCTTCTAAGATAAGTCGTAAGGTCAGTATTGCCTCACGTGTTCCAATATTTCTGCAGAATCCAAACTGATCTTCCCCAAGGTTGGCTTCTACTAGTTTTTCCATTTGTCTGTAAAGAATTCGCGTTAGTATTTTGCAGCTGTGGCTTATTAAACTGATTGTCCGGTAATTTTCACATCTGTCAACACCTGATTTCTTTAGGATTGGAATTATTATATTCTTCTTGAAGTCTGAGGGTATTTCGCCTGTCTCATATATCTTGCTCACCAGGTGGTAGAGTTTCGTCAGGACTGGCTCTCCGGAGGCCGTCAGTAGTTCTAATGGAATGTTGTCTACACCCGGGGCCTTGTTTCGACTCAGGTCTTTCAGTGCTCTGTCAGACTCTTCACGCAGTATTGTATCTCCCATTTCGTCTTCATCTACATTCTCATCCATTGCCAGAATGTTGTCCTCAAGTACGTTGCCCTTGTATAGACCTTCTGTATACTCCTTCCACCTTTCTGCTTTCCCTTCTTTGCTTAGAACTGGGTTTCCATCTGAACTCTTCATATTCATACAAGTGGTTCTCTTTTCTCCAAAGGTCTCTTTAATTTTCCTGTAGCCCCTCATGAGACAAGCCTCTACAGCCTTACATTTGTCCTCTAGCCATCCCTGCTTAGCCATTTTGCACTTCCTGTCGATCTCATTTTTGAAACGTTTGTATTCCTTTTTGCCTGCTTCACTTGCTGCATTTTTGTATTTTCGCCTTTCATCAATTAAATTCAATATTTCTTCTGTTACCCAAGGATTTCTACTAGCCCTCATCTTTTTACCTACTTGATCCTCTGCTGCCTTCACTATTTCATTCCTCAAAGCTACCCATTCTTCTTCTACTGCATTTCTTTCCCCCATTCCTGTCAATTGTTCCCTTATGCTCTCCCTGAAACTCTGTACAACCACTGGTTCTTTCAGTTTATCCAGGTCCCATCTCCTTAAATTCCCACCATTTTGCAGTTTCTTCAGTTTTAATCTACAGTTCATAACCAATAGATTGTGGTCAGAGTCCACATCTGCCCCTGGAAATGTCTTACAATTTAAAACCTGGTTCCTAAATCTCTGTCTTACCATTATATAATCTATCTGATACCTTCTAGTATCTCCAGGGTTCTTCCATGTATACAACCTTCTTTCATGATTCTTGAACCAAGTGTTAGCTATGATTAAGTTATGCTCTGTGCAAAATTCTACCAGGCGGCTTCCTCTTTCATTTCTGTCCCCCAATCCATATTCACCTACTATGTTTCCTTCTCTTCCTTTTCCTACTCTCGTATTCCAGTCACCCATGACTATTAAATTTTCATCTCCCTTCACTACCTGAATAAATTCTTTTATCTCATCATACATTTCATCAATTTCTTCATCATCTGCAGAGCTAGTTGGCATATAAACTCGTACTACTGTATTAGGCGTGGGCTTCGTGTCTATCTTGGCCACAATAATGCGTTCACTATGCTGTTTGTAGTAGCTTACCCGCACTCCTAATTTTTTTATTCATTATTAAACCTATTGCTGCATTACCCCTATTTGATTTTCTATTTATAACCCTGTATTCACCTGACCAAAAGTCTTGTTCCTCCTGCCACCGAACTTCACTAATTCCCACTATATCTCACTTTAACTTATCCATTTCCCTTTTTAAGTTTTCTAACCTACCTGCCCGATTAAGGGACCTGACATTCCACGCTCCAATCCACAGAATGCTAGTTTTCTTTCTCCTGATACATCTCCATTCTTCCTAATTTTATTTCATTCCTCTTGTTTCCATTGCATCTTGAATACTATTAAGCCACACCTTCCACAGTTCATCTTCTTCTCCACCTGGGAGGTTGCCATGAAAATACTCTCTTGGGCCATCTGTCTTCATCCATTCTCTTGACATACCAAAACCATCCTATCTATCTTTCTTCAATTTTATCAATAATACTATAATGAGTTTGTGTCCTTTCTCTTATTTCCTCATTTGTTACATGACCAAGTCAGGAAACTCTAGAGGCTCTTCTCAAGTGCTCCATTTATAAAGCTCTAAGTCTCCTTTGATTTCTTTCTGTGAGTTCCCAGCACTCACTCCCTTAACTTCTTATTGGTTCAACAATGGATTTGTATAAATAAATTTCAACCTTTAAACTCATTTTTGAGGACCAAAGTACAGCATTTACTTTTTGGATAGTTGCCCTCACTTGCCTTATGTGTTGTTGAATATCTCTTTTACATCTTCCATCACATGACTGGATACTCTCCAGGCACTTCAAACTCTTTACAAACTTTAATGAGGTGTTAATCACTGTTCGGGGTACTTCCCTCTCCTCCGTAACATTAATTTTCAAACCCCACTTTTTAAACTCCTGCATCTACTCCCTAAGCATATAAGATATATTCTCTGAATTGTTTGCTGCGGTGACCAGACCATCAGCATAGAAAAGTGTGTACACTCTCCATGTCCATGCACTTTCTAAACCACAGATCTAGTGCCATCTGTACATACAGCCTGCTAATTGACATGCCATGATAATTCCTACATACTTCCTTGCTTCCTTTTTTATGTATTGGTCTTAGATATGCTAAGTTACACTCTTATGGAATTTCCTCCCCATCCCATATACATTTGTAAATAACTTGGTTAGATATTCATACAGAAAGCTTGGGCAATACCTCACTAATTCTGTTGGTACATTTCCAGGCCCTGATGATTTCCCAACTTTCATTTGTGTAGCTGCCTTCTGTACCTCTTTTGCAGTTATTTTCTCCATCTGTTCACCTTCCTGGTTCACCAGTATTTCCCCCTTTATTTCTTTGTACTCTGTTCTTTCTTCTGCCAACAGGCCATTAGGAAGCTTGTCCCACTCTATCAGCCCAGTAATCAGTAGGTTTGTTCTTTCTTTTACTTCTTTCTTCAGCCCTGCAATCATTTTCCATGTTGCCACCACTTTTGTGCCTACAATGCATCAATTGACTTCTTCACATTTATTCTCCAGGGTTTCATTTTTTCCTTTTGCAGATGTACATTTTTACTTCTCTGTTCATTCTAACTTACAAGGCTTTATCATGTTTGTTGTGTGTTCTCAACCAGTTATCGTAGAATATCTTTTTTAGGTTCACTTTTTCTTCAATGCTTTGTATCAATCATTGTGAGCACTGCTTTCTTCTTTCCTCCTGATGCCCCCGTGCTTCAAATTCTGCTTCATGTATGCATTTTTTAGTACCTTGGTACAAATTCTCTGCTGTTTCTTCTTCTAAGTGTCTCAGTTTATTTGACAACTGTAATTTATAAAGAAATTGTATAGACTCTTGATTCAAGCTATCTAAGTTTATTTCATACTAACCACTGCCCTCATGGGAATATTTGCCTTTTTAATTTGTCTTTACCTCTTAGATATTACTGTCATCTTTGCACCTAACAGGAAGTGGTCTGAGCCACTTTCTGCACCCCTCTAAACTCTAACATCGTTTGTTCTTATGTTGGAATTTTTATTTTGGGTAATATAGACTATTATTGACCCAATATTTCTGGAAGGACTCTCCCATGTGTACTAGTGGATCTGCTTGTGAGTAAAGAAACCATTTAAAATCTTCAAGGTCAATGTCTCACATGTATACACTAGCCTTTCTACATTGTCATTTACTGAGTCATCTCCATATATTCCCACTACTCTATTATCAGTGGCCACCCCTACTTTTCTGTTAAAATCTCCCATTAAAATTATTTCTTTGCAGACATTTAAGCTGTCTAACATACTTGTTAATTGTTCATAAAACTCATCTTTAACTTTGCTCTCAGCATCATTATTTGTCTTTTAAATTATAAAAATAACAAGTTTTCTTTTAACATAATCAACATCTCATTTTGTGAATGTAGCCAGACAACAAAACATGTTAAAACTTTAAATTTAGAACAATATAGCTGAATTATGTTTAGAAATATTTTCAGTCACGAAGTACAAAAACATTTGATCCATTCACAGAAATGAAAAAAGAATTTTTTGTTTACGTTGCCATAACTTACTGTATGTATCACTGGTGATGAAATCAATCTTTAGAAACTAATAAGCTACTCAAGAGTCTGCAGTTACAATAATCATCACTGTTGCAACCTGTCAATCATTTCCCCTTTCCTGTTTTATGGGGGTCCAAATGCTCTGTCAATGTCAAGGTCAGTAAACAAATGGAGGCACTGGCCACATTTTGAAGTCAATGTCTTTGAAATAAAGGCACAGCTTCCAACACTGTGCAGTTCCATGGCTACCCTGTTCCATATGCCAAGCATGTGTGTGGTCATTGAAAATGGTATTAATGCTAATCATCCTCATCTGCCAAGGTTCCCACAAGGTATGCTTTCACTTTCAGGGTGGGCTTCTGATTATATAATTCTTTCCTCTAATTCCTGGTCTCCATCACAGTACTCAATCTCCTGCTCTCTGTGTGTACAAGAATTCAAGTAACATGATTATCAAAAGCTGTTACATTAACTTTTTCCTCTGTATAATACAAATGTACTCAACCAACAAAATATGCAAAAGCTTCAGTTTGTTAAAGGAGATAAGCTGATTAGTGGTTTTTATGAAAATTTTATTTGCACTGTGAATCGCATGAGACAGGGAAGCAACTTCCTATTGTGGAATACATTGTACTGTATTTAATACAAGAAGTATCTGAAAAGTAACATCCATTAGGACATAAATAAAATGTAAAATACTGGAGTTGTTAAAACATATTTGTTAGAGCTGTCTTAAAACTACATCTGATTTCTGTACACAATCACCATTCATGTATAAATACTAGCTGGGTATCTGGTGTTGACTGGTTCATACCAGTCATCCATCAGTCTGTTTGGCTATCCCTCCTCCTCCTCCTCCTCCTCCTCCTCCTCCTCCTCCTCTTCTTCCTCTTCCTCCTCCTCTCCTCTCCTCTCTCTGCCCATCACCTCTTTCCCCCTTTGTACATGTCCTGCTTCTCCACACACTGCTCATCTTCTCCTCTTTCCTTTTTCTGTCTGTCTTCTCCTCTTCCCTTTCTCTTCCATCTGATCTCCCCTCTGTCCATTGCCTCCCCTCCCCACCTCTATTCATTTCCCCCACCCCTTCTCTTTGTCCATTTTATCCTCCTCCTCCTCCTCCTTATCCTTCTCTCTGTGTCTATCTCCTCCTGTTTCTTGCTCTCTCCGAGTCCTCCTCCCCCCTCTTTCTGTCCATCTTCTTCTCGTCTCCTTCCCTGTCCATTTCCTTCTCCCCCTGTCTCTGTCTGTCTTCTCCTCCCCCTGTCTTTGTCCATTTCCTCCTCTTACCTTTCTCTGACTATCTGCTTCTCCCTCCTCTATTTCCTCCTCATCCTTGTAAGACCATCTCCCCCTCTTCCTCTTCCTCCCTCTCTCTGTCCATCTCCTCCTCTTTCCCCCTCCCCTTTCTGTCACCTCCCCCCTTCTCTCTCTCTCTCTCTCTCTCTCTCTCTCTCTCTCTCTCTCTCTCTCTGTTCATTTCCTCTTCTTACCATTCTCTGTACTTTTTCTCCTACCCCTTTCTTTGTCAGTCTCCTCCCCTGTCACTCTCCTCATATTTCCTTTCTCTGGCCATCTCCTCTTCTTCCCTCCCTCTGTGCATCTCTTCCCTTTCTGTCCACTTCCCCTTCCTCTCTCTCTGGCCATCCCCCCCCCCCCAATATATGTCCATCTTTTCCTACACTCTTCTCTTTCCATGTTATCACCATTATCCAAATAGGATGTTGCTGGTTCTTACCCCACAAAATTTCTTTCCAGTTAGGAGTTAGTATGTAACTTCAGTTGAAATTGAACCGGGGGTTTAGGAAAGCTTTGTACTCATGGCTTTGTGTGCACACATATTTCACATATATTTTACACATATTTCTACACAATACATTTCACCCTGCACTTTCGTTTTCAAATAACTCAAAGTTTGACATCATATCTCCTTAAATGTGTGTCATACAGTGATATAAGCCTTCAGGTACATTCTACAGCATATGTGGATGCTGAAATTTCCTGACAGACTGAGACTTGAATTTGGGGCGTACATTCTTGGGCAGCTCAGTTGGCAGAGCACTTACCTGCAAAAGCCAAAGGTCCCAAGTTTCAGTCTTGGTCTGACACACAGTTTTAGTCTGTCAGGAAGTTTCATATCAGTGCACAATGCATGTAGATACTGTCTGCAAAATGTGTTACGAATAGAGTTAGTACAAAAGAAGTAAGAAATTTAAACATCATGCATAATGTGGAAGGTTATGATGCATCTTAGTGTTTATGACATCATAACTCCTGAACTATGAGCCATACAATAATATGATTTTGTAGATATGGTCAGCAGTGTAGCACCAGCCACTGAGACAAAAGGATGCGCAGCAGAGCAGGTCAGTAGTGTAGCGGCAGCTGCTGAGATGAGAGGATGCACAGCAGAGCAGCGCTTGTGTGATAAACTGTAAATTAATTTAGTCTTTGTTCATGTGCTTCTGCAAAGAAGTGAACTGTACTTGTGTATTTTACTGTGTAGACTAGTGGTTAGAAACCATACAATGTAGGCTTTCACGGCTGGCGTTGTCTTCAGTTGAAACTTCTGGGTTGAGAGGCTGTGGTCGATGTATAAAATTTCCACCTGACGTTTCGTCTCCATCTGCGGTAGACATCTTCTGAGGTCGTCCGGCTACTGCCACTGAGGCTCCAGGTACTCTTGCATTGATAGCGCGTATAGAGGGCACCACCATTCGTCACGTGATGCCGACGGTATGCCTACCTTTGGAAGGTGTCATCATTCTCGATTAAGAGTAATCAATTGTTATTCTGCTGGCGCCACGTTGACATCCATATTTTGTCCAACTTTAAATCTTCCTCTTTTCTATTAAAATTGTTATAGTGTTTGTGAATTTCTACTGCTTCTCTATACATGCGCGCATGATAATGGGATGTTCGTGCTAGAACGCTTGTCCCATTAAATTTAATTTCGTGATTCCCATCTCGAAAAACATGCTCAGCTATGGCCGATTAGGACACATTGAAAAATCGCTCATAGCTGAGCATGTTTTTCGAGATGGGAATCACGAAATTAAATTTAATGAGACAAGCGTTCTAGCACGGACAAGCGTTCTAGCACGAACATCCCATTATCATGCGCGCATGTATAGAGAAGCAGTAGAAATTCACAAACATCATAACAATTTTAATAGAAAAGAGGAAGTTTTAAAGTTGGACAAAATATGGATGTCAACGTTGCGCCAGCAGAATGACAATCGATTACTCTTAATCGAGAATGATGACACCTTCCAAAGATAGGCATACCGTCGGCATCACGTGATGAATGGTAGTGCCCTCTATACGCGCTATCAATGTGAGAGTACCTGGAGCCTCAGTGGCAGTAGCTGGACGACCTCAGAAGATGTCTCCCGCAGATGGAGACGAAACATCAGGTGGAAATTTTATACATCGACCACGGCCTCTCAGCCCGGAAGCTTCAATGGAAGTAGTGGTTAGAAAATTAATCATAGCTTTTTTGTTTTGTTTTTGTGTAAGTCTCATGAATATTGTTATGTAGGGTGGCTTCCTAGTGTCAATTTTCCGTGCAGAGAAATTTATTTCTGTTTAACAGCTTGCAGTCTTGGAGTTCAGTGAGAAATCTGCACATCAACTTTTAATGTTACTTTATTCTCTTTTAGTATATTTTCAAACTCACACCTTTGGTGTCACTGGAATCCCCTGGTGGCCCAGATGTCACTGCAGCTTGTGATACACAACATCTGACTGGTCCATCCTCACTCCAGAGTGGATGGCAGACAGTGATGGGTTTGCATATCACTGGGCGGAAGGTGAAAGAGGGAGCAGGTCGTGCAGCTGGTTCCCTACGTCTTAGCAACAGGTACAAGGTGCTTGCCAGTGTTGACGATGACTCTGAGCCAGCACGGGATGCCTCTACTGTTGGGCCAGCGATTGATTTTCCTGCCCAGTCTGGACAAGTACAGAGGGTGGGTATGCTGGTCATTGGGAGCTCCAATGTTAGGCAGGTGATGGAGCCCCTAGGGGAGATAGAATTCCAGTGTGCACTCGGTATGTTTGCCAGAAGGTCTCATCCATGATGTGGAGGAGGCCCTGCCAGCGGCTATCGAGCACACTGGGTGCAACTGGCTGCATGTAGTGGCACATGTTGGCATAAATGACACCTGCCAATTGGGTTCTGAGGCCATCCTCATTTCCTTTCAGCGGCTGGTTGATTTGGTGAAGGCAACTGGCAAAGCATGTGGGGTGCAGGCTAAGTTGCCTATTTTTAGCATTGTACCCAGGGTTGATCACAGTCCTCTGCTTTGGAGTAGAGTGGAAGGTCTAAACCAGAGGCTCAGACAGTTCTGCATCGGTATCGGATGTGAATTCCTCGACTTCTGCTATTGGGTGCAGAATTGTAGGGTTCCCCTAAATAGGTCAGGCATGCACTACACCCAGGAAGTGGCTACTAGGTAGTAGAGTATGTGTGGCATGCACATGGGGCTTTTTTAGGTTAGGGGACCCCACCCTTGGGAGCAAACACGATTTGTCTGCTAAATCAGCCACAGCAACCTCAGAGAATCCTTGGTCCTCACAGATCAGAGATAGAAGAGATTAATATGATTTTAGTAAACTGCAGGAGCATCCAAGGAAAGGTCCCAGAATTAGTATCGCTTATTGAAGGTTATAATGGACAGATAGTATTGGGAACAGAAAGCTGGTTGAAGTTAGACATCAGTGGCAACAAAATCCTAAGTTCAGACTGGAATGTTTATCGTAAGGATAGGTTAATTGTCAATGGTGGCAGGGTGTTTATTGCAGTAAAAATTTGATAAAATCTAGCGAGGTTATCACGGATTATGAATGTGAATTAATCTAGGAGAAATTGAGTACCAAAGAATGGTCAAAAATGGTGATTGGATGCTTTTATAGACCACCTTGGTCAAGATCTGCAGTAGTAGAG
The DNA here is from genome assembly GCF_021461385.2 of Schistocerca piceifrons. Taxonomy (NCBI): domain Eukaryota; kingdom Metazoa; phylum Arthropoda; class Insecta; order Orthoptera; family Acrididae; genus Schistocerca; species Schistocerca piceifrons. Next base: position 420,609,769 of record NC_060142.1, on the reverse strand, counting down.
TGCTTCAGACAGAGCTTGCAGAATATCATTAGTAATTTTCCTGATCATGCCATTGTAATAGGGGGTGACTTCAACTTGCCAGGTATAGATTGGGAGTGCTATGCTATCAAAACTGGTGCCAGAGACTGGGAATCGTATGGCATTGTTCTGGATGTCTTGTCCAAAAATTACCTTGAGCCGGTAGAGAACCAACTTGTGAGGTAATGTCTTAGACTTCCTGGCAACAATCAAACCTGTACTTATCGGATCAGTGCAGAGGAAGGTATCAGTGATCTCATAAGGGTGTGACAGCATGTATGATGACGAGTCCTACAAGGAATGTTAAGAAAGGTAGGAAGATGTATTTGCTGAGCAAGTGTGACAGGATACAAATTTCATAATATCTCAGCTGTCAGCATCAAATATTCGATGATGAGGGTGAAGATGTGGAGAACAAATGGAAAAAATTCAAATGCATCGTTCAATATGCACTAGACAAGTATGTTCCCGAGTAAGGTTTCAAGGGATGGGAAAGATCCACCACGGTTTAATAGCTGTGTTAGAAAAGCAGTATGAAAACAAAAATCACTTCTTCTCAGATTCAAGGGAAGTAAAAGTCTAGCTGACACACAAAAGCTGAACGAAGCAAAAATGAGCATAAGGAGAGGAATGAGAGAAGTGTTCAATGATTTCGAAAGTATGATGTTGCCAAACGACCTGAGTAAAAACCATAAGAGATTTTGGTTGTATGTAAAATCAGTAAGTAGGTCAAAATCGCCTATTCATTCTCTCAGTGACCACACCGGCATGGAAATTGAAAATAACAGAGAGAAAGCTGAAATACTGAATTCAGTCTTCCGAATGTGTTTCACCACGGAAGATCATAGCACTGAGACCCATATCGTTCACATCAATCGGTTTTAGAATTATGGAACATGTTTTATGCTCAAGAATTATGACGTTCTTAAAAAATGAACAGCTTCACTATAAAAATCAACATGAATTATGCAAACAGAGATCCTGCGAAACTCAGCTCGCTCTGTTCCTCCATGATATCCACAGCACAGTGGACAATGGCACTCAGTCTGATGCCGTGTTTCTTGATTTCAGTAAGGCATTTGACACTGTCCCGCATTGCTGCTTAATGGGGAGGGGGGGGGGGGGGGAAGAAAAGAAAAAAAAATTACTCAGAGTACCACTGGGAAGTGTGATAGGACCATTGATGTTTACAATATACAGGGTGGTCCATTGATCGTGACCTGGCCAAATATCTCACGAAATAAGCGTTAAACGAAAAAACTACAAAGAACGAAACTTGTCTAGCTTGAAGGGGGAAACCAGATGGCGTTATGGTTGGCCGGCTAGATGGTGCTGCCATAGGTCAAACGGATATCAAATGTGTTTTTTTAAATAGGAACCCCCATTTTTTATTACATATTCATGTAGTACGCAAAGAAATATGAATGTTTTAGTTGGACCACTTTTTTCGCTTTGTGATAGATGGTGCTGTAATAGTCACAAACATATAGCTCACAATTTTAGATGAACAGTTGGTAACAGGTAGGTTTTTTAAATTAAAATACACAACGTAGGTACGTTTGAACATTTTATTTTGGTTGTTCCAATGTGATACATGTACCTCTGTGAACTTATCATTTCTGAGAACGCATGCTGTTACAGCGTGATTACCTGTAAATACCACATTAATGCAATAAATGCTCAAAATGATGTCCGTCAACCTCAATGCATTTGGCAAAATGTGCAATGACATTCCTCTCAACAGTGAGTAGTTCGCCTTCCGTAATGTTCATACATGCATTGACAATGCGCTGACGCATGTTGTCAGGCGTTGTCAGTGGATCACGATAGAAAATATCCTTCAACTTTCCCCACAGAAAGAAATCCGGGGACGTCAGATCCGGTGAACGTGCGGGCCATGTATGGTGCTTCGACGACCAATCCACCTGTCATGAACTATGCTATTCAATACCGTTTCAACCGAACGCGAGCTATGTGTGAGACATCCATCATGTTGGAAGTACATCACCATTCTGTCATGCAGTGAAACATCTTGTAGTAACATCGGTAGAACATAACATAGGAAATCAGCATACATTGCACCATTTAGATTGCCATCAATAAAATGGGGGCCAATTATCCTTCCTCCCATAGTGCCACACCATACATTAACCCACCAAAGTCGCTGATGTTCCACTTGTCGCAGCCATTGTGGATTTTTCGTTGCCCAATAGTACATATTATGCCAGTTTACGTTACCGCTGTTGGTGAATGACGCTTCGTCGCTAAATAGAACACGTGCAAAAAATCTGTCATCGTCCCGTAATTTCTCTTGTGCCCAGTGGCAGAACTGTATATGACGTTCAAAGTTGTCGCCATGCAATTCCTGGTGCATAGAAATATGGTACTGGTGTAATCGATGCTGATGTAGCATTCTCAGCACTGACATTTTTGAGATTCCCACTTCTTGCACAATTTGTCTGCTGATGTGCGGAATAGCCGCGACAGCAGCTAAAACACCTACTTGGGCATCATCATTTGTTGCAGGTCGTGGTTGACGTTTCACATGTGGCTGAACACTTCCTCTTTCCTTAAATAACGTAACTGACCGGCAAATGGTCCGGACACTTGGATGATGTTGTCCAGGATACCGAGCAGCATACATAGCACACGCCTGTTGGGCATTTTGATCATAATAGCCAGACATCAACACGATATCGATCTCTTCCGCAAATGGTAAATGTCCGCACTGGTGGAATGTTACGTGACACCACGTACTTATATGTTTGTGACTATTACTGCACCCTCTATCACAAAGCAAAAAAAGTGATCCAACTAAAACATTCATATTTCTTTACATACTACATGAATATGTAATAAAAAAATGGGGGTTCCCATTTTTTTAAATGGGGGTTCCCATTTAAAAAAACCGCAGACCTATGGCAGCGCCATCTAGTGGGCCAACCACAGCGCCATCTGGTTTCCCTCTTCAAGCTAGACGAGTTTCGTTCTTTGCAGTTTTTTCATTTGATGCTTATTTTGTGAGATATTTGGCCCGGTCACTATCAATGGACCACCCTGTATATAAATGATCTACTAAAAAGTGGCAGATGCTCTTTAAGGCTATTCCCAGATGATGCAGTTGTTAATACCAAAGTAGCAACGCCAGAAGGTAGTAAGAATTTGCAGAACGAGCTGCAGATAATTAATGAATGGTGCAGCCTCTGGCAGTTGACTTTGAACCTAAATAAATGTAACATATTGCACATACATAGAAAAGAAATCCACTACTGTACTGCTACATTATTGATGAGAAACATTTGGAGACAGCATCTGCTGTAAAATATCTAGGCGTTACTATCCAAAGCAACCTTAAGTGGAATGACCATATAAAACAGATAGTGGGAAAAGCAGACACAATACTCAGATTCATTGGAAGAATCTTAAGGAAATGTATCTCATCCACGAAAGAAGTGACTTACAAGGCACTTGTTCACTCGATTCTTGAGTATTGTTTATCTATCTGGGATCCCTATCAGGTAGGACTGACAGGGGAGATAGAGAAGATCCAATGAAGAGCAGTGTGTTTTGTCATGGCATTGTTTAGCTGGTGAGAGAGCATTTGTAAACAAACTCTACTGGCAGATGTTACAGGAGAGACATTATGCATCACAGAGATTTACTACTGAAATTTTGGGACAGCACTTTTCAGGAGGAGTCGGACAACATATTACTTCACCCCACATACATCTCGCTTACTGAACATGAGAAGAAAATTGGAGAAATTAGAGCCAATACAGAGGCTTACCACAATCATTCTTACCACGCACTATTCGCGAATGGAACAGGGTTGGAGGGGTCAGATAGTCATACCGACACACCGTTAAGTGGTTTGCGGAGTATAATGTAGATGTACATGTACATGTTAATACTGTCTGTGAAACATGTTGTGAATAGAGGTAGTAGAAAAGGAGTAATAAATTTATATGTCATACATGGTGCAGAAGTTTTTCTGCATAAATATCAAAAATGTAGCAAGTAATAACTTTAATTCTTTCATCAGTTTGCAGGGATTGTCAGCAAACAAAAGTTTTGTAAAGGTTTGAAATTGAGTGTAAAGCATGTTGAAAGTCACTAAGTGCTCTCATTTCCAAATACTGGATGAATGAAATCTGGGTATTTGCACATCATGGGCTACATTTCTTTTTCACTCCCACCCCTTTGATAGGTAGGTGGTTCTTGCCACCACAGCAATTCTTTCCAGACACTCAGTGATATGTGTACCAAGTTTGGTGTAAATTAGTCCAGTGGTTTAGGAGGAGATTTGGAAGATGCATACATACATTTTCATTATGTGTATGGATTTGTCATATCTTGTAACAAGTTGACAGATTTCCTCTGCATTAAATTCTGCCACCTGAGATTGCAATCAGCCTGTTACAGCATCTTCAAGTTCTTCGTTGTAGCCTCTTCTTTGTGTTTATGAAGAAGTGGAATTCAGTTGGAGCCATATCCGAAGAATTCCTTTCAACCACTGTAACAATTCTTAAGTGTGCCAGGGAGACTGTGGCCAAGAACTGTCCTACAAATTACAAAAACACAATACCAGTAGTCGAGAAACCACAGCACTTATTGTGAATGGTTATTCTCAGTTATCTTAATGACTTATGTTACACCTAAGAATTGACTGTCCCTCCATATTTCATAATATTTCAAACTAGGTATATTTAAGGTCACAAAAGACACTAACCGTAACCTCTCTGGCTCATAGCGTTTGGGTTTTTTTTGGTTTTGTTTTTTAAGGTAGTTAGTATGACCCCACACCACTGACTTGTTTTCTCCCCAATTTAGTGTTGGGCACTCAGGTTTTGTCACTGACAATGATTTTGCTTGGTAGGTCTTTTCCTTCTGCAATGTAATGACAAAGAATATCCAGGGAAGCAGTTTCTTGTTGAGTTTTGTGTTTGTCAAAAATGAGTTGTGGAACACTAAAATCATAGAACTTCTGGTAATTTTTTTAGCTCTTCAGCAAAAACACCAAGGAATCTGTACAATATTGTCTGACAGTTGGCGTATCAGGAAACACCAGTTTTCATGACTTTCTTTGGTCAATTCTCTGCAACAGCTCTTTGCTGACTACTCATGATGAACATTCATCCTTCCACTCTTAAACTAATTACACCATTGGCACAAAATATGCATAACAGATAGCAATGTATGTCAGTTCCATGCCACTCATGTAATGACTGGCACTCAGAATTTGAAGAAATCAGACGTGGTGTACCACATGGTTCAACTTTGTGTCCTCTTTGTTTCTGATACACTTTCAGTTTCAGAAGACACATATTTTGTCTTTTTTGCAGATGACACAACCTTACTGAAAATGCAGCTATTAAAATATTTGAAAAACTCAGCAGATGGGTCAAGGCAAGTAGATTATTACCGAGTTTTGAGAAGACTCAATATACTTCTCAAAGAACTATTAAAATAGGTTTTTCATGAAATATCTTAGTTAAGCTATGTTCACACTACATATGATTACTGCTATAGCTAATTTAAAAAACAAAGAAAGTCTTTATTCTGCATATTTCCAATCACTGATGAGTTTTGGAACAATTTTTTGGCAGGAATCTCAATTTATAGGGATAATATTGTCATAAAATAGAAACATGTGATAATTGTAACCTGGTATTAGTTCTGGAACATCCTTCAATGAAATTTTGAAGTAAATATATTTGGAAGCTGCTTCACAATGGCTATATTAATGTCCTTAATCATTAGAAATACCTCTCTCTTCTCAAAAATAATGGAAAAGTGTGAATATAACACTAGGATAAACAAAACAACCCCTAGAAAGGCTTCGAGGTGCTAACATTAGCACAGAAAGGAGTCAGATACACAGGTATTCAACAATCTACAAGAGCACATTAGAAGTCATGTAGACAGTCTTGGTCGTACTGAAGTGCACAGCTGATTCTCGTTAATATTAATAAGAAACACCAAGCTGTCTTATAAAAATGTACATTAATTGTCTCATGACTGTTTTCATTAAATGATCATCATCAGGTGACATTGCCAACAGTCGTCAAAACAGTATGCAAGACAATATACAACTTGAGTCATGATATTGGCACAGTACTATGAGGATCTGTTATGAAGACTGTTGGCAGAGTCACTTGGAGGTGTGCTTTAATGAAACCTGTTGTGACATAATAAATGAAGAGTAATGCAAGGGGGTACCCAAAAAACAACCAGAATTATTTTTTAAAAGCTTCATATTTTCAAAATACTCTCCATTATAACTAATACATTTGTCTCACCAGTGCTTGCACTGTTCAAAACATTTCTGTAGTCATCTTTGGAAATGGCTAACAGCTCCTCCCTTGTTCCTTTCTTGCTTCTTAATGTTTCCAGAATGAAATTTTCACTCTGATATGAAACTTCCTGGCAGATTAAAACTGTGTGCTGGACCAAAACTCGAACTTGAGACCTTTGCCTTTCATGGGCAATTGCTCTACCAGCACACATTCTACTGCAGAATGAATATTTCATTCTGGAAATACTCCCCAGGCTGTGGCTATGCCATTTCTCTGCATGTGAAATTTAAAATTTTCCCGGCGAACTAAATATTCAAAACGATTTCGGGCTTGCAGCTGGTTGTTGTTAGCTTCCATCCACGATATTTCGACTGGACAACTGCTAGCCATCCTCAGGTGAGCCATCGAACACTGACGAAGATGCCCTCCATTCCACAATATATAGCGTGCAGCCAGTATTCCGCGCATGGGTCAAAATCATATTGACAGACGAACCACACCGCCCGCCAGTAGCGCCCTCGCTGGTGGAACTGCAGAACTCAGCTGTCTTCGGCATTGTCAATTGCCGCGGCCATCGGAGTACTCTGACGTCTTCGTCTGGAGCAGATCTTAGAGATGATGGGGTTCCACACATTATCTAGCTAGTAGCCATTGTCACGGTTCATAAGATTGTCTGTCATGCGAATTTCCACTGATTCTTTTATGACGGAGTCTCAAAAGGATGTTGCTGTGGCCAAAATAGTTGTCTTGTCGTACTCCATTGAGTGTCCAGTGGAAATGCAATGCTCAGCAATTGCAGACTTGCTAGGTTGCAAAAGGCGAGTACAGCGTTGATGTTCAGTGCAACGTTCTTCTACTGTTCACAATGTTTGTCCTATATATGACATGCCACACTGACAAGGTATTTTATAAATTCCCGCCTTCCACAATACCAGATCGTCTTTCACTGATCCTAGCAGGTCGGAAATCTTCGATGGTGGTCGGAAAATCGCTTTCACTTCGAAACCGTAGAGGATTCTTGCAATTTTGAAGGAAATGTTGCCAACAAAGGGAAGAAAAGCTAAAGATTTAGTAGGCGTGCTCTCTTCTTTCTCCACTCCCTGTTTCTTTGGCTTAATTGCAAGTGCCTTGCACACATCCTGTAGGATCGTTATCAATCTTCCTGAAGGCAGAATCACTTAGTAGACCATACATCTTATCCACATACAGACTGTGAGGTAACAGTACAATTAAATTGCCTTTATCGGCCTTCAGTACCACAACATCCGGATCTTCTTGGCCAATTTTGTCAACAGACTGGGGGCTCTCCGCCTAAGTACTTCTGATCTTTTAGTTAGTTTTGACGCGGTGTCTCTTTTTACAAAGGCACCCCTCGCAGACTCCTTGGCACTGATTAGCAATAAGTTTCAGGTGGGAATCACTGCTTCGTTTCGCCATGCTCTCTCCTTAACATATTTCATGTTCAACCAAGAATATGTTGAACAGATTGATGGTGTCGCCATGGGTAGCCCCTTGTCTCCCTCAGTGCCAAACCAACTGTTTTTTGGAGATACGTGAATGACACTTTTGTAGTGTGGCCTCATGGAGAAGACAAATTATTAGAGTTTTTAGATCACCTCAACTCCATTCATGCGAACATTCGGTTTGTCATGGAATTAGAGAGAAAAATTGTTGCCTCCCTTTCTTGGATGTGCTAGTTGGACGGAAGAGTGATGGTTCTCTGGGGCATTCAGTTTATCGAAAGCCCACACATACTGATTTGTATTTAAATTCGTCCAGCTGCTATCTCCCATTGCAAACAATGAGTGTACTTAAAACACTTGTACACAGAACTCACGTAGTGTCAGATGCAGATAGTTTGACTGAAGAGCGTGCCCACCTGAAGAGGGTCTTCAAAGAGGATGGATATTCTACCTGGAAAAATTAGCAAGGCACTTGCAATTAAGCCAAAGAAACAGGGAGTGGAGAAAGAAGAGAGCACGCCTACTAAATCTTTAGCTTTTCTTCCCTTTGTTGGCAACATTTCCTCCAAAATTGCAAGAATCCCCTACGGTTTCGAAGTGAAAGCGATTTTCCAGCCACCATCGAAGATTTCCGACCTGCTAGGATCAGTGAAAGACGATCTGGTATTGCGGAAGGCGGGAATTTATAAAATACCTTGTCAATGTGGCATGTCATATATAGGACAAACATTGCGAACAGTAGAAGAATGTTGCACTGAACATCAACGCTGTACTCGCCTTTTGCAACCTAGCGAGTCTGCAATTGCTGAGCATTGCATTTCCACTGGACAACACTCAATGGAGTATGACAAGACAACAATTTTGGCCTCAGCAACATCCTTTTGGGACTCTGTCATAAAAGAATCAGTGGAAATTCGCATGACAGACAATCTTATGAACCGTGACAATGGCTACTAGCTAGATAATGTGTGGGGAACCCCATCATCTCTAAGATCTGCTCCAGACGAAGACGTCAGAGTACTCCGATGGCTGCAGCAATTGACAATGCTGAAGACAGCTGAGTTTTGCAGTTCCACCAGCGAGGGCACTGCTGGCGGGCGGTGTTCGATGGCTCACCTGAGGATGGCTGGCAGTTGTCCAGTCGAAATATCGTGGATGGAAGCTAACAACAACCGACTGCAAGCCCGAAATCTTTTTGAATATGTCTCTGCATATCCTTTCTTTGAAGTGTGCTAGTTCTGCAAGGTTTGGAGGAGAGCTTCTGTGAAGTTTGGAAGGTAGGAGATGAGGTTCTTGCAGAAGTAAACCTGTGAGGATGGGTCGTGAGTTTGTGATAATGTTCCCTGCTTTATTTCTTCGTTGATTGTCCTCCATGTCGACATATTGGCTGAAAAAACGGGGTGGAAGTGCAGTACTGTCTACTGTAAATGATGTAGCCTACATGTACACATTTGTGTTTCACAGTTGTTTACTTTCAATTTTCACAACACCACATATACACATTTAATATGGCCAGTGCACTATTGGTTAACTTTCGATAAGTCTCATTAATAGTTTTCAGGCAGAACCTCCACAAACTGCTACAATAGTTTCCTGTTGAACATCTACTAGCAGTAGAAACCTAACCACAAAGTTCACAGTTCTTGAAGAATAGAAAGGTACGTATGGAGCAGACACTGTTATTGTTTTAACACACAGCCTAATATGTGACACTTATTTCACAGTTAAGTTGAAGCATTGTTGTTGTTCTAACCAACATAGGTTTCTTGTCTGAAACTCGGCCGTGGACTGACTGTCTCAGGACCATAAATTGGGCCCTTATATCTCCCCACAATAAAAAGTACTAAAACAACACATTGTTAAAAGTTAAATTTACAGAAATTACAATTAAAACTTAACTCATTAAATTAACTAAATACATCAAAAACTTCTGCCCTTTAAACAGTTTCTCCTGCTACAAGGTTTAGGCCAAATTATTTGTTTAAATGATGAAATTAACATATATAGTTACACAAACAATACTTTTGACAAAACTGGAAATTACTTTGGAATTAATTAAGGGCAGGCTTTGCTAACATGTTTTCAAATAGAGCCAAATAAATCCTTAAAGAATACTATTAGTTGTTCCTCCAAATGTTTAAAAGTAGCACAGATTTTTTTTGTTTACTAGTCAACAGTAGAATTTAAGTTACGAAACAATTACTGATTTCACCCTATAACAAAAGATACTAACTAGGAATAGTCAAAATAAAATAGAAAATCAATTACATACATAAAACTAAGCAAAATTAGATCTGGTATTATATTCGTTAAAACTGAGGGCAAGGCTTTCTCTTTTATCAAAATACAGATTACATCGTATATTAATGGTAATTATTGAAAATTGGAAAAAAAAGGTTTTTTGAGGCAGATGGCAAAACAAGAGGGAAAGTAAAAAATATATCAGGTTGCTTCATCATAAGTTGTGGTTGGGTAGCTCAGTTGGTAAAGCACTTGCCTGTGAAAGGCAAAGGTCCCGAGTTCGAGTCTCAGTCTGGCACAGTTTTAATCTGCCAGAAAGTTTCCTCAGGGTTGTCAAATTGGCCTGCTTTCATGCCCTTTTTCATGCCTGGAACTAAGAAAAAGTTGTACGGAGGCATGTCAGATGAGTAAAGTGCACGGGGTGCTGGAAGCATGCCATTTTTAGCCAAAAGCTAACGGAGATGGCTGTGTGTGCAGATGGGTTGTCGTGGTGGAAGAAATCTTCCATTAAAATTCACTGAACCAAGCTCGAAGATAGCTCACTAATCTCTGACAGTTGATCAATTGTCTATCGACGGTCTTTGAGCAAAAGCTCTCGAAATTTTTTCAATATTTTCTTCGATTTGGGCTGTTGATGGATGTCGAGAATGAGGTTTGTCATCAATTGACATGTCGCCATTTTAAAATCAAGTAAATGAGTCATATACGTGAGTTTTTCCCACAGCATCATGTTGGTAAGCTGTTTTCAACATAAAAACAGTTTCAGCAGTATTTTTACTGCCAAGAAGTCTTCTGGGTTGTATGGCTGTGGTCCATGGAACTTTTCTATACCTGGTGTTTCATCCAAAGCTACGTTGGACATCTTTGGAGGTTCTCCTGGTTGTGCTGAGTCTTGTCGACTATTGCAATGTCAAAACTGACAAGAATATCCTCAGGAGCCAAAGTTAGTCCCTTCAGTTTCTCAATGAAATGAGTCTTTTACTTAAGATGCCAGATATCTTGCTATTTGGTACATCAGGGAATTAATAGCACTGACAGTGGGGTGGGTCTCAGAGGAAGGTTAATCGTATGAACTCTCTTACGGTGGCAAAGTGGCGGGGGTGTGGCTGCATCCGTACTCGGCTTTCCGAAGTGCAGTTCTGCTGTAGTCGTGCTGCTGCTGTGAGGTGCCTTCTTTGGATTGTAGCTACAGGGAGTGTGATGCGCAATACATGGGCCTAGCCCTCTTAGCCTCTCCTCTCCTGCGGTCTTCTCCCCTTCACGTGGGCCCGCTGATTTCGCAGAGTGGAAGACCGCACCAGGGGCTTGGGGGGGAGGGGGTTACCAGCCCCCTCTCGCACAAAAGAAACTACAAGTGGTGGCCCTTCTGCTGAAGGTGCCACCCCACCTTCCTGGCCAACCGGCCGTGCCGCAGATGTGGTAACGGATGCAGCAATTTATGCCTGCAGTGAGTGCCACCGCAGTTTTACCACCAAGAACAGTCTCGGGGTCCACCACCGCTGCCAACACCCAGCGGCCACCAACGCGGAGATCGTGACAGAGAGACATCGCGCGAGGAGGACAGAAGAAGAGGTCCTGTCGCTCGGCAAATTGGAGGCCGAACTGTTTCTCGAGAGGGACACACGGTTCTTCTTTGTCAATCAAGAACTGATACGGATGTTCCCCGACCGAACACTTGAGGTGATCAAGTGCCAGCGGCGGAAGGCTGCCCACAAGCAGCTTGTCCGCGAGTTTATGGAGGAACTTGAGATGGGTCGGGGGGAAGAGCCGATGTCCCGCCGGGGAGCGGGGAGGCCACTGCGTGTTGCGGGTGATGGCGCTGCGCCACCCGATGACACAGCTGAGGACTTCGCGGCCGACACCACCGGGCCGCCGCAGGAGGAGCCGACTGACGCCGCCATCTGGGACCATCTAACGGGGCTGCCCACTTCCGCTCAGCGTTTCTCGGCCCTGGACCGAGTTATCAGTCTGGGGCCGGGTACGCCACCCGAAGTTATCCTGGGCATGCTCCCGGATGCCCTTGCGTCGGTCGGGTCCAGTGGGGAGAGGTCAAGCATGAGGGCGCAGAGGCTGCGCCAACCACCGAAGCGGCCACCTGCAGAACCACCGCAACAGAGGCGCAAACGGCGCCGATGGGAGTATGCGAAGACACAGGATGCCTTCCGAAGGTCACGCGCTCGTTGCGTGCGTGGCCTCTTGGATGGCACGCTGTTGCAGCCGCTGCCCGACATCCCCGGTCTGCTGGACTTCTGGGCAGACCTCTTCATGAAGAGGCCCATCTCCACCGCGAGCTTCATCCGTGGCCGTCTCCTGCTGCACTCAGAGCCTGTCGCTCTTGAGTGGCTGTGGGGGCTGGTCACACATGAGGAGGTCGCGGCTGCCTTGCCGCCCAGGGGATCAACGGCCAGTCCGGACGGCCTTACTCCTGCAGAGCTGCGGCGCCTGCTGCATGAAGTCCTCCTTCAGCTTATGAACCTCTTCCTTCTGGCCCAAGCCCTCCCCGAGCGTCTGCTTCACGCGCGCACGTCCCTTCTCCCCAAAACGGCTGCACCAACATCCCCCGCTGACTTTCGCCCCATTATGGTCTGCTCAGTGTTGGCGCGGACCTTCCACAAGGTTCTCGCGTAGCGCCTGATACGCACATGTGCTGTGGACGAACGTCAGCGGGCATTCATCCCCCGGGATGGGATGTTGTAGAACACCTTCATCCTGGACACTGCTCTCACCGACGCAGTCTGCTCCTGCTGCTCTGTCTTTGTGGCATCGATTGACGTTTCTAAAGCATTTGATTCGGTGGATCATGCTGCCCTTCGCCCAGTGCTGAGGGCTCATGGCCTGCTGGATTGCTTTATTGAATACGTCAAGCGGTGCTACGAGGGCAGCACGACAGTGATAGCGGGCGGTGCCGGCGTGGGCGTGTCTGTGCAGCCGTCACGGGGGGTCCATCAGGGCGATCCTCTCTCCCCCCTCCTCTTCAACTTTGCGGTGGACTATGTTTTAGGTCAACTTCCCTCCCACATCGGAGCTCAGATACTCAGTCGCAGAGTCAACGCTGTGGCCTTTGCAGATGATGTCCTGCTGTTCGCGTCGGCCCCGAGGGGCCTGCAGCCCCTCATTGATGCAGCTGTCGCAGCCCTCTCACACCTGGGAGCTGTCGCAGCCCTCTCACACCTGGGGCTGCAGATCAACGCCCGGAAGTGTCTCACCCTCGCCTTGGTTGCGTCTGGATGCGAAAAGAAGGTGAAGCTGGACGGCAAAGTCACCTTCAAGGCAGGCAACACCACTGTGCCTGCCCTGCGTGTGGGTGGAACCTTCCGGTACCTGGGGCTGCAATTTTCCACCTAGGGTCACTGCGTCTTTAACCCCCGACGCCACCTGGGGGAGCAACTCGACGTCATCTCCTGAGCTCCATTGAAGCTGCAACAGCGCCTCCACACTCTCACCAACGTGCTTCTCCCTGGCCTGTACCATGGGCTGGCCCTCAGCCGCACCCAAGTGGGTGCCCTGAAGTCAGCGGACGTCACCATCAGGGCTGCCGTCAGGAGATGGTTCCGCCTCCCGGCGGACACTCCCCTGGGCTACTTCCATGCTCCTGTTGCCCAGGGGGGCCTCGGCATCCCATCGTGCCGTTGGATGGGGCCAACCCTCCGTCAGTCCCGTCTCCTGGCACTAAAGAAGATAGGGCCAGCCCTCGACGGTGCAGGTCTGGATGAGGTACAGCGTGAGATTGAGGTGCTGGAGCGGCACCTGACGTGGGAGGGCCACCTCCTCAAGTCGTCAACGCAGGTTGGAGAGATGTGGGCTGCATGCCTGTACATCGCCATCGATGGTGCGGCGCTTTCATCTTCCGCCGCAGTCAGAGGGCAGCATCAGTGGGTCGCCGGCCGACACCAGTCGACTGCTATCTGGGCGTGACTACATCGACGCTCTCCGCGTCTGCATCAACGCCTTCCCGACGAGGGCACAGCGCATTCGGGGGCGGGAGGCGGACACCAGATGTTGCGTGGGCTGCCAAGCCGTTGAGACCGCCAACCATGTCCTACAGGCTTGCTTCAGGATGCACGGGTCCCGAGTCAAACGACATGACGCAATCGTGCGGTATGTCGCTCGTGGGCTCGTGCAGAGGGGCTTCAATGTCTCAGTGGAGCCCCACCTCCGTACACCTGAGGGAATCCGCAAACCTGACGTGGTGGCGGTTAAAGACGCCCAGGTAGTTGGGGACCATCTTCGACTCGACTGGTGTCACACCCAGAAGGCGACCTATTACGACATGCCGTCCATCCGGCGTGCTCTCTCCAACCTGCATCGTGACGTCGAGGAGGTGAATGTGTCCACCGCAACGCTGAATTGGAGGGGCACGTGGTCTCCTGCGTTGGCAAGGGACCTCTTCAACTTAGGCTTCCGTCCCTGAGAGCTGGCGGTACTTACCACCAGGGTACTGCAGAGCTGCTGCACCAGTTACCGCATCTTCGAGCGGATGACGGCGCAAAGGCTGATGCCACGAGCCGGCGTCAGATAGGATGCTGGTTATTCTTCTGCCCTGACTCGTGGGGCCTATCAGCAGGAGCAATACCGTCTTTATTCTTCTTTGCCTTTTTTGTCTTTCATATATGTTTTCTTCCTTTTAGTATATACATATCTTATATTAAGGTGTTTCGCTCTGTAAGTCCCCACTCCGGTGGTGGACATGGCAAGGTACATAACACCAATTTACCTTGTGTACCATATATATATATGTATGTATATGTTATTCCTCTGGAATAAAGACGGCTGGAGTAGGCCATAAAATCTGAAACACATAGCTTCACTCCTCAACAATCCTTTCTTCCCCTCCTTTTCAATTGAAGTAGATGACTTTATCAGCGTATTTGTTTTCCTCAATATGTTAACTGTAGGGTCTTTCTTAAGTTTATTATATTGTCCTGACGTTAAAAGATCCAAAATCTTACTACTATAATTCTCTTTATTCATAACAACAGTAGCATTGTGTTTGTCAGAAGGAAGAACCACTATCCCTTAGTCTGCATTTAAATCTCTGAGAGCCCTTCCCTCACCTTTCGTTATGTTACTTTCCAAAGGTTTACTGCCCAACAACAGCCTGGTGGTTGCGATTTGAATTGCATTTGTAGTTTCTTTGGGGAGGGTTCATATGCCTGCTTCTATGTTCACAATTATCTCCTCAACTGGTACTTTCGTAGGTGTAACAGCAAAGTTTCCTCCTTTTGCAAGGACCAAAATTTCATCTTGAGACAATACTCTCCGTGATTTATTAACCCTTTGTGTGTCACATTTAGAAAAAAAATTGGGAAAAATATTTTTTGTGATGAATATTTGCTGTATATGTTGCACATAAGCCATATCTATTGCAAAATTCTTTTGAAGCTATTGGTTAATAAATAAAATAATGATTCCAAATGGCATCATTAGAAATTACGTAATAATTACTAAAAAAAATGCATACGTAACTGTATTGTAAACTTACCGTATTTCTTTCCCTTGCCCTTGAGGAACTACATAAAGTTGGTTCCATAACCAAGAATTTCAGTATACACAGAATAAAACTAAACACAACAGTTATTGTTCACTCACAAATGCAGTAGCACAACTCATGACACTTCTCTGTTTTGCACTTAAAACAAATGCCACTGTGATCTGTTGGCCAAACTTGGAACTGCGTGAAGCGATGCCAAACAGTATCATTGAAGCATTGGGAAGATAAAAAAAGCCAGGAATATTTAATGATGCCATTAGGAATCGCAGACGCAGAAAGGGTTAATAACAGTATCCGACATGACAACGTTACTAGTTGTAATTTATCAAATTTCTTCTTGTGCCTACTAGTAGTTACTTCCACTACAGATTCCATCGATCTAAACAGGTAATCAGTCAGCAAGACTCAGCACATCCAGGAGCACCTCCGAAGATGTCCAACATAGCTTTGGACGAAACGTCAGGGATAGAAGATTTCCGTGGACCATGGTCATACAACCTGGAAGAATTCTTGGCAGCTGAAACATCTGATCATGAAAGCCTTCATTGTATGAGTATTTTGACTGAGTAGAAAGCAAAATTTCACAGCTGCAGGTTGTTCACTTAAACTTGTCATCACAAAAAAATGAAACAAGAACAAAACAACGCCAGCAAAAACAATCGCTGCAGATGAACAGAAGAAGCCAGGTCGACAACACAGGTAGCACTGAACTGGCAATGAGTTGTGTTATACATGCCTAGCTGCAGAAATGTGTACCACACAAGCTCCACCCATGGCAAAGTTATACCAGTTTTTTCTTGTACCCCCTCGTACAGCTCTGTTGATTCTTTTTAATATTATCAAGGAGTTTATGACTGTATTAAACAACTTTCTGTTGGTCAACTCCTTCTACTCCATCAGAGAGTATCTTCATAGAAACTCTTAGATTTAATGTTTTAAGCTATTTTACAACTAGAATTAGCACTATTATACAGAAATATTAAGTCATTTCACTCTATTGTATTTCAATAAAATGTACATTGTTGACTTCTTTTCACATCCCAGAGACTATTCTTCCTGGAATTAATGGAACGCAACTAATTTTATGTAGTTTAACAACAGTTACACACTTTACATTCAGTTAGTGCACTAATAATTGTATTATAACTACATCAACATGATTACTATGCACTTCAGCATTTGGAAGAATATTCACAGAATTACTTTCAGACCATTTCTTGACCATTCCAGTCTCGAATAGATGTGGGAAAAGTGACCACCTTCCATGGTTGTTTTTCCATATGTAGATGGGAATCAACAAAATATTCAAAGTAGAAATTTGGTGATAGAAATTTCATGAAAAGATCTAGCCACAATGAAAATCATCTTTGTTTCAGTTATTGTCATGCCAATTCTCTTATCAAATCAGTCACATTCTCTCCCCTGTTTTGAGTTAATACAAAAGGAGCTGCTCTTCTTTTAACTTTCCCAATGCTGTCTGTCAATTCTATTTGATAAGGATCCCACACCATGCAGCAGTAGTCCAGAAGAGGATGTAGTAGTGTAGTGTGGATTTGTTGCACTTTCTAAATCTTCTGCCAATAAAACACAGTTTTTGGTTTGCTTTCCCCACAACATCCTACGCACTTGTTTCAATACAAGTTGTTTGTATTCTAAAAGTTGAACTGAATGTTTTAATTAATCATTTGGAGAACTCAAATTTTCTGTTGTTTGGGTCAATTACCATGTTTTGCACCGGAAAGATATTTGGTCTACATCATACATACTGCAATTAACTTTGATCCGTTGGTGACTTTACTAGATAGGAAACAACAGCATTCCTTCCAAGCAGTCTAAGAGGGCTGTTCAGATTGTCTTTTAAACCATTTATACAGATTAAGAACAGCAGAGGGCCTGTAACACTTCCTTTGGAAACACCAGATATCACTTTTGTTTCCTTCAGTGACTTCCCTTCACTACACACTGTGACCTTTCTGAAAGGAAATTGTGATTCTAGTCTCACAACTGTCTGATATTCCACAGGCATGCAATTTTGTGAGAGGCTTCTTGTGATGATGGCTGCCAGAAGCCTTCTGGAAACCTAGAATTATGGAATCAACTTGAAATCCCCTGTTAATAGCATTAATTACTTCATGCGAAGAAAGACCCAGTTGTTTTTTTACAAAAATGATACTTTCTGATTCCGTGCTGGTCATGTGACAATAGATCATTTTCTCTGAAGTATTTTATAATGTCAGCACATACTATGTATTCCAAAATCCTACAACAAATCTATGTCAGTGATATGGTATGTAAATTCAGAAGATTATTTCCATTTCCTTTCTTGTGTACTGGTGTGTGACTCATACAACTCTCCAGTCACTAGGCACAGCTTTCAAATTTGGCAGGACTTCAACTGCTGCATTCGTTTTGAATGACTAATGTGGAAGAACAAAGCACAATGACCTACTGTGTGAATGAGTGTAACTACTTCACATTTTCTATGAAAATAGTGGTTACTTTCTGGGTAACACTCGTACAAGGCACATCAATTCATTCATTCAGTCACTCGTGTTCCACAGATTCCTTCAAGTAATATAAGCTCCAGAGATGAGAAACAAGTCAAGGCATAAACTCACATTAATCTGTATACTGTATTAACAATAAACTAATCCAGTACTGTTTAATGCTTTTGCACACATAAGTCATGTAAACTTAACTGAGTAAATTAGTCAGAAAGCTGCTACTTTGAAGAAAAAAATGGTCCCTCTTCAGTTTTACTATTCAGCTGCTGTTTATATGCCATTATTATCTTTATATTTACTTGTTTGCAATGTTATTTTTTGGGCATAATATTCCTAAATGTATAAATATTGAGTCCTATTTATAGTATATTATTACTTGTCATGTAGCTTTATAAGAAACAGCACTACTGTCTATGTAGCTAACAGAAATTTTCAATCAATTGATTTTCAGATAAAGAAAGAATGACTTATGAAATATATCTTTAATTTTCTTTTTGGTGGGTAGGGATTCCCAGTGTCTTGCTTTATGTTGAACAGGAGTTTGTTGAATATCTTACTGCCAGAGTACATAAGTCCATTCTGAAACCTGGGCAAGGACACAAAGTCTACATGAAAATTATTTTTGTGTCTTGTATTGTGATCGTGTGTATCACAGTACAGGTGGAGCTCATTTTTTTACCTGCAACAAAAATCATTAAAGAATAAATAAATTTGGAAGCGAGTGTAAGATTTCAAAGATCCTTAAAAATACTTCTCCAAGATGTACAATTATCTACTTTATACCGTATTCTTACCATTGGCTTCCGCTGAACAAACACTATTTATTTTAGGTTCACTGCACCAGAACATAATTCCAAAAGACAACAGGGAATGGAGATATGCCTATTAAGCCAACTTTCTTGTCCTTATGTCAACACTATGGGAGATTCTAAGAGCATAACATTCTGAACAGAGGTTTTTGATTTACCTGTGAGTTGACTCCATTCAAACTTGTTATTCAGTTGGACCTAAAGAAATTTTACACATTGTGGTTCATTCAGTGTATGGCTATAAACGTCTACATCTGGTGTTAAAAGGTCATTACTGCTTGTTTGAAAAAGCATAATTTCAGTATTTATGAGATTAAGACTCATGACAGTTGGCTTTATGAATTCCAAAAGAGGTGGTTTGCTTATCTCCAGTTTCGTAGATGTCATTTACTACAGTATACTAAGTCTGTCAGACTACATGCCCCAAGTCATTGATCAGTTACAAAGATAGCTTGAGGATAATCCTATTAACTCAGCACAAGATATTTATGTTCTGCTGGAAACACCATCCTATCCAGCAGAATTAATACTTTTTAGTGTTATGAATTCTGTAACCCCCAAAGCAGTTGTATTTTTGAAACTAATGTCTGATGGTGGTGAATGCAGTGTCTGCACAAGTAAATCTAATGCATCTGTATTTAATTGTTTATTACTGGGTGCTTCCTAGTGAGGTAGTTCTAATAACTGAATTTGATGGCCAATGATTTGAAAGTGTTACCACTTCTGCTAGAGCTCCTTTCGAGGGAACAATTGCATTTTGATTACTAATTTCGTATGTATCTTGCTCAGTAATGTTTCAACTAGTTTTTGCTTCATTCTCTGAGTGTCTAATTTTTTTAACACAGTACATGACTTTTGCTTTTTTAATGACAGACTGGAACATTTGCATTTTTAATGACAGACTGGAACATTTGACATCTCTGCTAGGATATTCTGCTAGACAAGCTCAAGTATTGTGGCATGAGTGGGACAGTGCACAAATGGTTTAATTCGTACCTAACTGGAAGAGTGCAGAAAGTTGAAATAAGTAGTTCTCGTAACATGCAAAGATCAGCACATTCCTCAAACTGGGGAACTATCAAGAATGGGGTTCCACAAGGGTCAGTCTTGGGTCCTTTGTTGTTCTTATTATATATTAATGACTTGCCATTCTATATTCATGAAGAGGCAAAGTTAGTTCTCTTTGCTGATGATACAAGTATAGTAATCACACCTGACAAACAAGAATTAACTGATGAAATTGTCAATACTGTCTTTCAGAAAATTACTAAGTGGTTCCTTGTAAACGGACTCTCACTGAATTTTGATAAGACACAGTACATACAGTTCTGTACAGGGAATGGTATGATGCCATTAATAAATATAGACCATAATCAGAAGCATATAGCTAAGGTAGAATATTCCAAATTTTTAGGTGTGTCCATTGATTAGAGATTAAATTGGAAGAAACACAATGATGATCTGCTGAAACGTTTGAGTTTAGCTATTTATGCAGTAAGGGTCATTGCAAATTTTGGTGATAAACATCTTAGTAAATTAGCTTACTACGCCTATTTTCACTCATTGCTTTCATATGGCATCATATTTTGGGGGAATTCATCACTGAGGAATAAAGTATTTATTGCACAAAAGCATGTAATCAGAATAATAGCTGGAGTCCACCCAAGATCATCCTGCAGACATTTATTTACGGATCTAGGGATATTCACAGTAGCTTCTCAGTATATATACTCTCTTATGAAATTTGTTATTAACAACCAAACCCAATTCAAAAGTAATAGCAGTGTGCATAACTACAATACTAGGAGAAAGGATGATCTTCACTATTCAAGATTAAATCTAACTTTGGCACAGAAAGGCGTGAATTATACTGGCACTAAAGTCTTTGGTCACTTACCAAATAGTATCAAAAGTCTGACAGATAACCAACAAGTATTTAAGAAGAAATTAAAAGAATTTCTGAATGACAACTCCTTCTACTCCATAGAGGAATTTTTAGATATAAATTAAGAAAAAAAATATTTAAAAAATAAAAAAAATAAAGAAAAACAAAAAACACAAAAAAATAAAGTTGTTATATTAACTTAAGTATGTTGTTAAATTAACCTAATTATGTCATGTATTAGAAAATTTGACTCGTTCCACATCATTACGAAATATCGTATTCATGATCCATGGAACTAGTATTAATCTAATCTAATCTCTAATCTTTCAAGTCTTGACTTATGCTTGTTCCCTGAAGTATGAGAACTCTCTCTTCCTACCACAAGATACTCTAATCTCAGAGTTATTCATCCCTTATCCTTGCTTCTGTTCAATTATTCCTTATTTCTTTTAGGGGAAAAATATGACACCTACTGCCTTAGGAATATGAAATGAAACTATATGGTTCCAGAGACCTTTTAAAGCCTCAAGTGTCTATGCTGTATATGTGCAGACTGAAATGACAAATGAAAATTTATACCAAGGCCAGGAATAAAACTTGGGTTTCCTGTTCACTGGGCAGATGCCCTAACCACTACACTGTGCATGGACTTTGCAGAACTGCTGAGATTCTATTCCAATACAGTCGGAGAGGCTCTGCAATACTGTTTGAGTTTAGGGGGAGTACTAACTGGGCTGAGGAATGAATGGTAATTTGTATTGAGGAGGGATGTATGCAAGGATAGTGTAAACTGTCAGTACTACAAACTTGTGTGATTCCAGATCCAATTATGTGTCACTGAATTTGAAAAGGTATTCAACAATATTCATTAACCTGAAGGGCATGGGACTTAATTCCATGTTAGGTATATATAGCCACTCAACCTTTCTTTTTATTGGTTTGACAGTAGGACGAAATTAGCTTGTATCTGTCAAGGTGAATCTGTTCAGTTTTGCCCATCAAGGTGAATGTATTCAGTTTTATCCATTAAGATGAATCTGCTCAATTTCAGTTATTTCCATGTGATGTTCTGATAAGCACAAGTGTGTTGAAATTCTATCTACCTTCTCATTTCCCTGGATGGATATGAGAAGTTCATCTTTTTTGTTTGTAAGACTTCTGATATTTTGATGGAAGACTGTAAATGCATTTTTTTGCTATCCTTGGCTTTGTACTATCTGCAGTATTCTGTTTTACTAGCTGTATCAACTCTATTTGTTTTGCAGTTCTGTCTTTTGAATGAATTTATGCTAAGATTTGAAGTTCTCGCCTTTGCTGCAATATGGCGTATGCGCTGTCTTGCCCTTTGCATGAAGCAGCTTGATTTTTTTGCAGCAAACAGGGACATGTACAGTCTGTGTGTTTACAGAAGCATAAGGAACTCCCTTCTGCTGCTCCTTCATGCAAGTCTAAGTCACAAACAGTGTATGGTGTGTTTACAAAACCCTACAGTGTCAGTCCAAAACAACAGTGTAATAGCAGTTCACAAAAGATGGCCAACTCATCTATAGTGCTACGTGAGGCCAATAAACTTTTTTTTGTCTCTTCCTGTTCCTGGACAATTGATCCATTTGCAACTTGACACCTGTGCTTCAGTGATTTTTCTCAACTGTAGCTCTTAGCAATTGCTTGGCAACCCTAAGTTGTGCACTTTGCACTGATGGTGCCAAGACAATCCTGTCTGAGGCACTTGTAACCCTCCTGCAACTTTCCAAAATTTGAAGAAGATGGTGGAATGGCATATCCAGTTGTGCTACCTTAACAGGGGAAAACAACCTAGGGAAAAGGATAATTAAACAAGTGATGGCTCTTAATTAAAGCCTGATATTAAGATAAAAGGAGAAAAAGAATGACGCAGATTCTCCACAGCATTATTCAATTTTTTTTTTTTTTTTTCTTTTTTGCCTGAGATAGCCTCTACAGTGTACAAGGATTGGCTTAAGACCATTCAGTTATCTAGAGCTGGTAATTCTGGACTCAGAGCAATAGGTACCAGAACTGTTTTAAATACCGAATGTCTGACAGCAAATAAATTATGATCAAGTGATAGATTGAGATTTGTACTTAAATTTGATAGCTCTAATTTTTAGATTAAGTTAGAGCAGCCGCCACCTAAGAAACCAAGTGAACAGTTCTAAAGCCTCGCTACATACCACTCTTAAATTACAGATACACCAACAATTCTAATTTTCAAGTTGGTTTCTGTATAGTTTTAAACAAATAACCATTAGAATTTACTCATGTAGGCCTAAGCTTGAATTTTTTTAAGGTAATCCAGTCCTCCAGCCAAATAACCCACAGTAAACAGTAGATCGAGATTGCACTTTAAAAATACGTACCTTTTAAAGGTGTACAGCTGCTATGGAGGAGGTCCATGTATAGTTGTCCCATTCAAAATGTGCTAAGTCGGCTGTGACTCCAATAAGACCAAAACAAGCGAGTTAGCCGCCATACTCATGACTAGAGACCAGATTACATGTTTCATAAAAGCCTTAAAATATGTATGAAAAATGCTTAAAAATGCATGAAAAGTGTCGAAATATGCAAGATCAAGTAATAAAAAAACGTAGTTACTGCGTGCATTATATCACAAAGTAGAACCTGTGTATTTCATTTACGAGGAAGAGCGCTGGCCACGCGAAAAATCGGTACATTTAGAATGTTTATATCATTTTCTGAGTACATTCTGGTAGAGGTTAGGAAGGAGGCACTTCTGGGATTATTTTCTAAAAAATTTCAAAATGGGGATGCATACCATTTTTCAAGAATTATTCCTTCTTTGCCATTGTTGTCGGTAACAAGCGGACGCGATGCGAGTGAGTCGCAGCGAAACAATCGATACGTACAGGGCGAACTTCGAGAAACATCGCATGCGGAGGGGACGCTCAAAAATTCCGTAATATTTTATTTAAAAAACAACATACAGTCATGATTTTTTTTTAAGAGAATTATATTTTAATTAACAGTATTGGACCAAAGCATCATTTAAAATTTATTTTACGTTTTTCTACTATTGTAAACATAAATGACCATGTACTGTTCCAAATGTGCGGTTGTAAGACTGTCTTCGATCACTCAAAACATTTTTATAAGCTGAAAAGGACCATTCTACATCAACTGAGGTACCGTAACTGGGCAGTATTTGAATTTGGGTGCTATATTGGCACTCATTGTTTCTGGTAAAAGTTCACACATCTCATTAATAAAACTATAAATTTGGCCCAAAGGTTCAAAGCCTGGGTTATTGTTTAAAATGTTTCAAACTTCTTTAAGTTTTCTTGGGAATACATCCGGCAAAGAGGAGTTCACTAGAATAATTTTATTTATTTACTGAATAGATTCACTCAACGCCAAACCTTGAGTTTCAAGCTTTCTAATACTTGCAGGTATATGAGAAAAATGAGTGCTAAGTATAGCAATGTCTTCTTTAATATTGGAATCAATAAAAGCTTCCTTGACGGGCAAACTGCCAAAGCCTCTGCCCCACCAAAGTCGTTTACTACTCCTCTAATAGCCTCAAAATGTTCCTTGTAAAACAACACATCTTCGACTACTGGTTTGGGAGGCAAAGGCACATTTGGTAGTTTTTCTTTGTAGGTCTTTATGCGAGCAGGAGCCTTTAGAAACATTTTCTTTGTGGATGAAATCAGTTTATTACATACACAAACGTGGGACGTACTTGTTGAGCAAGGCGATGTAATCCATGAGCGAAGCACGTCACATGAATCAAATTGGAATAAAATATTCGGAGGGAGCGGCATCAGAAATACACACAAACACCCTTTCATCTGCAGAAGATTCTGAAAATATTTTTCTAATGCCCTCATTCACAAATCTGACGATCGTAGAATGATTTAGTTTTTAAAGTTCTTTGCAGACCATTAAATATGAAGGGGAAGGCTCTTCTTTTCAAGCACCAACAATTAAATTAGCAATGTAACGGCCATAAGTGTCTGTAGTTTCGTCGTCTGAAGTCCAAGTAATGCTGCACTTGAGTTCATTGCCTATTTCTTTCAGAACATTACGTAAATTGTCAGTATGCAATGTTGATTTATCTGGTATGTTTTGATTTAAGCAATATTTGCGCAGGAAGCCTTTGAGGACCGAGTTTGTAAGTTTGTGAAAAGAAATATTGCTGGCAATGGATGCTTCACATAGATCCATGTTAAACCGACTTTTTTGGTTACCTTTGGCCAAAATCCTGCTACTGCAACTTGCTGTTGTCAGTTGTCGTGGTCCTTTCTTCGCATTCCTGCGATATGAAGACTTGTCCTGTCATGCTGGTCTATTTGAAGCTATTTTTGCACGAAACGCTTTTCTCGCGACCTCTATGATATAAAAAAATTCCGTCATTGTAAATATTCCAGGATGGTCATCTAGCCATTTTTAAGGCGGCATGGCGCACAATACGTTACGCACTACATGTTATAAACACGTTCAACTGTGTACAAATAAATAGAAAGCTAAACTGAAACATGGAGGTGCGACTATAAGCTTGCGTAGTTTAATGTAATTGTTGTCCACGTACGGTATGATAGCGGAGGTGATCAACTGGGGGGGCACGGGTGCTGGAGCTTTGACTCAAAACTTAGCGAACAGCCAAGTAAGGTATAAGAAAAAACATAAAATCAAGATTTATTCAGACAGTTACGCCAGAGATTAGCAGCTATGTTAACAACGGAAAGCGGACCTCGTGTGATAAACGAGTTTGAAATAGAAGGTACCGTTAAACCAGGAGCTGGTCTACGAGATGTTTCAACATCAATCAAGAAAGAAAGCACAGCCCTCGTGGACACAGACTTTGTAGTGGTAATGGCTGGAGCAAACGACGTCAGCAGAAACGAAAGGAAGATAGCTACTTCGGCACTGAAGGAGACTCTCGGAGTGTTAACCCACACCAACGTGATTGTCGTTAATGCGCCTCAGCGACATTTGCCCCAGTGGTCATGTGTGAATAAGGAAGTGTAGCAGACCAACAAGGAGTAAAAAGCTATCTGTAAGAACTTTAAGAATGTTTCCTTAATTAACACCAGTAGTTGTTGCAGAAAATGGCATACCAAACATGGTCAACATTTCAATAATCTAGGTAAACGTGTTTTAAGTGATACAATTCTCGGAATAGTATTGGATAAGCTAGAGAAGGAAAAAAGACCAGTAATATGTTTCGATTATGATTCAACTGAGATGACAAAAAACTTGTATGCATAGACCAGACTGAGTGTTCTACTAACATAAGAACACAACCTGGTCAACTTTCATGTGGTAACATTATGTTATGTCAACCAAGAGGATATGCAAAAAAAGAAATGTCTAAAGTAGAGTTTAAAATATGCTACCTCAGCATTCAGGGTATGGCAGATAAAAACTTAATAGTCAACGAATTTTCAAATGAAAACGTGGTAGATATTCTATGCTTAAGTGAACTTTGGTGTAAAGAGGATGAGCTTGGGTACAAAGTATTGGATGATTACACACTTCTTAGTTGCTATTGCAGAAAACAGCACTTACGTGGTGGGGTAGCGATATATGAAAAAGCACCTCTTGCACCAAACTGTGGCAGGATAGTTCTCAATACCCTTTGTGATGAAAAGCATTTTGAAATATCAGGTCTAGTAACTGAGAGCCTTAAGCTAATGGTGGTAGTAGTGTGCAGGCCACCTAGTGGTGACCCCCATATCTTTCTGGACAAACTTGAGGAACTCTTAATGTACATATGTATACCAAAATGGAAAAATACAATATTGTCATTGAATGGCAGGACAGAAAAACTGTGACAGAGCTCAAAAATGTGCTTCGGCAATTTAACCCGTACTATGTTATCTGCAAACCTACCAGAGGCTCATCCTGTCTAGACAATATATTTACAAATATTAAGAGAACTAGTATGTCCACTGATGTAATTGGTTTCCCTTTCTCAGACCATGATGCAGTATATCTTCGTCTTAATAATGTAACTTCAGACTGCACCAAACTAGAATCTAAAATTGTGATTACTAGACCAGTGAGCAGAGAGGGGATGGATAGGTTTAGACATGCCCTCACTTATTTCAGTTGGGACACACGGTTTAGGCTTCAGTACTGTTCAGCTGATATTGTTTTCACCAAGTTTCTCTCCGTATTTTTAAATATATTTGAAAATAACATCCCTCTGAAAATGTACAGTGAATATTAGTAGTACCGTAATTTAAAAAAAAAGGGGGGGGGGAACTAAGGAATGGTATACTCCACAGTTAGAGCAACTGAAAAATACTGTTATGCTGTATCCTCCTCTGTACAAAACCAGTAAACCAGAATTGTATAAAGAAATGTACACTGAAACTAAATACAGGTATAGGAAGGCAATAAATGAAGCAAAGAAACTGCATAACACAGTAAACATTGAAAAATCTAACAACAAATGCAAAAAGGCCTGGAGTGTAATAAACTCCTTTGCACACACTAAACGCAAAGAGGAAATTGCCATTACCCCAGAAGAATTTAATAAATATTGCATTCAGTCCATCGAAGAAATTAGTAGTTCAATAAACAAACCCCCTGAAAATGCACTTAATATTATTGACAGCTGCTTTGAAAAGCTTCCCTCAAGCACCTTCACTTTCACAGAAGTGAGTCCGAATAATATCCTAAAACCAGTGGAAAATTTCAAACCTTCAGTTAGTGTTGATTACTATGATATGTCATGTAATCTGTTGAAAGATGTTATTGATTGTGTGATTTATCCTTTAACTTTTTGTGTTAACAAATGCCTAGTTGAAAGTAAGTTCCCCAACATACTAAAAATTTCTAGAGTTGTGCCAATATATACAAAAGGGGAAAAGCACTCTCCCGTTAGTTACAGACCTATATCCATAACCATAGTTTTGTCAAAAAGTTTAGGAACAACTATGTATGAGCAAGTTAGTGTCTACTTGGGTAAACTAAATATAAATAGTGATAAACAGTCTGGATTTAGGAAAGGTAAATCCACAACGGATGCAATGGACTCCCTCGTAAAATTAGTCCTAGATGTGTTCGAGGCTAGGGACTATGCCCAGGCTACATTTTGTCACTTGAGCAGAGCCTTTGACTGTGTAGAGCGTGACACTGTGCTGAATAAGCTAGTTTACTATTGTTTTGATGGCAATAGCATAAATATGTTCAGGTCTTTTTCTAGAGAACTGTCAACGAGTTGTGTGCATTGGTAGGGAGAAATCAAATTTTGTTAATGTTTGGTATGGAGTGCCTCAAGAGTCAGTGCTTGGACCTTTACTGTTTATACTAATGCTTAATGACCTGCCTTTGTTCATAAATTCTCACACAATATTGTATGCTGATGACACAACTTTTCTACATAAAAGCTCTGATCTAGGTACACTGAAAACACTGACCGAAAATACCCTTGCTCAGTCAAGAAGCTAATGGCTTCTTACTAAATGGAAACAAAAGCCAGACACTTTACTTTAGCCTCAAAGAGATTCCTAACTACCGAGAATTAGAAATTGTTAAATTTTTAGGTATTACTATTGACAATAAATTGGCATGGGGACCACACATTAAAAATTTATTGGCTAGGCTTTCAAGAGTTATTTATCTAATTAGAAATTTAAAAAGACATGTTCCCAATGACTATGTGAGATCAGCATATTTTGCCTTCTTCCAAAGCATCATCTCTTATGGAATCTTACTGTGGGGTAGTAGCTGTCATGTAAATGACATTTTACTTTTACAGAAGAAAGTAATAAGAATAATAACGGATTTTGATAAAACAGAACATTGTAAACCTCTGCTTATTAAACTGTAGTATCTTACAGTAGTAAACTTATTCATCTACAATGTTTTATTGTACATTAGAAACAATCTCTCTAATTTTGTGTTGAGAAGTGATATTCATAGCCATAATACTAGAAGCAGAACATCTGTAGACGTGCCATATCATAGATTATCAAAATCACAGAACTCCTATCCAGTTCTTGGACTAAGGATGTTTAATAGACTAAGTGCTGACTTTAAAGAACTGCCTGTAAATATTTTTAAGGCTAAATTATACAAGCTACTAGTGAACAATCTGTTTTACACCATTGATGAATTTTTTTGAAGATGAAAATACTGTATTCTAACATGTATCTATTTTATGTAAACCATTTTACATCAACATATTAGTTTATGTAGAAATATATGCTCTTGACTTTGTCTATTGCTGTAATCAGTGGAATGAGAATAAAATTTGTATTATTATTTTTTCTTTTCTTTATCA
The DNA here is from genome assembly GCF_021461385.2 of Schistocerca piceifrons. Taxonomy (NCBI): domain Eukaryota; kingdom Metazoa; phylum Arthropoda; class Insecta; order Orthoptera; family Acrididae; genus Schistocerca; species Schistocerca piceifrons. The sequence continues at coordinate 420,580,790 of NC_060142.1, read as the reverse complement.
GATGTTATGTCTGGTTAAAAATGGAAAGTGACGCGGATCTTGATCAAGCGTGAGTTCCTTTTAACTGTACGGTATATGTTACATTGCATTTAGGAACTTTTGGGTAATTGAACAAGTATCAATAATTACAGATTTCTGTAGTTGTATATATAAGTTTGGATGTAGCTGTATTGCGTTGATGTGCTGGTGGATATTGTGTGGTATGACTCCTGTAGTTGATAGTATAATCGGTATAATGTCAACTTTATCCTGATGCTACATGTCCTTGTCTTCCTCAGCCAGATGTATGTATTTTTCAATTTTTTCTCCTGTTTTCTTCTGTATATTTCTTGTATTGGGTATGGATATTTCGATTAGTTGTGTTAATTTCTTCTTTTTATTGGTGAGTATGATGTCAGGTTTGTTATGTGGTGTTGTTTTATCTGTTATAATGGTTCTGTTCCAGTATAATTTGTATTCATCATTCTCCAGTACTTTTTGTGGTGCATACTTGTATGTGGGAACGTGTTGTTTTATTAGTTTATGTTGTATGGCAAGTTGTTGATCCTGTATTGCAATCATGAATCCTTCCGTCTCACTGTATATATTGCCTTTTCTTAGCCATGTGTTGGATGCGTCTTGATCGATGTGTGGCTGTGTTAGAGGATACGGGTGCTTGCCATGTAGTGTTTTCTTTTTCCAATTTACATTCTTCGTATCTGTTGATGTTATGTGATCTAAAGGGTTGTAGAGGTGGTTATGAAATTGTAGTGGTGTAGCCGATGTATTTATATGAGTGATTGCTTTGTGTATTTTGCTAGTTTCTGCTTGTTCTAGAAAGAATTTTCTTAAATTGTCTACCTGTCCATAATGTAGGTTTTTTATGTCGATAAATCCACTTCCTCCTTCCTTTCTGCTTAATGTCAATCTTTCTGTTGCTGAATGTGTGTGATGTATTCTATATTTGTGGCATTGTGATCGTGTATGTGTATTAAGTGCTTCTAGGTCTGTGTTACTCCATTTCACTACTCCAAATGAGTAGGTCAATATTGGTATAGCATAAGTATTTATAGCTTTTGTCTTGTTTCTTGCTGTCAATTCTGTTTTCAGTATTTTTATTAGTCTTTGTCTATATTTTTCTTTTAGTTCTTCTTTAATATTTGTATTATCTATTCCTATTTTTTGTCTGTATCCTAGATATTTATAGGCATCTGTTTTTTCCAACACTTCTATGCAGTCGCTGTGGTTATCCAATATGTAATCTACTTGTTTAGTGGGTTTTCCCGTGACTATGCTATTTTTCTTACATTTGTCTGTTCCAAAAGCAATATTTATATCATTGCTGAATACTTCTGTTATCTTTAGTAATTGGTTGAGTTGTTGATTTGTTGCTGCCAGTAGTTTTAGATCATCCATGTATAGCAAATGTTTGATTTTGTGTTGGTATGTTCCAGTAATATTGTATCGAGAATTTGTATTATTTAGCATATTGGATAGTGGGTTCAGAGCAAGGCAGAACCAGAAAGGACTTAATGAGTCTCCTTGGTATATACCACGCTTAATCTGTATTGGCTGTGATGTGATATTATTTGAATTTGCTTGGATATTTAGTGTGGTTTTCCAATTTTTCATTACTATGTTTAGGAACTGTATCAATTTAGGATCTACTTTGTATATTTCCAATATTTGTAGTAACCATGAGTGGGGTACACTATCAAAAGCTTTTTGTAATCAATGTATGCATAGTGTAGTGACCTTTGTTTAGTTTTTGCTTGGTATGTCACCTCTGCATCTATTATCAGTTGCTCTTTACATCCTCGTGCTCCTTTGCAACAGCCTTTTTGTTCTTCATTTATAATTTTGTTCTGTGTTGTATGTGTCATTAATTTCTGTGTAATGACTGAAGTTAATATTTTGTATATTGTTGGTAGGCATGTTATGGGGCGATATTTAGCTGGGTTTGCTGTGTCTGCTTGATCTTTAGGTTTCAGATAAGTTATTCCATGTGTAAGTGTATCAGGGAATGTGTATGGGTCTGCAATGTAACTGTTAAATAATTTAGTTAGATGTGAATGTGCTGAGGTGAACTTCTTTAGCCAGAAATTTGCTATTTTATCTTTTCCAGGGGCTTTCCAATTGTGAGTAGAATTAATTGCTTGGGTGACTTCATGTTGAAAAATTATCACTTCAGGCATTTGTGGTATCATCTTGTATGTGTCTGTTTCTGCTTGTATCCACCGTGCATGCCTGTTATGTTGTACCAGGTTTGACCATATGTTGCTCCAGAAGTGTTCCATGTCTGTTATGTTTGGTGGATTGTCTATTTTAATGTGTGTGTTATCTATTGTCTGGTAAAATTTCTTTTGGTTTGTGTTGAATGTTTGGTTTTGTTTCCTTCTACTTTCACTTTTTTTGTATCTTCTGAGTCGTTTGGCCAATGCTTGTAATTTCTGCTTCTTTTCATCTAACTGCTCTATCGCTTCTTGTTGTGAGATTTTACCTAACCTTTTTCGTTTTTTGTCTGATGTTTCATTTCTTATAAATTGTGTTAGCTGTCCGATGTCTTTCCTCAGTTTTTCTATTCTGATCTGGAGCCTGTGTTGCCATGCTGTTTTTGTGGGTTTCTTGTGTGTGTTGGTTGGTTCTGATCTCTGCATAGTGTAATTATTTAGTGTAGTGAGTGCTCCTATATAAACCAGTAGCTGCAACTCTTCCATAGTTGTATTTTCATTTATTTTGTTGTGTATGATTGTGTTGATAGATGTTATTGTTGTTTCGACTTGTGGGTTATTTGGTGTTCTATGCAAGAATGGTCTAATGTCTGTATTTGTGTCCTTGTATTCTATATATGTCAGCTAAAAAATTTTTCTTCTGTATCGAACATGTGTGTCACTTTGTGTTCTATTTGTGCTTGTTCTGGTGGCTGTCTTAAGATTTCGTTTTCGTCTGATTGTTTAATTGATGCGTGTTGTTCTTTGTTTGTTTGCTCTGGGATGTTTGAGTCCATTACTGTATTTTCTTCTTCTTCTGATTACACATTATTTTGTTCTAGTATTTGTTGTACTTGTTGTTTGATGTTTTCTAATTCTGACTGGGGTATCCTGTTATTTTTGATTATTACACGGATCTGATCAGCTAGTCGTTGTTCTGTTAAAAATTTTAATTCTGGGTATCTGGTAATAAATGTTGTGTATACTTGTGATCTGTATCCAGTTGTGTTTGTTCCTAAGTTTGTTGCTTGGTAATAACAGAAAATGAGGTGTTGGTTAACTTCATCTGACCATCTCATCCTCTGTCTTTGTTTTCCTTCTAGAGTGGTTGCAGGAAGCATATCCTGCAAAACACCTCTATTTGGATTTAAATCATTTTCCGTGTGGCTAGCAGTGTCGTTACCATTGTGGACGGGCATAGGTTTCAAGCGTCGTCCCTGACCATGACAGCACTTGTCCAAGGCTTCATTAGTTCTGTCCTGAACCAACTAATCACACTAAAAGGGGGGTTAGCCCTATTAGTGGTTTGTTCTTTTCGTCGCCTTTTACGACTGGCAGAACATACCGGAGGCCTATTCTTTTGCCGGGCCTCCACAGGTATTATTATTATTATTATTATTATTATTATTATTGACTCTGTCTGCCTGTTGCTGTTCCTCCTCTGTAATGACTTCGCTAGGCAGTGGCCTCTCCATTAGTAATTGCACACAGTACCAGGTCGCGGTCAATCTGTGAGACATCAAAACTAAATCAAACTAGAGACTGCCGTCTAAATTTTTAAAACATTGTAAACATAGTTTGAGAATATGCATTGTCTCTAGCTTTTAGTTAAAACATGCAATAACTGGTGAAAAGGAGCCAAATTGCAAATGCATATGCAATACGCAAATGCACATAATCTGGTCTCTACTCATGACACTGAAACACTCAACAGCCTGTCTAAGTTTGGGGCAGCTGTTTTCCAGTACCCCACTCATGCACTCACTTAATGCACAGTAAGACACTCAAGCAAACTAAAACTAAGGATAAAAACCACAGTATAATCTATAAAAATAATCAGAAAAAACACCAAATAAAACACAGGCCCATTAAAATTCCTTGAACACTACTGAGCAAAGACCAAAAGAAGGGGAGCAGTTAATTAACATCTTCGTCCACGATCACCATAACACGAAGTCTGGAGGACAAAAATGGTGGAAATGCAATAATGCCACAGTCTTACAGACTGAATAAGACTGTTTCTGTTACTTGGAGAAATCAACTGATGCTTTCACAAAACCAATGGTTTCGAATAAACAACCTGAATTGGTTGGACACTGCTAAGGTCTCACATTCACACGCATACATGTTTGTTGCTGAGTCAAAAACAACCACCAGGAAAAACTGATAGTGCAATCATAAGAGAAAACTGTAAGCTCAAGTGCATACACACCAATCTGTGTGCCCAGTACTGGTGGAAAATTCACTCCAAGATGCGTTGGGATCATGTCTCCATTTCCTGCCCAGACCTCAGATAGCCTTTGTCCAAACACCGGTACTCCTGGCACTCAACCTCTGCCCCCTGATTCCACTCCCTCCTTAGACCATCACATGGTTGCAGCACCCGCAAACCTGGCAGTGCCCTCTACGAAATTCGGTGTCAAGCCACCAACGTGGGGTGACAAGGTGGGCAATTCAAACATGAATGAGGCGACATACCTCAGACAGTGACATTTACAGAGCTTCCCTCCCGAGGCAGTGCTAATGTTTTTGGTTTATACTCTGTTGATTTGTCTGGGTTAAGCATAGCATTCAGGACAATGTACTTTGTGTTTCTTCCTTTGATCTTCAAGAGAGTGTTGCTAAGTTGTGTGCATAATTTCAGGATCTGTTTTCTGAGGGCCAGTAATTTTGTTGCCCATGTGAAAATGAAGGACAATACACAGTTATGATTTGTTAGAGCTTGTCCTGTCCCTCTTGGTCTTTGAGAACAGGAGGCTGAGGAACTTCCTGTGTTGCAAAACAATGTGGTAGTAGCATACTTTACTGCCAGTCATTGGGCATCCCCTATTGTTATTCTAAAGAAGCCATCCGGCAAACTCCGGTTGTGTGGTCATTGACAGTTTTCCCTTGATGTGCCCAGAAAAACTGATGGATGAATTGGGTGGCAGTTGTTACTTTGTCAAAACTGATTTACATGACACTTACTTGCAGAGCAGTTGCAACAAGTTTTTGTCATCACCACTCATCTGGGTCTCACGTTTCTGAGATTGTCGTTTAACAGTGCTTCCGCACCCACCATATTTCAGCATTTTCTGGAGGAGCAGACTGCAAAAGTTCATTTTTGCTCAAATTATTTAGATGACATTGTCATCTCAGATTGCACTCCCGAAGAACACATCACAAGCTTCATACTCTGTTTCAAGTGTTGTCTGCAGCTGGTCTCAAAAGCAACAGAGATGAATGTGTGTTTCCTCAGACATAATTCGAGTACTTAGAACATGTCATTAATATCCAGGATGTTGACCCATTGCAATCACATTTTCTTGCTATCTGTGACCTTCCACCCTCATGCAATGTGCGGGAATTGCAGTCTGTGTTAGGGAAGCTCACGTATTACATTCAGTTTATTCCTAATGCCACTCAAAATGTGGCTCCCTAGCATTGCTTGTGTAAGAAGAATGTTCCTTTTGTTTGGTTTTAAGAGTGTCTTTCTGCTTTCCAGAAGATAAAAGATGCTTTGCATAGTAATTGATGCCTTGTTTATTTTGAGCTAGCCAAATCTGTAGTCTTGGCTGTGGATGCTTCCTTGTACAGCATTGATGTGGTTTTGTTGCATAAATCTGGTTCTGTTGATAGGCCAGTTGCCTTTGCTTTGAAGCTGTTGAATAAAGCTTGATGTAATTAATCACTTATCGAAAAGGAGACCCTCTCCACTCTCTGTGTTGTCGCTAAAGTTCGCTAACATATTTTTTGCAGCAATGTGAGATTATGTATTGGCCCACTTGTAAGTGTGCCAACACAGACACTCTTTCTCACCTTGATGTTGGTCTACATTCAACATTCAGGAAGTCCTCTGCTTCTTGTTGCTACATTGATGCACAAGACACAAGAGTTTTACACAGCTTTCTACTACATCTGCACTAGTTGGCTGCGCTCTGCCAGACAGATTTGTAGCTTTGTGGTTTGTCAGTATTTTGCGCATTGGCACACCCTTGCAGTTCACACCAAAATGTCTTGTTGGTTTGCACCAATAATGATCAGTCATGTGTTGTGGTTCTTCAGGCTCCCCAACCTGACATGCTTCATTTGCTCCACCAAGGTCACTGGGGTGTTATACGACGTCATTGCACTTGGCACGGTCTGTACATACAAACTGAACAGCTGACTTCTTTGTGCCATGCCTGTCCTGAACATCAGTCAGCCCTGCCACAGCAGTTCTTTGAATGGCCTAAGCCTCAAGCACCTTGGCAATGTTTGCACTTGGATTTGTGAGTCCTTACAGGAATACACATGGGCTCATTATCATTGGCTTTTCAGCAAATTTCCCCTTGTGATTCCTACACACTGTACTACTGTTCATTTGTCAATCCAGGTCTTGTCATCAACTTTTTGTCTCAAAGGACTGCCTGATGTAATTGTGACTGAAAATAGATTTCAATTTGTTTCCACCGAGTCTGAACAGTTTTGCACCACCTCTGGCATCAACCGCATCATGAATGGACCATTCCAATCATTTCATCAGTGAACCTGAATGCTTTGTTTGAACATTTAAGCAACAGGTGGAGAAACTTCATGCCTTCCAGATATGGGATCAAGCTCTGTTGCTCTTCTTATCTTCCTATTGTCCCAGCCATATGATGGACCATTGCCGGCAGAAATGTTACGTAGATGGTTCCACTGCATTGTGCTTCAATTGCTGCAGCCACCAGAGTGGGCAGCACCCACTCTGCCCAGACAGGCAAAGTATCACAGTAATGATACCATATTTTACAGATTGTATGACAGATGCAGGTGCTGAGAGCAAGACACCACTCAACATTTTCTTGGACATTCTACGTTTCTCCTACAGGCTTTGAGAGGATTGCTGCAACACCACCAGAATCACATTTGTCTATATGAATTGTGTGATATTGCCACAGCCTTTGTACTTTCAGGTTACTTGCCTGCCTGGGCATGGCAGCCCTCACTACATCTGACTTCTGCAGGCCCCATGCCATCGGTACTCATCCTGGAGCTGATGGAAGTCGAAGCCCTTTCATGGTCGTTACCGTCTCGACAGCTACCATTGTCTGGTGATGGTCCCTCCTGCGGGCACCTGTCCCACCTGCTACCTCACGTCCCTCTATCTTCATTCGCTGCTGTGCCTCTGGATGTGGATGTGCACCCTCTGCCTGGTTTTTTGGCTGGTGTGCCCAAGAAACCTTAGGTCGTACACTGGGGTGTGAGTGGGAGCTCGGCATCAGTCTCAGTTTTGACTCTTGTCTCCAACTGCTGCCTGCATCCAGCCTGTCCCCCTAATGCCATTCACTCAGCTACACTACACAATGGTGGTGTGAGCTGTGGGGTGAGGAATGTGGTGTCACATATTGATACTACTCAGTGGGTGTCATAGTAATGGAATTGCAAGTTTCCATGAGATGCGGTAACAGTTGCACATGGTCTGGTGACCCAGTGGATCACAACTACAGTGCCATGCCTGTAGTGGCTCAGTACCATGTGCAGTCTCTGCCAGGGCAATATAGGAGAGCTGGCAGACATGCCTAATCACTGCTCTGACTCCAATGTTGTTGCTATTGTATGAGGCGGGCTCTGTTTCTTACTGCATCATATATATTTAGTCTTTGGTTTATTGTAGAAATATAAGTTAAGCAAATCTTCTGTTTACTGTGTTAATCTGTTCGCTAATCATTTCTGCTCCTGCTTTTCTATGACGACTGTTGCCACACCACTCTGTAGCCCACATCTCTTTACCATAGTGTACAAACTCATACAGAACAGAGCTACGCTGCACCTCTTACCAGAACCATGCAATGTATGATGTGACAAACTGAGAGGTGATACATCAATCACTCCCCTATGTGATTTCCTGAGCTCTGCACTTTCATTGTACGCTTCATCAGCAAAGCACCAAGTAGACTGTATAGGTACACTGTTAAATGCAATATCCGATGAACACAAATAGTATAATTTGTATTGGTTTGTGCAAAAGGAAGCATGTTGAGTGCAAAAAGTTACCAACAAGTACATTACAAAGTAGTTTAATTACAATTTTCTTATTGTCTGCAGACATTTACTGAAGAATGAAATTTCTTTTTAAGAACAAGAAACAGATAGTGAATAGCAGATGATGTGATGGATTGAAGAGAATCATTTATCTACACAAAACATGAAGTTTTGTTCACTACACTTCGAAACAGACCAGTTTATAAATGTGTAAAATAATTAAAAAATATAACTGAAGAGGAAACTACCACAAAGGTGTGAGAATAAAACAATAAAACTGTTTCCTGGCTCAAAACAAATCAATTCCATGGTGGTTGTTATATCAGAGACGCAACTGTCAGAAGTTTTCAACACAGTCATCTTTTGAAGAAGGAGTAATTATACTGAACAAATATTCATGAAACTGGAAGTGAAGTGCAACAACAAACAAATCTGTAGATTTCCTGCAAAACTGTTGCTTGTCAAAGAATGTGCCAATCATAGCAACATTCAGCAACAAAAATAGGTTTCTTTGGATAAATTACTGTGTGTGTGGTTTTCAGGTCCCTTGACATTTTATTAGTGCTTGAGACACAAAAGAACAGTAACTATTTTATAAATTAAGTAGAAAAAGAATTCAAAACAATCAGTCTTAAGGCACACATGATGTTAAGAGATGATGGCTTTCTTGTTGTTAGTGTGTTTTCAATTGTCAGATGGTAACAATTTTCATGCAAGTTGCAGCAGTTTATTTTACTTTTTTTTTACTATATAGCTGCTATTTATCTGACATTAATTACGTAATATTTACTTGATTACAATGTTATTTTTTTGTTGCAATTAGGTATAAGTACAACACAACCAGTAGACTGAACAAACTTTATTCCATGGAAGCATTAACAACTTGAACACAGTATTTAAGTAACATTTCAGCAGGGGCTATTATGTACACAATACAATACTTTTGGTTGCCTTTTGGAGTCACCAGCACTCCTGTTATTTTTCGACACTGGGCTCTTTTCCTTTCATGTTACAACTGTGGTATTCATTTACACCCTTTGAATCAACACGCCGGCTGCTGTTGATGAGCCGTCCTAGGCGCTTCAGTCCGGAACCACACTGCTGCTACAGTCACAGGTTCGAATCCTGCCTCAGGCCTGGACATGTGTGATGTCCTTAGGTTAGTTAGGTTTAAGTAGTTCTAAGTCTAGGAGACTGATTTATTTATTCTTGAATCAGAAACATACAAATTTACAGTTGCCATACACATCAATAAATATATACACACAAATTGTATTTATATTACATGTGCCCAGTACTTTGCAACCTCCAAGGCGCTTGGAGTGGCTTGCAGGAGATCAATCTTCATGCAGGATGTAGGGCACAAAAGGCACTGGAGCATGTGGCTTGTGGTTTGTTCTTGTCCACAATAACAGGACGTACCTTCTGTTATGAAGCCCCATCTCTTCAGGTTGTCTCTGGATCGTCCAACTCCTGATCGTAATCTGTTTAAAGATTTCCACAGCAGCCATCTCTCGTTGTGTCCAGGTGGTAGTTCTTCAGCTTCTGGCATCTGCAAGTGAGGCGTCGACTTCTTCCATAACTCCAGCCTTGCCTTCTCTGGTGAAATGGTGAGCTTCTTGGATGTTCTCAGGAAGCTCTTTCGCGATCTCAGCCGTTGCTGTGGTGAAGTATGTCCATGCAGTGGATGGGCACTGTCCTGTTCCACTTTCAGTCTCTCCTTGTTGGCAGCCACTGTTCTGCGTATCCATGGTGGCGCTATTCCAGCCAGGCAGTAGAGCTTATCAGTTGGGGTAGGTCTTAAGCAACCTGTGATCAACCTGCAGGTTTTGTTGAGAGCAATGTCTACTTGTCTGGCATGATATGACCTGTACCAGACTGGAGAAGCATATTCAGCAGTAGAAAAGCACAGTACCATTGCAGAAGTGCGAATAGTTTGTGGATGTGATTCCCACTGTGTCCCTGCTAGTTTGCGAATCAGGTTGTTTCGAGCGGAGATTTTCATTTTAGTGTTCTTGCAGTGAGTTTTGAATGCCAGGGTTCTGTCAAGAGTGACTCCCAAGTATTTAGGTGCATGATGATGCTGGAGTTGGATGCCTGACCATGCAATATGTAGCTCACGATTAGATTCCCTGTTCCTTGAATGAAAGGCACACACTTGCGTCTTCGAAGGGTTTGGTCTGAGTTGGTTCCAATTGTAGTAGCCTGACAGTATTCTAAGTGCTGTTGTCAGGTTTCTTTCCACTCTTTCCAAGCATGAGCTCTGTGTAGCAAGGGCTAGGTCATTTGCATATAAGAATCTCCTTGTGCCTGGGGTCAATGGCTGGTCGTTGGTATAGATGTTGAAAAGAAGTGGAGCCAAGACGCTTCCCTGTGGTAGACCATTTTTCTGCGCTTTCCAGTGACTGCGTCGTCCTTGAAATTCAACAAAAAACCTGTGGTTTTGGAGAAGGGTGCTGAGTAGTCTAACGAGGTGGGTGTTGTTGATCATATTGTATAGTTTTGCATGGAGTAACTGATGATGGACAGTATCGTGCGCTGCTGTGAGATCCACAAAGACCATGCCCGTTACTTGACGGGTTTCAAAACCATCCTCTATAAACTGAGTGAGATTCAGAAGTTGCTCTGTGCAGCTTCTGTTTGGTCGAAATCCTGCTTGTTCAGGTATGAGAAGAGGGGGTGACTCAAAAGGCTAACTGGTCTGAAATTCTTTGGATGATTTGCTTCCTTTCCAGGTTTCAGAAGAGCTATCACCCTGCTCTTTCGCCAGATCTTTGGTATTTGGCACTGGTTCCTGCAGTTGTTGAAAAGCTGCAGGATCCACTTTCTTGTTTCTGGGCCGAAATTCTTGATTTGCTCCATATGGATGTCATCTAGACCGGATGCTTTACCAGCTTTACTCTCCTTAATAGCCTTGTTTAATTCAGATATCTCAAATGGGAGAGTCAGATCCCTCATTTGTTCTTGGGCCTCTTGCTGTACTTTTGGAACTTTGATTCTATGGCTTTCTTTCCCATTCAAGAGCAGTTGGTGTGCTATCTGATCTGCAGTAATGTTGCAGTGTGCTATGGATCTGGTTGGGTCATTATTGAGGCGTCTCAGTAATCTCCATGCTTTATGACTGTTTCTGATGAGATCAAGTTCTTCCATAGTTTTAACCCAAGAATTCCTTTTGGATTCTTTCAGAGATGCAATAAGTTTATTCCCAGCTGATAGCGTTGTCTCACCGAATGGATCTTCTTCGAATAGTATATTATACTCTGTAAATTGAGCACTGAGTTGTGAAGTTATACCAGGAATGTATGATGTTGGACAACCCCGAGGAATTGCAATTCTGGAGCACCTCTTTACAGCCCTCACAAAAGTATCATACGAGTCAGGTGAAGGTTCAATATTGAGAACTGCAGCATCCAGCGTTTCTGTAAACTTCAGCCAGTTGCCTTTCCTGAAGTTAAATCTCCTTCTGAACGGAACTGTCCATGGCCTAACTACTGCATAAATTTTGCACATGATCGGTCTGTGCTGTGTATTTGGAATAGGGTCGCAGACAGTTTTTATGCACTGTTGTGAGATGTTCTCGCTGCAAAATATCAGATCGGGGTTGTATCCGCGTTTCCATCTGCCACTGTTGAAGGATGCAGGTTGCTTAGGGTCATGTATAAGGCTCAGGTGATTGCCTTCTGCCCATTCTTGTAGTGCTGTACCATTATCATCATCATGCTCATATCCCCACGTGGTGCTGTGACAGTTGAAGTCACCAATAACTATTTGCGTGTGTTGACTATTAAAGTTATCAGGTAGATTGATTTTGAGATCAACATCCGGTGGTTTGTATACGGATGTGACTGTACAGCCTTTGATTTCCAAAGTTAAGATTTCAATATCATTTGCTTCAGTAAAGGCTGATGATATTATCTGTATTTCTGGTTGGACAAATATAGCACTACCGTATTTTGGGTGGGGTCTTTTCATAGGCAGTCGCATTCCATTTATTTTTGGTCTGCGCATTTCACAGTTTCTGTGGGTCTCCTGTATGCAGAGTACATCGCATTTGGTTTGTCTGCACAGCTCTTGTAACAGTTATTCTTTGGGTGATGATATACTTTCTATATTCATTGATATGATGGTCAACTGTGGTCCTGAAAAGGACCAAGATGATGACCTTATATGTTAAGTCCCATAGTGCTTAGAGCCATTCGAACCATTTTGAATCAACAGGCAAATGCTGATGCTTTGGCCCGCCAGCAAGCTGATCTGGACCCAGGACTTGATAAAGAGGAATTGCTTTACTTCCACACTGCTGTCGCTGCACAGCAGGCAGTTGATAGTTTTCTGTAACTAACACAAGGATTCTGAAGTCTGTAGATTAAGATCTCATTTTGCAAAAGGTCATAACACTTGTACAACGCGGTTGAGCAGATTCACCACTTTCTCGTGCGTCTGACTCCCTCCATAATTATTACATCTTTCAACATCGATTCTCTGTTGTGGTTGGTGTTCTGCTTTCAGACATGAATTGTGTGGTCCTTAAGTAGTGATCCCCTCACTGCTTTGTTTGGAGGTTCTCCATTTATTACTTGCAGATCACTGGGGTGTATCATGCACAAAAGCATTGGCCCTTGACATGTGTTTTGACCCACCATGGATGGTGATGTAATCTGCACCAAGCGGCTCCCTGGGTGTCGCTGTCTCCTTGGCTGATGCTATTGCATGCATGGGATGTGTATATGTGGATTTCACTGGCCCCTTTCTCAATGGTTATTAGCTGTTGCTTGTTGAGGTATATTCTCATTTTACGTATATCGTTTGTTGTGTTTCCACATCCATAGCTGCCATTGTCACAGCCTTGACCAGAATTTTTTTACTCGAAGGCCTGTCCACAATGTTAATGTTCAGTAATAGTTCACAATTTTCGTCATGAGAGTTTGCAGTATTTTGTGATTTCTGTGGTATCCATCACATCCTAGCCTCACCACTGTATCCACAGTCTAACGGCAAGGTGGAATGCCCAGTGCAAACGTTCAAAACACAGATGAGAAAGTATGTTCCCAACTTCTCATCTGATGATGCCTTAGATTGGTTTCTCTCCTCGCACAATTTCACGCCATTCAGCGAGAAGAGCTTGGCGCTACACCACGGCACCAGCTGAGGACACTGCTAGGCCTCCAGAGTCCTCCACCTGGACATCAACCCATGCACCAGTTGTGCTCTGTCTGGCCAGGTATGGCTGTCTGGGCACACAGTTTTGGTCGTCACCCTAAATAGATTCGAGCTGTCATCTCTGCGACATCCACATGGAGTATGGCCTCTGCTCGAGGCATCATTACCAGCTTCACCTCTACATGGAGGGCTAGGTGCCCCCTGATGTCACACCATGTATACACATACCCTTATACATCAGGCATCACATCACCTGCTCCTGGTTCTCCATTCCCATGCAGGCAAGGGCAGTGGCCAAACTGGCAGTTCCTTTATTGCTTCTGACACCATTATCAGAGGTTTCATCCCCTGTCCCAGTCCACCAAGGCCTTAGTCTATTTGAGGTTAGTTGAGCTACACTCAGCCTCAGTTCTCTCTGCGTATTGCTGCAACTGTGGGCAGGAGTGCTGATGATTCCAAAAGGCAAACACAAGTTTTGTTACAGTCCAAAAGGTGTACTGACAACTAACATATGTTGTGACTTGGTATCTAAAGGGAGTTGTAACTAGGCATCTGATAAGTCAGTTTTTGAGAAATACTGATCACCTGATATTTTTGCAAAGAGTATGTCCAAGTGCAGTATCAGATATGTATCCACTATAAACCGTATGTTCACAAAACTTTAAAATTGCCATAGAAGTGTAACTGGCCTGATAGTTTCTTTGCTATAATTAAGGGGGCAGACCATTCACTTGATGCAATAGGCCAAACAACCCCAGATTCCTTGTTCCCTGAGTGCCACTGGGTCCGGATGGGCCCAAAAGAAACAAGGCCGAGCAGAAGGTGCCTGAAAATTGTTGACATGTCCCAATGCAGGGGAGAATAAAGAGGAAAACTCAGAACACAATGTGTCTAACTTTGTATACAACACTTGTTCAGACACTAAATTCACTTCATCTGAAATGGTAAAACCAAACAAATTAAAAGCATCTAATCCAAAAAGATTCTCCGTACATGCATTACAAGCAACAAGAAATATAAGGGACTGGACTATTGACCTTTAGGTCACTGGGGCAGAGAGTTGGCCAAGAATAAGAATACTCCATTTATTGTAATTTGCTAACTTTCATGACACAGGGAGAAGTGGAGGGGAGCCCAATTCCCTCAAGTTTCTGAGTTTAACAAGATTACCGCAGATCCTGTATCCACTTGCAAGTGCAAAACTTAACGAAAAACCATAACATCAATGAAAAGCTTGTTTTGTGCAACAGAAACAACCAATATGATGTTTATGTCCATATGTGCAGCAGGATCATTGTGCTGAATTTTTGTATTACAAACAGAAGCAATGTGGAATGCGTATGTTGCTGTTTACTGGTCCATTTACTTTGCTGGTGCAGCTGCTGCTGAGAGTGAGGCTGGTCACCTCGGCACTGTGATTGTGTGCAGACCGATGCGACCATGTCTTCCCCCTGTGAACTGTCTGAAGCTTGGTGTGGAGGAGAGGTTTGGATTGCTGGTACATCATACCATACCTCGTGACACCTTGAATGACTGTGCAATAGCTAAAACCTTGGAGAGGGATGGATTTTCACATTGGAGGGTACGCTCTCTTACCTCATAATCTGGAGCTAACTGAATGATGGCATCTCTCACCATCTAGTCAGCATATGGCTCTTTATACACATTGGACACAAGATGACAATGATGACTTAACCCATGGAGTTCAGCCACCCATACTCAATAGGGCTGATGTGGTTGCTACCTACAGTTGCTACCTACAGTGGTAAAACTCAACCCACAATGCAATAACATGGGTGCGCTTAGAGTAAAATTTTGAAAGAAGTTCACACATTTGGCCAACCTTTAAAGAAGATGGATCCTGCAAAGGGGTGAGTTGCCATAGGACTTGATACATTCTTGGCGATATCCATGAAAGGAAAAAGGCATGACATAAAATAGTGTCAGTAATCCCAAAAGCTTGAAAGTGTTGTCACAGACATTTCTCGTATTCGTCCACTTCCTCAGCAGACTCATCGTATGTAGAAAACGGAGGCGGATAAACTATGGGGGCCACGGAGGGCAAAATGGCAGGCAACACAGACTGAGGAGCATGCTGACTAGACAAAACAGAAGCCAGTGATTGCAGTATCTAAGTTTGATTGTCCAGCACCTGTGATTGGTGGTGCAACATTGTGGTGAAAGATTCTTGCTGTTTGAACGACTGAAATAAAATGCCCTCTGTAACACCCATCTTGAGAATAAAAGGAGGACCAACCAGAGTAGAAATTTGCATGGAGGACAGGACCACACTCATCGTCAATCGTGTTGTAATAAGATACAAGTACAACATGACCAGTGGATTGAACACAACTTTATTCTGTGGAAGCATTAACAGCTTGAACACAATATTGAAGTAACATCTCTCTCTCTCTCTCTCTCTCTCTCTCTCTCTCTGTCACACACACACACCCACCCACACACACACAACACACACACACACACACACACACACACACACACACACACACACACACACACACACACACACACACACACACACACACACGTCTGCCTCTGTGGATGACATAGCACTGCCACATGCACGGCTTTTTGAAAGTATTTTTCAAACACAAAATTTTTACAGCAATAAATACAAAGCCCAGTTTACAGTATATTAGGTGTCATACAGCTGGAATACTTGCCATGTGGCTAAGAGAACCTTTCATTCCCTGTATCTAGATATTCATATAATTTGTAGAAAGAGTGGCTATTGAGGTGTATTTTTAAATTTCTTTTTAATTGGTAGTGATTCCCAGTTTCTTGCTTTGTGTTAGATCATAGCTTATTGAATATCTTCTCATCAGATTATATACCTCCATTCTGAAACCAGAACAAGGAGGCAAAGTACACATGAAAATTATTTTTTTGTCTTGTATTGTGAATGTGTAAATCACAGTTCACTTAAACTAATTTTGCTGTCAGCGACACCAAAAATTCCAAGGTCCTTAAAAAGGCTTCTGCAAGATATATGGATATTTTCTTTACACAGTATTCTTACTGCTCACTTCTGCTCAACAAATGTTTTATTTCCTTTAGGTGCACTGCCCCAGAAGATAATTCTGTAAGACAACATGGAGTAAAAATATCCAAAATAAGCCAAAACATTTGTCCCTACATCAACAAAGTGAGAAATGTTTCCAAGAGTATAAAATGCTGAACTGTGCTTCTGGATTAGTCTATTAACTAACCTGATATTGTTACTAGACAGACATCACACACACCATTTTTGAGTAGACTAATACACTACCATGAAGCTAGTGTTACTTCAGGTTCACGAGTCTGCCAGGAAGTTTGTCAAATGGTATGTGGCCCAGGAATTACATCCTTTGAGCTTAAGTCACTGGAGCCCTGCCATTTTGATGGTGCAGTCCACACTGGATTTTAACTTATCAAATTTAGTGCAGCCAAAAGTCTGCATGTTGGTAACTTAGCTACATTGTGACATTGCTTTTGCACCAAGATATTTACAAGAATAAACTTTCTGTATGAAACACAGCAGAAAAATTTTTCTTTAAGGCTGTTAACAGTAGAAATTTGAGCAGAAATGTTTTTTGTAAGATTAATAAGTATTTTTAGGACTGTTGTCATAGTGCAATTCGTGCTTGCATCAAATAGCACAGTGCTGAAGCAGCAATATTTTACTTATTTATAATCCACCTTTAAGTGTCTAAATGCACTCATTTTCATCATTTTATATGTTGTTGTTGTGGTCCTCAGTGAGAGGAATGATTTGAAGCAGTTTTTCATGGTACTCATTGCAGGCAGTCCTCTTCATCTCTGAATAACTACTGCAACCCACATCCAAACTGCTTACTGTATTCATCTCTGAGTCTTCCTCTGTAAATTTTACCCTTCATACTTCCCTCCAGTACTAAGCTGATGATTTATTGATGCCTCAGAATGTGTCGTATCAACTGATCTCTCTTTTAGTCAAGTTGTAGCACAAATTTCTTTGCTCTCCAGTTATATTCAGTACCTTCTCATTAGTAATGTGATCTTCCAACCTGATTTTAAGAATTATTCTGTAGCACCACATGTTAAAAGCTTCTGTTTTTTTCTTGTCTGAACCACTTATTGTCCATGTTCCACATCTTTACCAAGCTACACACCAAATGCCTTCAGAAAAGTCTTCGAAACACTTAACTTTGTATTCAGTGTTATCAAATTTGTCTTCTTCAGAAACGTGTTTTTGGCCAAATCCTCTGTACTTAAACCTTCTCCAGTAATTTTGCTGTACAAATAGCAGACCTCATCTACAATTTTTAGTGTCTCATTTCCTAATTTAATTCCCTTGGTATTACCTGGTTTAATTCAATTACATTCCATTACCCTCATTTTTCTTTTGTTGGTGTTCATCTTACATCCTCCTTTCAAGATTCAGTCCATTTTGTTCAACTACTTGCAGGTCTTTTGCTGCCCCTGATAGAATTACTTTATCATTGGAAATCCTTGTGAAAGTGTGAAGCTGCCATGCTAGCTGCTGTGCCATCACTTCTGTTGAACCTTTTATGTGGTAAAATGCACATAAAGTACTTAAAATATTTTGACTTTCATTTTTTCCAGTAATGTTAAATTATGTATGGATATGCCAAGACATATGTTCATTTATTTTGACTACTCTTCCACTGAGTGAAATTCCTGGGAAATCAGGTTATGGCACTTGCTGTGTTCTAACTGTGAGTCATGAGGGTGGCATGTACATTGTGAGGCAGGCAGGTCAGCCATGGCGCATGGAGTAACTTGTCTGAGGCTGTGCTAACGTCAACCATGATATGAAGGTAGCACAGGAGCCTGTGATGGTGCCAGTTGCTTCACATAACTGCAGCTTTTATATCTTGCCCATATGTTCAAAAGTTGAGTTGTTGTTGCTATTCCTTTACAGTATTATAGGACTTTGACAGTTGGTGGGTAGATCCTGAAGCAAATATACTTCTGTATTCGACATTTTACATTTTTGATGATTTCTGCTGACAGAAACAAGAGCTTCTGAGCTAGAGCAGTTCAGAGTGTTTGATAAAATAATAGGTGGAAAAGATAAACAGATCTCACATGTATCGCTTATAGCTTCTCACTTTGGTTTCTTGTTAGGAAACTACTTAAAATTCTGTAGCTTGGAAAATATGTAGCTGATTTTGAGGCCAAATATAATATGGATTTTGATACAGTAGAGCTAGTTAATGAAATTGAGAACAACAAAAGAAATTTAGATCATCAGTGAGCAAAATAGTAAAATATTTAGAACAATATCAAGTAGAGAAGCTTGCACTGAATTCCCAGATGCAAAATGTACATGTAAAGTATGACATGTCCCTTACATCAATTAAATATAATTTTAGTGTAGCACTCCGCAAAATAAAAAGACAAGAAAAGCTACAGGACGAAACACATTCAATTACCAGTGAAACATTAGAACAGTGTAGGAAGCTGCAGGAACTGAGATGAACCTTGGTCCACTTGGCTTCAGACTCAAGCACCCTGTGAGGGCTCCTATGTAGCATTAGAGGTGAAGCCCCAGAAGCCAGACACATCTATGTGGTAGCTACTGGTACTCTGGTCAGTGTCAGTTAGTTCTGTGACAGAACAATGGGGAAGAATCCTCTACTCTGAGCCCCTGTCAGGAAGACTGGGTAATAGACCTGATCGTCAAATTCCAAGGTATCAAGCATGTCATGAAGAGAAGAATCACAGATTCTTAAAACCCCTCAAGACTAAGCAAATATTTTACGGGAACAATCAATATGACTACACTACTAAAACCAAGTAAACTGAAACAATCAACAAAAACCATATATGAATTCGTCAGCATTCTGGCAATACAGGAAACACACTTCTCAAATGAGAACTGCTTTGACTCAGAAAACTGCAATATATACAGTACAAGGGGAAGCAAGCCATAGCAATTTCAGGAAGAAATCTGAAACTCTTTGGAACAGGATTTATAGTACGCAGACTGATACTGGATTCTGTAATAGATTTCACTTGGAAATCAGAAAAAATATCAACACTAATGATGCAATCTGGATACAAAGCACTGAAAACAATTGAGACCTGCAGTTAAGTGCATATAAGAGCCAATGTGTTCCTGGATCATGCCTCTTTCCCAGTGCCTGAGGTTGCCATGGACCCTGAAAAGAATAATTCACACATTGCGAAGTGATAGTCGTGAACCACTGGCAGCACCAGATGGTGCACTGAGTGTAGCAAGTGTTACAGTGTCCATTGGTGGTAGCCATATAGAAGTTCGGTTGGTGATGGTCCATTTCATGGGTGGAAGCAAGAAAGAATTGCAGCACCTGTTCCCATGTATGGGTGGTGTGGAGCTTGGCCATCTGTTGCTTGAACGTGCATATGAAGCACTCTGCTTCTCAGTTCAATTGCATGTGAAACAGAGCACTTGTTATATGACAAATGCCATTTCTTTCACAAAACTGTTCAAAGTCACTTGAAGTGAACTGTGGTCCATTGTCCGACACAAGTACTTCTGGCAAACCTTCAATGCAAAATATGGAGGATAATGCTTGAATGGTGATATGTGATATGGTAGAAGCCATAGGCACCACAAACGGAAATTGCTAAAAAACGTCTACCACTATGAGCCAATGAGTGTTCCAAAATGGTCCTGCAAAGTCTATGTGCATTCATTGCCATGGCAATTGAGTCTATGGCCAAGCTGAGAATGTGTGTGGAGGAACGTGGATTGGTTCTCCATGCATGAATGACACAGTGATGTCATCTGTTCTATGTGGCTGTCAATGACCTGCGAATTATAGTGGCAGCATGCTAACTGTTTAGTGCGAACAATTCCTCAATATCCTTGGTGGAGCAACCACTACACATCCTTTTGTAACACTTTGGAAGTAAGCATAGGGAATTGTCCATTGTCATTTTGAACTAGAATAACACCCTATTGAACTGAAAGGCTATGCCGACGTGCAAAATATTGATGCACAACTGAGTTCTGAAGACTGTTAAATGAACGAGGCCAATAATATAATATAATGGAACAAAATCTCGAGATCTGGGTATGCTTCTGTGGCTTGTGTTATTTTTCTGTAGTGCAAGGGAAAAGTTCCCAGCAATTCAGAGTCCTGCACATCAATGTGGCAACAATATGTGGCAGGTGCCTCAAAATCCAAGTCTGGGCTTATTGGTAGGCGAGTGCATTGCCATACTTTGCGATAGGTCTGTACACAATTTTATACAGATGCTGTAAAAGCAACAAAGCCCAATGTTGCAATTTTTGAGCAGTGTATGTAGGAACCAGCTTTGACTGATGTTACAAGGACTGCAAAGGCTTGTGATCTGTCACTAAATAGAACTTGCGACCATACAAATAATGATGGAATACACAATAGCAAGAGCTTCTGTTTCAATTTTAGAATAATTGCACTGAGTTTGGGTGTGAAATTTTGAGGCAAAAACAATAGGTCTGTCTTGGGCACTAATTCTGTGCGAAAGCACAGCACTGATTCTGTAGGGAGAAGAGTCGACTTGCAAAACTACTGGCTTGGTAGGGTCAAAATGCACTAAATATCTGTCACTGAGCAAAGTGTGTTTGAATTTCTGAAATGCATCTTGACAGTCTGTAGTCCACACAAAAGGAACATTTTGTGATGCAAGCAATGCAATGGAGCCAATATGAAATTAGTCTAGTACGACATTTTGCCTAGTACTGACAGCAGTTCAGACACATTGCGAGGAGCAGGCACGTCATGGATTGGAAGCAAATAAGATTGGAGGGGGTGCAGATCCTGACTGTTTATCACATGACCTAAGTACTTTAGTTCAGTTTGAAAGAAGTCATACTTTTCGAGATGACACTGAAGTCCTACTTCTGACAACATTTGAAAAAGAGTACACAAATTGGAGATGTGTTCCTCCAGTGTATGATCTGAGACAACAATATCATCAAGGTAATTTGAACAAAATGGCACTTTTGCAGTCAGATGTTCCACGTAGCATTGACAAATGGCAGGTGTGGAAGCACCGCCGAAGCGCAAACACATATTCTTAAACAGGCCTAAATGTCTATTTACAACAAACACTTTCTGCAATTCTTCATCCAATGGAATTTGCAAATAGGCATCATGCAAATCTATCTTAGAAAAGTAATGTCCTGCATCAAGCCTGTCCATGAGTTCCTCAGGGCGAGGTCAGCTACTGTCTGTGGGTTGACTGTAGACTTGAAGTCAACACAAATGTGAATGCGACCAAATGGCTTAGGCAACAAAACAAGAAGACTCACCTGATGACTAGCTTGAATGGGAGCAATTACACCATTATCTTGTAAGTGGCAGGCAAACTACCTTGTTCAAGCACTGGAATTTCCTGTCTGTTGTAAGCAGTGAGGTGCTCGCTAGATTTTGAAAGGCATAGTGAGCCTAACTGTTGATATGTGGTACAATAAAGCAAAGTTACTGGGGCACCTCTAACTGAAAGTACACATGATGGCTAGCGGTACTTAGTGACACCAATAGTTTGTTAGAACATCAATGCACGGCACTAGGGCAAGAATGAGGCACAACCTTAATCTTACTTTTGTCAGAACCTGCTGTGGATTTGGAAAACACAGCGTTCGCTGCATGTCACGAGCCTGTTTTTTCTGGGAGCATGCAAAATTGGTGTGCTGTTGCAAACAAACTGCTTGAACATGGGCTTGTTTTCCATGTGTGTAACACATTGCATTACACGATGGGCAAGCCTGTCTTTTATGGCAAGCAAAACATCTCGGGCAAGACTTCACTAAGTTCACAGGTCTGTTTACGTCTCTACATGGCTGTCTGAGCAGCTGTGTTTGCACTCATTGTTGTGGTTGCTTGGGGCAGTCATGAGCAAGGGGCGACTCAACCCGACAAATTGGAGACTGATCAAACTTATCAGCCACTATGGCACCCGAATCATATTGTTCTACTATCTGGGACATTGAATGTTATAGCATCCCTAATCACTAAGTCACTGTAAAAATTGCCACAACTACACTTAAATTTACAGTTCCTAGCCATGCCCATTAATTCTGTATACCACTGTCTGTTCTGGCATTTTCTGCAAGTGATATCTGGCTGCAGCTACTTGAACTTGCTGGTCATAGGACTGAGTTAATGCAGTGATTACTTCATCATAACTGAGTTCATCAGGAGACTCAGTTGGGAATAGTTTTCATATTAACCTGAACACTGGGGCCCTGCAGTCGAAAGAAAGTATTGTAGCTTCATAGTACCTTGAACTTGATCAACTGCACATTCAGCTTGGAACTGTGTCAGGTATTCAAGCCATTCCTCTTCTGTGTTGTTAAATTGCTGGCATGGTGGTATGCTAGTCAGCGGCACTTCTTGGTCTTGTCGATCGGGTGGTGGTTGCTGTGTGGCCGATGTGGCTTGTGCAGTCAAAAGATGTTGTACCGCCATCAGCAAGGCAGTAGTTTGTTGGTTCTGAAACTGAAATGCTTGTGTTAGATCTATTACATTGGCTGTCTGTGGCTGAGATGTGGTAGCAAGGGGTGGGGGGAGTGGGGTAGTCATTTTTTAAACAAATACGTTATAGCAAAAAGCAAGCAAAGCCTCTGAAAAGAGAAATTTGATTAGTTCCGTGACACCCCTCTTGGAATAAATGCAAGAACACAACAAGAAATTAGCAATGAGCACTGCTGCAAGCTAAAACGTAAGAGAAGCAAGCAAAATGTTCTTCTGAATTATACTCATCACCATGTTTCATGTTGTCTCATTGTCACTGTGGAGCTGTACCATAGAAAGCAAGAGGATGTTGTTGGTGGCCAGCATACTCTTTCTATAACACAAGTGCAGCAGTAGTGCAGCAGCAGTGCAGTAGCGAGTCACATATTTAGTTTTCATATTTGTTTTGTAGTTTGATTCTTAATTTCTTTCCGAGTGTTTGTGCACTTGCATATTCAATTACATAAAATCCTTGCGTATTCTCGTATTTGAGAGGAATAATATTGCTTATTGATAGCTGTAGAGTATACGTTCGCGGAGTCATTAGTCAGTTGTTTGTTTTGGACAACCAGCGCACTTTTGACACAGCCCAGTGAGCCTTGAGCACCCGCTGGTTAAGCATCAGTGCAGCAGTAGTGCAGTAGCAAGTCGCATATTTAGCTCTCATATTGTTTTGTAGTTTGATTCTTAATTTCTTTCTGAGTGTTTTTGCGCTTGCATATTTAATTACATAAAATCCTTCCGTATTCTCGTGTTTGAGAGGAGTAATATTGCTTATTGATAGCCGTAGAGTGTAAATTCATGGAGTCGTTAGATATTAGCAGTAGGATGGATAGGGTGTGTGCGTGCTGTGTGCAGGTGCAGGAGGAACTGGCCACAGTTTCTCGAGCAGCTGAGCATGCTGTTGGCCATGGTCAGCCGCCTTCAGGCTGCTGCCTCGAGATGCAGCGATGGCGGAGGGTCTGGCGTGTTGCTTGAGACACCCCAGGTGTCGCTTGCTGAGTCCCCTAACTCAGCTGCCAAGGCACCTTTTAGTGTACCCGGCGTGTTGGGGCCGCCCTCACCTCAGGGTGAGTGGCGGACTGCAACGCGTTCGCGTCGCTCAAGACGGAGGGTCAATGTGGAGACTGTCCGGCTGGCCTCGCCCGTTCGTCCTGTCAGTGGGCAGGTGGCCGCTCCTTCAGCAGGGCCCGAGCAGGCACATGGGGGCAAAGGCTTGCTGGTTATTGGGAGCTCCAACATTAGGCGGGTGATGGAGCCCCATAGGGAAATAGCATACAGGGCTGGAAACAATTCCAATGTGCACTCGGTTTGTCTGCCGGAGGGCCTCATCCAATATGTGGAGGCGGCCTTCCCTGCGGCTATTGAGCGTACGGGGTGCAGTCGTCTGCAAGTAGTTGCTCATGTCGGCACCAGTGATGCCCGTCGCTTAGGTTCTGAGGCAATCCTCAGTTCGTACAGGTGGCTGGCGGATTTGGTGAAGACCAATGGCCTCGCACGCGGGGTGCAAGCGGAGCGCTCTATTTGCAGCATCGTTCCCAGAGTGGATCAGGTTCCTTTGGTTTGGAGCTGAGTGGAGGGTCTCAACCAGAGGCTTCGTCGACTCTGTGACAGTCTTGGCTGCATATTTCTAGACCAGCGCTATTGGGTGGGGAATTGTAGGACGCCCCTAGATAGGTCAGGGGTGCACTACACAAAGGAAGTGGCTACTCGGGTAGCAGAGTACTTGTGGCATGCACAGGGTGTTTTTTTTAGGCTAGGCAGTAGTGCGAGGTGCCCCGATGAACACTCACCAGTTGACGTGCAGCCAGGGAAATCAGGATGTGCTCAGTGTAAAGACACTTCAGCTATCAAGATATTAGCAGTACATTTTCAGAGTGTTCAGAATAAAGTTTGTGAATTTACTGCCCTCCACGAAGCGTGTGGCATGCAAATTATTCTCGGGACTGAGACCTGCCTGAACCCTGAGATAGGAAGTTCTGAAATATTTAGTGAGGATTGGAATGTGTATTGGAAAGATAGATTAGACACCATAGGAGGTGGTGTCTTCATTGCAGTTGACAAAAATATTGTCTCTACTGAGGTGAAGTAGAGTGCGATTGTGAAGTTATCTGAACACGTTTAGCAGGGCTAGGGGAAATAAAGTTAATTGTTGGATGTTATTACCGGCCACCAGGTTCCACCATGACAGTTCTAGAATCATTCAAAGGGAGTCTACATTATGTATCGCAGAAGTACCCGGATCATGCTATATTAGTCAGCGGCGACTTCAACCTACCTAGTATAGACTGGGATGTCTACGGATTCATTACAGGTGGTACAGACAAGCCGTCGTGTGAATTGCTTTTGAACACATTATCCGAAAACTGTCTTGAGCAGCTAAATCGACAGCCAAAGCATAATGGAAATATTTTAGATCTGGTAGCCATGAACACACCAGATCTCATCGACGGTGTCAGTGTTGAGACAGGGATTAGTGGTCATGATGTTGTCATTACGACTATGGTTACAAAAGTTAAGAAGTCGGTCAAGAAGGTTAGGAGAGTATACTTACTAGAAAGAGCAGATAAGCAGTTGTTAGCATCCCACTTAGTAAATGAATCGACTTCATTTACTTCTGGTACAATGGACGTGGAAGAATTATGGCCAAATTTTAAACACATTGTAAATCACGCATTGGACAAGTATGTACCGAAAAAGTGGGTTACAGATGGAAAAGACCCACCGTGGTTTAACAGCACAATTCGGAGAATACTCAGGAAGCAAAGGCAGTTGCACTCGCAGTACAAGAAAGATTGGGAGAATGAGGAAAGGCAAAAGTTAGTAGAGATTCATGCTGCTGTAAAAAGAGCGATGCGCGAAGCATTCAACCACTACCACCGTCATACCTTAGCAAAAGATCTTGCTGAAAACCCAAGGAAATTCTGGTCTTATGTAAAATCGGTAAGCGGGTCGAAGGCTTCCATCCAGTCACTCACTGATCAGTCTGGCCTTGTAACGGAAAACAGCAAAACGAAAGCTGAAATTTTAAATTTAGCATTTGAGAAATCTTCCACGCAGGAGGGTCATACAAACATACTGCCATTTGAGTCTCGTACAGATTCCCGTATGGAGGACAGTGATAGACATCCCTGGGGTTGTGAAGCAGCTGAATGGGTTGAAAATAAATAAATCACCAGGTCCTGATGGGATTCCAATTCGGTTTTACAGAGAGTACTCTACTGCATTGGCTCCTTACTTAGCTTGCATTTATCGCGAATCTCTTGCCCAATGTAAAGTCCCGAGTGACTGGAAAAAAGTGCAGGTGACGCCTGTATATAAGAAGGGTAGAAGGACGGATCCTCAAAATTACAGACCAATACCCTTAACATCGGTTTGTCGCAGGATTCTCGAATATATTCTCAGTTCGAATATAATGAATTTCCTTGAGACAGAGAAGTTGCTGTCCATGCATCAGCATGGCTTTAGAAAGCATCGCTCCTGTGAAATGCAACTCGCCCTTTTTTCACATGATATCTTGCAAACCTTGGATGAAGGGTATCAGATGGATGCTATATTCCTTGACTTCCGGAAAGCCTTTGGCTCGGTGCGCCACTGCAGACTCCTAACTATGGGATTGGTTCCCAAATATGTGAGTGGCTCAAAGACTTCTTAAGTAATAGAACCCAGTACGTTGTCCTCGATGGTGAGTGTTCATCGGAGGTGAGGGTATCATCTGGAGTGCCCCACGGAAGTGAGGTAGGTCCGCTGTTGTTTTCTATCTAAATAAATGATCTTTTGGATAGGGTGGATAGCAATGTGAGGCTGTTTGCTGATGATGCTGTGGTGTACGGGAAGGTGTCGTCGTTGACTCACTGTAGGAGGATACAAAATGACTTGGACAGGCTTTGTGATCGGTGTAAAGACTGGCATTGGTAGAATTTTGGGAAGATGTGGTTCATCTGTAAGGGAGACTGCTTATAAAACACTAATATGACCTAATCTTGAGTACTGCTCGAGCGTTTGGGATCCCTATCGGGTCAGATTGAGGGAGGACATTGAAGCAATTCAGAGGCAGGCTGTTAGATTTGTTACTGGTAGGTTTGATCATCATGTGAGTGTTACGGAAATGCTTCAGGAACTTGGGTGGGAATCTCTAGAGGAAAGGAGGCGTTCTTTTCGTGAATCGCTACTGAGGAAATTTAGAGAACCAGCAATTGAGGCTGACTGCAGTACAATTTTACTGCCGCCAACTTACATTTTGCGGAAAGACCACAAAGATAAGAGAGATTAGGGCTCGTACAGAGGCATATAGGCAGTCATTTTTCCCTCATTCTGTTTGGGAGTGGAACAGGGAGAGAAGATGCTAGTTGTGGTATGAGGTACCCTCCGCCACGCACCATATGGTGGATTGCGGAGTATGTATGTAGATGTAGATGTAGAACTGCATGCCTAAATCAACTGGGTTCTTTATTCATAAAAATAGAAAGTTACTGAACTCAAGATAGTTGTTGTGGTGCAAGCTCTCCGTAATAGTCCACGTTAGCTTCACTGCTGGTGAAGTATAAAGTCTACTATGCAGACTGTTCTGGTAGCTATGTGCTACCTGATTCTCAGCTAGAAGCTGTGACTGCAACTTCGACTTGGTGACTCACTGGATGACAGACCCAAGCTCACTGGTTTTGACAGACTGGCCTTCCAGTATGCAGTGGCAATCTAAATACTGGTGGTTCAGAGGCCATTGGCAGTGTGTTTCCTGTGAGCCTGTTGTTTGCCTCTATTGATCTTCTCGCAACCTCTTTGCCACCTGGTGTGCTGGAGCCAGCTTATGTCAGCACACATTGCACCCAAATTACATAGAATCAGTGAAAACATCGGGGAATCAGAAAAAGTACCAGAGGAGTGGAGGTCAGCCCTAACACACCCTCTCCACAAGGAAGGAGACAAAAGAGATCCTAATAAATACAGAGGAATTTCACTATTACCTGTGACATGCAAAATACTGTCAAAAGCCCTGTTAAGTTGGCTAAGGCCTCAGATAGATTTACAGACAGGAGAACACGAAGGAGGCTCTGAAAGGGGTCATGCGGTGAACAGATCTGGCACCTGAGAACAATGTTAACAAGAAGAAAGTTCAGGAACATCACAACATTTGTTGACTTCAAGAAGGCCTACAACTCCACAGATAGAAAAAAAAACCCTCTTCAACACACTGGAAGAAAGGAAGGTGGACAACAAGAACAGAAGATTAATCCAGGAAACAATTTACAAATACAACATCCAATGAAGTGAAGCCCACAGGAGAGATCTTGGAACCATTTGAAATCAAGACTGGAATGAGAAAGGGAACTGGCCTGTCACTCATTCTACTTAACTCAGTTTTGGAGAAAATATTCAGGACATGGGACAAAGGAGTCAGTGGGGTAAAGATGGAGAGATACAAGGATAGAACTGTCATCATAAAATGTCTGCTGATGATACTGTATGGAAAGACAATGCAAGTAGAAAGTTTCAAATACCTGGAAGAGATTATACAGAAAACAGGACTGAACTCAACATCCAATGAAGAAAGGATCACAAAAATACAAGCATACTGAATTACGTGAAACTGTTACAATAAATTAAGATACAATAATACAGTAATCTTACAGAGGCGATTTATGCCTCATAAAGAACACTTATGAAGGGAAGAATAAAAATCAAGGAAACAGAAAAGAGAGGAAAATTCTATGGGCTGGTTAGGAGAGAGGGGATCTGGATTGAAAGACTGACAACAGAACAGTACAGACAGACAAAGACAATTACAAACAACACTAGGAAAATGGGGGCAAAGTTCTACAGACACATATGTAGGAGAATGAAAACGGACTGACTGAGAAAATTTTTAAAATAGTGACAGTGCAAACCAAGGGGGCAAAGCAAACCACAGAAGATATGACAGACAGGTAAAAATACACAGAAAAATCCAAAAAACAGTAGAAATTTCAGCAAATGCCCAAATAGGACAAAACAGGAAAAAAGTGGACAGCAGTGAGGAAGCAGTGAATATATTTTATGAGAGGCTTTGGAAGAAAAAAGAAAGAGACAAAAAATGCCATGAAAACTAATTGAGCTTTAGGACTCTCCTTAAGGGAGAATTAATGATGATGATGATGATAATAATAATAATAATAATAATAATAATAATAATAATGCAGCAATAAAAAAGTACAGAAAAATAGTAACAGAGACAAAAGTAAGAGCAATTAACACAAACATAATGAACTAAAAAAAAAAAAAGATAAAGGCAGCTTATAATGTAATTTATGCTAAAAGAAAAGAAAATGATGTATCAAACAAAGAAACAAATGGTAGGGAAATAGCACACATACTCAATTATTATTATACAAAAGTGGTAGAGGACTTAAAATGTAATTAAATAGTGCAAAAAGAGGAGAGTAGCTACTAAGGTATCAAAAAAATTATACAGAACCACATTCTTGAAACCAGTCAAAGAAGAAGAACTAAGAAAAACTGTGAATAAACTAAACATCAAGATATCACATGGTGACAATAAAAATATTGAATCACATTATAAATAAGTGAATAAACAATTGAACCATTGCTGGACATAGCAAACTGCTCTTTCAGAGATGATATTTTTTTTCAGAAAAACTGAAGATAAATGCTGTTGTACCAGTGCAAGAGAAAGGGGATGAAAAGGACACCAACAACTACAGACTAGTCTCGCTAATATCAGGTTTCTCAACGATCCTGGAAATTCTTCTCTATAATAGACTGCTTGATTACCTAGACTAACACAACATTCTTGTACCTTCATGGCATGGTTTTAGAAAGGGTAAATCTATAGAAATACAAATGCCAGTCAGACTGACTGCATTATACAGTCATTAGATGAAAAAAGTTTTATCTGCTATGTTTCTGGATGTCTCCACAGCTTTCAACACCATTGCCCATGAAATACTGATACAAAATTGGATATCTATGGCATTTGTGGGCAAGCAGGGGAGTGGATGGAATCATGCCTATGCAACAGGAAACAGTATCTATCAGCAGAAAAAACATACCACCAGGAACCAAAGTCATCAATCACAGAGTCCTGCAGGGTTTGGAAATGGTGTCATTGCTGTTTAATGTGTTTATAAATGATATAAATGCTGAAGAGAGAGAAAAGAAAACACTGTATGCAGATGACATAACAATACCAAACAGTAACTAAAATGTGGAACTGCTTGAGAGAAAAACATATTTTTCTACCAACATCACAGCCCAGTCGCTCATGGAAAATGAACTGATTATAAACCTTAAAAAGACTGTGTGTTCAGAAACATTGAGAAATCTGTTCACAAGGATTTAGAGGTGGATGGCACAAAGGTTTCAAGTAGAAGGCTCGACTAGGTCCTTAGGTATTACTATTTGTAATGAGCTGAAATGGAAACAGTATAGTAATTCAATTTATAAGAAACACAGCTTCATCACATTCACAGTAAAAAAGCTACTGCAATAAGCAGACAAATAGCTCCTGTGCACAGTATAGCACAGACTCTTAACCATACCTAATGTGTGGGGTGATAGTGTAGGGAAACTCAAGCACTCAGGAAACAAAAAGAGTTTCCACATTAAAAAAAGATAAACAATTAGGATCATTATAAGAAGAAGAATTTCTGAACCATGCAGAAACTACTTCAGAAATCTATACATGTTTATTTTTACATTTTTGTACATATATTTAACAGTATTAGACATAATAAAGGAAGGTTCAGAATAGTTTACAAATGCTAGTGTATGCAACACATGAAGGAAGAACAAGATATGAAGCATACTGTTCTGATTGATGATCCTTAAAAAAAAGGGCCTTGGTACTTGATATCAAGTGACTAAGACATCTGCCTAAAATCCTGCAAGGCAGTATGCATGACAACTCTCCAAAAGAAATTCAAAGGTTACATCATGAAAAAAGAATTTTACAGTTTTAAAGAGTACCCATTAAATTAAATTAGTATGTATTATTCCTTGCAATCAATGATATTAGAGAATGTAATCAAAGTGATTGCTCCTTAGGAAATAAGTGATAGCCAAACACCCACCACAGTAAGACCATGGAATGGTGGCATTCAAAAATAATCACCACACACATTAAGAAATTTTTCCCACTGGGAGATGAGATGATCAATATCTGTTTCATAGAATGCAGTTGGCCACTGATGGGCCCACTACCGCACCCACTCTTGCACTTCCTCGTCTGACTGAAACTGATGTCTACGCACCTCTTTCTTCAGGACACAGAAGATGTGAAAATAACACGGCAAAACATCTGAGCTGAATATAGGACGCTGAAGTGTTTCGTATCCAATTTGTTGAAGTGTGAACTTCATCTGATTGGCAGTGTGGGGGCAAGGATTATTGTATAACAGTATGATTCTGTCCAGTAGCATTCCTGGCCAGTTGACTTTATGGCACATTGCAGTTTCTGCAAAGTGTCTTCACAGTGCTGCACGCTGATTGTGGTTACATGCTATAGAAACTTGACGAGCAGAGGGCTCTTGCAGTTGGAGAAGAAGGTCATTATGACATTGTGTGGTGCCATGCAACATGGCCCAAGTTAGTTACATCAGTGCCATCCTCAGCCCTGCATTAATATGCTTTACAACGCTGTTAAGGCATGGTTTCTTCTTCTTCTTAACGTTATTCACACTTCTGAGCTTCCTGTTTACTGCTGGAATCTGTTGCGTATTTGCTACACCTATTTCTATCTGATGCACCTATTCGCTAAACTCTGGCAGTTGCTGGACATGCTTTGTGTGTGCACCATTGCACCATGAAATTCTCATGTTTTTTCTCTGTCTGTGGCCATTCTTGCCACCTGTCAGTTCCAAACCACCTTCCTCGCCATATCTTTTCTAATCTTTAGCAGTTCTTTCCTTAATTCCTCCAAATGCACCTGAAAGGCACAGATTTCCTGCTCTTGTTCCCTAAATTATTGCTACTGCATATCATGCAGTTCCATGAGAGGGCCTGTTGGCATTCACAATGACATCCTTCTGCTCAATCCCCTTTGAAACCATACCCCATAAACTATATCAGACACTGACTTACTGTAATGGCCAGAAGTGTGTGAAGGGCCATTACAACAGAAAACACCATCTCACCAAAAATTACCAACTTCTGAATTAATTGCAATTATGGCTATCTAAAATTAACAATTCAAGTTATAGTCAAAACTAATTGATCACTGCTAGCCTCAAATGCTTGTTAATGTCTAATTAACATTATTAAAGCAATCAATGACTCAGAAAGATGTTCAATATGTAACAACAAAATTTTTTAGTTGTTTGCCCAATACCATGTAATGCATGTTAGGTAGCAAAGCAAGTTTTAAATCTAACCTAAAATTATTTCTCCTGGGCAGCTACTTCTATTCCATGAACGAATTTCTAGTTAAGAATTGATGGCCTTGTAAAAAACAAAAACCTTTTAAGTGTAGTGGCATGAGTAAGACTAAAAAGTAATGGCTTCATTAGTGTTAAAATTAATCATGTAACATTCATATCAGTAAACTGACTCATTCCAGATCACTTCAATAGAATAATCATTCAAATGATATACGGGACATGTAACTAACTAATGCAGACAAAGGCTGTGCAGTCCTAACATTTTGTGCTGTTGAGCTTTGCTATGGGGGCTCTTTCTAGTTGAGGAACTAGTCTGTTATAGTCACATAAACAAAATCAAAACCAAGACAAGAAAGGATAGATTAATACATCATGGTGTTCATAAAAAAAGAAAAAACAATTATCTTGAAACACTCATAAAGAAGAAAAGAAAAAAACTCGACAAATACGAATAGGATGCGCTTTGAGGGTTCCATGCAAACTTAATTATGAAAATAGATAGTTAATCTATTAGTTATGATGAGTGAGTTTGTGGGTATCCAAATACATGACATAAATGGGTGTATATTTTGATTGCATTGACTTAGAAGATTGAATTTTTTACACCGCCAAGAGACCGTATTTAATATAAATTTCAACTTGACACATTTTTCTGTTCATGAGAAAATGGGTCTTTACAGAGGGACAGAGAGGTGGACATTAAAGTAATTCCATATGGGTTCCATTTTTATCAGCGGAGCTACAGAACTCCAAAAATAATTCACTAGTAGTGATCTTGGTAGACACAGGTACATTTTTCACAACAACACAGGCACACATTGTTTATGTAAGGACTATGGTCTTAGCTAGGGAAAGAGGGCCAGGGACAGCTGTCACTGTCGCTGGGGGCGGCACATTGTGCAAGTGTTGAATCATACTGAAGTGATCATGCAGCCCTGGCAGAACTGCCAAAGCTGTGCCCTCACTCCTTCCACTTTTTCCGCACAATTACCTTTCAGCAATTTTTTTGACATGCAGTGGGCAAAATAAATGTTCATATGCCGAAACCTTAAAACTGAATGTTGTGATCTGAAAATACCTCGTATCAATATAATGGGTTTCTAGAATGAAATTTTCACTCGACAGTGGAGCGTGCGCTGATATGAAATTGCCAGGAAGTCTTGACGGAGATAAGTTGGCGGCGGCTCCATTACACTCTGGGGAACATTCACGTGGACATCCATGGATCCAGTGGAGCTCGTGCAAGGCACCACTCCTTCAAGACAATCATGTTTCCTGACGGCAGTGATAGTTTTCAGCAAGATAATGCGCCATGTCACAAGACCAGGAGTGTGATGGAGTGGTTCGAGGAACACAGTGGCGAGTTCGAATTGATGTGCTGGTCTCCCAACTCATCAGATCTGAACCCGTTCTGACACATCTTGGATGTGATTGAACGTGGCGTCACAGCTCACAGCCCACCTCCCCGGAATTTACCGGAATTATATGACTTTCGTATGCAGATGTGGAGCTGCAGTGGCCTACCAAGGCCTCATCGCTTCGACGCCACGACGCGTCGCCACTGGTATACATGCAAAAGGTGAAATGTCGTGGCTGATCAGTGTGTATCACTAAATGTACCTGCAAAATAATATCATTGTACTCCACGTAGTTCATCAGATACGACGTCATAAACACTGAGACGCGTTAAAACTGACTTTTGCTTAAAATGGAGCGCAAGTTACCGAGACTATATTCATCTAGCCTTTTTTTGCGTCTGCTCTCGGGGAACGTCGTAAGACATCCATTTAAGTTCGTTGTGGATCGATTAACTCAGTTTTTTTTTATTACAGAGGGCAGCTAACCCTCTGACCGAACACGCTGAGCTACCGTGCCGGCAGAGAAGGTAACTGAAACTTCCTGGCAGATTAAAACTGTGTACCGGACCGAGACTCGAACTCGGGACCTTTGCCTTTCGCGGGCAAGTGCTATATCAACTGAGCTACCCAAGCACTAGTTACACCCTCTCAGAGGCTGCCAAAAATTGCCACAGAGACAGTATTTCATGTCTCTCTGGCGGGGTATTGGTAAAAATTTTCAACTAGCTATAATCGCACATCAGTTCTACTTCATTGGTTACGATATTGCCACTGCGCAAAGATCGTTTGATAATGATCGCACTTACCCACTTCCAATAAACTTTAAACATAATTTCAAACCTTTTTTAAAATTTCTTATGCTTAACCTCAAATATTAATACATTAACTCCTTTGTAAAGAAATAATCACAAGGCTGAAGGTGTGTTATATGTAAGAGTTCAAGTCTTTAAAAGAATCAGTTGTTTATTGGTCAATAACTAAGTAACTTGTAATGTGGAGCAGCTTTGGCATTAGGTAGATTTCGAGGAAGAGGGGAAGTAAGTGGCTCACGGAGCGAGCGCCACGGTGCCGGGCCGTCACTTAATACGGGTCCCCATTACGGAGCCCCGGCGTCGGAGCGGCCAGCGGCCCCTGTGAATCAGGGCGGCAGCTGATGGTCCTCGCGGGAGCCGCTGTTGTGTGTTTACGAGTCGCCCGGAGTGCGTGCCGGCTCCGCCCGCGGGGAATCCCCTGTCGGGGGACGGTCGCGCTTAATGTCGCTTCCTCACGACACGCCGCCCCCCGGTGACCCAAGCAGTCCATATATCTCCCGTTTGTTTGAATACTGCTCCAGCGAGGATCACGACAGTCGCTACACGTTTTCCACTGCACGTTCTCAAGTCTCTAGCTACAAATTAGTGCTGCCTGGTGTTCGCAGTAACTTGAGAGTTAATTCCACTGAACACCACCACTTTCTAAACAGTGTCACCAACTTCTGCCTAGGCTGTCTTCTCAAAGTTCGTACACATATTAGTGGACATTAATACGGGGTGTATCCACCACTCGCCCTTATGACGGCTTGAAGTCTGCTGGGGACACGTTCAATGAAGTATGTGAATGTCTGTGGAGGAATGACAGACCGTTCTTTGGAGCGAAGTCGACGTTCTCACTCATCCGAAAGATGTTCCATTGAGTTCAAGTCGAGACTCTGGACAGGCCAGTCTATTTCATAAATGTTGTTGTTCACAGACTATGGTCTCAGAGGTGCTGCTGCTTTAGGATAGGGTGCACAATCATCCTGATACAAACAATCATCGTCTTCGAACTGCTCCTTAACTTGAGACCTGAGTTTCTCTTGGCGTATACAACTTTCAAATAACTGCCGGGAATTCAGCCAGGTAACACTTTCAGCGACTGCCGATATTTGGACGGGAGAACACCCCCGCCATTTTCAAGGCAAACTGCAACAGACAGGCTATGTACATGCAAATTTAAAACCTTGGTTCTTGGACTGCTGCGGGAAAGATAACACACACACTGAACAATTAGAGCCACCAAAAATGACCAAAGTCAGAGCTATTGATAGTGAGACTACGAACTCGCAGGTGAGGTAGCATTGACTCTGTTCCTCTGTTTTTTGACAAGGAAGAGAGCCGGGTTCCAAACAGAGTTTAAACAAAAACCTCTATCCCTGTTAACGAGGTTGCTCGCTAATTTAATCTCAACTGCCTCCTTAATAACACTGTCCCAATAACTGGACGTGGATTCCAATATCTCGGTGTTATTAAATAACATGGGGTGACAAGTATCCAAGCAATGTTTGACAATAGCAGATCTACTTGGCTGCTGTAATCGTGTGTGCCGTTTATGCTCAGTACATGGGTCCTCCACGGTCCTGATAATTTGACCAATACATGCCATGTCGCAGCTACAAGGAATGTGATATACACCTGCCTTACGTAGACCAAGATGATCCTCACAAAATTCAAAAGCACTCTAATTTTAGATGGAGGTCGGAAAACACATTTCACATCGTACTTCCGTAATATACGACCGATCTTGTTGGAAGTGTTTCCTACGTAAGGCAAAAAGGCAGTGGACTTAGGTGTCGACTCAGAATTATCATCAAGCACCCGATGTACAGTTGGTCGATAGCGCAACACACGTTCAATCTGTCTATCACTATAATCGTTTTGATGAAACGTAATCTCAGGATGGGTCAGCTCAGCCGGCAAAGTCTCAGCGCCGGAAACGACATATGCCCTGTGCACCAAGGTACGAAGTACCCCTTCACGCTGAGCCTGATGGTGACAACTATTAGCCTGTAAGTACAGGTCGGTGTGAGTACGTTTCCTGTAGACTGCATGTCTCAATGATCTATCATCCTTCTTCCTAACCTCACCTGCGAGTTCGTAGTCTCACTATCGATTGCTCTGACTTTGGTCATCTTTGGTGGCACTAGTTGCTCAGTGTGTGTGTTATCTTTCCTGCATCAGTCCGAGAATCGAAGTTTTAAATTTGCATGTACGTAGCCTGTCCGTTGCAGTTTGCCTTGAAAATGGCGGGGTGTTCTCCCGCCGAAATATCGGCACTCGCTGAAAGTGTTACCTGGCTGAATTCCCGGAAGTTATTTGAATGCTTCTCAACTGTATGCGGTGCACAATGTCGTAAAATATCCTTTCGCATTTAGCGTTTTCTTAATGGCTATAAGGGGATCACACCATAACCACAAAAAACACCGTCACCCTCATACCGCGACACCACCTCTTCCGCACTTCACTGTTGGAATTACACATGATGGCGGACAACGATCTACAGCCATTCGCTAAGCTTTAACTTCAGATTGTCACAGAATATAGCATGGTTCAACACTCGAAATCATTCGTTCCCAGTGGCCCAATGTCCAGTGGCGTCGCTCTTATCACTTCAAACGTCACTTAGTATTGACTACAGAAATGTGTGGCTTATGAGCAGCTGCTCGACTGTTGTATCCTATGCTCTTTAACTCCCTGCACAAAGTCACTGTTGGACTGCTAGTAGCCCATTGGAAGTCGTGAGGGATTCCCTCTGCTGATTTCATGCAACGTTTGCACAACCCTCGCTCCACAATACTTTACTGTCCCTATTCGCCAGTACGTGAGGTCTCCCTAGTCTTGATATAGCTGTGGTTTTTCCTCCGCGTTTCCACTTCGCGATCACCAACAGACGACCTGGACAGCTTTAGAAGGGCTGAACTTCCCTAATAGATTTGTTACTCAGGTGAGAGCCCATGACTAGTTCACGTTCAGAGTCACTGAGCCCTCCTAACCGACTCATTCTGGTGTTACTGACAACACAATACTCCCCGCCTCCTTTTATACTGGAGGAGCCGCCTCTCGTGACATCTGGCGGTTAATTAGACATTACGTAGGAGTGTCCGGATACTTTCTATCAGACAGTCTATGTTCGAAATGTCTATATGATGTAACTGATAGCTTCTTCTTGGGTGGGGAGGCACTCTGTGTAAGTGAGGGTAGAGCACTTTTTCTCCACCTTTTCCGTGGGAAATTTAAGTATGATTTCTGGTCAGAGTCTTGACCGCGTAAACCGATCGAATTCTTCCTTTTTTGCAGGAAGTTCTAAACGCGTTAATTAAGAAACAGAGGACATGGACAGCGGTATAACATATAAATCAAAATGTCATCATTAACATATTGACATACAGTTTGTTAAAAAAAGTGTTCTATGTTTTGATAGTTGGTAGTATGGATCAAAACAAGCCAAAAACGTGCAGTAGACATTGGTTCTAAAATACGTACCTTAAGAGCTATGGGCCCTTGTTCATGTTCGCTACTGTAGAGCACATCTCTTGTTCTGAAAGCTCTTTGCTGTTACGAATGACTAACAGAAACCAGTAAAGGGATGAGGACTCACTCCTCTGCTGTTGTAACTGTAAATCGTATTGACAGTTCTTGGTGCAGCTAAAAAATTAGCTTTAATGGAACCAGCTTGTGTTTTGATAGGTTTGTGAAACGCTCTTGCATTGTTGTTTTATCTTTGCACCTACCGTTATAATGAAAGCTTATTATTCCACGTCGGAAATGGTAGACAGCATAGTGAGCATCTCCTTAGCGATGGCTCAAGTTCAAATCGTGCATAATACCAAGCAGATTACATGAGAACATTTCCTGTTTCAAAATAACAGAATAATGTGGTCTCATTTGAATACTCATTTGCTTACTGCGTTCTGTTGGTCATTTGTAACACCAAAAAGCCTGCAGTAGAAGAGATCAATAGCGGATATGAAGAAGTGCTCCTAGTTCTTAAGGTATGCATTTTAGAGCCCATGTTTGCTGGGCATACCTGCTACCTCTAAAAGCATGAAATACTTTTTCAGCACCTGGTATTAGAACCAATAACTTTGACACTGCTCAGAACAGCTATTACTAAAGTACATGTACAGCCAAGAATTCACTGCAATACGACCATAAGTAAAACACTGGTACTGAAAGGAAAACTGACATTGTTAGTAAATTACTACGCAAGTAGTGCTTACAGAGTGGCAATGAACGTATCGTTACTTTAAAAGTCAAATTTAACCTCTTCACTGATTTTCTGGTGGGGGAAACTCTCGAGATAAACCCTAGAGATTAAAGAGTAAAGAGATGATGGCATCAATGAGGGAAGTTCGGTCGAGGCGACAAACGGGGGGGGGGGGGGGGGGGGGGTTGTCGTTGTGATGTCTTCTTACCACGTGGTCTTCTGTTCGAGATGATTGTTCTCGCCCCATTAAAATTGTGGTATTTAGTCGCTGGCGTCACTACGTGACTCTGTCGAAGGTAATAAATAACAAAACAGTAGAGAGACCT
Organism: Schistocerca piceifrons; assembly: GCF_021461385.2. NCBI lineage: Eukaryota > Metazoa > Arthropoda > Insecta > Orthoptera > Acrididae > Schistocerca > Schistocerca piceifrons. The sequence continues at coordinate 420,541,909 of NC_060142.1, read as the reverse complement.
GAGGAGGCAAGTGCCTGGAAATGAATGGGATGACCGGAGAGACCAGTCCACAGTAAGCAACCGATTCCAAAAACTGGTGAGAAGGGCAGAGGCCAAGTTCTATATGTTGGAACATAGAAAGCAGATAATGCCTCCATTCCTCAGAGGTTTCCCCTCCTACCTAGGCGCCAATCTTCGCGAAGGAGTACGTTTCCTGTATCAAAGCGCCACTTTGAGGAAGCAGTTGTTTCAGTTTTCAGCGGATTCTAAAGTTTGTCGCCAATTTGGAGAAATTGCTAAGTTCTCTCATGACGATCATATCATATAGCAGGTTCCGGAATGCTGTTCTGCAGCATGTAAGGAATCTGGCTATGATTGTCTCTGTCATTTTTCTTTGAGAAGAAAATCAACACGTAAAATTATGCAGACGTGGATACAAAAATAATACTAAAAAATAAATACACAAGACATACTGAAAGGGAAACTGGAATTTTTGGTAAATTATTACGCAAGTATTAGATTCATTTTTGGGGATTTTAAGAGCCAAAGCTTAAGTGCCGTCTTGCTCCAGTACTGAGAGTAAAAGATGAATATTATTTTTATTATAAGAAAGTATAACACAGTACATTTATTAATTAAACCTTGCTTTTTATTTCCGATTGAATAGTATTCAATGAAAGGATTGTTGTGATGAAAATTAATATACTTCTAGATAAGTGTTTTCAATTAAAAAATCAGACACTAATTGTTCTTCATAGTTTGAGTAGTCCTCAACTCACCACGTGTGGCATTTACAACACACTATCCAGTCCCCTGGCGGATCTGATCACATGCAGCGCACTGCAATACACTTTCATTGGAACTTTTTCTTTGTTGTTTTAAATGTTCGTGTTCCACCATGTACGTTTCCTTATGGATCAACATCGGTTTTAAAGGTGAGCCAATTGAAACACTTGTGCTTTGCGTAGTGTGACTTTTCCGATTTTTCACACATGGCCGATTTGAAATCGAAAATGCTTCTTCACCATTTTAGCTTAACCCTAGCAATGCGAACACAGTTTCTATAATGTGTACTACCAACGGGTTTATGAAGAAGGAGGGAGTGCGCTTTATGACCATCACAAAAATATTAAAAATCTAATTTCGTTAACTGTTGGTGACATTTAATAACATCATACTCTTTAAAGAGACAGTGATGTGTTAGTACTACCCAGAGCCTGAAAATATTGAATACAAGGTTCATTGCGGAAAGTGACGTCTATTATTAAGACTTAAATTTTTAGGTTAAGTTTAAATAAAACATTTAAAACAATTATGGAATCTTGTAAAAGAATTAATCAAAAACAGTAAAGTTTTTTTTCAAAATTTTAAAATATAAAGTATATGACTCATTACAATAGTTTCAAAAGATGAGCATAAAGGAAACCATCCCCTCACATGTTGCTATTGGTAAGGTATAGCAGGAACAACCGTCACTGAAGGTCCTGGTTCTTAATTATGATTAACCTGATTTTCATCATGAGAGTAAATAGGAATTCCTGTGAATTAACTTTTAGGTGTCCTAGCCTGAACAGCAATAATCATCTTGACGTTGAAACTCTTTTGCCTGTGTTTGCTTTAACAATAACATACGTTATTGGGTGGGGTCCGCCTTTAGCGAAACAGTTTTGCTTTTTGTCCCAGACGTGTTTCACTGCAGTTGCAGCATCATCAGTGTTTTTTTTATTACGGCCGTTAAACTGTATGGCTGTTAAACTGTAAAGAAAAACAGACACTGTAAAAGCGTAATACGGCAGGAAAACCACACCATATGGCAAGAAGGTATGAATACATAATTGTATGTGCTCTTCAAAAATCTGTATACGATTTAGAAACTAATATTTACATGTATTTAAACAGTAAGAACATTCCTTATGTTTAACAGCCATAATAATAAAAAAGCCACTGATGATGCTACAACTTCAGTGAAACATGTCTGGGACAAAAAGCAAACTGCTAACGGCGGACCCCACCCAAACATATATGTTACTGAACAGCAATATTTTTAGTTACGGTGTGACACGTAACAAGAACAGGATCTGGGATTTCGCCGCAACAAAATTGTGGTCATTACGCACAAGGAAATCACAAGTTTTGATCTCAGGTTAAATGAACCCATTAACTGCATCACCGAGTGTAGTTGCTTTTAAATAACCAGCGCTCAGTAGATGGCGAGGTCGTCATATTGCCCTAGACAACATGCCACCGTCGGCTATGTTAAAAGTGTTTGACTTTTGGAATAGGTTTAACAAGAATAAGACATGAATAAGTAGTGACAATTAAAGAAATAATGTCTGTTCAAAATGGTTCAAATGACTCTGAGCACTATGGGACTTAACATCTGTGGTCATCAGTCCCCTAGAACTTAGAACTACTTAAACCTAACTAACCTAAGGACATCACACACATCCATGCCCGAGGCAGGATTCGAACCTGCGACCGTAGCAGTCACGCGGTTCCGGACTGAGCGCCTAGAACCGCGAGACCACCGCGGCCGGCGTAGTGATCTGTAGCAAGGAATAACCGGATATGCGTATTAATAGTCATTCCATCAGAGTTTATGTTGAATGTCTTGAAAATATAACACGTTGGACGATTTGGTTGTTAAGTTACATTTCAACATATGCACCACCATTTTCCACACAAATCTCGAATCTTTAAGGAACAGAATCCACGGTTTTTCTTAGCATCTCAGCGGGGACTTTGCAAACAGTTCACGGATATTTCATTAAAAGCTGTTAATACCCTTTGGTTTTAACTTCTACACTCGTTGCTTAGCACTACCTCACAGAACGGAGTCGCGGGGGTTAGATAAGGGTTGCGTGCAGGCCATTCTGTCGGTGCCAACTGCAAATCCATTTGCCAGGGAAATTGTCATCAAGCCATCCTCCCACTGGAATTGCGTAGTGGAGTGGAGCTCCATCATTCATGAACAGCAATCCCACTTGAATCAGATGCCATACGTACATTCGAAGCATCTCAAACTATCGTGCACCATTCGTGGTATCGCATAGTACATATGGGGCGATGAATGTGCTTGACGTCACCCGACACCAGATGGTTAACTTGGATCTTGACTGCATTTTTTCAGTCATTACATTTGGATCCAAATTTCACCAATAATGATAACTGTGACGGTTCACGAAACCTGCACGTGAAATACCGCTTCATCAGATCGCAGGATATAGTCATGCAGATCGGGATAATCATGTCCCCGACCAATCATAACCTCGGAAAATTCCATTCTCCTGTCGCAATCCTCATTGAACAATTGTTGCACGTAATGTGGATTCCAAGGCCGAAAAAATTAGCTTGTATCTTTCACACTACTAGCTGTCATTAATATCTTACGACAATCTTTTATTGTCTTGGCGTTAAGCGTTGCATTCCTAACTCGCTCTTGCCTCCACCATCTCTGAACGTGCACCACCGATCGCCAAACTTCATATCTGGCGGCAGTCTTTGCTTTGTCTTCTATTGTGAGTACACCAGCCATTGTTGGCATCCACTCTATCAACCTCTGAAATCATCAGTGCTAAACTTCACGTTAGACAACGTTATTAAACGCCAGCAAGAGCTAATGCTACTTTCTAGGATAATCAAAATTAAAGATAGGTATTGACTTTACAACCACTCTGTATACGACAATTATATGACTACACTGAACTGGCGGCAGTGACTTCACTGTGCGAGTTTTTAGTGTCTCGCCTTGTGAAGCATTAGAAGTATTCCTATTATAAGTACGGACAAAGGGTCAGTGACTAGTTATCTTACCCCTCTCTCCCCTACATAAAAAGAGAGAATACTGTGTATATTGCACGCAGCGATACACAGGGTGTAAAACACTACGTATGCAAAATTTTATGGTGTGTAGAGGATATAAAAAGAAACACTTTATGTGCCGAAAGCGCCACAGGTGCACCGTTTCCCGGCCGGGAGTCCATGGAGGTTTTTGAATCTAGTGATGTTCAGAAACGGTGTTCAAACTGCCGTGTGATGAACATCGTTTTAGTGATGTTCTGAAAGGTCGTCAGTTTACATTGATGCACAGCTGGTTGCCAGTTTGGCTGAAGCTGTAGCCATTATTCGTGAAATATCAGGTTATTTTGAGCATGTTACACAATTATTAAAGGCAGATGCCAGTTGTGCGTTTATGTAAACGGATGAATTTTCAGCAACGTTTCTAAAACAAACCTTCATCACAAGGCAGTTTGAGCACCGTTTTTGAACATCACTAGCGTCAAAATCTTCACGGACCTCTCGCGGGAAGACGGTGCACCGGTAACATTTTTGTCTCATAAAAAAGCCTTTCTTTTTATCTAAACACTCTAAAATATTGTATGCGTAGTTTTTACACCCTGTATAACATAAAGCTTTCTAACGGGTGCCACATTTGTTTTATGCTTGCGGAAAGCAATTTCTAAAACGATTTATTATTTTGACATTATGAGATGATACGCAAGTCAGCCACTTCACGCCAGAAACGAAACAGCAATCTCAGCAATGATTGGAAGCCTTCGACTCGGTAGCAAAAAATGGCAACATCGGTTTGATCAGCAGGAAAGACTAAGTCCAAGGTTGTCTGGGACACAGAAAGGAATTCCCAGTATTATTCCTAACATGAAACAAATGAGAAAGACATCAAGGTGTGGATGTAGTCGGTATAGCAACATGACTGGGAAAAAGTGTATACTAGATATTTTCAAATGTGCGTGAGAGGTTTCGATTGAAGCACATTAGTTTCTGAAGGGACATTATGCATTTCATGACTGATCATGGTCTTACGTGTTGCAGTTCATAAGGAATCAACAGGCACTAGTGAACTTGGGCTGAAAGAAACACAAGGACACACTGGTGTGGAACGCAACACCTGGAGATGAATTGGGTATTTTGGAATACTCTGGCATTGTGGAGTACCAGCGTTTTTCTTCTGTAAGCATTGCTTTGCTCGGTGTTCAAGAAAGTATGTGTTTCAGTTTTGTGAAATCTCTGCAGATAAGTTAAAAAAAAGGTATCAGCTGTTAGATATGAGACTTAGGCATTGAGATTAGGTGTAGTACACTCTCGAAGAGTATCAGTTTAAAATGTACTGGCCATTTTGTATTTGGCCACTTTTTCTTTCTCCAAGTTGGCATGTTGTGTTATGCGGAACATCTAAGAGTTCTTCCTTCTTCTTCTAAGTGTTCTTATGCACCCACTCCTTGTTCATTGAAAACTTACATTCTAGCACTATTTCCAATAGAGATACAAAAGTGGGACATCATTTGTAATAACCTATTCTCCATAAAATAGTCAGTTAAAAGTCTAATTAAAAAGTAAGCAACAGCCCCGAACAACAAAGGTTCAAAGGACGAGAACCGAAAATGCAAGAAGCCAGAAATCTCCCAACAAAAGAAGCAATCGAAACTCTTCAAGAAAGTACAGTCTGCTAATTTCTAGACCTCTGGGAATCGTGACGTCAGCAGCTATTCAACTTAACCAAATTATGTAATAAATCGCAGGGAACCGTCAAAGTTGCAATATTAGTTTCCGTTATTACTTCATGACTAGTTTCGAGCTTAAGGGCATTATCAAATCATCCTAAAAAACAGAAACCAAGTAGTAAGCACTTTATACATTACAAAACTGTGTCACAGTATAAAGATAACTGATTGACAACTGGTACATACTAATAATCTATGCAGTGACATACATTAAGACAACCACATGAGTTTTCATTATATTAAACACATCTTTAGTATAAAGCAGGACAGTGCAGAAGTTGATTCACCTCAGACATCGAAATATGGAAGATATTAGGAAGAGCGCTGTCTACGAACAGGTTTATTTTACACATATATTTTTTCTCATTTGCAGTTTATTGTGAAGTGGTTTACTGCAAGCATTACGAAATACATATTTCAAATTCAAGCAAAATCTTTGCAAGAAGATATTTAACTTTCAGTTTTTCTCTGCACTCCTTACTGTTACCTGATGCATGTACTCCACGGTTATCTTTTTAAATTTGAGAATAACTGTCATAGTGATTCAAAATTCACCACCACAGATTTTCAGGGCTGTCTGTACGGAGTTAGGATCTGTAAGGGGTTATGAGAAATTATTTTATACTTCAATGCGTTTTAAAAACTTGTCGTATTAAAAAGGTTTTTTATTTAAATAATTATTTTCTGCTTTTTAGGCTTGTGTGTGTGAAATTTTTCCATCGATTACAAACATTTTAACGATATCACTACAGGGACATGTGATAAATTTCAGGTTTATTTCAGTCTCTTCACCTGACTCGTCCTATATATTGTTTCCTTCTACGTATATTTCGCGAAAAGAACGTGAAAAAAATTAGATTGGAGCCCATACGGAGGCTTACCAGCTGTCGTTCTTCCTGTGAAACATTCAGTACTAGAACGGGGAAAGGGGAAATAGCAGGGATACACGAAGTACTCTCCGCCACACAATAGATGCGAAAGCAAGTTAGTATTGTACGTCATCCGGTTCTGAATTATGCTGAACGTTTGAAATTTGCAGCTCATAACGAACTTAGTTTAAAATCTGTTGCAAAATTGTACCGAACAGAAAGACACAAAAGCAAAGTACCATCCGCCACACACCAGACTCGAAATAGAATTAATATGGTGTTGTCATCCAGTTCCGAGCTATGTTGAAAGCCTCAAAACTCTAGCTCTTCGGAAATTTACTTTGAAATCTAATGGAAAATTTGTACCAAAGAGAACTAGGGAAAACGTGTAAATAACAAATGCCATTTATTAAGAGTGTGTTACAAAATGGTACTTAACTTTGGTACAATCTGATGTGTGGCACATAATGTCCTACACCTAATACAATATCTAAAATAACTTTGCTGTCTCTTCGTAGTCTATGTGCTATAGTTGTTAGTAATATTGCAGACACTCATGACAGTCCCATTGCTCTGTAAATAGCGACTGTTAAGACGGAAGGTAGCCGTGAGAGTACCGTACTGAGTTGACTGCAAGCGCTAAGCTGAAGTGTCTAACTGCTGGTCCGTGAGTGTGTCAGTGTACACGGCGCGTCGTGTTTGGCGCACAATAATTCCCGTCTGCCAGTACAATGCAGAAGCGACGTAGTCTGTGGTTGACAGCGTTCCATACTGGTTGCTGTCCACTATAGTGACCTTTGTATACGACATGCTGAAGGAAGCAGCGCAGAAGGAGGAAGAGGTCCGCGGCTGTGAGCGCTGTCTGGAGGATGTTGACAGGGACTGAGGGACGCCAGACAAGTGGTTGTGCCTGTATGGCGTACCTCTTGCTTGTTACACAACACATTCATAGTTTTCTTGCCAAATGTATTTTGTTATCTTTATTTTCAACCCTCTGTTGCATGTTGTTGTTGTGGTCTTCAGTTCTGAGACTGGTTTGATGCAGCTCTCCATGCTACTCTATCCTGTGCAAGCTTCTTCATCTCCCAGTAACTACTGCAACCTACATCCTTCTGAATCTGCTTAGTGTATTCATCTATTGGTCTCCTTCTACGATTTTTACCCTCCACGCTGCCCTCCAATACTAAATTGGTGATCCCTCGATGTCTCAGAACATGTCCTACCAACCAATCCCTTCTTCTAGTCAAGTTGTGCCACAAACTCCTCTTCTCCCCAATTCTATTCAATACCTCTTCATTAGTTATGTGATGTACCCATCTAATCTTCAGCATTCTTCTGTAGCACCACATTTCAAAAGCTTCTATTCTCTTCTTGTCCAAACTATTTATCGTCCATGTTTCACTTCCATACATGGCTACACTCCATATAAATACTTTCAGAAACGACTTCCTGACACTTAAATCTATACTCGATGTTAACAAATTTGTCTTCTTCAGAAACGCTTCCCTTGCCACTGCCAGTCTACGTTTTATATCCTCTCTACTTCGACCATCATCAGTTATTTTGCTTCCCAAATAGCAAAACTCCTTTACTACTTTAAGTGTCTCATTTCCTAATCTAATTCCCTCAGCGTCACCCGACTTAATTCGACTACATTCCATTATCCTCGTTTTGCTTTTGCTGATGTTCATCTTATAGCCTCCTCTCAAGACACTGTCCATTCCGTTCAACTGCTCTTCCAAGTCCTTTGCTGTCTCTGACAGAATTACAATGTCATCGGCGAACCTCAAAGTTTTTATTTCTTCTCCATGGATTTTAATTCCTACTCCGAACTTTTCTTTTGTTTCCTTTACTGCGTGCTCAATATACAGATTGAATAACATCGGGGAGAGGCTACAACCCTGTCTCACTCCCTTCCCAACCACTGCTTCCCTTTCATGTCCCTCGACTCTTATAACTGCCATCTGGTGTCTGTACAAATTGTAAATAGCCTTTCGCTCCCTGTATTTTACCCCTGCCACCTTCAGAATTTGAAAGAGAGTACTCCAGTCAACATTGTCAAAAGCTTTCTCTAAGTCTACAAATGCTAGAAACGTAGGTTTGCCTTTCTTTAATCTAGCTTCTAAGATAAGTCGTAGGGTCAGTATTGCCTCACGTGTTCCAATATTTCTACGGAATCCAAACTGATCTTCCCCGAGGTCGGCTTCTACTAGTTTTTCCATTCGTCTGTAAAGAATTCGCGTTAGTATTTTGCAGCTGTGACTTATTAAACTGATAGTTCGGTAATTTTCATATCTGTCAACCCTTGCTTTCTTTGGGATTGGAATTATTATATTCTTCTTGAAGTCTGACTCTATTGCATATTACCTGGCTATTACATATTACCATCCCTCTGAGTAGTTCATTACATTTCATTTAATAAGAAGAATTTATGCAAATTACTATTCCACAAGATGCGGCTTATCACAAAAAGGTACAGTCTCTACTCGTTTGGGTTTTGGGCACTTTGATCATTCTGGCAGTAAATTATGCTCACAAACGTACATGGTATCTTCTATACTGATCAGATACATGTGTAAAGAAGTGAAACGACTACATTGTGACAGGTACAGTGATTTTTTTGCAGAGTTACAAGTAGAGCAGCTCGTGTCCACGTGTGCTTACGTTACCAGCCGATCGCGTGGAAAGTCAGGTACACACTGGTAACCTTACGCAAGTAGTCTGTAGTGGCGCTGCTGGTAAGTTCCTGCAACAATGTTGATGAGTCCTTTGCATGGAAGTGTGAAGTACTCAGGCGACTATATTTCGAAAAAAAAAAATGTGTATGAAATCTTATGGGACTTAACTGCTAAGATCATCAGTCCCTAAGCTTACACACTACTTAACCTAAATTATCCTAAGGACAAACACAAACACCCATGCCCGAGGGAGGACTCGAACCTCCACCGGGACCAGTCACACAGTCCATGACTGCAGCGCCCTAGACCGCTCGGCTAATCCCTCGCGGCGGCTGTATTTCGGTCTGAAGAGAAGAACTGACATTGTATCTGTTAGTGTACGCAGTATTTTGCAGAACGAAAAGCGACGGAAACTGCTGGATACTTAGCCACCAACATCTCGTGCGCCCAGCTGACTGAGTACTTAAATCCCAGAACTAGAGGTAACAGGTACCATGTCCCAGAAACATGAGCATATTAAGCAAAAACAAATATGAGAGCACCAAGGGGACCCGTGAGAAACTTTCGCACTCTTAAAGGTGTAAATAATGACAGTATTTGGAATAAATGTAGTCGTTGGGACAAGGGTAGTTGTGAGAATGAAGAGAAAACGTCTTTAAAAATTAACTGAACGAAGCGAAATAATAATGGTGAATTTATGATACATTTTTGTATACACGTTTTCACGCACATAATTTTGGACAAAATTCTTTACAGGGTATTACGACACCTCGGTGCAAACAATATTTGACGTAAGAAAGAAACCTTCGTGTACTTCTTGTTTTTCATTTTCTTTAAGGGGCAGGGGCAGAGAGAGTGGATTACCGCAGTGGTTACGGCTATTATCCATGACAATGCTGTATACAAATTATCCAGTTAATAAGTACTTTAAAACAAATGAAATGATATTTACAGGAAGATAACATCGAAAGGGAGTCCTTTATTCGTGATTAATAGGTTAACTTCGTAAACTGTAAGTATGAAGCTGGGCATCCATAATGATCCTATGCCTATTGATAGTTAAAAGTCTCGTTTATGTTAAAATTTTCCACAAATGGTAGGTTTTAGCTCAAAATCGGTGTGCAATGTCAGAAGACGGTTAAAAAACGTTGCTAACGACACGTAATTCATCTCTGTACGATTAGTATGTGTTGAAGAAAGCCGGCCGCGGTGGCCGTGCGGTTCTAGGCGCTTCAGTCCGGAACCCCGCGACTGCTACGGTCGCAGGTTCGAATCCTGCCTCGGGCATGGATGTGTGTGATGTCCTTAGGTTAGTTAGGTTTAAGCAGTTCTAAGTTCTAGGGGACTGATGACCTCAGATATTAAGTCCCATAGTGCTCAGAGCCATTTGAACCCCTTTTTTGTTGAAGAAAAAAGGATGTTGACTTAAGAAATAATACGAGGATAGTAAGGTCCGATCGGTCGTGAAATGAAAACAACAGTGAAAATGAAAAAAAAAATTTATTCGCAACAGTTAGACACTCCTTCCAGCTGCCTCTCTAAACAGTCGCCGCTCCGATTTAGACATGTGTCGTGGCGTTGTACGAACCTTCCAGTACCCTTGTCATAGAAAGTAGCCGCCTGTACTTCCCGCCAATTCTCTACGATGGTCTGGCTTTCGTTGTTTGTGCCAAAATGTTATCTTCGTAGCCAGCAGTTAATGTGAGCACAGATGAACAACGGAGGGAGCCAATTAAGGTCTGTATTGTGGGTGATCAAACACTTACCATCGAAAACGCTGCAGTAGCATCTTTATTGCCCCTGCAGGATGTGGCTCAAAGTTGTATTCAAGAAAGAAACGCGTGATGTTATTGTTATGTGGGCTGCATAGCTTCAGGCGAAATTTCTCACCAGATCCACATACTTGGCGGGAGACACTGTTGTTTTAGGCATTTCTGCGTGATCACTTTGCGCTCTAAACTGAAAAGAGCGACTGGAAGCGGTCGACAGGCACTACCCATCACATCTGTGCTAAACTCTATCAGATTTTCACAGTTGTTTTCATTTCGCACCTAATCGAATCTTACTTTCCGAGTACGTCTCGTACATATGAGTATTACAAAGTAAGGCAGTAGTGGCGTTGCAAAACTCAAGACTGGTACCTACAACTACAGAACATCTCCGGGTGTTCTCGGCAGGGTAGACGTCTACCACTCCTGGTTCTCCCAGCTGTGAGCGAGGTGATGCAGTGTTCAGTACGCTGAACTCACATTCGGTGGTTAAATACCTGTCCAGCCATCCAAATTTAGGTTTTCCTTGTTTTTCCTGAATCGCTCCAAGCAAATTCTGGGATATTTCCTTTGAAAACGGCACGGCCGATTTCCTTTCCCATCCCTTCCTCATCCGAGCTTGTGCCCCGTCTCTAACGACAGCACCGTCGACGGGATGTAAAACTCTAATCGTCCTTTCTTTTCCCTTCTAGCGGATCAACATCATGACGTGTCCAGTGGAGAAATCTGACTTTAGGTTCCAAGAAGATGACTGGTGGATTCATATGTTGTCGGACTGCAGAAGTGCCTGGAGAGTCTTATGATGGGGGGGAGGGAGTGGGAAATGTAAGCACAACGGCTATTATTCGGCAGGTTTCCACACACAGTTTCATAGTGGGCTGGTGTTATGTTAGTTCACCAAGCAATAACGTCCCGCCCCACGAATAAGTGTCATGATGGAGATGTTACGTCTGGTACATGATGGCACATACCTGCAGCATGTGACGTCGATTTGCCCACAGATATTGTTCGTGTGGTCCTCCCAAGCTGCTGTAGTCATACACTGCGATAAAACTGGTACATGCTCACTAGGCTTAGGCATCACACTGGGTGCTATTATTGTAATGAGACACAGCTTACAGACAAAATATTGTTCAAATAACAATGGTAGGTATGGTAGTATGTTCACACTGTAATAGACGGTCACGTTATTAAAAGTTGCTATAAGGCAATCTGTGCACAACGCTATGCTGCAATGTAATTTCCGGATCATACAGTTCTCGCTAAGGCTCACTAAACAATATAAAAATAATTTGTTAGTAAAAATTTATAGTCTATTTCACTTGAAACGTCCCCTTAGAACAATTATACATGACTGTGCTTAAACTGACACACAATATTTTGTTAGCGCAACGCAATCTGACTTTCAAAATTCCCTACAAAAGAATGGCCCTGACTAACATTAAACTATACCTTTCACAAATCACTTACCTCACAAAAATCTTCGCTGCTCAAGCTACTGCAATACAGCGAGCGCCACTACTGCCAGCTAAATAAAAGATTCAAACTACGGAAGGCACTAACTACTGATAGGGATAGTTAGCAAATGAAAGATATTAATAGAGAACAAACAATGTATTTACCTTGATATCATCATATATAAATATAGCAGTTCATGACAAATTTCAAAACTCCGCCATCTCTCTCTCCACATCCACCACTGCTGGCGGCTCACCTCCCACTGCGCAACGCTACGCGCTGTTCACAGCCAGCTGCCTAACACTACAATGGCAGACAACAATGCAAACTAGCCACAGACTGCACACAGCACAGCCAGTGATTTCATTTTCATACAGAGAGCGCTACGTGGCGGCGGCGTTACCAATATAAGAACCTAAACAGCCTACTTACATAGCCCCCATGCTCCCCACAAAAAATTTTACAAATTGTATTGGGCAGTGGCCAATACAGATTTGAAAAAAATTTTTCATAATTACAATAACAAAGAAATCAAATGCACACACTTATTGATACAATGTTGGTCAAAAGCTAAAATTTTCTCACAGTCCATAAAGACAGTCCTAATCGTACATAACAGTAGAATAGCAGTGTTTTTCTCAAAGTCTGAGCAGTAAAAGAAAATGCACACGGAAGTAGTGGATTTCCATGCAGTCTTGAAGAAGTAGTGTTGTCCTTCCAACGGAAAGACAGTGCTGACTCTTGGCATGCATACAGGTAATGGGCCACAACAGAGCAAACCCACAGCAGAGTCAGTCGAAATTTTGAAGAGTATTGGTAGGTAGGTCATGACAGAGCAGACCCACTGTAGTCCTGGTAGAGAGTATGGTATTGGTGGGCCACCAGAGGTGCAGACCCATTGCAGTCCTTGTAGAAAGTGTGGACAGGCCCACTGTAGTCCTGGTAGAGATGACCAGCAGCCATCTGTTGTGATTGTGCAGGTGCACAATCACCAGTGAAGAGTCTTGCGGATAATATAGCAAGTCCATAACCACCACTTGTGCACTCACAAAGTTTTTGGAATTGTCCTTAGAACCAGCAATGCTGTTATCCAGTCCCTTGCTGAATTATTAACACACGTGCAAACACTAACAGTCCCAACTTGTCACATATTATCCATATACTATGACCAACAGAAACGTGTGCAGTGAAATGTAACTAACAAGTTAATAATATCATGAACTGGTGACAATTACAATTTTATAACATAAGAATACAATAAAGGTACAAAATACATCATTAAAAACATAACAATATAGATAACATTTGTAGTACAGGCTTTACAAAAGAATAGAAATAGACATATACGTCAGTGTTACAGGAATTATGACATGAGTACATAGATAAAAGATCAGAATAACTTTCGAAACATCAACTTCACACATGAGCATTAACACACAACAGAGTAAATAATGTCTAAACATCTTTACAAAGTAAATAACACATTCTTAATGCCAATTGTATTTGAGGATAACAGTATTCCTCATCATAGTGAATGTAACTTAGTATTAGAAGAGAAAAAAGTTCTATGAAACAGTACACAGAGACAGGAAGAAAACAAATACACAAGGGTACACAAACATATAGTGGGATAACACCAATAGGAAATGACAGGGTTCGTTTTCAGTGTAACATGTGGTACTGCAGTCCAACCCAAAACTTCATATATCTCTCCTCTTATTTCATCCTTTGTTTCCACCAAAAAAATTCTACCTCAGCATGCTTTCTGTATTTATATGTTCACACATTTCTTACCTCAACATTTATTTCCAAGAAAATCCTACCTAAACCTGTTTTCTGTACTTTTTTTCGTATAACTTCTGAATGCATTTCTTCCAATTCATCGCAACTCATTCTCTTAGAGGCTACCCCCTCTTAAGCTAACTTAAATCTACTGAGCTCAGATGCTAAACTAAGGGACGAGGCAATGCAGCAGCACATAAAACAATTAATATAAACAACAATGACCAAAAAAATGGAAAATTGCAAAGCAAGCTACAGTAAATCTAAATTACCAAGCAATTCAACATTACAACTAATATGAGGCAATGTGCAGCAAACAAAAAAATAAATCTGGCTTAGCAGAGTAACACAAATTAAAGTTCAGTAGCACTATGCCTGGCAAACAGCAGCTTATATCTAAACATGACATAGCTCAAGCAGAAAAAATAGTACACTAAAGATAACAATGCAGATAAGGGAAATGTATAATCACATCTTAATGTCTAAGTAATTAAAGTGGTGCACCACAACAACTTATTGTAAAAAAAATATTACCATGTACTTGAAAAGAATATTATGTATGCAGTTACTGTTACTAGTCCCTTCTTATTGTTCTTTCCTTTCCAAGTGCTCCTTTTTTGAAGAATGTGGATCACAAAATTATTATTTAATAGATCTGTTGACAGAAAGTGTTGACATTAGCAAATGCATCTAAGTTTATTTTATAAAACTAATGCTGCAGCACAGCTGGAAACCAGATATCAAATGAAATAAGCAACTATGAAAAGCAAAGCATAAAAATATCATTCAGTAGTCATGTGACATTTCATAAGTTAGTAGAAATTCTCTCAACTCTCATAGAAAGACGCTTGTCATAATCAGGTGTGCAGATGTAAAAATATTTCTTGTCATTTTATTAGGCATTTCAGTAAATATCATAAATTACGAGCTCCACAGTATGCTTTCAACAAGGAAATGTCAGTAGCACGGAGAATGGCCTCCCCTTTTTTTTTCTACCTGTGCCGCTGAAAGGCTAATGGCTTTTTTTTTTCGGGCGGCTGTCGCCCAGGTGGGTGCCCGCGACGCATTACGTGCAGGTGGTCACTTAACTTTCTTACGGAAATATTTACGACAGCAGTTTCCGCTACAGTGACAGTCTCACATAAAAATATTTCACAGGTCAAGAATTACCGTTGCAAATCTGTAGAAAGAAAATCCTATAACTATAAGTGTCCAAATAAAATATTCGTCAGCATTGTGATACAGTCACGCATTTATGCACATTTCATAACTCTTAAAGTACGATTCTTGGTTTCCAACATACTTCTTATTCCTCATATACGGTAGCATCATCTAATTGATCATAAACATATCTCAACAGCATAGTACACATCGTCGTCGTAATAATATCATAACATCTCAGTCAATTATCAAAATCGTCGTAGCTTCCTCCAATAATTTCAAAACCTAAAAAAAATTCTCTGCTCATTTCAATAGTGTCATCTACCTCAAACGTACTTTAAAATCATGCTCCCTTACCAAATATATCATTCAAATCTCTCATAGTATCACAATGGTTCCGAAAAAATATGAGCAGTTTACAAAGTACAGACAAAATACAGTTTCATAAGTGTGAAGTTATCCAACTGTGTAATTACGTAAACATCTGTCACTGATACAGTAAAATAAATGTTTGTCTCTCTCAGTTACATAATCAGATAGCTGTGTAATTTGTGTGTTAGAGAAATATGGTACCGGTATGTAAAGTTGTATAAGCAAATACCATATTAGCTAGGGTTCCTTGTGGTTGCCACACACATGGTACACAAAGTAAGCGTGTACCCCCCTGAGGATTAATGTAATTATACCCTCAGGTGTTACAGATTACAGCAATGGAATGAAATGTATCACAGAAAACTTTCTTTGTAATTCAAAAATCTTTAAAAATAAATGTTTTAAGTACAAAATTAATCACTGAAATGCGTGTCCTGTAGCGCTAAATGTGCATCTTGTTGTAAGATAATCTCTGTGGAAGTGTTGTAGTTATTTTCCTCCGAAAGCTAAGTTCTGCAGAAGCCAATGTACTTACCTCATGATAAACAAAAGTGAAATGCTTTGCGTAGAGATATCTTAGTTATTACGCTTATTGTTGTGATGATGAAAGTACTGTGCTGTAATGTATTGTTGTGCTATGGAAAAGGCTGTCTCCTTGTAGCTATACCACAAAAGTTACTAATAAAACATGTTTTGATTTCCAGAAGAATTCAGAAAAACTGTGCAGATATAAAACAGATACACCGCAAAAGCAACATTCTAAATTGTCACTCATTAGTAGTGTCATGATAAAACCGTGTAGTTGTCACTTAAACTAACCACTGTGTCGTCTGATATCTCACAGAAAGTACATTAAACCCAGAATGTATATTCAAGTAAACCAAAATGTTGCATTAAAATCTCATTAGCAGTACCAGTATGTGTCCTAAGTATGTAAGCCTGATAGTCGTTACGTAACCGTGCAACTAACAAGCAAGAATGTACAAATACAACACTTTGTCGTCTGTTCACTATAACAATGCATTCGTGATTTCTGTTTAAAAATGTTCCCTAGGTTCTAGACTGGATATTTAACTTCAAACATTGTTGCATGTTAACAGTTTCTTAAGTCTGACAAAGCATACTAGAAATGTGAAGTGAAAAGTTTTATGGCAAAGACAAAGTTAAAAAGCAGATTATCTTTCAATAAACGGTTTTACATGTGAAATATGGTGTAAACCTTTACTCTTCCTAGTACGCAGAGTTTCAACTTCAACGCAATTATCATGTGGTATACGTCGGATTCTGTATGGCCCATTGTAAACTAGAAAGAATTTGTGACTCAAGTGTTTCTTCTTATGTGACAATGAATGAGCTTTAATGAGAACTTTCTGACCAATATACAATTTCTTTGCATTTGCTTTAGCGTGTAGTTTTCTCCTTTTGTCTGCTGCAGATTTTATATTTTTAAGAGCCAAATCAATTATGTCTTTGTGTCGAAGTTTACGTGTATTCGGGAAAGGCACAAGCTCTCTGATTCTGTTCGGTGGTTCTTCATTCTTCAGTACAAGAGTAGGTGGTAAAGCAGTGGAATCATGAGGCATTTCATTCAGCACGTTTTGAAATAAGTGTAAATATCTGTCCCAATGCTGATGCTTTCTGTGACAATAAAGTCTGCAAAGCTTATTGATTTCTTTCATAATCCTTTCAGACGGGTTGCAATGTGGTGAGTACAATGAAATAAAAACAGGTTTGATTTTATGATTCCGAAGCGTGCGTGACCAAACAGCAGATCTAAATTGCGGTCCGTTATCTGAAATGACTTTAGCAACGTGGCCAACTTCACGTAAGAAATTTTTAACAAAGGCGTTGGATACAGATCGTCCAGTGGCTTTACGTAACGGAGTGAAAGAAACAAATTTTGAAGTAAGTTCAACACCGACTAGAACGTACGAAAATCCATTGGATGTTCTGACAAGGGCTCCCAAGAGATCAACAGCAGCAAATTCTTTTAATTTAGAAGGAATAATAGGAAACAACGGAGCACGATGTGAGATAGTAGATGGTTTCGCCTTTTGACAAAGTTTACAAATAGACAAGACTCTTCGAATTCTCTTTTCCATATTGTTAAAATAACAAGTCGTTCGAAGAATGTGATAACATTTTCGTGGACCAAAATGTGCATAGCTGAAATGAATGAACCAAATGAGCTTATTAACAAAATCGTCTGGAATGCAAAGTACCCATAGCTTGTCATCAACAGTGCAGCGTTTGAAGAGTATGTTGTTTCTAACCAGATAATAATGCCGAATCTGTGTGTGTGTCTTTTCATGCCATTTGCTCTTGATGTCTTTCCAAATCGGATCTTTATCTTGTTCATGAGCAATGTCCTTTAAAGATGTGGTGATGAAGTTTTCAAAGGCGACTTTGTGAATGTAAAGAATACTGAAATTTTTCTCGAGGTTGCCTTCTGTGGTACTTTTCTCAAGCCCAGCCGGAGCGCGTGACAGCGCGTCCGCAACAATGTTCTCCTTGCCGGGAATGTAGACTATTGTAAAGTGGAATTCTTGCAGAAACAATGCCCAACGTTTTAACCTGTCATGATTTAATTTTGAAGACATAAGAAATTGTAATGCACGATGATCACTGTATACTTTTACGTGCTTACCAGAAAGAAAGAAACGGAATTTGTTAAATGCCCAAACGATAGCTAAAGCTTCTAATTCAGTAACGGAATAATTTTTTTCAGATTTTGTTAGCACTCGGCTAGCAAAAGCAATGGTTTTCTGAATGGTAGTGTCATTTTCTATGGCTTCTTGAAATAAATGGGCACCAAGACCGACTTTAGAAGAATCCGTGCTAAGGCAGAAATCTTGTGACAGATCTGGATGAACTAAGATTGGCGCGTGAAGTAACGCTTCTTTCAAAGAATTGAATTCCAATTGTGCTTGTTCGTCCCAGTTCCAAATAGTATTTTTTCCAGTGAGAGGACAAAGTTTTGGTGTAACAAGAATTTGCATATTCAGAAAACGACGGTAAAAATTTACGAGACCTAGAAAACTGCGGACTTGTCTTTTTGTGGATGGAACTGGAATGGCTCTGATTGCTTCTAACTTTTCAGGATCCGGCTGAATCCCTTCAGAAGAAATAATATGTCCCAAAAACTTCACCTTTGTCCTACCGAATTCAGACTTTTCCAAGTTAACTGTAATTCCAGATTCTGCAAAAATACGTAACAAACTGTTGAGGATGCGATTATGTTGTTCCCATGAAGCTTCTGCTATCAGAATATCGTCCACATATAAGGTGATGTGACGTTTTAAGAACTCAGGTAATATGGAATTTAACCCACGAATGAATGCTGCCGAAGAAATGTTCAAACCAAAAGGAAGTTTCCGAAACTGATAACAAACGCCGAAACAAAGGAAAGCTGTGTATTTTCTACATTCTGGATGAAGTTCGATCTGATAAAAGCTGGATCAATGGAAGACAACACTTTTACACCATTAAAATTTTGAAGAAGTTCTTCCATCGTCTGCGGCCTGTCTGTTTCAGGAATGATGATAGTATTGATTTGTCTCGAATCTAAAACAAGCCTGATCGATCCATTTCTCTTCTCAACAACATGTAATGGGTTGTTGTATGAGCTTACTGCAGGCTCAATAATGCCCTCATTAAGCATAGATTGTATTTCTGTTCTAACATGGTCCCTATAATGCGCCGGAATTACATATGGTCTAACACAAAATTTAGTATGCTCACGAACACGAAATTGGTATTGAAATCCCTTGATTGTTCCTGTTTTGTGAGTAAAAACTGTGGAATGTGCTTATAAAATCTCAAAAAGGTTCTGCCTATCAGTGTCATTACAATTCTCAATTGTTTGAATTTTATTCTGAATTAACTTATTAGTGTCAAATGCGCCGTCGATATCATCCCTGTCAGTACTTGCAGAGTGATTGTTAGTGTCGAGTTCCGTAGAAAAGTCCGAACTGTTGTCTAACAGAAGGTAAAGCCGATTAATTTCCTCGTCATGGTTTGAGAGCCAATCTTCAAATTTCAAAGCTATTGACTTACCTTCTTTCTCTAAACTTATTTCAGCATCGTGAAAGTTTAAGATTGCTTTGAATTCATTCAAAAAGTCTACTCCCAATATAATTTCCGTCGACAATAATGGAACAATAAGAAAGTTCGTAGAGAAGCTGTGGCTTTGACAAAAGAATTCTAAGTTGGTTTGTTGGCGTACATCTACACTTTTTCCAAAGATTGCACCTTGTAATTTAATCTTACGTAACGGAAGTGTGGGGCAATCGTTCGATTTGTTGCATTTGCTAAAGGCAGTTTCACTAATTACTGAGATGGGACTGCCAGAGTCAAGTACAGCCGTAAATTTTACGTCATTTACAGTAATGTGAATCACAGGATATGCAATGTTGTTAAGTTTTACGTCGTGTTCCTGGAGTAAGATGTCCCTAATGTCTTCCATTTTTACGTAATTACTAGCTACGGCAGCTGCGTCATCAGTTTCAGAAGTACGTTTTGTTGCTGCCAGCAGTGTGAGTCATTGCCTATTGTCTCTTTGTTGGCGCGCGTCGTTATTGGGATTTGGAGACCTAACTTCTACAAATTCACCGTGACGAGAGGGCCCTGCTCTGTTTGAATCCCGCCAGTTCTGATGCAATTCAGGTCTGTCGTTACGATCATATCGTCTGTCGTCATGTCCATAGTTTCTTTCTTGTCGGTCACATGGTAGAGAATTTCTCCCTGAATCGTAACTGCGCGCTGGTCCATTGCGTCTAAAGTTATTCTGTCTCCCTTGATAGTATTTATTTTGGTTCCCATATTGTCTGTTTATCTTATTGTCTCTGTGATAATCATTACCACGGAGAGGTGATCTTTCCCTGTAGTTATTACTACTCTGCCAACGGTTGTCATACGGATGGTGTCTGTTTTGGTCACGATTTGTGTTGTGAGAATAGCCTTGTCGTGTCAAGTTATTACTTCTTTCATCGCGGAATTGCGACGGATGTGACCTGTAATTGTTGTGTTCCTGGTTTCGCGTTCCGCGATTGTCAGTGTCAATTTCTAATTCTTGTAAGAGTCCCTGAAATGCTTCAATGTCGTCTTTGCAACGTCCTGCCAAAATAATATGTCGTAAATGTTCAGGCAGTTTGATTAAGCAAATGCGGATGAGTTCTGAGGGGCTGTATGGGTTTGAAAGATACTGATTCTTATGCAACATGCCTTCAAAATATTTCATAAGACTGGAAAATTCAGATTGTTCGAAACGTTTCATCATTATGATGCTATGTTTTACTCGGTCTTGTGTGGCTTGAGACCAATATGCTGAGAGGAAGGCATGGTAAAACTCTCCTTCACTGTGGCAATCGTGAATTACCGATCGCATTCTTACAGCTGGTTCATTCTCCAAGTAGCCACACATAAATTCTAATCTGTGTTCTAACGACCAGTTGGGAGGAAAACAATGCGAGAATTGATGGAGCCATGCTTCTGGATGAATGTCGTTGCCAGAATTCTTAAATGTTTTGAATTTTCGTGTAGTAATGAACAGCTTATAGTCAAAATCATCATGTCGCCGAGTCGCATATCGGTCATTGTTAGGTCGTGTCGGCCGTTCCATCTCAAAATTCGGTGCACATTGCCAATTTCTTTCATAACTTCCGAAATGCCCTGTGTTATTATTTTGTGGCTGTTCCGTATTTCTGTGTCCCTCTTCCCGTATTGGGGCGCGAGTATCCTCTGAAATACGTAATTCTTGTATTACCTGTGTCAGCTGATCTTGTACCTCCCGGATTTCTCTTTTGTACTGTGTATTGATTTGATTTTGATTCTGTTTGAATTTTCTAATTTGTTCATACTCTTCTGTGTCAGTGAAGGCTACAGGTCCTGTGTCATTCAGATCATCATCTACCTTTGTAGATAAGTTAGTGACCTGATCCGAAAGTTCGGCTACTTTCTCCGATAGTGAACACATTTCCTCAGTGTGTTTTTCTGAACCAAGTTTCAGAGTGTCCATTTGTGTTGAAATAGAATCTACTGTGTCCTTTAAGTTTTCCTGAGTTTTTGCAAGTTGCGTAACCGAATCGGTAGATGCAACTGAGTCAATTTTAGCCCACAAGATCTCATGATTTTCATGAACAATGGTTTGCAGTTCTTTTATGGCTGCTTCGTGATTCTGTAATGCATTTTCATGCCGCGAAAAAATAGGTTGAAAATGCTCACAAATTTGCGTTTTTACGTCATTACAGAGTTTTTGACATTTCGATTCAATGTTATGTAACTCAGTAGTTAAATCTTCACGTGTTTGTTCAAGTGTTTGTTCCAATGAGTCTAACTTTTTAAGATTTTGTTCCATTGTGTCTAACTGTTGCTGTGTTTGTCTCTGATGTTGTTCCATTGTGTCTAACTTTTTAAGATTTTGTTCCACTGTGTCTAACTTTTTAAGATTTTGTCCCATTTGTCTCTGATTTTGTTCCATTTGTTGCATTAATTGCAATAATAATGTATTAGTGTCTGGAATCTGTTTCTCTACGCTTTTCGGCAGTGCATTTGCACCGGCAACATTCACATTTTGACAAGCAGAAAATGTGTCTTGACTTATTTGAGAAAACGGTGATGACCCAAAACCTGAATCTACAGTATTTGCGAAATTGTGTCCTGTCATTTCGGATTTCTGAGGCGAGCTGTTGCCGACCGATCGATCGATAATGCTTCCCTGTTCACTACCTGTTTCACTGTCTACACCATTGTTTGCAGCCGGCTCCATTTCCCTATGCACAATTACCAAATTACTACTTTGAACATCAGTTAATTCATTACTCGGTGGCGCTAACACACTGCTTTCATTTTCACTGTCATTTCTCAGTTTACTTTGGAGCCCAGTATTACGTTTTTCACACGCCATTATTGTCACAGTATTTCACACGACAACACAGAAAAACACAATTTGAAGATCAAAAATAAGAGAACACATTAACATAGCACTGAAAATAATATCTAGTTAATTGCAGCTGCGAAATACTTGGTGCAAATCTACATGCATGCCACAACTGTTTTACTGTACAACAATGAAAGTCTGCAACTACAAAGGAGATTTTCTCTACAATTACGCGCTAGCAATAAACAAAATCTACACTAATTACACAAACTACAAGAAAAAATCAGAAGATTCCAGTGAGGTATCCTAGGCTAAGGGTCGACATATGAAACATCCCCTTAGAACAATTATACATGACTGTGCTTTAACTGACACACAATATTTTTAGCGCAACGCAATCTGACTTTCAAAAAATCCCTACGAAAGAATGGCCCTGACTAACATTAAACTATACCTTTCACAAATCACTTACCTCACAAAAGTCTTCGCTGCTCAAGCTACTGCAATACAGCGAGCGCCACTACTGCCAGCTAAATAAAAGATTCAAACTATGGAAGGCACTAACTACTGATAGGGATAGTTAGCAAATGAAAGATATTAATAGAGAACAAACAATGTATTTACCTTGATATCATCATATATAAATATAGCAGTTCATGACAAATTTCAAAACTCCGCCATCTCTCTCTCCACATCCACCACTGCTGGCGGCTCACCTCCAACTGCGCAACGCTACGCGCTGTTCACAGCCAGCTGCCTAACACTACAATGGCAGACAACAATGCAAACTAGCCACAGACTGCACACAGCACAGCCAGTGATTTCATTTTCATACAGAGAGCGCTACGTGGCGGCGGCGTTACCAATATAAGAACCTAAACAGCCTACTTACACACTATTCATCCAGTTGTTTCAGTTCATGTTCATTGCGTAGTCGACACTTAAGGGGTTTTGAGTAGGTACTGTTACTGCATGAAATTTCTGTCTATGTAAATTTATGGTGGAAGGGGGGGGGGAGAAAGGAAAGGAAAGGGATTACTAATGTCAGCTGCATCGGGACAATACGCAGAATTAGAGGCGACGATTGAAAATTTTTACCGGACTAGGACTTCAACCCAGGATCTCCTGCTTACGAGGCAGATGCATTAACCACTGCGCCACCCAGAAACACTATTACCATAGCTCCGCGGACTATGCAGGAAATGGACAGGGACTGCGGATAGATGGCGCTCGGTGGGAATGTGGGTCGGCCCTGAGCCGTGCGAGATAGTCGGCAGAGTTATGATAACACTGTTTCTGGGTGGCGCAGTGGTCAACTCACATGCCTCGTAAGCAGGAGATCCCGGGTTCGAATCCCCCAGTCCTGTACACATTTTCACTCCGCATATTATCTCGATGCAGTTGACGTTAATAATCCCTTTCATTCCCCCCCCCCCCCCCCCCCCCCCCACCTTCAGTTTACATACAGGGTGTTACAAAAAGGTACGGCCAAACTTTCAGGAAACATTCCTCACACACAAAGAAAGAAAATACACTCGTGGAAATTGAAATAAGAACACCGTGAATTCATTGTCCCAGGAAGGGGAAACTTTATTGACACACTCCTGGGGTCAGATACATCACATGATCACACTGACAGAACCACAGGCACATAGACACAGGCAACAGAGCATGCACAATGTCGGCACTAGTACAGTGTATATCCACCTTTCGCAGCAATGCAGGCTGCTATTCTCCCATGGAGACGATCGTAGAGATGCTGGATGTAGTGCTGTGGAACGGCTTGCCATGCCATTTCCACCTGGCGCCTCAGTTGGACCAGCGTTCGTGCTGGACGTGCAGACCGCGTGAGACGACGCTTCATTCAGTCCCAAACATGCTCAATGGGGGACAGATCCGGAGATCTTGCTGGCCAGGGTAGTTGACTTACACCTTCTAGAGCACGTTGGGTGGCACGGGATACATGCGGACGTGCATTGTCCTGTTGGAACAGCAAGTTCCCTTGCCGGTCTAGGAATGGTAGAACGATGGGTTCGATGACGGTTTGGATGTACCGTGCACTATTCAGTGTCCCCTCGACGATCACCAGTGGTGTACGGCCAGTGTAGGAGATCGCTCCCCACACCATGATGCCGGGTGTTGGCCCTGTGTGCCTCGGTCGTATGCAGTCCTGATTGTGGCGCTCACCTGCACGGCGCCAAACACGCATACGACCATCATTGGCACCAAGGCAGAAGCGACTCTCATCGCTGAAGACGACACATCTCCATTCGTCCCTCCATTCACGCCTGTCACGACACCACTGGAGGCGGGCTGCACGATGTTGGGGCGTGAGCGGAAGACGGCCTAACGGTGTGCGGGACCGTAGCCCAGCTTCATGGAGACGGTTGCGAATGGTCCTCGCCGATACCCCAGGAGCAACAGTGTCCCTAATTTGCTGGGAAGTGGCGGTGCGGTCCCCTACGGCACTGCGTAGGATCCTACGGTCTTGGCGTGCATCCGTGCGTCGCTGCGGTCCGGTCCCAGGTCGACGGGCACGTGCACCTTCCGCCGACCACTGGCGACAACATCGATGTACTGTGGAGACCTCACGCCCCACGTGTTGAGCAATTCGGCGGTACGTCCACCCGGCCTCCCGCATGCCCACTATACGCCCTCGCTCAAAGTCCGTCAACTGCACATACGGTTCACGTCCACGCTGTCGCGGCATGCCACCAGTGTTAAAGACTGCGATGGAGCTCCGTATGCCACGGCAAACTGGCTGACACTGACGGCGGCGGTGCACAAATGCTGCGCAGCTAGCGCCATTCGACGGCCAACACCGCGGTTCCTGGTGTGTCCGCTGTGCCGTGCGTGTGATCATTGCTTGTACAGCCCTCTCGCAGTGTCCGGAGCAAGTGTGGTGGGTCTGACACACCGGTGTCAATGTGTTCTTTTTTCCATTTCCAGGAGTGTATGTTATGTGGACATGTGTCCGGAAACGCTTACTTTCCATGTTAGAGCTCATTTTATTACTTCTCTTCAAATCACATTAATTATGGAATGGAAACACACAGCAACAGAACGTACCAGCGTGACTTCAAACACTTTGTTACAGGAAATGTTCAAAATGTCATCCGTTAGCGAGGATACATGCATCCACCCTCCGTCGCATGGAGTCCCTGATTCGCTGATGCAGCCCTGGAGAATGGCGTATTGTATCACAGCCGTCCACAATACGAGCACGAAGAGTCTCTACATTTGGTACCGGGGTTGCGTAGACAAGAGCTTTCAAATGCCCCCATAAATGAAAGTCAAGAGGGTTGAGGTCAGGAGAGCGTGGAGGCCATAGAATTGGTCCGCCTCTACCAATCCGTCGGTCACCGAATCTGTTGTTGAGAAGCGTACGAACACTTCGACTGAAATGTGCAGGAGCTCCATCGTGCATGAACCACATGTTGTGTCGTACTTGTAAAGACACATGTTCTAGCAGCACAGGTAGAGTATCCCATATGAAATCATGGCGGTGAATCGAGGAAGTACAGTACATACTGACGAAACTAAAATGAGCTCTAACATGGAAATTAAGCGTTTCCGGACACATGTCCACATAACATCTTTTCTTTATTTGTGTGTGAGGAATGTTTCCTGAATGTTTGGCCGTACCTTTTTGGAACACCCTGTATAGTGTATCACAGCTGCGGATTTCGCGTGATGTCTGTTCTTTAGGATATGTCCAGAGACACCACGTATTCATATAAATTTCACTCGTTAAACATTCGTAACGCGGCGCCCGCATGTGCAAACACAGACAATTTAATCCTTGCTTCCTATGTGATACTTTATGTAAAACAGATATACAAGGTTGGACAAAAAAGGGAAGCGCCACGAGAAATGCATGCTTGAAAGTAAATGCAAATGCTAGCCAAGCCTGCAGATTGCGCTGTGTATATGACCATGAATGGCACCTGTACAATGCCTTCAACATGTTGCAAATGTCAGTCGTGCTCAGAACAGTGGTCTGTGTGTAGATGTGGATGCATTATGTCGGAACTAAGTGAATTCAAACGTTGGCAAATTGTTGGTGCTCTAGGGTTAGTGCTTCAGTAATCAAGGTAGGCGAAATGGCGCGGTTCCCCCCGTCGGAGGTTCGAGTTCTCCCTCGGGCATAGGTGAGTGTGTTGTCCTTAGCAGAAGTTAGTTTAAGTTAGATTACGTAGTGTGTAAGCCTAGGGACCGATGACCTCAGCAGTTTGCTCCCATAGGAACTTACCACGAATTTACAAATTGTAGGCGAAATATTTGGTGTTCCAAGAAACACCGTATCGAAGGTTAATACGTAGAAAGGGGAAAAGGGAAAACATCTGCTAAGTCAAACGCGGGCGAAACTATATGTTGAGTGATCTTGACGAAAGGACATTGAAGAACAGTGGGCGAATAGTGATAGGGCGACAGCTGCAAGAGTCACCGTTGATCTGAATTTTTGCACTCGCGAATTCTGTCAGCGCCAACACACCACGAAGGATGCTCCGTAAGCTGGGAATTTCAAGGCGAGGTGAAAATCCAAAACTACGCATCAGTATTACAGACGCCCGCAACAGAAAAACGTAGTGCTAAAGCCATTAAACCTGGACTATGCAGCAATGGAAGAAAGTAATTTGGTCGAATGAGTCTTGGTTAACGCTGTTTCCAACTTCTGGCCATGTTTTCGTCCAAAGAGTGAAACATGACAGCAGTTCGGTGATGATTTGAACAGCTATATCGTGGTATTTGTTGGGCGCCATGAGTACTCTCTGCAGGGCTACATTACTTCCAAGGATTATGTGACCTTTTCGGCTGAGCAGGTCCATGCCAAGGTAAAATATTTGTTGCCCAGTGGTGATGCAGTGTTCCAAAACGACAGGGTCCCTCTCCACACAGTTCTTATCGTCCAGTGCTGGTTTTGTGAGCACGAGGATGAATTGTCGCATCTCCCCTGAGTGCAGTCACCAGATCTCAATATTACTGAGCCTTTTGGACTACTCTGGAGAGAAGGGTGCGTTATCGCTACCCATCTCCACCATTGTTTCCTGAACTTATGCAGAAAGGATGGTACAAGATACCCTGCAAAACCGTACAGGACCTGCATTTAGGGGTTCCGAGACGAGTGGAAGCTGTTTTGTGTGCCAACGGTTTTCCTACACCGTGTTATGCATGGAAACGTGTTGCGGTTCCATATTTTGTCCGCCCCCTGTAATTACCGACAGTTCAGGCATTTTACCGTAACGTCCGATACGCATGTTCTCTCCGTACTTGTTTTGGCGCCAACAACTATTTACTTGGCTAGATACACAATCCAAAGTTTCTTGCATAACGAGCTCTCGATTCGTGCGGGAGGACGAGTGGGGAGGGCGGTGGGTGGTATCGATACAAGACGGTTAGAAGGGGACAGTCCAGTCACCTCTTAGTAGCTATACCGTCGTAGTGTGAAATGAAATATTGAACTGTGTAAAGTCTTTAGTTATAGTCATCACTACGGTTGATAGATAGAACAGTTGCAACTGAAAAATGGATCAGAATACCAGAGCAGCTGCCCAAGCGTGTTCCTGCATTCTGGTTCAAAAGCACGTAAAAAAAAAAAAAGGTTCAAATGGCTCTAAGCAGTATGGGACTTAACATCTGAGATCATCAGTCCTCTAGACTTAGAACTACTTAAAACTGCCTAACCTAAGGACATCACGCACATCCATGCCCGAGGCAGGATTCGAACCTGCGACCGCTGCAGCAGCGCGGTTCCAAACTGAAGCGCCTAGAACTGCTCGGCCACAACGGCCGGCAAAAGCACGTGAACTGTTGAGTCAGATCCTATAGTAGTCATAGATAACGGTATTTTTTGGGGAATGAATAGGGATTGGACTTATGTGTAAATGCATTGAGGATGTACTGTACTCTAAAGCTGTGTCGGATCTCATGACTATGTACACACACGGTTTAGGTTTACATGCTATAAGAGGTGGCTACGATGTACGTACTTTGAAATTGTAAACATGGGTGTATCTGCTTATCTGGCACGACCCTATTGGTTTAGTTTTTCATCACAGAGCGGTCCAGTTTCTTG
Source organism: Schistocerca piceifrons (assembly GCF_021461385.2). Lineage (NCBI taxonomy): Eukaryota > Metazoa > Arthropoda > Insecta > Orthoptera > Acrididae > Schistocerca > Schistocerca piceifrons. The sequence goes on along the minus strand of NC_060142.1, from coordinate 420,513,366 downwards.
TCTCAAGGGCAGAAACCTATCATCAACAACAGCAAGACCACGAATGCCGAAGTATAGTTACATATTAATTTAATTAATTATTGTTGTAATTTATTTTCCCTGTTATTAATATTTTTAAAAGTTGCAGGTCTCAGTAGTTAGACTGCAGGTTATGCAGTCTTCTACAGTAAATTAATGTCGTGTCCCTTGCAAGTAGCAAAACAATAAAGAGCGAGTCCTATGCATATTTCTTGGTTAATTGGTTGGTAAATGAAGAAAGTGCTTCGGCAAAACGAAAACCGAGAGCGTAAGTACGAAGTGTTTCGGTATTTTGTTGACCGCCACCTACGTGGGGAGAAATAGCGATCGTAATAAAGTAAGAGATATCAGAGTTCGCAAGGAAGGATTTCGGTGCTCCTTTTTCCCAAATGCTATTCGAGTGTGGCACAGCCGATGAATAGTCTCAATGTCATTCTGTGAACCCTCTACCAAGCACTTGGATGTGAGTTGCAAAGTAGTTACGTATATGTAGATGCATCGTATTCACTAAGTTTTGTACTTCGGCATGGAATCTCATTGCCAACGGCCTTGCCGCAGTGGTAACACCGGTTCCTGTCAGATCACCGAATTTAAGCGCTGTCGGGCTGGGCTAGCACTTGGATGGGTGACTATCCGGTCTGCCGAGCGCTGTTGGCAAGAGGGGTGCACTCAGCCCTTGTGATGCAAACTGAGGAGCTACTTGATTGAGAAGTAGCGGCTCCATCTGGTCTGCCGAGCGCTGTTGGCAAGCCGGGTGAACCCAGTCCTTGTGAGGCAAACTGAGGAGCTACTTGATTGAGAAGTAGCGGCTCCGGTCTCGGAAACTGACATACGGCCGGGAGAGCGGTGTGCTGACCACATGCCCCTCCGTATCCGCATCCTGTGATGCCTATGAGCTGAGGATGACACGGCGGCTGGTCAGTACCGTTGGGCCTTCATGGCCTGTTCGGGAGGAGTTTAGTTTTTTAGGGAATCTCATTGACTAAAGTTGAACTGTTTTCAATGATGAGTCCTACTTCGAACCGAGCACCAACGATCAGTGTCTGGAGACGCCCGGGACAACTGTGTGATACCAGCCTGACAGCCAACCGCCGTACGGCACGGCAGCCAGGAATGGTGGTCTAGGGTGTCCTTTCATTTCTTAGCAGGATCCCTTTGGTTGTGCTCCGCCGCACCCTTACACCACAGCGGTACGTCGATGATATTCTACGCCCAGTTTTGTTGCCCCTGATGGCAAGCTATTTTAAGCCTACGTTTCAACAATATAACCTCCGCCCGCACACGTTGAGAGTTTCTACTGCTTGTCTCCGTGCTTGTCAAAACCTATTTTGGCAACAAGGTCGCCGCTTCTCTCCCCAGTTGAGAAAGTTTGGAGTATTATGGGCAGGACCCTCCAACCAGCTCGGGATTCTGAACATCTAACATAGCAATTGAACAGAATTCGGCACGATATCCCTCAGCAGGACATCCAACAACTCTGTCAGTCAGCATCAAGCCGAATAACTACTTGCATAAGGGCCAGAGGTGGACCAACACATTACTGACTTGCTTAATTTGTGAAGCTGTTTCTCTTGAATAAATCACCCCGTTTTTCTGCAGTTTTAATTATTTGTTTATCTGTACATATACATCACACTATGGATTTACGTCCCATTCGGATAAATCCCTCATGGTGTGTCATTTTTTTGTGTTAGAGTGTATTTTGTCCATTAGGCTATATACCGTAGTAGAAATGTACGACCTCAGGAAATGTAACAGGTGTAGTTTTCTCAGGCTTTCAGCCGTTCGCAGTGCCATTTGACACGGAAACTTCGTTTGGAAATGTATAATCTGTAGATCTCCGATGTTCTTGTAGTTGCAAGATCTAAAAACATCACCTTCCTGCCCCACAGACTACTTTAGACAACTCGTGACAAACAGGCTGGATGACCAGTTACCAAAATCAGATTTTCTCAAATGTAATTGTGGTGTCGAAGATCTCCACATTATCAACATGTATGTGTCCGTGATAATTTATGTTGTGCGTCCGCCGAAAAGCGTCAACGATTTGACGCTTGCATTGTGGATGCTATAGACTGGCGGAACTTAGAGGTTTGTAGATAGCTTATCGTATGACTTCTGTCGTTGCTCCGTACTCTTACTCTGATCTTTATTTGCTACCTGGGTAATGGACACATTCGTGTTGTCCGTCAATCACCTCGTCTGGGACTGCTGTTCAGCGAGATCGTGGGCTGCTGCAGGGACCACTGTACTGTTGAGAATGGCGTCACGTAGTGATCTGTTATTTACTTTGAGAAAATCATCACCGCATGATTAGGGAACCTATCCAGTGGCAATGGAAATTGAGTAACTAGGCTAGGAAAACTGGAATAGTGCCCCGGAATCCCGAAAACAAGGGATATATGGCGCACGAAGGAAAGAAAAGAAAACTTTCGATGGGCAGAATAAGTGGAGAAATTAACAAAACGATCAACCAAGTGAAGTCTTTCGCTATGACAAAACAATCAAAGATCGTTCAGCAAATCATTTAGAAGTTTAGGTATGCGAATCATTTCTTCATTTATCCCGGTCAAATCTCGATCTGCATTTGGACTCGAGCATTAAGAAATTGAATTTGTAAAACGAAAGGGAGTAGATATGAGCAAATGTTGCTGCCAAGGCTGTGACGAAGTATCGTCGTAAGTGGTGTGAAAAAATATTGAAGTCAAATTTACATTTAGTCCTTAAAGGCGCTGTACAGTCCAACCAAGGAACTGCTCTGTATTTCGAAATAGATGAGCACATGTACAAACTTTTGGAGCAAAGTGTTGGGAGGAGAGATACGATGTTATCTATGAACTTGAAGAAAGATGGATTGACGTTCCTAACAGTAAGCCTAAGAAGCCGGCCGGAGTGGCCGAGCGGTTCTAGGCGCTTCAGTCTGGAACCGCAAGACCGCTGCGGTCGCAGGTTCGAATCCTGCCTCGGGCATGAATGTGTGTGACGTCCTTAGGTTAGTTAGGCTTAAGTAGTTCTAAGTTCTAGGGGACTGATGACCTCAGATGTTAAGTCCCATAGTGCTCAGAGCCAGTAGCCTAAGACAAACACTGCCCCACCCTTTCGCGGCCCATAGACCTCGCCGCGCTGGAGCGATAGAGTGGCTTGCATGCCTCAACAATATACATAGCCGCACCGTAGGTACAACCACACCGTACGGATGTCTGTGAGAGGCCAGACTGGCATATGGTTTCCGAAGAGGAGCAGCAGCCTTTCCAGTGGCTGCAGGGGCAACACTCTGCACGATTTGCGATTCTGACCTTTGAAACACCCTTTTCCATGCACATGTGATAAAAAAGAATAGGTTTTTGTTTTAAAATTTTCTAACGGATTCAATCCATTAATCTCTGTTTTGTCACAAAACTAACTATGCCTTTTAAATAATATACGCCTTAAAAATTTGGAGTACTTACGAAATGAAGTGTGATTTGGATTGTTGTTTCCGCTGACGGTTTTTTAAAATGTATACTGTTTATGTCAACACAGATCGTAACCTCAAGCGAAGTAAACGCGTCATTTCCTTGGCTACCTGTCTCCCAAGGCTTGGATCAACATAGCACGTTGGAATGTGAGGTGCTAATAGTTTGAATCCTCTCGATGCCAACTGTGACCGAAAACGATACTGACCAAAATACGCTGCCGCTATAATCGACGTAGCTTAATGCTGTGCTTCATTTCGGCGAAAAGTAATTTATATCAGTAAGTATCATTTGTACATGACTTAGTATGCCATCGCGTAATCTATGGTCTGACACGTCCAGAAGTCCCATCAACGACGGGTTCATTAAAGGCCCCAGAGACAAAAAAATACCATTGACAACGATGTCGCCTCTCATCGATTTCATCACACAAGAGCGATATATCACAGGCAGGAATATCGCCTGAAAAAAACTGCCATTTATTGAACTTACTTTGGTATGCTTTTCGGTCCACTAAGGAAGAATACAGACCTACGTTACTTGCTACTTTAAAAATAAAGTGAGTGACTGCAATTTCGAGACTATCTTTATTCTTTCATTATTTGCCTTAGAAGAAATTTCTTAATTGTACTATTACTTTTTCCTGCTGGGCTTTTTCTAGTGTTACAAATAGTTCTTATCTTGTTACTGGAGGAATTCATTTTCTCTTAAAAATACGTCACTGGTAACACACTGAACTCTTATGCGGGATGACAGCGGTTCAAATCACGTCCGGCCGTCCAGATTTAGGTTTCTGGCGATTTCCCTGAAACTCTCAAGGCGTACACCGGCGGCTTCCTATGAAAGGACAAAGATCATTCGGTTTTCCCAATAGAAGCATGTGCTCCGACTTTAAAAATCTCGTCGTCGCCGGACGTCGATGCCTAGTCTTCCTACCTTGCTTAATAGTACAAATATTTTGATTCTCTGGCGATTTTGCTTAAAAACTGACAGTTCAATTTCTAAGCTATTGTAACTCTATAGCCGTCGAAGGTTCCTTGATACTTATTCTGCACGGTATTCGAATTTTGTCTGTAGCACGCAGTTTACGAACATTTATTCTACTAACAAAGGTTAATTTTTTAGGGCAACAGTTTTTAATATACAAAACTGCGTTTTATTGGCAAGATACTAAGAAAATGTAACAGACCTACTAAGCAGACTACCTCCACTACGGTTGTCCGTCCTCTTTTAGAATACTGTTACGCGGTGTGGGATCCTTACCAGACAGGACTGACGGAGTACATTGAAAAAGTTCAAAGAAAGCCAGCACGTTTTGTATTATCGCGAAATATGGGAGAGAGTGTCACAGAAATGATACAGGATTTGGGCTGGACATAATTACAAGAAAGGCGTTTTTCGTAGGGACGGAATCTTCTCACGAAATTCAAATCACCAACTTTCTCGCCGGTTGCGGTGGTCTAGCGGTTCTAGGCGCTCAGTCCGGAACCGCGGGACTGCTACGGTCGCCGGTTCGAATCCTGCCTCGGGCATGGATGTGTGTGATGTCCTTAGGTTAGTTAGGTTTAAGTAGTTCTAAGTTCTAGGGGACTGATGACCTCAGATGTTAAGTCCCATAGTGCTCAGAGCCATTTGAACCATTTGAACCAACTTTCTCCTCAGAGTGCGAAAATATTTTGTTGACACATACCTACATAGGGAGGAACGATGACTATGATAAAATAAGGAAAATTAGAGCTCGTACGGAAAGATATAGGTGCTCATTCTTTCCACGCGCTATACGAGATTGGAATAATAGAGAATTGTGAAGGTGGTTCGATGAACCCTCTGCCAGGCACTTAAATGTGATTTGCAGAGTATCCATGTAGATGTAGATGTACATAACATATTCTGTTTTTCATTAACGCTAGGTGTGTTGTGCACATTTCTTCAAACTGTATTTGGTAAATTCTTCTTTAAGATCTCAGTGCTTCTACCATTTATTAGTTTTGTGATTTAGCTACAGGTTTTTACGCAATGGGTCGACAGTCTCGATGTCTGTATTATAAAGGAAATACTACTGATTCCAACAACTCTAGTTATAAATTGTATTGAGGATTGACAGATAACTTGAATGAAAAAGGCCTAAGTACTGAGCTAGAATAGGTATGCTTCAAAGGAATTTGGGTTAAATTTTCATTTACTACAAGAAGTTAAAAGAAAGACGGTTCAGCTTTCGCTGTAGACGCAGCTACTGATAGATACGTGAGGGAAGTTGTGCATACGTCAAGGTAACCAAATGGAACGGCACTCCAAACCATCACTCCTGGTTGTCGGGCCGTAAAGTGGGCAACAATAAGGCTGGTACCCCAGTGTTGTCCGGAGCATCTCCAGGTACGTCGTCACTGGTCATTGGGGGCTCAGTTCGAGGAGGTACTCACCACTGAAGACTTTACTGCAGTCAATGAGGTTCCAGGCCGAAGACGTATCAGGGGACGCCCCGGACAGCAGTGGGATATGAAACTGACTGTTGCCCGCCATACGCAACGAAAATCAGGAGTGATGGTCTGGGGTGCCATTTAATTTCATAGATTTCATAGCAAGACACCTTTGGTTGTCATCCGCGGCACCCTTACGCAACAGCGATACGTCGCTGATATTGTACACCCTGTTTAGTTGCTCTTCTTGGCAAGACACCCTGGGCTTACATTTCAGCAATACAATGCCCGTCCGCACACGACGAGAGTTTCCACTGCTTGTCTTCGTGTTTACCAAACCCTGCCTTGGCCAGGAAGATCGCCAGATCTCTCCCTAGCTGAGAACATTTGGAGCATTATAGGCAGGGCCCCCAACCAGCTCAGGACTCTGACGATCCACCTCTCCAATTGGACATGGTACGATGTCCCTCATGAAGTGATCCTGGAATAACTGCTTGCATAAGGGCCACAGTTTCATGAAAGTATTATTGATTCCTCAGTTTTGTGAAGCTCTTTCCGGTGAATAAATCATTCAATTTTTCTGAAATAGTGATCATTTGTTTGTCTGTATACGTGCATCACATCTACCGATTTCCGTACCATTCGGATAATTCCTTCGTGGTGCGTCGTTTTTGTGTCTTAGAGTGTATCTCGTACAAATTGTCTGAATTATGATAAAGTTAAGCCATCTAGCGAATAGCCGCCAGAATTCGAATGAGTAGCAGTGCTGCGACAGCACAAGAAGCGGAATCTAATACGTAGTTGTCGTGGTGGTATTGCGGTACGGAATGTGTCCGGAAACAGAAATTTCGTAGGATTGTGTTCTGGCTGGGATACGTTTTTTACTCTGCATTTTAACGCAGCCTTCACCTTTCAATGATCTGGAGATAAACATTGCGAAATATGGCGACAAATTAGACTGCCAGTTTCTGCTTCTCTCAGATTAACAATCAGAATTCGCACTCTTAATTCACTACAAATTCTTCGAACAATGCACAGTGAATTATTCGTCTTTGAAGTAGCGTAACAAACACGATCAGCAACGAATAGATACCCGTCTTATCATCAGGCCGTGATGCTAGACTTACAATTTGAAATAATCAAATACTTTTAACCAATAGTTTCTCTCCAATCGTTTGAGAACAATTCCAAAGCAAGCAATAAGTAAAACGTTTTCCGAAAAAGCACTTCAGCCAGTTTGCTTCGTTTACATACAGTAGGTCTACGTTCTTTCTGCAGCGCAACGGATGATTAAACTTTCATCTTTTTGTATTCATTGAATCAAACCCAGATGTGCCTGGCACGACGAAGAAGTCTGCCGCAAAGAGTCCACGAGAAAGAATTGGGGAAATGAGTCTCAATAATGCATTACAGAGCACACTAACCTTCACAAGAGGAGTGCTGTAGCACGAACTAAACATGAACGTTTTGCGTGTTTTTTTCTCATTTTTTTTCTGACATTTGTGTCACGTCAGCCAGTCGCCAATAGATGTTAAATCTTTTAGTTTACTCATTTTGAGAAGCAACGGACGATCTGTGACGATACATTAGAAAAGATAAACTTCTTTGCCGAGATCGCTAATAATAAACGGTATTCTCGATAACCGGTTTCGATAGTCACTGTTACCATCTTCAGATGGGCCAATTCATGAGAAAGAGTTATTCTCTTCTCTAGTACATTCTGAATCACTCACTCACGCACTCGCACTCACACACATACACTCTCTCTCTCTCTCTCTCTCTCTCTCACACACACACACAAATGTGTAGACTAATGATACGCATATTCACTCACTCACTCACTCACACTCACACACACACACACATGTGTAGACTAACGATACGCATACAATATTCACATTGGTTGTAAACATATTACTTACATCACGATTTGCTCCCATCATTGCTATGACATGTCACTCCAGACGTCAGTTCAATATGGAACACATAACACTGAAGCCTCCAGACAACTTTTCTGCCATGCGCTGCTTACAAGCGGAAATGATAAGAAAATGATGATATTCAGTGACTTACCGTTGTCTGAAATTTATTGATTACTCAACGCAGTGGCCCGCAAACAAAATACCGTGCGCGACTCAACTCTTCTGGCCATAGACATTTATTGCTACCCATGCGAAGCTGGGGCAAGTCGCTAGTAAGGTATAAACTCTATTTGTATGCACAGTACACATAATAAAAATAGTATAAAATATGTCAATGAAATATGTATTACGCCGTCACGCGTTAAAACAGACTGAAGAGTGTTCAAGTGCCTTATTTTCATGGTCTTTGTCACGGACGGTAGGTGTGAAAAAAATATTATATTCTTCCATATGCGTCTATAACACTTTATTCCTCGAACTCAGGTAATTAGTTGCGAGTAAGTGTTGGTGATCATTAGGGAAATAGACTGTCATTCTAGGTCTAGTTACGGTCTTTGTTAAAAAAATTCTATCATGCGCCAAGTTGTTTAATGAATAACTCAAAATAACAAACTGGAGCCCAGTATATTATTAATTCACCAAAAATTTCTACTTCTACATCACTAACATCTAAATGCTGATCACTGCAGGATCTAAGAGCATCATTGTTTTAGATTTGTGTTTATTCTTAAGAAAGAGGCAACTGCTCCTTCAGATTCTCTTTTCAGAAAGGTTCGTGCTCCATGAAGAATTATTCTTACACCTCCCCAACCAAGATAAGCAGCTACTAGTGTTAAGCCAAGTGCCGGCCGAAGTGGCCGTGCGGTTAAAGGCGCTGCAGTCTGGAACCGCAAGACCGCTACGGTCGCAGGTTCGAATCCTGCCTCGGGCATGGATGTTTGTGATGTCCTTAGGTTAGTTAGGTTTAACTAGTTCTAAGTTCTAGGGGACTAATGACCTCAGCAGTTGAGTCCCATAGTGCTCAGAACCATTTGTTAAGCCAAGTCTCCATAAATGACAAAACCACGACTGAACTTGTGTAACTGAGAAACCTCTAGGAGTGTTCGGAAATTCCCTTTACAAACTTCTAGGATTTGTAGGAGGGAGTGAGTACATAATATTCTGAATAGGATGCGATCCCATATCCGAGAAAATACAGTTCCTGTTCTACGACGTTTCAATCCTTAGCTTTAGCTCATCAATTTCTGCTTGAGGTACTGAATTATCCGTGACGCAGTACAATTATTAGGTAACAATTAGAAAGGAATATCCGTTTATCGCAGGCCGCAGTGGCCGAGCGGTTCTAGGCGCTACAGTCTGGAACCGCGCGACCGCTAGGGTCGCAGGTTCGAATACTGCCTCGGGCATGGATGTGTGTGATGTCCTTAGGTTAGTTAGGTTTAAGTAGTTGTAAGTTATAGGGGACTGATGACCTCAGCAGTTAAGTCCCATAGTGCTCAGAGCCATTTGAACCATCTATCCATTTATCACTTAAGTATATTTGTTTGTGCCAACACGCGTGTACATTGTTCCAAAACAAAAAAGAAAAAAAAAAAAACAAGGTTACTGTACGTACTGAACATTACGCATTAAGAAGAAGGCTCGAAGTGGTGACCACCAACATTTTTCAAACTCTGTGCCGCTGAAGCATGTTCTGGTTCACTCTCTTCATCACCTGGTGTCTCTTCTGTTTCCAGTTCAGCTGCCAGAACTCGTGTCAGCAGATATTCTTCTGTCTCTACAAGAGTCAAGGGAGGAGTAACGTGATATCATGTGACCGTGTGACGTAGTACACGTCATCCTGTCTACCCTAGTGCATACCAGGACTAGCAACTCGGAGACTTTTCTCTTTTCCCAGCAGACGTCGACGCATTATTCATCTGAACTAAAACTCTCGTAAACGGAAACGGTACGTTTCCAGTCATGGGTTCCTATTCAAAATATTAAGTACTCACTCCCCCCATACCTCCTTGTAGTTTGCAGCGGGAATTTCCGAGCACCGTATATAAGCAAGGAGAAATTCCGGACTTTTGAACTCTCGCTAATCCACGTTCGACTGCGCTAGCAGAGTTGTGTCGGGCGAACGCTGGATGTGGGAGGGAGGTATCGACCGCGCGGCAGAGATGAGGCGCGTCCATTACCGTATTGCTGCGGCCCTGCCGCTGCCCCTGCGGGCATAGCGTGCCCTCGTCCCACACACACACACACACACACACAGCACCGGAGCCCCTCCCGCCACAAGTGTTCTTTGCTTAACTGCGGCCCTCCCTTTATTTCTTCCCTGCCCAACAGCCTCATTTCTCTGCCCCGCCGTGGCAACTAATGCGGGTATCGATTTCGTGAACTCTCCTCCCCACCAACTCCGGTTGGCACTCAGGTCCCTAAGTTCTTTTCTCATTTCCGCTTCAGAACAAGTGGTGTTAATATCTGCTTTCCTTCTGTCGTAGCGTAATCCCCGTGTACTCGAGTTGTAAAAGCTACACAGTATCCTGAAGCGAGAGTGTGTCGCTCAAAACGAGCGATTCTGCCTTTATTTGTCGGGCCTCGTGTAAACTCCTTTTTTTTTCTTTTTTATTCGGATGGAGAGAACACGTTGATTGCGACTGCATTTCTGAAGGTAGTGGACTCAAATCCCAGACAGCTCATCCAGATTTATGTTTCGTTCAATTATTGTAGAGTCTACACAAGTGCGAGGATGTTCTTCCATTTCTGTCACAACAGATATAATTTCCCATGAAACTAGATCATTGTTCCATCTTTAGTGTAAAGGCCAGCAGAAAAGCCGTGCTGATGTGATCCTGCACTGTTGAAGAACTGTCAAGGTGCAGCCCCCCCCCCCCCCCCCCATAATGCTTCCCCTCCCCCAATCGCCCCAGTAAACTACCCTTCTGCAATTTTTTCTACATAAATTTAGCAATTTTATAATTCTGTAAGTTGGTTTAATAAAAGGAAGAATTATTGAAAACTGTTACCTCAGTGAACTATATTGATGTAAAGTATTGCACTTAGCAAATTAAATGTATCATTTGAAACAATTGAAAGTATAACAAAATCTTTTTCTTGTTGTTTATGGCAGCTACTGTACATTGGATTTGGTATGATGCGTAACAAACAACAGATTTCATTTTCTCCTCATAAATTATTAACGGGGTATAAGTTATTAATCCACTTATATTGCAGCGCGGGATTAGCCGAGCGGTCTAAGGCGCTGCAGTCATGGATTGTGCGGCTGGTCCCGGTGGAGGTTCGAGTCCTCCCTCGGGCATGGGTGTGTGTGTTTGTCCTTAGAATAATTTAGGTTAAGTAGCGTGTAAGCTTAGGGACTGGTGACCTTAGCAGTTAAGTCCCATAAGATTTCACACACATTTGACCATTTTTTGTCCACTTATATTACACTGAAACGCGAAAGAACCTTGAACAGGCATGCGTATTCAAATACAGAGATATGTAAATAGCCAGAATATACCAACGGCTGTGCAAGACAATAACTGTCTGCCGCAGTTCTTAGATCGGTTACTGCTGTTATAGTGGCAGATTATCAAGATTTAACTGAGTTTGAACGTGGTGTTAAAGTAGGCGCATGAGCGTTGGGATACAGCGTCTCCGAGATAGTGGGGATTTTCCCGTGCGGCCATTTCACAAGTGAACCGTGAATATAAGGAATCCGGTAAAACATCAAATCTCCGACGTCGCTGCGGCCGGAAAAATATCCTGCAAGAACGGGACCAACGACGACTGAAAAGAATCTTTCAACGTGACAGAAGTGCAACCCTTCTGCATATTGCTGCAGATTTCAGTGCTGGACCATCAGCAAGTGTCAGCATAGGAACCATTCAATGAAACATCATCAATATGGTCTTTCGGAGCCGAGGCCCACTTCTGTACCCTTGATGACTGCATGACACAAAGCTTTACGCTTCGTCTGGGCCCGTCAACACCGACACTGGACTGTTGATGACTGGAAACATGTTGCCTGGTCGGACGACTCTCGTTTCAAATTGTATCGAGCGGATAGACGTGTACGGGTATGGAAACAACCTCATGAATCCATGGATCCTGCATGTCAGCCGGGGACTGTGTTGGTGGAAGCTCTTCAAGGGTGTGGGGCGTGTGCAATAGGAGTAATATAGGGCCCCTGATACATCTAGATACGACTCTGACAGGTGACACGTACGTAAGCATCCGTCTTATCACCTGCATCCATTCATGTCCATTGTGCATTCCACCGGACTTGAGCAATTCCAGCAGGACAATGCGACAACCCAAACGTCCAGAATTGCTTCTCAGTGACTCTAGGAACATTCTTATGAATTTAAATACTTCCACGGGCCAAGAAACTCCCCAGACATGAACATTATTGAGAATATCTTGGAAGCTTTGCAACGTGCTGTTCAGAAGAGATCTGCATCCTCTCGTACGCTGATGAATTTTCGTCCTGTAGGACTGCGAAGAAAATTCCCGCGAGAAAATTGCTAAGAAAACTACAAAATAATTTTTGGTAACATTTCAGACATCATTATTGTATCGTATCACGCACAGAGGCAAATTACTTCCGCGATGCCGGCCGAAGTGGCCGAGCGGTTCTAGGCGCTACAGTCTGGAACCGCGCGATCGCTACGTTCGCAGGTTCGAATCCTGCCTCAGGCATGGATGTGTGTGATGTCCTTAGGTTAGTTAGGTTTAATTAGTTCTAAGTTCTAAGAGACTGATGACCACAGCAGTTAAGTCTCGTAGTGCTCAGAGCCATTTGAACCATTTTGAACTTCCACGATATTCCGTGCGCAGCAGCGCGAAAGTCGTTGTAGGCCGTCGCCAAGAGTTTTTTTCGGACGGTTCGCTTTAATATGACCGAGAATATTCCCTACTTCCCGAAAATATTTTACTGGCTGCTAATAGTTATCCTCCGTCATTGTATCCATCACTCAAAACGCCAATATACGCTAGGGAAAAGTAATTGTAGTTATTTTGAAGCTAATATCTTCACTGAAGTCGAGCAAAATATTTGTTCGAAAGGTTTTGTGAAACCCAAGTTTTATCTAAATTTGCTGTAAGCCTATTATTCTCAGTATGCAATACGTGCTTGGTACACAAAAAACCTCGTTCTTACTAGTGCAATGTCCCCGTGTTGTGTTACAAATTTGTCCATCATTGCAGTTTCTGAATTAAAAACCAAGTAGGTGGAGAACGGATACTGTCCTCTCTCATACTAAAGTAAAACAATCCTACGTTCTAGTTTTTTGTGAAAGTTGTCAAATATCATAGATTTCAGTGCTCTTCTCGGAGAATCGGAATAGGTGCTGGGACTGTTCTGTATCCGAATGTAAAGACATTCGATATAGGTTTTTAGGAAAAACTATTGTTAATTAATGCAGAATTGACGATCTTATTTTAATTGACATTTACTGTCGAGTAAACCAATCACCATCACTTATGATAAATTTATCAGACGTCTACTGTAAGGGAAAAACAGTCGCAGTATGCCCTCTATAACTGAAATGAATAGGCAAACATTTAAATCAAGTCAGCTTTTTACGTAGACGGCATTTACCTAAACTGAAGGATCTTCTGGCTCTGTGTTTTCAGATTCACTGTCGCTTGTTTCAGCCAGGTGTATCATAACAGATTCCACTATGGTGTCTCTTAAACCTTGGTTCAAGAAATCAGTTTCTTGCAATGCTTCTGCGTGTTTTACGCACCTCTCCCATTCCTGCTGAGTAACATTGTCAAGAGCTTCGTGTGTTAGCTTCTCGACATCAGTAAGTTTGAAAGTAGTATTTCTTTTCGCTACTTCTCGCTTTACTTGGGTCCATACCAATTCAGTGGGATTATACTGGCAGTAATACGATGGTAGACGTACCACTTGGTGTCCCATTTCGTTTGTCAGCTGATCTAATTCGTAAGTCTTTTTGGCACCTACGATTTCTTTGATAGACAGAAGTTCGTTTCAGCGACTGAAAATGAAACATTCTTTCTCTTTAACCACTCCATAATATCTGCCTTTCGCCAATCTGAACGTGGCAGCTTTACTATCCGAAAGGAGTGGTAGTTGGCGTTATCCATAAAGATAATTGACCCTTCTTCCAGCGCAGACAACAGTCGAATAAATCAATTCTTAAAAACTTCTCCGTTCATTTCTGAATGGTAATAGGATTGGCAAGAACTTTTCCCACCACGAAAAAGAAGTTTGGCCTCTGGTATGAAGCCTGTGGTTAATGAACCAGCGTGGGCGATGATTAATCGGCCACCTCTATCAGTAGGCACTTTCAAACCGACGTTTCCTTTGGAGTCGTGTCATATATACTTATTGGTGTGGTTCTGTGAAAGCCAAGTTTCATCCAAGTACACTACAGGCCTGGTGTGTTCAGCACGCATGGCCGCGCGGGGTAGCATGCGGTTTAAGGCGTCTTGTCACGGTTCGCGTGGCTCCCCCTGTCGGAGGTTCGAGTCCTCCCTCGGGCACGGGTGTATGTGTTGTCTTAGTGTAAGTTAGTTTAAGTTAGATTAAGTAGTGCGTAAGCCCAGGGACCGATGACCTCAGCAGTTTGGTCCCATGGTCCTTACCACAAATTTCCAATTTCAGCAGGCAAGAAGTGCATTGTACGCTAAAACTTCGCTCTTGCTGCTGCAATGTCTCTGTGTTCCAATAAGAATTTCCCTCCGTCATTACACCTCTTGAATCGGAGCAGTGGCTGTGCAATCACGAAGACAAATCGGGAGTCGATAGACACACACAGCCAATCACGTCGTCCAGTAGGACGACCGACCGACGATCCACGAAGACCGCCCCCGGCTCATGTGATGCGTGACGGCAACGGTCGAGCGACCCAGGGACATCCAGGCCTCACTGCTGCTCCAACCGACTGAACTAGTGCCGCGTTCCAACTCCACGCCTGGCAGGTCCGAACTGCCCTCCTGGCACGTTCCAACTGACTCCACGACAGACGACAACCGGGAAGTAATAGCAGTACAACAAAGACAACACATGAGGGCTATATCGATAGGCGTTGCTGCTGCCGCTGACGAGCAAACAAAGCAGCAACTCAGTGACAACAGAAATTGAAACTAACATAACGAGGTGGCAACGCGAAAAAAAGGATGTAAAATAAGAGATGGCACGAGTGCGAACCACGCACGGCTCAGACACACCCACGTAGGTTAAATATTTAGGCGTAACGTTGCAAAAACCGAAATGAAACTGAACGAACCTGTAAGGATTGAAGTAGGGAAGGCGAATGGGAAAATTTTATGAAAGTGCAGTTCATCTGCGTATAGGATACTAGTGCGGCCCATTCTTGAGTACTGCTCGAGTGGCTGGGATCCGCACCAGGTCAAATTAAAGGAAGACATTGAAGTATTTCAAAGGCGGACTGCTGGATTTGTTACCGGTAGGTTCGAACAACACGTTAGCGTTACAGAGATATTTCGGGAACTCAAATGGGGATCCCTGGATGGAAGACGACATTCTTTTCGAGGAACGGTTCAAATGGCTCTGAGCACTAAGGGACTTAACTTCTGAGGTCATCAGTCCCCTAGAACTTAGAACTACTTAAACATAACTAACCTAAGGACATCACACACATCCATGCCCGAGGCAGGATTCGAACCTGCGAACGTAGCGGTCGCGCGGTTCCAGACTGTGGCGCCTTGAACCGCTAGGCCACCCCGGCCGGCTTAGAGGAACGGGTTCGAGAAAATCTAGAGAACTGCATTTGAAGCTGACTGATGGACGATTCTACTGGCGCGAACGTACAGGGCTACTTCAAATGATTGAAGCGATTTCATAAATTTACTGTAGCTCCATTCATTGACATATGGTCACGACACACTACAGATACGTAGAAAAACTCATAAGTTTTGTTCGGCTGAAGCCGCACTTCAGGTTTCTGCCGCCAGAGCGGTCGAGAGCGCAGTGAGACAAAATGGCGACAGGAGCCGAGAAAGCGTATGTCGTGCTTGAAATGCACTCACATCAGTCAGTCATAACAGTGCAACGACACTTCAGGAGGAAGTTCAACAAAGATCCACCAAATGCTAACTCCATTCGGCGATGGTATGCGCAGTTTAAAGCTTCTGGATGCCTCTGTAAGGGGAAATCAACGGGTCGGCCTGCAGTGAGCGAAGAAACGGTTGAACGCGTGCGGGCAAGTTTCACGCGTAGCCCGCGGAAGTCGACGAATAAAGCAAGCAGGGAGCTAAATGTACCACAGCCGACGGTTTGGAAAATCTTACGGAAAAGGCTAAAGCAGAAGCCTTACCGTTTACCATTGCTACAAGCCCTGACACCTGATGACAAAGTCAAACGCTTTGAATTTTCGGCGCGGTTGCAACAGCTCATGGAAGAGGATGCGTTCAGTGCGAAACTTGTTTTCAGTGATGAAGCAACATTTTTTCTTAATGGTGAAGTGAACGGACACAATGTGCGAATCTGGGCGGTAGAGAATCCTCGCGCATTCGTGCAGCAAATTCGCAATTCACCAAAAGTTAACCTGTTTTGTGCAATCTCACGGTTTAAAGTTTACGGCCCCTTTTTCTTCTGCGAAAAAAACGTTACAGGACACGTGTATCTGGACATGCTGGAAAATTGGCTCATGCCACAACTGGAGACCGACAGCGCCGACTTCATCTTTCAACAGGATGGTGCTCCACCGCACTTCCATCATGATGTTTGGCATTTCTTAAACAGGAGATTGGAAAACCGATGGATCGGTCGTGGTGGAGATCATGATCAGCAATTCATGTCATGGCCTCCACGCTCTCCCGACTTAACCCCATGCGATTTCTTTCTGTGGGGTTATGTGAAAGATTCAGTGTTTAAACCTCCTCTACCAAGAAACGTGCCAGAACTGCGAGCTCGCATCAACGATGCTTTCGAACTCATTGATGGGGACATGCTGCGCCGAGTGTGGGAGGAACTTGATTATCGGCTTGATGTCTGCCGAATCACTAAAGGGGCACATATCGAACATTTGTGAATGTCTAAAAAGACTTTTTGAGTTTTTGTATGTGTGTGCAAAGCATTGTGAAAATATCTCAAATAATAAAGTTATTGTAGAACTGTGAAATCGCTTCAATCATTTGTAATAACCCTGTACATGTTGTGTAAGAGCCATGGAGAGGATGATGACAGTTAGGTGCTACAGACTGACACTTTAAAGATGTGATAATTACAGACATGCGTCCCAATCCGGCCGATGTGACCGAGCGGTTCTATGCGCTACAGTCTGGAACCGCGCGGCCGCTACGGCGCAGGTTCGAATCCTGCCTCGTTAATGGATGTGTGTGATGTCCTTAGGTTAGTTAGGTTTAAGTAGTTCTAAGTGCTAGGGGACTGATGACCTCAGAAGTTAAGTCCCATAGTGCTCAGCGCCATTTGAACCATGCATCCGAAGATGGCTAATGAGTAGCCTAAACTGAACAAAAGACATATTATTGGGATCAAGACTATCAATGAATATACAATTACAGAAGATGATCTGTCTTTCTCTGAGTCATTAGATATGGAACGTCGGTGTCCTCGAAGTTAATTGGATTCACTAGGACTTATCAAACCAGGAATTAGCGCAAATTATTATAGTGAAGTATTTACGACCTGGCACCATGTTGTATGTCAGTGATGTTAGAATTTATATTTAGTTTCAGGCTATTCAAGCGATATTAGCTTATGACGGGCCCATTTTAGTTCACTTATTCTCAATTTTTATTCAAAGGATTTTATTTCAGTGGCAAAAACAAGAAAGAAGTGGTGTACGTAGTCCAAGAATTGCTACGGTCGCAGGTTCGAATCCTGCCTCGGGTATGGATGTGTGTGATGTCCTTAGGTTAGTTAGGTTTAAGTAGTTCTAAGTTCTAAGGGACTGATGACCTCAGAAGTTAAGTCCCATAGTACTCAGAGCCATTTGAATCATTTTATTAAGCCGATAACATGTTCTAAAATTCTACAAGAGATCGACGTAAGAGATATAGGTCTATAGTTTTGCGCATCTGCTCGACGACCCTTCTTGAAGACTGGGACTATCTGTGCTCTTTTCCAATCATTTGGAACCCTCCGTTCCTCTAGAGACTTGCGGTACACGGCTGTTAGAAGGGGGGCAAGTTCTTTCGCGTACTCTGTGTAGAATCGAATTGGTATCCCGTCAGGTCCAGTGGACTTTCCTCTATTGAGTGATTCCAGTTGCTTTTCTATTCCTTGGACACTTATTTCGATGTCAGCCATTTTTTCCTCGCACAAACGAAAAAATGGCTGACATCGAAATAAGTGTCCAAGGAATAGAAAAGCAACTGGAATCACTCAATAGAGGAAAGTCCACTGGACCTGACGGGATACCAATTCGATTCTACACAGAGTACGCGAAAGAACTTGCCCCCCTTCTAACAGCCGTGTACCGCAAGTCTCTAGAGGAACGGAGGGTTCCAAATGATTGGAAAAGAGCACAGATAGTCCCAGTCTTCAAGAAGGGTCGTCGAGCAGATGCGCAAAACTATAGACCTATATCTCTTACGTCGATCTCTTGTAGAATTTTAGAACATGTTTTTTGCTCGCGTATCATGTCATTTCTGGAAACCCAGAATCTACTATGTAGGAATCAACATGGATTCCGGAAACAGCGATCGTGTGAGACCCAACTCGCCTTATTTGTTCATGAGACCCAGAAAATATTAGATACAGGCTCCCAGGTAGATGCTATTTTTCTTGACTTCCGGAAGGCGTTCGATACAGTTCCGCACTGTCGCCTGATAAACAAAGTAAGAGCCTACGGAATATCAGACCAGCTGTGTGGCTGGATTGAAGAGTTTTTAGCAAACAGAACACAGCATGTTGTTATCAATGGAGAGACGTCTACAGACGTTAAAGTAACCTCTGGCGTGCCACAGGGGAGTGTTATGGGACCATTTCTTTTCACAATATATATAAATGACTTAGTAGATAGTGTCGGAAGTTCCATGCGGCTTTTCGCGGATGATGCTGTAGTATACAGAGAAGTTGCTGCATTAGAAAATTGTAGCGAAATACAGGAAGATCTGCAGCGGATAGGCACTTGGTGCAGGGAGTGGCAACTGACCCTTAACATAGACAAATGTAATGTATTGCGAATACATAGAAAGAAGGATCCTTTATTGTATGATTATATGATAGCGGAACAAACACTGGTAGCAGTTACTTCTGTAAAATATCTGGGAGTATGCGTACGGAACGATTTGAAGTGGAATGATCATATAAAACTAATTGTTGGTAAGGCAGGTACCAGGTTGAGATTCATTGGGAGAGTGCTTAGAAAATGTTGTCCATCAACAAAGGAGGTGGCTTACAAAACACTCGTTCGACCTATACTTGAGTATTGCTCATCAGTGTGGGATCCGTACCAGGTCGGGTTGACGGAGGAGATAGAGAAGATCCAAAGAAGAGCGGCGCGTTTCGTCACTGGGTTATTTGGTAACCGTGATAGCGTTACGGAGATGTTTAATAAACTCAAGTGGCAGACTCTGCAAGAGAGGCGCTCTGCATCGCGGTGTAGCTTGCTCGCCAGGTTTCGAGAGGGTGCGTTTCTGGATGAGGTATCGAATATATTGCTTCCCCCTACTTATACTTCCCGAGGAGATCACGAATGTAAAATTAGAGAGATTAGAGCGCGCACGGAGGCTTTCAGACAGTCGTTCTTCCCGCGAACCATACGCGACTGGAACAGGAAAGGGAGGTAATGACAGTGGCACGTAAAGTGTCCTCCGCCACACACCGTTGGGTGGCTTGCGGAGTATCAATGTAGATGTAGATGTAGATAATCTTGTTTGAGGAACAATACCATTAGGCTTATTGGCTACGCACACAGATGTGTTGAATTAATTACCGTGACACCTCATTACTTCATATGGATGGAAATTCTTCACCCAATAGATGAAGCTATCTGTATCCATATAAAGTAACTTTGGTTCCACGAAATGAGTTTTAGCAAACTGATAGTGAAACTGGTACATTTGGCGTTAGGAGATTTCTGGTATAAACATATCCAAATACAGAGGTTTCCTAAACTATATTGCAACTTTCGACAGCTCTTCAGCAGCAAAGTTGTCACTGAAAATAGTGATCCACTTTAAATTTGGTCTGGCGTTGCTATTTCTTATGTCATAACGCCCCTTCTACTTGGTCCCAATCAAAATATCACGTTCGTTTCTTACATTCTGCACGGTTTTACCCAAAGCAGAATTATTCATTAAATAATAAAAATCTTTTTCGAAACTAATTGTCGCACCTGCTCTCTTTTCGGTATTTAATTCAGTACACTCCTTCAACAAGGAGGAATGATGAAAGAGATAGCCCAGGAGTTTCTATGTAGCTCCATCCCTAAGCTTAGACAATGCTGGAGATTATGACAATGAATTATATACCTCTATTTGTGTCCAACAGTGGTCATCAGTTTAGAGACAGTGCTTCCTCATGGAACTAGGCGCTCTCGACGTAAGTGTCTCTTTTCATTTCATGCATACTAACAGGGTATATGAGGTCTGCCTCCACTACATACCCTGCATCAGAATCCGCCGTCAGGCCCATTATTTTTCCATCTAATCCCTCTAATTCGTTTTCGAACACCCACTGAAGCCCACCAATTGGCAGCGGCTGCATCATGGCGTCCCTGTCTAAGTTATTCACATCCAAATATAGAATATAACTTGAACTGAGTGATGTGTTAAACCCCACACCCGTATGTGGGTTGTTTACCTTGGCATGTCTATGGACACACTGGCAAAGTCCCCTACGAATCCTGCACTAAGAAAAAAAGGAGGATATCACCATTGGTCAAAAGTTTGAATGCTGCACCTTGTTTTCTTGAGCACTGTGTCCCAGAATAACCCAGGTGCCATGTAATAAAAGGTGTGACCCAGGGAATATGTGGTCACGCATACACTCCTGAACTTTTCAAAAACATCCACAAGCAAGTGCACGTTGGTGTCCATGTATAGTCTTGCCTATTCACCCAAACTGAGAATGTCGAATTCCCGCCAGACGTTCATGACATGCTCATCATCTGCACTAGTTATGGAATGGCCTGTGAGAGTACTGGTGAATGCAGATATGTCAAGTAGCCTGGCCTTACTATCAAGATATTCAAGGGAAAACTCCTTTTCTATTCACAAGTTGAAACTTTTCCTCATAGGGGTATGCGGATTGAGTGACGTGCGTATCCTCCTGAGGTAGAACGTCAACAAGTTCCTGGAGTGAAGTCTGCATGAAACGCAAAGAGTCAAGGAAGCGGAGCGTAGTGTTTGGCGTCATTCGTTTCGAGAAAGAAATGTACTTCTCTACACTCTCAGGCAGGAAATTGATGTGATCTTTATTCATACCGAAATTAGCCAACTGCTCAACTAGGAAGTGAGCATCACACCGCTTAAATTATGGAAGGAAACAGATATGTGTCGTACTAACTTATACTTAAAATTCATGCATTGTGAGCTGCACCACGAATTTCTCCGTAAGAAGACATGATCTCTACAGGGAGTTTCAACTTTTCTGTTTAACGGCAGCCCACAGATATGACATTTAACAGCATCACTGTATAGTTTTTTATCCTCTTCCGATTCACTCATGGGGGTGTTGGTGCTGTAAAGCCTATCAACATCCCATAACAGTTTTCAAGTTGAGTGAGCAACCAGACCACAGAGTTATGGCCAACATAAGATTCATAGCGGTTAAGACTTCAACCGTATGAGCTTACAAGCTGGTACACTGCCGCATATGGTACATGTTTCTGTGTGAAAGTGGTAAGTGAGGCTAAGAAGTTCCCTTCACAGCAGGTGACATGGGGAAGGAGACATTCTAAGTCAGTGTATACAACAAATCGCTCCTGGCGGTGAGCATTCTTGAATTTAATGAACTCGTTTTCTTCTGAAGGCTCAACAACACATACCGGTTCCTTGGATTCACAGCCCTTTAGATGCCTTTTTAAACACTTTTCGTCTGAAACAGTATTTAGACACCTGAGGTAAATATACCATTAACCATTGTGAAAAAGGTGGCAGGACATGACTTTGATCCATATGTAATACTGATTATCACCTTCAGAGAAGAGCAGCATGCTTACATGAAGATCACGCTCACCTGCATATTTCTAAAAATGGAGTGGCCCAGGTACAGCATGCGTGTCCTGCTTCTGTTGGTGATCGTCACCATCATCAGCTTCATTTGGCTTGATTTCGTATTTCATCAGGTTGTAAATGTGAACCGATATTCTAGGATTCTGTGCTTCAAATTTTGGTATGCCCTGAATCTTTATGGGGAACTCGATACCGTCAAAGCTCTAACATCCACGAATTTTAAGAACTATTCCATTTCGAGATCTCCGCTGCGGCTGATCCTCACGATTGTAATTTTCTTGGCAAGTCAGGATTCGCCATGCAAACTAAGCCTGATCCTTTTCATTTTGGACATTAGTACATGTTTTCTTATAAGCTGTATCCTTAGGGAGCTTGATATAACTTGATCCTCCTTTAAACGGATCATAAACATGAATATGGATGTTCGGGTGTGGTATTTGGCTGAGAGCTTTAGCTGACCCTCTTACTTCCATCTCAGAAAACCGGGCCAGTGTAGCACCCAAGGTGGATTCGCAATACCACTCAGTAATTGATGTGCTCTGAGATATAATGCCATTAACACCCCAGATGTAGTACAGGCTTTTCTCTTCAGCAGCACCCTGCTATTTGGGAGAGTGAGTCAACTTGCAGCAGAGTACTGTATTACATTTAATGGCATTATATCTCAGATCATCTGGGCCTTTGAGGAGCTCTGTGTCCAGGCACTGGGAGGTATACTTCTGGAAACCTGACTTGGTCGTTATACCACAGCCAGATTGTCAATTGCAGTGAAATAGATACACCCATCAAAGGCCATAGCAACCAGCGAGTATTCTAGAGGGGTCATGACGCCACTAATCTGATGTCCTTCACTGTCAGGATGGGAAAGAGTGAAACTGCTAGCCACAGGCGCATTATCATTAACGGTACAACTGGGATGTGACTGCATTCACCCAGTGGAGTATGGTGTTGGGGAGGAGGCGCCTGCTGAGGTGAGGGGTATGCGTTGAGCCACACATAACTTTCGATGCTGGTGAGCGTGAACAGTCAGAGCCGGAGAAGGAGGAGGTGGCAGTGGTAAGGTCTAGTGGGAGCATCTAGGTTGTGGGGATTGTGCTGACAGTTTTTTGCGATTCTGCTGCTGCTACATGCTGGAGCCTTCACCACTGCCAGCCTGTGGAGTGGGAGATCATTGACGTTATTCTTCTTCCTCCAACTGAACCACCCATGGACGTTAGAGGGTATGCGAAGGTGCGGGGGCTGGCACTGCAGTGGCTACCTCTCGCTCAGCCATGAGCAGTGCTTTGCACAGTGGTGTTTGCTGCTTGGGCATGTGTTTCATTCCTGCCCCAGCAACCACCACCGTAGGCACCCTTGCCATATCTAGGTGTTGTGGTGCTGTTGGTGACTGTGGTGCCTCTGTAACATATGAATAACGAAAAAAATTAAATACAGCACTCAAAATTAAAATATATATATATATATATATATATATATATATATATATATATTATGTGAACAAATAACAACATTCCAGAATAATAATTATTATATGCTGTAACGACGACGACAGTTGCATTATATCACTTTTTCCACTCTGGGTCCAAGGTTTGAGCAATTCAGTTGGACTTTCTGGTAGTTCTCCCACCCAGTGCAGCATTTCCTCATCCTCCTCCGAAAGGGCGAAATCGCGCTGCCTTTCAGCTTCCTCAGCAGCCACTATTTCTTGCACCTGCTCCAGTATTTCACCCTCACCTTGAAGCCATCTATCTTGCTCACTGGCGCTGCCAACAATAATAAGATACTGAACGTAATTATTTCTTCACAATGATAGAACATACACACAGAAAATCGTAATGAAAATTGTATTCTTTAGCTCACTGAAATGTAAAGAGAAAATCATATTCTTTAGTTCATTGAAATACAAACAGAAAATCGTATTCTTTATTTCACTGAAATTACTTATATATGAAACACACACACACACACACACACACACACACACACACACGCACACACTACTTGAAAATTATATTCTGCTACCTACAAGACTGAATCGTTGGGTCTTGGCTCTCGGTCTCAATACTTACCTCTACGTCTCCTTCCTCATCCACAGAAACGCATAGAAAAGCAAAGAATAAGTCTTAGACAACTGAATGAAACATGTTATGAAAATAAATGTGTATACATTCCCCAGCCCCTATTGTGAGAACTACAGCACATTGAGTGAAAAAAATATTATGTCTAACAGCTACATGTTACAAAAAAAGTAAATGCGCTTACGTTCTTGCTGTGCTGATTTGATTATTATTGCTGGAGGCTGTTGATGCAGTAGTCTCTCAGTCTCCAGTTAGCAGTCCAGTTCAGCCAGCATCTCGGGTATGAAGGCTGCAATGACAAAAAACAGAAAGAAGAACTGTAATAGCCATTATGGAAAAAAATCGTCATACACTACAATTACAACAGCAAACTGTTCAAATGCTTGGTTGTATGGAGGTATGCCACTACTGAATGTGACCTAAACAGTTTGTGTGAGGAATACTAAAATTATTAGGCATGCAGATACACTGAATGAAGTAACTTGCATGGCAGGCTGTCCTGGCGAAGGCGTTAGCTGCTGCTACCATTGCTGATGTCGCTGGAATCTGAGCACTTCATTTCCCCCCATACAAAAAAAAAAAAAACCTCACACATACACACACAAGTAAACACACAGGTGAACTGACGATAGCAGAATGAGAGAAACTGCACCACAACGAGGTTTTATATAACCCCAACCTCCACTACCCACGACTTCACCCAGAGAGCCAATAGGAGTGCAGCATTCGTCCCCACCTGCTGATGACTGTTGGTCTGAGCATGCAGGACGCATCTGTGCTGGTCTGCTGTCCATGGATTTCTCACGCTTTTGTACGCTAGTTACGGCACACTCTCGAAATACCCACTTGTTCCACTGATCAGTTCTTTGTGCTGGATACCCTTGTTGATACAGCCAGAGATCCTGCTTCTGGTCACCAGTTCACTCTGTGGCGAGCTGTGGCTGCTGATGGATGCATTGCTTCATGGGTCCCAGGTTACGACCATGTCTGGTGTAGCAAACTACTGTGCTAATGTATTTAACAACATTTTTACATGATATAGGATCGTCTTTAGAGCATCGAGGTGGTCTATTTGCATTCATTTATTTTAGTATCAGTGTATAAACAATATTCCCACACAATGTTTTGTCAACTGTATTTGCATTCATTTATTTTTATGCAAGGTATTTCTGGGATGACTGCAGTGCTTGTGAGCAGTGACAGGAAGTGGGTACTGGAATGAAACACTGAAGAGAGCCATCACACATTTCAAGATGCTCGGCTGTGGCTCGGTGTGCCATGACTTCCAGCACAAGTGTATAACACTTTCCAACTACAGTGGAGTGTTTTGTGTGCGAATGTATTTGAAACAAATCGTTTAAAGCAACATTTACGAATGTATAGGGGTGTCAAACACTGTAGCTAATTGGTTTATGCACACAAAAACTCCAGAGAAGTGTCGATATGTAGTTTTAATTAATATTTCCTACTGTGGAAGTGTATATTCAATTTGTGAAATTCATCCCTGTTGATTGTTAAACAATATATTTATGATGTATCTTGAAGCAAACTGCTGTTCAGCAATCTTTTTGAAAGTGTATTTAGAGACATATTCAACTGGATTTAATAACTCCTGAAGCAGATCATGCTCAAAGACAGGGGAAGGCTGGAGTATTTCACACAAAAGTGTTCAAAGCGTCTCAGGGAGGAAAGCTTTGGTATTTCTCACAAACATGTGTGAAGTGCTCCAGGGAGTGAGGCTGGATGAAGACTACGAGGTTTCACAAGTGTGCCAGAACCCGCTGTGATCTTTCTAGAGTCTGTGTTCAAGTGTGGCGGTATTCCTCAGAATACAAAGTATTGTTTAAATATCTTGTGTCATCTGCAAAGCTCTCCCTCTCTCTGTGCAATGTTACATGTAGTTCCTGTGACATTTTCAATTCATAAAGTGTGTGAAATATTCCACACGGTGCCCAAATTGTTTAAGCAACATACAGTATTCCATAAACCATATCTTGCAAATTGTTTAAATATTCCAACTACAGCTCTCACAGCGTTTTGTTTACAAGTGTATTTTGAGTAGTTTTGTGATATGTATTCAGTCTGTGAAACGACTTGTTTAATTAACATTTCTTGTGGAACATCTTATGAAGCAAAAAGAGTTTTGTGATGTATTCAAGATATATATATGACAATATTCTGCACATTGATTAAACGCCAGATTTAATAAATCCTGAAGCAGTTCATGTTCAATGACATGGGGGAGGCCGCGGTATTTCTCGCAAGTGTATCACGAAGAAAGTGTGCCGGGGAGGAAGGCTGGGGCATTTCCCACAAAAAGGACATGAACCATCCAAGAGAGGAAGGCAGCGTGGCTTCTGGTCTAGTGTTATCTCCATGTGGGGTGATCAGCATGCCACAAAGAAAGTAAGTGTGCCAGGACAGAGGAAGGCTCTTGTATTTCCAGCATGGCAGGAAGTGCTTAGTACAGTCTTGTGGTTGCCGCCTCTTGGATCGTGGCTGGCGCCGAGAGCCACTGCGTGACCCCTTCCAGCAGCTGTGACTCCGGAGGATTGTGCAAGAAAGATTTTCAGATATGTTTAGTGCAATCTGTGACAGTGTAATTATGTGGTTCTTTTCGTTATTAGAATTATAAAGAAAAGGTACAACAATTGCTTCACATCATCTAAATTGTTTAAACATCAACATCAATTTCGAAGTGTATTGAGATTTCAGAAATAAATAAACAATACTCTTAAACAAATTGTTTGAATAATTCCTTATGCA
Organism: Schistocerca piceifrons; assembly: GCF_021461385.2. Taxonomy (NCBI): domain Eukaryota; kingdom Metazoa; phylum Arthropoda; class Insecta; order Orthoptera; family Acrididae; genus Schistocerca; species Schistocerca piceifrons. Next base: position 420,486,586 of record NC_060142.1, on the reverse strand, counting down.
TGGTTTATTATCCTACCATTATGAGGTCATCCCAGTCCAGTGACTCGACATGCGATGAGTGCATTTTCCCGCCATTTTTTCTGGGGCTCCATTTTGGATTACATCACGGGAGGTGAGGGAGAGGGGAGGGAGCTGAAGTTCCCTGAGGATACCCATGTGCTGGTTGGGGAAAACCCATGACATCATCAGGGGGTTGCGGTAATTAATTGATCGACTAATTAATTTGGCTAATTAATTTGATATCAATTCGATATCAAAAGTAGTGCAGCACTGTCTTTATCCCACTAGTGAGGAGAGCATGTCAAACCAAAAACATTTAGTGATTATGTAATTTTTTTAAAAAGATTTTCCGAAATTCCTTCACCAGTGAAGACGAATGGAATATTCCAGAATTTGAAACACGAACAGCTGCTAGCATGAGTTTCTTAGAAGTAGTTACCTTAGGGGTTGCGAAGCAACTCAAACTCCGGGGGCAAGTCTTCAGGTCCAGATTTTATACCGATTAGGTTCCTTTCAGATTACGCTGATACAATAGCTCCCTACATAGCAATCATATACAACCGCTCGCTCACCGATATATCTGTACCTACGGATTGGAAAATTGCGCAGGTCGCACCAGTGTTTAAGAAGGGTAGCAGGAGTAATCCATCGAACTACAGACCTATATCATTGACGTCGGTTTGCAGTAGGGTTTTCGAGCATATACTGTATTCAAACATTATGAATCACCTCGATGGGAACGATCTATTGATACGTAATCAGCATGGTTTCAGCAAACATCGTTCTTGTGCAACGCAGCTAGCTCTTTATTCGCACGAAGTAATGGCCACTATCGACAGGAGATCTCAGGTTGATTCCGTGTTTCTGGATTTCCGGAAGGCTTTTGACACCGCTCCTCACAAGCGACTTCTAATGAAGCTGCGGGCTTATGGGGTATCGTCTCAGTTGTGCGACTGGATTCGTGATTTCCTGTCAGGAAGATCGCAGTTCGTAGTAATAGACGGCAAATCATCGAGTAAAACTGAAGTGATATCAGGTGTTCCCCAGGGAAGCGTCCGGGGGCCTTTGCTGTTCCTGATCTATATAAATGACCTGGGTGACAATCTGAGCAGTTCTCTTAGGTTATTCGCAGATGATGCTGTAATTTACCGTTAGGTAAGGTCATCCAAAGACCAGTATCAGTTGCAAAGCGATTTAGAAAAGATTGCTGTATGGTGTGGTAGGTGGCAGTTGACGCTAAATAACGAAAGGTGTGAGGTGATCCACATGAGTTCCAAAAGAAATCCATTGGAATTCGATTACTCGATAAATAGTACAATTCTCAAGGCTGTCAATTCAACTAAGTACCTGGGTGTAAAAATTACGATCAACTTCAGTTGGAAAGACCACATAGATACTATTGAGGGGAAGGCGAGCCAAAGGTTGCGTTTCATTGGCAGGACACTTAGAAAATGCAACAAGTCCACTAAAGACACAGCTTACACTACACTCGTTCGTCCTCTGTTAGAATATTGCTGCGCGGTGTGGGATCCTTACCAGGTGGGATTGACGGAGGACATGGAAAGGGTGCAAAGAAGGGCAGCTCGTTTTGTATTATCACGTAATAGGGGAGAGAGTGTAGCAGATATGATACGCGAGTTGGGATGGAAGTCATTAAAGCAAAGACGTTTTTCGTCGCGGCGAGATCTATTTACGAAATTTCAGTCACCAACTTTCTCTTCCGAATGCGAAAATATTTTGTTGAGCCCAACCTACATAGGTAGGAATGATCATCAAAATAAAATAAGAGAAATCAGAGCTCAAACAGAAAGGTTTAGGTGTTCGTTTTTCCCGCGCGCTATTCGGGAGTGGAGTGGTAGGGAGATAGTATGATTGTGGTTCGATGAACCCTCTGCCAAGCACTTAAATGTGAATTGGAGAGTAATCATGTAGATGTAGATGTAGATGTACTAACAATGTTGGTCATGTGTTTCCACAGTTGATTGACGTGAATGCTGAGAGAACCACCACTGCTGTTATTTTGCGTGAGTTTATTAAGCCACAACCGTTTTCGTTCTGTATGAACATCCTCATGTTACGAAATGGCTCTTATTCCACGAACAGAAATATTAGTTAAATACTTTGCAATGTTTCCCTGATAGTCACAACAGACTGGTAGATAACTCACTTCATGCAGTAAGGATACCCAGTTTTTTAAATTGTTCTTTAGAATGAGCCTGACTACTACATTCAGTTGTTATTCTTACAGCCTTTTTCTGCATTTTGAAATTTGTGGCCATGATTTGTGCTTTCGATCTCCAGAAAAGAATACCACTGCTAAGAAATGATTGTATGTGGGAACAGTACGTCACCACAAGATATTGTGACTTTTACATTTTAACATACTATGTCCTTGACATAAAAAAAAAATCGTTCAAAAGGCTCTGATCACTAGAACTTAGAACTGCTTAAGCCTAACTAACCTAAGGACATCACACACATCCATGCCCGAGGCAGGATTCGAACCTGCGACCGTAGAGGTCGCGCGGTTACAGACTGAAGCGCCTAGAACCGCTCGGCCACATCGGCCGGCTCCTTGACATCGAACGAGGAACGTTGGCTTCAGTAATGGCTGAAAAGGCTGTCATCCTACTTCATAAAACGAAGAAAAAGAAGATGTCCATGATAGATTTGAGACGCTTTTTCTCGTCCACCACAGTGAAGCGAATGATTTCCGGAACAATTGTCACCAGCCGTTTGTCACGCAACAGTGAACGCTATTCGCACATAGTCGTGCATGTCAGGAAACACTTCATCTATATGAAACCGGTGGTGGGAGCCCGGTTGACAGGTTAACAGCATTGGTGCATTTGGAAAATAAGCATGACCGCTGCTGCACACGGTACAAATAAGAACACGATTAATGTCCCCTCTTGTGTCAACTGGGGAACAGCGAGGCGGTTGCCGCACGCTTGTCATCAGACTTCCGTTCTCATTTAATCTTCGTACGCAGTTACATAAATGCACTTGTATTGATTCCTGTGCCTGTTTGTGGTCGTCCTGCCCACCTATGCGGCATGGAACGACATAACACTGTAACAGGGTAGCTCGAGGTCAAAATAGAGCCAGGTAGATAAAGCGGCCGTTGCTGAATACAGCCTGTTCGATTTTAGACGGAAAAGCATCCACGTTGCTGCCAAGAATGATATGCAGATGAACGGAAAAGAAAATTGAGGATCTGTAAGATGATGGTCAGCTTTTCTATAGGAAACGTAAAGGCATCAGAGTCTATCCAGACGCTGTACTTGATAACGAAAGCAAGCCTTTAAAAAATCAAGACACAATCACAGGATTTGAAACCTACAGAAGGCATTCGACAACGTACAATGGTTGTTGTTGTTGTGGTCTTCAGTCCTGAGACTGGTTTGATGCAGCTCTCTATGCTACTCTACCCTGTGCAAGATTCTTCATCTCTCAGTACCTACTGCAGCCAACATCCTTCTGAATCTGCTTAGTGTATTCATCTCTTGGTCTCCCTCTACGATTTTTACCCTCCACGCTGCCCTCCAGTACTAAATTGGTGATCCCTTGATGCCTCAGAACATGTCCTACCAACCGATCCCTTCTTCTAGTCAAGTTGTGCCACAAACTCCTCTTCTCCCCAATTCTATTCAATACCTCGTCATTAGTTATGTGATCTACCCATCTAATCTTCAGCATTCTTCTGTAGCACCACATTTCGAAAGCTTCTATTCTCCTCTTGTCCAAACTATTTATCGTCCACGTTTCACTTTCATACATGGCTACACTCCATACAAATACTTTCAGAAGTGACTTCCTGACACTTAAATCAATACTCGATGTTAACAAATTTCTCTTCTTCAGAAACGCTTTCCTTGCCATTGCAGGTCTACATTTTATATCCTCTCTACTTCGACCATCATCAGTTATTTTGCTCCCCAAAACTCCTTTACTACTTTAAGTGTCTCATTTCCTAATCTAATTCCCTCAGCATCACCCGACTTAATTCGACTACATTCTATTATCCTCGTTTTTCTTTTGTTGATGTTCATCTTATACCCTCCTTTCAAGACACTGTCCATTCCGTTCAACAGCTCTTCCAAGTCCTTTGCTGTCTCTGACAGAATTACAATGTCATCGGCGAACCTCAAAGTTTTTATTTCTTCTCCATGGATTTTAATTCCTACTGCGAATTTTTCTTTTGTTTTCTTTACTGCTTGCTCAATGTACAGATTGAATAACATCGGGGAGAGGCTACAACCCTGTCTCACTCCCTTCCGAACCACTGCTTCCCTTTCATGTCCCTCCACTCTTATAACTGCCATCTGGTTTCTGTACAAATTGTAAATAGCCTTTCGCTCCCTGTATTTTACCCCTGCCACCTTCAGAATTTGAAAGAGTGTATTCCAGATGGTACAAGATGGAAATTCTCAGGAAAATGCACTGTCGAGTCCCATTAATATGGTCACCATTCAAAAGCCTGAACAACCACATTTTGCAACACTTACCGCAGCGAGACGTGCAGGAAGAGAGTCAGGTTTTGGAAGGTAGCGACATGGATGTGGAGCCGTTCCAATCCAGTGCCGTGGCCAACTGCCCTAGGTTTCTCGGATGAGGGTCCATGGCGCAAACAATCAAATCGAGATGGTCCGACAGGTACTCGATCGGGTTTAATTCCGGGGAGTTTGGTGGCCAGGGAATACGGTAAACCTATCCGGGTGCTCTTCGAACCATGCAGGTACACGGCGGGCTGTGCGACAGGTGTCATTGCCGGCCGTTGTGGTCGATCGGTTCTAGGCGCTTCAGTCCGGAACCGCGCTGCTGCCACGGTCGCAGGTTCGAATCCTGCCTCGGGCATGGATATGTGTGATGTCCTTCGGTTTAATTACTTCTAAATCTAGGGGACTGATGACCTCAGATGTTAAGTCCAATAGTGCTTAGAGCCATTTGAACCATTTTAACACGCGTCATTGTCCTGCCAGCAGGTACCGTCATGCAGACAGAAAAGAAACTGCATGTAGGGGTGGAGATGGTCCCCAAGGATAGATGCATACTTGTGTTGATCCATTATGCCGTCCAGCATGACTAGTTCATCCAGGGAATGCCATGGAAACATTACCCAGACCATAATGCTCCCCCTCCGGCCTGAACCCTACCGACGATTGTCACATGGTATTTCCTTTCTGGCGTTTCACGATGCACACGCCAACGGCCATCTGTCCGATGGAGTAAAAACGTTATTCATCTGAAAAGGCTACTTGTAGCCACTCATTGGACGTCCAGTTGTGGTATTGGCGAGCAGTTTCCAGCCTTCGTCGACGACAAATAGCAGTCAGCAACTTTCGCTGAATAGTCCTCGAGGAAACAGTGTTAGTAACCTCTTCGATCATCTGAGCGGTTAGTTGCTCAACAGCTGCATGTCTGTTCGCCCATTCACATCTCTGCAGTTGTCGTTCACCCCTGTCATCTATGGCCTTTAGTGCACCACTGTTGTCTCAGCGCTGGTTTTGGATAGCACCACTTTGCCCTGCACGGTATACGTCAACTATGGTGCCACAAAAACAGCTTACCACCTTAGCCCAATGAATGTTCTCTTCTGAACGTCAGATAAATCGCTCCGTTTCCGCATTACAACGACTGCTCTGTTTTCCGCGTCTCCCCGACACGTCTTGTATACCCTCCACTGATAGGGCTGTCACCTGCAGTCTGTGAGTGGTTATTACACGTTGACGTCGAACATGCGCGTTGGACACATATTGAGACTGGGCCGAGTATGTGTGAGCTATTGGGAAAGACGGTTAATACGCAAACTGTGACTGATAAGGTCGGTTGAATGGTCTCAGAAAATAAAGGAAACAAGAGTCTTAACGCATTTCTGAAAGCGGTTCTAAAGCAGTCTAAAGCAGTTGGAAACTGTTAGAAAACGCTTTTGGTGCGCAGTCCTTCGAAGCACCGTGGTGACCAAGTGACAGTCAAAGGAACAGTGTTCTTCGTCTCCCCGTCTACCAAAAAAAAGTCGGCTGACATAATCCAAGATTAAGACTACGTTGATCGACTTTGTGGACAACAAATGCTTGATGCATCATGAACTTCTACCCGAGGGAGGCGGGGAAGACGATGAATACCACGACATTCACCGTCGCTTCGCCTCCGGATCGTATTGGGAGCACCAGTACGCATCTCCTGTAATGATGAGGGTTTCCAACAATGCGTGACCACGGAGCTTCAAGCGATTCCACAAGAACCACTCGCTGACAGTTTCTAACAGCTTTAGAACCAAAGCAAGAAGTGTGTTGTATCTAACGGTGATTACTTTCGTCTGTAATTCTTGTATACCTTATTTTCCGAGACTATTCACAGATATTTTTTGATCCACTATGTACAATGCGCACAAAAACCAAATATGGAAGACAAAGAACAATATCCTCGTATTAGAAAGGTATAAGACATAGATGAAGTGTTTCGCCTCTAATGTTCAATTTACAGGGTGGTCCATTAATCGTGACTGGGCCAAATATCTCACGAAATAAGCGTCAAACGAAAAAACTACAAAGAACGAAACTCGTCTAGCTTGAAGGGGGAAACCAGATGGCGCTATGGTTGGCCCGCAAGATGGCGCTGCCATAGGTCAAACGGGTATCAACTGCGTTTTTTTAAAAAATAGGAACCCCTCATTTTTTATTACATGTGCGTGATGTTTTAGCTGGACCACTTTTTTCGCTTTGTGATAGATGGCGCTGTAATAGTAACAAACATATGGCTCACAGTTTTAGACGAACAGTTGGTAACAAGTAGGTTTCTTAAATTAAAATGCAGAACGCAGGTACGTTTCAACATTTTATTTCGGTTGTTCCAATGTGATACATGTACCTTTGTGAACTTATCATTTCTGAGAACGCATGCTGTTACAACGTGATTACCTGTAAATACCACATTAAGGGGGGTAGAACGTCAAACGGGCCGTCTTGGAGTAGGAGAGACGCCACAGGACATTTTAATTTCCACTGTCTATACTTTTACGAATAAATTCATAAAACTTTGTCAGCATGATCAGGAAGGATTCAGGATTCACAATCACAGCAGTGGAAGTTCGAAAAAATTACAAAATAAATTTTTTTTACATGTGAAAGTTAATCATTTTTTCATTTCTGTTGGCTCCGTTTGTTGCTGTAGGTACACGTTTCTTCATAAGTAAGAGAGATTCTTCGATGAATTTTGCACAGCATACAAACCATACTTACAGCTGTATGAAACTCTAGAAATTATTTAATTTATGAAAAAATGAATGTGCTGTTAAATTTTAAACTTCATGCTTAGAAAAAACTCAAATTTCATAGTTAATTATCTCAGTTTTTACCATAGTTTTTAATAGATTTGGAAAATTCTAGAGTTTCGTACACCTGTAAGTATGGTTTGTATGCTGTGCAAAATTCATCGAAGAATCTCCCTTACTTATGGAGAAAAGTGTACCTATAGCAACAAATGCAGCCAATGGTAAGTGAACAAAAGGTGAAACACAAATGTAAAAAAAAATTATTTTCTTATATTTTTGAACTTCCACCACTATAAGGCTAAATCATGAATTCTTTCTGGTCATTCTGACAAAGTTTTATGAATTTATTTTTAAAACTATAGACAGTGGAAATTGAAAATTCCTGTGGTGTCTCTCCTGCTCCAAGTCGTCCCGTTTGATGTCCTACCTCCCTTAATGCAATAAATGCTGAAAATGATGTCCTTCAACCTCAATGCATTTGGCAATACGTGTAACGACATTCCTCTCAACAGCGAATAATTCGCCTTCCGTAATGTTCGCACATGCATTGACCATGCGCTGACGCACGTTGTCAGGCGTTGTCGGTTGATCACGATAGCAAATATCCTTCAACTTCCTCACAGAAAGAAATCCGGGGACGTCAGATCGGGTGAACGTGCGGGCCATCATGGTATGGTGCTTCGACGACCAATCCACCTGTCATGAAATATGCTACTCAATACCGCTTCAACCGCATGCGAGCTATGTGCCGGACATCCATCATGTTGGAAGTACATCGCCATTCTGTCATACTGTGAAACATCGTGTAGAAACATCGGTAGAAAATTACGTAGGAAACCAGCATACATTGCACCATTTAGATTTCCATCGATAAAATGGAGGCCAATTATCCTTCCTCCCATAATGTCGCGCCATACATTAACCCGCCAAGGTCGCTGATGTTCCACTTGTCGCAGCCATCGTGGATTTTCCGTTGCCCAGTAGTGCATGTTAATCCGGTTTACGTTACCGCTATTGGTGAATGACGCTTCGTCGCTAAATAGAATGCGTGCAAAAAATCTGTCATCGTCCCGTAATTTCTCTTGTGCCCAGTGGAAGAACTGTACATGACGTTCAAAGTCGTCGCCATGCAATTCCTGGTGCATAGAAATATGGTACGGGTGCAATCGATGTTGATGTAGCATTCTCAACACCGACGTTTTTGAGATACCCGACTCTCGCTCAATTTGTCTGCTGCTGATGTGAGGATTAGCCGCGACAGCAGCTAAAACACCTACTTGGGCATCATCATTTGTTGCAGGTCGTGGTTGGCGTTTCACATGTGGCTGAACTCTTCCTGTTTCCTTAAATAGCGTAACTATCCGGCGAACGGTCCGTGCAGTTGGATGATGTCGTCTAGGGTACCGAGCAGCGTACGTAACACACGCCCGTTGGGCATTTTGATCACAATAGCCATACATCAACACGATATCGACCTTTTCCGTAATTGTTAAACGGTCCATTTTAACACGGGTAATGTATCACGAAGCAAATACCGTCCGCACTGACGGAATGTTACGTGATACCACGTACTTATACGTTTGTGACTATTACAGTCCCATCTATCACAAAGCGAAAAAAGTGGTCCAACTGAAACATTCATATTTCTTTAAATACTACACGAATATGCAACAAAAATGTGGGTTTCTGTTTAAAAAAACGCAGTTGATATCCGTTTGACCTATGGCAGCGCCATCTAGCGGGCCAACCATAGCGCCATCTGATTTCCCCCTTGAAGCTAGAAGAGTTTCGTTCTTTGCAGTTTTTTCGTTTGATGCTTATTTCGTGAGATATTTGGCCCGGTCACTATCAATGGACCACCCTGTATACCGCCCTTCAAGCTAGAATACAGTGAAATAATAGTTTTTCTAAGTGATAATTTTGCCTGGGCAGCAAGGAGAGTTAAGTTTGCCTTAGCATAAGGACTGTTTCTGTAGGGTGTTTTTCATTAGAGTTAATTTTGCATTGCAGAAGAGAGCAGGTGTTTATTTATTACATAATAAAGCGATAATGAAATAAGAAAACAATGAATAATGTTAGGGTCTTAATGATTAGGGAGCCTGTCTCTGCAGTAGGAATATTTTTAGAGAATGCACTCCACTTGCTAACGAGGTAAAAAAAAGTAAGTAAAATAATAGTGCTGATAGATGTTGAGTAAGGAAAAGGATTACTGTATACAAACAAATGTGGTGTAACTGTATTGATGATCTGATGGTGAACTAGGAAACATTGGGTACTGTTTATATTGTGCAATTCATGACACTGCAGCTGGGAATGAGAGCTTAATAGAAAGAGTAATACTTTAGTGAGGTACAAGACATGTAATGCTGCAGCATTGGGTCAATAGGTTATCTGGAAACTTCTATTTGTGTTCTGAGGAATTATGAGCTTAAACTGGCAACTCTAGGACAAAGAATGATGCGAATATATTCTGACAGGTAACATTTTGTGATGATTTAATTGTCTGGTTGAATGACTGTAGTACTCAGAGTTGAATAGAGAAATAGGGCAATGATTTGGTACAACTCCCATCTGCTTAATTTTGCTTTGAATAGTAATCAAGCTATGTATTGGTGACTATATTCTTTTTTCGTAAAATAATGATTAGTAAATCTATGCTACTGCACATCTTGAGTTTGTACTAGAGGTAATGCACATCTTGAGTTTTTGCTGTTTTGTAAATGGAAAAGAGGTATTGTGAACAGTGAAATTAAAGTACTGAAAAATATAACTGTGCATCTGTCGGCTACATCATTTTTAAAGTAGTCAGTGTCGGAATCCACAAACCCCATTTTTCAGCCAGTGTAACAACGCAGTATGTCGACACCGAGGACAGCAAACGAAAAAATAAAAGCACGTGGAGCCGCCACATATGGTTTTGTTGACTAATGACAAGTACAGAACTTTTTTCAGTGGATCGTTGGGTATAGAGGGAGAAGTGTTTTGCGTTAAATGAGTTAATGACTGATGGTTCGCTACCCGTCTGACAAACAGTCTTATGGTAGTGCTTACCTATTTTGTGTCGCCATATAATCTCGTCATTCAGGAAATTAATGCGAAAACTAAAAGCAAAAAATCCTTGTGCAACTGTGCAGGCTTTAGCTACAGCCCGGTGTCGTATTCAGGGCATCAGCTGCCTCCACAGACACAGTTAGTGACCAGCAAACAAAGTAACCTTAGCACAGGTAGCTCGTTTCAGTGATACAGTGTACTATCATGTAGCAAGAGCTGGGCCTAGGACATTGGCCCCCATTTGAGATACTTCCACGTGACATAAAAACACGGCTTCTTCCTCCCACTTGGGCGCCTGACACGTTTACAGTCTACCGCCTGTAACGCCGGAAATGCATATCCTCCTATTTCCATCTATTGTACTATAAATCTTTTTCCTTATTTTGTTACCTGAAGATACGACTTTTCCGTGTCTTTGTATATTGTAATTGTTTTACTATTTGTATATATATGCATTTATGTCGATGTATAATTGGTTTGTTTTGTGAATACTATTTGTATTTATACGCTGGGTCTGGCCTAGGGAAAACTATGCTATCGAACGACTACATCAAATGGTTCACATGTCTCTGAGCGCTATGGGACTTAACATCTGTGGTCATCAGTCCCCTAGAACTTAAAACTACTTAAACCTAACTAACCTAAGGACATCACACACATCCATGCCCGAGGCAGGATTCGAACCTGCGACCGTAGCAGTCCCGCGGTTCCGGACTGAGCGCCTAGAACCGCTAGACCACCGCGGCCGGCGACGACTACATCGATAGGTCGTGTGGAGAACCAAAGTGTTTAGGATCTTTGGTAGTGTGAACTCGGCCGCGTGGAGCGCGGGCAGAAGGGAGTCTGGCTGGAGTAGTGCAGTGGAGCAGGTGTGTTGTGTGACGCTCCCGCGAGTTCCCGCGCTTTCGGGGTTTGGCAGCATGTAATTGCGCTCGACTTGCTATGATAGTTTCTGAAACGGTGTCGCGGACGGGAAGCATTAGCTGGCGCACATCGAGAGCCCGTTTCGTCTGGTGACAGTGTCGAGAAGAAGGCGCGCCAACATCCAGCTTCTGCAACAGCGACGGCCGACAATGAGTGACTGTCGCCACCTCCTCGATCGACGGCTTCAAACTTTCAATCAACCAACAAGGAAGACTGGAAGCACGTAAAGTTTTAGAACTGTATGGCAGACCTCAGCTTTTCAAACTGTTCCATTTTCGTAACTATAATTACAGCAACTTGCATTAACATTTGTTGCTCATTGTCCCAATTGCATTACCAAGCAGGGTCCCTTCCTTTTCCGGAATGAACCCGAGTGTCGTTGAAATTCAAACGCCAGCATTAAAGTAATATCATTCCTTTTCACTGCTTTAATTTCAAAGTTCAGTTAAGGTATTCATAGCTGGCTACAAAACTTATATTACACAAGCACAAGTTATGAGTGCGACTTTTGTTACCATATTTTAGCTTACCTGTGACTGCAGCTCAGCTTGGTACGTACTAAATTTTACTATTGTTAATTGTTCAGAATCATTTAATTCAAGTTCAAAGTTAAATCTCTTATTTCTAAATTGCGTAGATTCAAGTAGCTTTTGAAATGATTGTTGAGGTAGCCCAAGACTAACCGTATTTTACTGAATTTCGATGTGCTTCATAAACAAAGCTCACTATTAATTTCAGTCACTAAATTAACTTCCAATTTTCCGGTTTTATTAATTCTTTTGCTAAATTAAGTCAGAGTGTAGCGAAATTTATTACTTCTGACAAACTTTCAGTTTTCACACAACACGTGTCAACCTTCAGTTGCCACGCTTTTAGTGCTAATTATATGTGCAATAACCTTTCTTTTTCAGTTATTATAGTAGTTGTCCATGGGACTGGCGACCGTAATTTTCCCCAAATCTCAAATATGTAATTAATGCCAATTACTTGTTAACATGACGACCACACGTTTACTTTCTTTATTAATTTTACCCTTTTCCCAAAATTAATTTCCACCAATTTCATTTGCATTTTTCCTTTCATTTAGATGTAACCCTTTCCTCCCTCTTTACCGACAGATTAACTTTGGTGACGATTGCTTTTCACAAATTTCCATTAGGTACACGCGGTTTAATTTTTCACTGTCATTAAGGTCGATAAGTGAGGAGGAGGTTACACGTCTTTGTGATTCTTCGTCACCGCGTTGCCCGCATCTCGTGGTCGTGCGGTAGTGTTCTCGCTTCCCACGCCCGGGTTCCCGGGTTCGATTCCCGGCGGGGTCAGGGATTTTCACTGCCTCGTGATGGCTGGGTGTTGTGTGATGTCCTTAGGTTAGTTAGGTTTAAGTAGTTCTAAGTTCTAGGGGACTTATGACCATAGATGTTAAGTCCCATAGTGCTCAGAGCCATTTGAAGCCATTTGTCACCGCGTTCGAGCTGTCTCCGCATGTTTCGTTCTTGAACTGAGGACTGCTTCGCTCTGTGCCGCTGGAAAGAGGAGGGGGGATTCTGGCTGCCGTATTCTCGGTGATGGCAGCCGACGCTGTGGCTGGCCTGGTACGAATGGGAAATTCGAAGCATGATCTGATACAACAATAGCAGTGGCACACAATCCAGGCCAGCTCTGGAAGGTCAGCCCACCATGAGAAGCCGTGACGGTCTATTTTCTGCACTCGACATGGATTAATACTTGCAGTATTGAAGACTGAATGAATATAAATGAATAGCAATAAAGGATTCAGAAGTATCCAGCGCCACGCTTCTCCTATACCATTACATTTGGTGTCAGCAGAACTACTGAAGATGAAGACGGACGTTCAAAGAAAGACAGTAGTCTATTCCATGGTTCTGCTGCAGGGATTTAGAACGTGATTTACCAGCAGCACCTTTCAGAAGCGGTAAGGTGATTAGATGCATGGAAAAGAAGATTGACTGCTGGAAAGAAAGAACTACCACGAGAGGAGAAAGCTTGAGAAATGCACGGATGGAAGACAGAGTGCTGAAGAACTGCCGTGGACAGTAGAAATATCTGTACATATCAGGTTGGACTTTATTGAAAACCACTCGTAGAATCCTTACATCCTTGGGCTTGACTTATCCCTACTCTCCCGTGATCGGTAATGGACCAAAGGCTGAACCGTTAACCCCAGTAACATACATCAAGTGCAATTTACCTGGGCGCTCTGCTCCACGCAAGGAGTCGCGCCCTGTAGTTTACTGGGTATTTCACAGAAAAAGGCATTGTGCCAGCCAGGGTCGAGAGTGCACCTGAATGTGGTGTAGATAGCATTGGGTATCTTGAAAACTTCGGCAATTTTTTAAGGATAGGCCAGAATATTCATAAGGTTTTTATTTAAAGTAGGAATTTTACAGATTAAATGTTATAGGGTACAATGTACATCAGAAATTACAGCTAGGTATCATCAAACAGGATTTAAGGTAATGGATACTAAGACTAAGTCAAGAATATTGGGAGATATAAACTGAGAAAAGGTAACCCCTTGGGGAAAATAGTTTAAAAGATAAGGTAAATCCGTGGTTCAGCACCGATAAGTTACAACGAGAATAAGGAGTCGCAATGCTATTTTCAGCAACATTGAATTACATCTAGGATAATGAGTCGAAGTGGTATTGTTTGGTTAGGTTTTACTGTCTTCACATCATACACTATTATCTCAAAACAGCAAAAGCGCCGAGATTCCACAAGGACGCAAGTCGCACCACTGGCTGTGATGTCGTCAGTTAAACAACTCCATGTTGCCCGAGAAGCAATGTTCATGATAGTGGTAGGTCCACCAGTAACAGCCGACCAAGTGAAAGATACGAAATAGCGGAAAGGTCTATCAGATGCTAGGAATTAGAGAGATTTTGTTTTATATATGGCACAGTTGGTGCTGGTATAACGCCTGAAGCTGGGGAAGAATTAACGAGAGTTAAAGAATTGTGAGGCAGCACAGATGGAGATGGTATAGCAGTTGTGGCTGGCGCAGTGGTATCGGAGATCTCTTGAATCGGCTCCACTGGATAAAGCCCTCAAGCGAGAGGAATAAGTAAAGAATTAAAAACGAGGAAGAAGTGCAATAGTTTGTGAAAGTTCGGGTGGATCTCCCGCTCACGATGTCTCGAAAACTCTACTAAAGCAAGGTCACTGCGTACTTCTTACTGCTGCAAGAGATTTTTCCTAATTACTAAGATAGGGTAAAGGATCGAGTGACACTATGATTGAAGCAGGGGGATATTAGGTGTAAATAATCTGTATGTATGAAAGAAATTTGGAGAGTTTGTTGATCTGATACTGTAGGCGTAATTTAAGAAGGGATTTTTCGAAATTCTACCGCTAACAAGGTCAAATAGAGGATGAAAGGTGTTTCGAAAAATGTCGCTATTAACGCAATTTTGAAGCTAAACCTACGAAAGTTATTTGTTTCCTCTGTCAGACATAAAGAAATAAGGGTTTCAGCATTTTTTAAAAATTTAACTACAAAGTACATAAAATAATGGATGAAAGTTAATTTTGAAACAGAATCATTATTGAAGTACTACTAAAGCATTTTTTAACTTAATGGTTGGAAATCTAAAAAAGTCGTGTCTCTGTGATTTGGAAATATAATCCTTAAGGGGAAGAAATGAGGGATGAAAATTTTTATGAAAGTACAGTATTTCATTATTAAAGCATTTTAAAGCTAAATCTAACAAATTATGTATTTGGCTTAGCTATTAGAAACAAAATATTATTTGTTTCAGTGTTTTGGGAATTCATCACCTCAGGGGATTAAATAGCCAACGGCCTTGCCGCAGTGGTAACACCGGTTCCCGTCAAATCACCGAAGTTAAGCGCCGTCGGGCTGGGCTAGCACTTGGATGGGTGACCATCTAGTTTGACGAGCGCTGTTGGCAAGTGGGGTTTCACTCAGCCCCTGTGAGGCAAGCTGAGGAGCTACTTGCTTCGGAAGTAGCGGCTCCGATCTCGGAAACTGACATAGGGCCGGGAGAGAGGTGTGCTGACCAAATGCCCCTCCACATCCGCATCCAGTGACGCCTATGGGCTAAGGATGACATGGCGGCCGTTCAGTACCGTTGGGCCTTCCTGGCCTGCTCGGGAGGAGTTTAGTTTTTATGAGATTAAATAGGGTATGAAACAATCTATGGAAACATTTCATTACGAAGGCATTTTTGAAACAAAA
Source organism: Schistocerca piceifrons (assembly GCF_021461385.2). Taxonomy (NCBI): domain Eukaryota; kingdom Metazoa; phylum Arthropoda; class Insecta; order Orthoptera; family Acrididae; genus Schistocerca; species Schistocerca piceifrons. The sequence goes on along the minus strand of NC_060142.1, from coordinate 420,471,116 downwards.
TCTCTGAAAATTTGTCTTTGGCTCCTAGGTTAGAAATAAAAAGATATTTGATTCAGTGTTTTCTGGAAACTCAATCCCTAAGGGAAGGAAATAGAGGATGAAAATTTTTATTAAGATATTTCGTTACGTTGAATTATAGTTAAGGCTAAATCTACGAAAATTGGTATTGACCTCTAAAGAAATATTTAGCACGAGATGAAAGTTTAATGGAAGGAACACCACAAAGACTCAAAAGGTAGGATTAACAAAGACCTCCTACACGAATCGCTATTTTGCTCAGAAGTACATTAGGAAAACACGATGCTTCTATGGCCTTATTTAGCGTGAAAAGTTTAGAAGATGTTGCAATTTGTGAACAACATAAAAAATTCGATTAAAATAAACAAAAAAGTCGGTAAAGGCAACAGAATCTACGCGAGCGAAGCAGCGGGTGCTAGATAGTTGTAAATAAATCAGTGCTTTTGTTGCAGCCAGCTCATAACAGGGATACGGAAGGCGGGATTTTCCTAGGGAGGAAGGAAGAACGGCACGGGCCTGAGCCACAGACCATTGTTGTATCCAGGGCAACAGCCATTGACCTGCCGTCGCAGTACTCTCAGCAAAAGCAGGCCACTTCCGTGGTTCAACCTACCCTCGTATAGCAAGAGTCCTGCCTTTAAGACACTGGCCTCCGTTCCAGGCACTTCCATGTATCATAGAAACACAACTCCTTCCGCATGATCATCACCGGACAGTAGTATTTAAACCTCACAAGGACAGACTGTCGTCGCTGAGCAGCTGGACTATGACATGGCGTCCAGTCTATGCCCATCAACGCTGTACCAATGACGTGACCACCACAACAGTCGCCAGGCTACGAACCGCGACCTCTGCGTGATCACCCGAGCACATAGCAGCTACGCAGTCTGCCATCTCCATGGCTCTTGGCCTCCATGTTCCAGCCATCTTCGCACATTCCAGGCTCAAACTGAGGACTCATTTGCCCTGCGCCACGGGGAAAGATGCAGGCTGCTATATTATTGTGGACTATAGCGACACGGCCACCAGCCTGCTAAGGTTGGGAATCTCGACGCATTCTCCCATACAGCAGCAGCAGTGGCACGTGATCTGCATTACTGCTGACTAGGACGGGGCAGGAAGATCAACACAGCGTGAGATACTGTGTCGGTGTATTTGCCTCACTCGCTAGCAGTCAACAAGGGTAGCATCGAAGACTGTATGAATGTAAAACAAGTAGCAATAAAGGATTTCTTGTATCCACGAGCTGCCTTATGCTGCTGCACCTTCATCCGTCTCCAATAAAAAATAACCCGCCCACAAGTAATCCTAGACATCCCGTTACACTTGTACGGAGCCGGCCGGTGTGGCCGAGCGGCTCTAGGCGCTTCAGTCTGGAACCGCGCGACCGCTACGGTCGCAGGTTCGAATCCTGCCTCGGACAGGGATGTGTGTGATGTCCTTAGTTTAGTTAGGTTTCAGTGGTTCTGAGTTCTAGGGGACTGATGACCTCAGACGTTAAGTCCCATAGCGCTCAGAACCATTTCAACAATTTTTCGAACTTGCACGGAAGTAATATTTTTGAGAAGCATAATTTGGGATCATATTTTGCGGCGATACGAAATTGCAAATCTAAACAGAGCAGAGTAAACGCGAAATTGATCTTACTGGAACCTTAAAGCAGACAGAGAGCAATATTGACAGTGAACTTGAAACTGAACCCAGACAGCGACATACAGTATCCCTAGATGGTAACTGTATCCATTCAGTATAGCAGAACAATTTGACAGCTTGCTCAGCGTTAATATGGCAGCTGTGACGTCACACATCACGGCTTTGCTTCGCGTGTAAGTCGCTCCACCTTGAGATTGAGGTCATTGGTTCGAGGCTCAGGTGTTCGATTTTGCTATCTGTCTGCTACGGCCCTAGTGCATACAGCTGTCGCATACCCAGGCTTCGCATTTGAAGTATGTTGCGTTTGTAATGACAAAACACAAGCATTCTTTGCATAACAGTTACAATGAGTTATGACTGACGTCATGTGTCACGTTCGTTTCCTTGCAGCACATGCACTTTTAGCCTATTAACTGTTTCAGAATTTTTTTCATGTAGCGGGTCTTCGTTCTTGACGATGGCTAAGTGTTTTGATACACTAACGATACATTTTTGCGGCATATATGTGATGCATCTTATGTAGAACGAATATTTTTACCATTGACGATGCGCATAATTCCCCGAAAGTAGGTCGGTAGGAGTAAATAAATGTTCATGTTATGTAGCGTCAGTCATTATATCAAAGTTGACCTTAATCCAACGCATTCAGGCTGCTAAGCATTAGTGTTTCTGTGGCATGAACGGCACCTTCATCGACTACACCCAGCGCCGCACACAACTATGCCGGAGCCGGCAGATTAAAACCTACCTGCCAGCGTGCCCTGAACGAGCTTGGTCTTCCATTGCTCGCTGTCTGCGATTTGGAAGGGTGGGGGGGGGGGGGGGGGAAGGCGGCGGATCGCATACACGCCACCAGAAGTCGCCGAACCAACAGGACAATCTGCGACTCTGGTCGGCGTGTCTTTTTAAACAGCCAGATTCAGAGGCTCACTCCCAGACTCCGTGAATCTACAGACTTTTATTAACCTTTGCACGGAAAACTTCAGTAAGTAATTATTACGTCGACATAGCACTACGCCACTATGCATTACTACATGTCAGTGACTTATCAGATTGTATCAGCAGTCAAGATTGTTCCCATCAAGAACATTACTCTTATAGCATACAACTCAGCACCGCAGAAGAATGCATAGCAATTAGAGTTATTCCTTTTCTGAACTGATAAGTTTAGGTATTGTAAATAAGCTTATTAATGTGTTTTTGTAGTTGTCTTTCTTGGACACCTCAGTTACCGACACAGGCATAAAGTTCTTCACATGGCGAAGAGCTGAAGGTTAGAGCAATGGGCAGATACGGCAACTCTGCCCACTGCTGAATATAAAAATTCGTGCAGAACCACGGAGCTGTCCTCATGATCGAGAAAAAAGATAACTGTTTGAATGTGGATTTGTTCCGAAAAGATCAGCAGGAATATCTTTCTTCGATTTTTCGTAATCGTTGTAATTTTTTAAATATTTGATGTAGAAATAGCATTAATTTTATCAATAGTAATTACTATAAAGGCGTCAAACATTATAATCTGAACAGTGTCAAAAACATTCTTCATCCTATTACTAGTTATAAGCTACCGAAACGCCTTTTTAACTGTGCTCCAGTAGTCTGGTGCCAAGCAACCAATATTGACAACTAATTATAAACGCAGATGCAAAATTATCTCTAAAAATTGCTTTGTAAATCCCTCGGTATACGTGCGACTTGAATGCGGCTGCCAGTCGGTTGTGAATTACGACATAGTGTAGAGCATAATAGCGTGCGAAATTCCAAAACGTTATCGTTAATGTAACTGTGTGATTGATATGTTTTCATGCAAGCGTTCTAAAGATACATATTAATTAATCACCGCTTTTCATCGTGCTGATACTAACAGAACAACAATAGTCAAATTATTAGCTGTGTGTGCATGGTATCGGTAGCTGTTGAATAACTGGTTTGTTAATTCTGGTACTGCGCCTGCAACTACAGAAAAGTGTTTTTTCATAGCGATACCTGTTTGATCTTAAAACATCATGACTGTGTGTGAAGGGGAAGGGGAGAGGTGGTTTCTCATATGTTTCTTGTTTACAGTTGTATTTGATTTCTACACGCACATTTCACAAAAATTGTGATGTTTGTCACTGATACTGCCATTAAAAAAGTGACCTAGAAAACCAGTGTCAACGGCAAAATTTGTTTGAAATGTGCGAGCATCGTCATCGAGAAACAAGGTAGAGCGCTTCAACCGAGAAGTTTTAAACGATTAAGAAGGACTTCAAAAATGAAACTCATTTTAGTAGTTGAAAAAGGGTATTTCATAGCGACTGCGGGAGACAGCCAACACAATGGACTCTAATACGGAAGGACGCTAATACGGATCTATCATCTGAACGGTCGGCGTTCACAGGTGAATGAGAGCTAAGGATTCCCACTTAGCAGGTCTCGTCTGCCTCAGTTGTGCTCGTCTGTTCTTCCACGTGGCAATGAGGTGAAGCAGCCTGCTCCACCGCATTACATTCTACAGAAAATATGAGGCTTCATTTCGGTACTTAAGTTCAGATTACCAGTAATTCCACTCACGAAGACGATAGTAGATTAAATAAAGAATACTATATCGTTCTTCCAGAGATTATTTTATGTGAAAGAGTAAACAATGACATAGAGAGGAAGGTATAATCAGTCAGAAAAATTTGTGATAAAAAAATTCTAAAAATAGTGAAAATAAAAGGAAAAATGTGTTCTGGAGCAACAACACAGAGAAAGCAAATAGTGTCTTTAAGGAAAGAATACGTTATCTGATTCTGAAGATATAGTTTGACTTGCCAATAATTAGATCAGAGTATTTGAATACCGTGAGAATCCTAAAAAACATAGTATCTATGCAATAAAAGTAAGAAGAAAGTGTATAATGAATCCTCTGACTCTCCTATACAGCACAGGGTGTTCCACTTAACTCTGGCACGTCATATATTTCCAAAATGAAACAAAATGTGAAAAATCCAATTGGTCAGGGATGCAACTATGTCGGGGGCTCAGACATGGGTAGGAATAAATAATCCATAAAGGTCAACGAACTCCACTGTCAACACAGATTTAGTTTTCTAAAAAAATAGCTCATGTGTGTTTTTCTACAGAAATGAAAACTAGAGGTACAATTTAGTGGTAAGATATAATTGTTGTATCCTACACACAATTATTAGTGGCATATAGACCACAGAAACTTCAAGTTTTTCCATGACATTCAGCGCGGAAAAGGCACTCACAATGATCGGTAACGTCACGCTCGATGAACCAGTGCCACCTCAACAGATGTGTGAAGTGCCTACCGTTTGCATGTAAGCGATTGTGAAGACGGTAAAAAAGCGAGCGTTGCACAGAATATAGTGTTTCCACAGACACTGCCGCACATGCAGTGATAATACATTGTTGCATTTCCTCTGGTGTCGCTGGGGGTTCGCGGTACAAACACTCTTTCACTACGTCCCAGAATAAGAAGTGTAACGCCTTCACGCCGGGGTGACCGGGCTGGCCATCTCACAGGCAGGACCCTCACGTGCTATCCACCAATATGCAAAGATAGTGTCCACAACTTGCCTGAAAACACGTTCATAGTTTGTGAGGCATCCGTCATGCTGGAACCACATCCAATCCCACGTCCTCAATGAGAGAGGGTAGAGTGTCCTGCAGAAGTGATGCAGATCGCCATCCATTTAGTATTTCCTGACAAAAATAGGGACCTACAATACGGGTACCAATGATGCCGCATCAAACATTGATCCCCCACTGTCGTTGATGAGCAATCGCTTGAATTCAGTGCATGTTCCATAAACTCACATGACCGTGATTTGTGAACGAAGTTTCATCCGTAAACAACGTATCACGTAACCTTGCAACCGTTGAAGTTCAAAACGACAGAATTCAATGCGAGTTTCAAATCATTCCCATATGGTTCTTGGTGGAGGGAGCTATGCTATGATACTGATGAAACGTATACCTACGCAAAATCCTTCATAGACTGCTATGACACATTCCAGAACCGCGTGCAATCTATCGTACACTCGCCTCACGATTGTGCGCTACAGCAACCAGAACGGAATTTCGTTGTCATTGTTAGTCGCTGTTTTTTTGTATGTTGACGCTTTCTGAGTGCGTAGCAACCGGTTTCCATGAGACTTGTGCCACTGTTGGGAGTGGTACGACTTGAAGGACGCCGTCGATCTGGATAGCGTTCAGCATACGTTGTTGCAGCTATGGTTGCGGTTCTGTGACATTCGCCATAAGCTGACATCATATCTAGTTTTCCTTCATTACTGAAGACCTCTATATAGACGAGACGACCACAAATGAAGGGCTTATTTCAATAGTGGCACAAGTCTATTTTAGTTCATACTGAGATACAGAGTCCTAAAGTTAAATGAGCGCTGAAAAATCTGCAGGTGAGATACCAGAAATATTCAAGCATATGGCTTCTTGATAGAGACGAACCTTTCTTTCTGTTTCTTTGGCTCATTAATTTCAGATGCATCATAGACAGAAAAGTAGAGGTAATGGACTTGTATCACTATTGAAATAAGCCCTTCAAATGCCACAAGTCACACCAAAACAGGTAAAGCACTGTCCGAAACGTACGTCAGATGCGTCGCCGTGTATTTTCCTGTTAGATACCGACAGCGGTACAGAGTCCCGAGCAGGAGACACTAGCAGACTGAAGAGTGTAGGCAGAAGGAGCGTACCGATAGTGGTCTGTTTACAGTGCAGGCAACCTTTGCTTTTCGCATTACGGCAGAAACAGTGGCGTCGTTGCTGTCCTTTAAAGCCTAACATTTCAGAATGTATGAGGTTTACAATAGTGAAATCAAGTATGCCATTGCCTCTGTACCTCCAGTTTTCGTTTCTGTTGAAAAAAACGTACATGTACCATTTAAAGAAACCTATCTTTGAGTTGAAAGTGGTGTTCGTTGACCTTGATAGATTATGAATTCTGCCCATTGTGTGAGCCCCTGCATCCCTAGCCAATTGCATTTTTAACATCTAGTTTCTTTTCGATAATACATGAGGTGGCAGAGTTAGTTGGGATACACTGTATGTATCGTCCACCGTTGTGTTCATGCTACAATCGCTGACAGGTGACTGGGCCACTATTTATACTTTCTCTCCTTTAATTACTTACCAGTTAAGATTTGTAATTTCTGGAAGGTCCTGCGATTTATTTATATGTAGAATATTGAAATTTACAAGGTAATTCCATATATACAAAAACAGGAGCACTTTCTGCTGAGGGAGTCAGTAAATCCATCCGTACTTTTTCGCTTTCGGTGAGAAGTGTTATTTACTGTCGACTACTCTGCTGTCGTAACTATGCTTGATTCCGGACTCTATCTGACGTAGTTTTGTGTAGATGCTGGGTATCCTAAACATCGACATCGTTGTGGGTCCAATAAGGCTACTTAAAAGGCATCGTATTTGTGTTGGGATAACTGAACTAGTCCAGAAGACACACAGTATCATAGATGGAGACCCACCAATGTTACCTACTATCCAGCCATTAAAAGGTCCTGGCTTGACAGATGAACGAGTCCTGGCTTGACAGAAGAACGACGTTGGCGAGTATTGGCATTTGTGCACCAATATTTAGAGGGGCATTGGAATTCAGAACGGAGATAAAGTAGACCAAAAAACCCAATGGAAGACACAATAACAATACTAGGTGTGCCGTACCCCCAAACAAATTACTCGGCACTTAGAAGAAATAGGATAAAATGTTACAATACACCATACAGCCGTCAGAAGGTCCTTGCTCCCCGCAGCGTTCCACTGCCTGACAAAAAGAAAGTGAACCACCCATGACATATGATCGAATGCCAGTGTAACTTGATGCATGTACACACCATCAGGGGATATGTCGGTGGTTAAGTGTTGCAATTATTTGTGGCAAGTAGAACGGCCACCAGAGAGCATTACCGGTGTTCACGCTTAGTGTTGTTACCAGACCTGATAGGGTATATAAGGGGCGTAAACAGCATCAAGTGTTGAGTATTTACTGTAAACGGCACGGGAATGCCACGTACTCATATGAGAGAGCGTCATCAGCATCTGACAGAATTTGAAAGAGACCTCATCGTGGGTCTCCATTTGACTGGCAGGTCGAATCGTGCAATATCCATATTCATGATAGTGCCCTGATGTTGGACTGCATGGAAACGTGATGCAGGCATTCTATTCGAAAAGATTCTGGTCGACCACATCAGACCACCACAAAAGGGAGGACCACTATATCTGTACCAAGCTCGTCGTAACCCCTTTTGTGCCTGCTATGCAAGAACAAGTAATGGTCTCGCTGCACCAATCTGTGTCACACCGCTTCATTGGTTGGAGACTATCAGCAGCCGCAGGCTGCCGTTAACGTTGCAGTACAACTTGCTGTGTTTCTAGTGATGCCATGACTGTGCGTCACATTGTCTTCAGCGATGAATCGTGGTACTGAATTATCCCAGATGACAATCGTTGGCGATTATGGCGGTGACATGGGGAGAGTTCCCATTCTTCTAATGCTTTGCAGAGACGCAGTGGTGATGCTGCTGACGTCATTCTGAGGGAATCCATCGCGTAAGGTTTCAGGTCACCGCTGCTAATGATTTAGGGAACTGACAGCATAATGGTTCGTCACAGATGTCCTGCGCCCTTGTGTGTTACCTTGCAAGCACAAGTATCTGGCCTCAAGGATAATACTTGTCCACACATGACACATGTTCCTGCGAACTGGTTGCTGGATGCTGAGGCACTACCATGGCAAGCAAGATCCCCAATCTGCCCCTGTTAGAACATATGTGGAACCAGCTTGGACATCAGCTCCATATCAATGCCAATACCCATGATATTAAGGATCATTTAGAACAGCTGTGGTCCAGTTTCCCTCAGGAGAGGATACAGCGGCTTTAAGACACCCTTTTCAACTGAATCAGAGCATGCATCATGGTCAGAGGGAGTGCAACATCATACTGTTAGGTAGGTTCATACTGTCAAGTTCTTTGTAAATTTGACTCAGTATTGCGATCACTGCAACAACATCAATGAGCCCATGAAATTTCATTTCGTTTCCTCCTCTCGTTCTGGGTGCTTGGCTGTTTTTGTCAGGCTGTGTATATCAATAGTCTCAAACTGATAACACCTTGGACAGTGTGAAGAGAGTTAAGTTTTTCATCCGTGTGGATGTGTAGTCTGTCTACTGGTAGATCGATGTTAAGGAGGCTGAGAATGAAAAGACTGTTCTCACAATGCACGAGTTCAAAGTTATGACCTTTGGTCTGTGAAACGCTTCCGCCACCTTTGAATGCATGATGAACAATTTCATATGACATCGTACATGGGTCTTTGCTCCTGGATGACGTTGTTGTGTTATTGAACACATTTAAAGAGCATCTGATTCACTTGGTAACGATAATGATTTTTGTGCATGATGCAGGTCGTCATGTGAACTCGAAAAGTACCCCTTCATTGGCCAAGGAAAAAAATAGTTGAGGATCTAGTTAACAGACACAGGGACACTCCTGATGCACAAATTGTAAGAGCTGTGATTTTCCAACTCCCCAGAATAATCATGGTTTGAGAAGCTTCCTCGGAATGTGCTGCTACTACATGCATTTCATAAAGGATTTCAGTTACAAGTCACGGCCACTACGAAAACTATTACAGGCGAGCAAAATTATCTTGGAGTGAAAAGCTGGAATGATATATCCTTATCTTTAAGGTACTGATCTCTTCACAAATCACGGAACTCATTGACGAGGATACCAACACGGATCTGTACACCGATTCTAGTGGTCATGGGGCAGGTGTATTCCTAATGAAAACCCAGCAAGACGCAGAAAGAGTGATTGCTTACTCCTTCAAAGAATTCATCTATTACGAGAGTAACTGGTCTACTTCTGAGCAAGAATACCTTGCATTTATTTGCGCAGTCAGTAAGTACTGTTCCTATTTAAAAGGTAGATTAGTCATTATTACTGTTGATCACCAGTTTTTGACAAGTCTGAAGTATCAATCAGTTGGGGTGGTGGGCTGTGAAGCCTCAGGAGTACGACATCACAATAGTGTAAATAAATGGACTCCGACACAAAGATGCTGACTATGTTTCACAGAATAAATTTCAAGATATTTACATATTGGTGATATCCCAACAATTAATGTGCTAAAAACACTACAGCAGAAGAAAAGGAAGATCCAGCGTTACAGAAGATCAAAGATACATCATAGGAGGAAGCTGTCTGAGGAGAACTTAGACTAATAAATGCAGCATTGTACAAAAGGAAATGGGACAGCAATGGCTACTCATCATATTCCACCTCATTTACGATCTCTCATATATTTTCAGAGCGTTCTGATATCAGAGACATGAATTACTTTTGAATACATTATGGCAGTGACAGTGATCAATGTGTTACAAATATTTACTATCAAAAACAGTCTTGATCACAATTCATTTATTATGGTGACCGGTTTCGACCACTATTGTGGTAATCTTCAGACCAATGAGTAAGAACCTCCTTCACTACTAGTGACTCTCCAGGAGAAGGAAGTTCTTACTCATTGGTCTGAAGATAGCCGCAGGAGTGGTCGAAACCGGTCACCATAACAAATAAATTGTGATCAAGACTGTTTTTGATAGTAAATATCAGAGACATGAATCTGAAACGCGATAAACTAGATTTTACATTTTCAACCTTATCTAACACATCTCTGCTCGCAGGGATCCTTTACCAGGTTGGCTGGCAGCTTTTCTAGGAGCTCTTTGCGATGTGGGGGAGTAGCAATGTATGTGAAAAACGGTATCCCATTTGAGTCAGACACATGGCTGCAATGACGGTCGTGACTTATTTCCTTGCACAACTGGTTGCCTGAACAACTTGGAGCACCATCGGATATTTTTTAGCAATTCTAAAAAGGAGACTCAAGTTAATAAACGAATTCAAGCCTGATTCGACAAAGACAGTTGAAACTTCGTTTTGATCATGATATTAACACATATTCCGTGGTATGAGTTCACATTGAACCGTGATTATCACTCAGTTGAAGTTATTTCAAAGGCATTACTGCAGTCCTTTTGAAAAAAAGGTGACCTGCGGAATATACTCGTATATGTGTGAGTAGGTGTATAGTTCTCCCGAAACAAGTACCCCCATCATCTTGAACACGTTTTTGTCCACATTGTTCCTTGGACTGTATCGCCTGTAATTTTCTTTCTAGGTGATGGATCGCTATGAAACTCTGATAGTCAATTTGTTGGTCTGTGAGCACCTATAGTGCAGAAAGTTACATCTTATGTAAATAGACTGAAGGATCTCCCGCTTATTAGGCAGGTGCACTAGCCATTTTATTTTGTTTTTATTTTTTGTTTCTCATTTATTTTTGTTGATCAGGGACTCTGCGCCACTACCCGTCTGTCCCTTCTACCGTAAAGTCAAGGGGAAAATGTTAACTGCACACGGCGTATCTCGATAGTGCTTAACTTCAGTGATCTGAAGGGAATCAGCATATTTGTCTCTGCATTTTTTTCGTTTCCTTTATTCTCATTTCATTTCACTTAAAACTTTTTAACGTCTTTTTTGTAGCTCATGCTGAACACTGGACTAAACCAAAGTCAGAACTTCTTGTTTTTGTATTAAGGAGCACAGGCAGCGGCAGGCTGGCGGATGCAAGGCGGGCAGGGGTCGAATTGCGAAGCCTGGCCACGATGTCTCCCTCCTACCACCATCGAGATGCACCATTATATATTTTTTAATTAATTAAAAAATCAACAAACAGTGGAGCCATACGGCAAAAAGTATGACGTCATGTGAACTAAAAAGAACCTTCTTGCCGGCTGGGATCACCTTATCGAAGCTGGTGGCCGATAAGAGGCAATCGCCATTTCAACGGTCGTCACCAGGCATCAACCGTTGGGGTGTCCGGGGCCGCTGCAAACAGTCAGAGACTACACTCCTGGAAATGGAAAAAAGAACACATTGACACCGGTGTGTCAGACCCACCATACTTGCTCCGGACACTGCGAGAGGGCTGTACAAGCAATGATCACACGCACGGCACAGCGGACACACCAGGAACCGCGGTGTTGGCCGTCGAATGGCGCTAGCTGCACAGCATTTGTGCACCACCGCCGTCAGTGTCAGCCAGTTTGCCGTGGCATACGGAGCTCCATCGCAGTCTTTAACACTGGTAGCATGCCGCGACAGCGTGGACGTGAACCGTATGTGCAGTTGACGGACTTTGAGCGAGGGCGTATAGTGGGCATGCTGGAGGCCGGGTGGACGTACCGCCGAATTGCTCAACACGTGGGGCGTGAGGTCTCCACAGTACATCGATGTTGTCGCCAGTGGTCGGCGGAAGGTGCACGTGCCCGTCGACCTGGGACCGGACCGCAGCGACGCACGGATGCACGCCAAGACCGTAGGATCCTACGCAGTGCCGTAGGGGACCGCACCGCCACTTCCCAGCAAATTAGGGACACTGTTGCTCCTGGGGTATCGGCGAGGACCATTCGCAACCGTCTCCATGAAGCTGGGCTACGGTCCCGCACACCGTTAGGCCGTCTTCCGCTCACGCCCCAACATCGTGCAGCCCGCCTCCAGTGGTGTCGCGACAGGCGTGAATGGAGGGACGAATGGAGACGTGTCGTCTTCAGCGATGAGAGTCGCTTCTGCCTTGGTGCCAATGATGGTCGTATGCGTGTTTGGCGCCGTGCAGGTGAGCGCCACAATCAGGGTGATCGTCGAGGGGACACTGAATAGTGCACGGTACATCCAAACCGTCATCGAACCCATCGTTCTACCATTCCTAGACCGGCAAGGCAACTTGCTGTTCCAACAGGACAATGCACGTCCGCATGTATCCCGTGCCACCCAACGTGCTCTAGAAGGTGTAAGTCAACTACCCTGGCCAGCAAGATCTCCGGATCTGTCCCCCATTGAGCATGTTTGGGACTGGATGAAGCGTCGTCTCACGCGGTCTGCACGTCCATCACGAACGCTGGTCCAACTGAGGCGCCAGGTGGAAATGGCATGGCAAGCCGTTCCACAGGACTACATCCAGCATCTCTACGATCGTCTCCATGGGAGAATAGCAGCCTGCATTGCTGCGAAAGGTGGATATACACTGTACTAGTGCCGACATTGTGCATGCTCTGTTGCCTGTGTCTATGTGCCTGTGGTTCTGTAACTGTGATCATGTGATGTATCTGACCCCAGGAATGTGTCAATAAAGTTTCCCCTTCCTGGGACAATGAATTCACGGTGTTCTTATTTCAATTTCCAGGAGTGTATTTCTGTTTCCGTGTGGGGATCGTGATGAAACATTACGTCTGCATTTGAACTGTCTCTCACACCTGCCATACCCAGCTGGGCAGTGGTTCCATGAATGACGACCCAAATTGCAAAAAAGTTCCGGTAGTGCGTTCTGTTTGTTAAGACCATGAACTCGTTCATCATGTATTGCCATAAATCGAGGGCTTCCTTTGCACCATTGCGGTGGATGTAATGTATCGCCATTCCATTTACGCAGATGACTGCATTCATTCAGGTCATTGGGAAATAAATGGCGTCGGGATGAACGAGGTCCATGGGCAGAGTCGAAGCAAAGGGGTGACGTAGGAGGAAAGCCAATATCTGGTGGATCAATATCCAGCACTCGCGTGCGTGGTCACAGTTCAGTCTGTGTTCGTCCATGTCGACTGTCGCTCAGGGGGGTCACATGGTATCATCAGTTAGATGAATGGCATGGAGCCTTCGTGGGTCCGAAATTTCTCATTAGTGACCACATACGACGTCGACGACACAAAAGTGGACAGGCAGGGCGCGTGGATGGCCAAACCGGCGTCCAGTTAACATTGTGGTATTGTGTACAATATCGTTAGCTGGATTCCAGCGCTGGAGGATACTATAATATATCTTTGCTGTCGGATTCCGTGTCTCCGGTATAATTCCCAACATTCAATACTGGAACAAGGAAAGCCGGCTGGAGTGGCCGAGCGGTTCTAGGCGCTTCAATCTGGAACCGCGCGACCGCTACGGTTGCAGGTTCGATTCCTGCCTCGGGCATAGATGTTGTGATGTCCTTAGGTTAGTTAGGTTTAAGTAGTTCTAAGTTCTAGGGGACTAATGACTTCTGCAGTTTGTCCCATAGCGCTCAGAGCCATTTGAACCATTTGAACAAGGAAAGGACCTGCGTTTATGCATTCCGAGACGACTAGAAGCTGTTTTGAAAGCTAACGGTTTTACTACAACGCATTAGTTACGGTAATACTTGGTATTTCCATATTTTTGTCAAACGCCAGTATCTCTGTCCTTAGGTTAATTCCCTGTCTGTGGGGCCATCTCTGCTTTCAGTGTGCTAGTAAGATCGTCTGTTGGTGAAAGCCGAAGTCGCCGCTCTGAGTGAAGGTACAGCACCAGTGCTCTGTGCTTGACGTGAGTCCAGCGTCTCCTGTGTGGAAGGGTAAGATAAGAGTAACAAAACGGATCTAAAAAACTGCACCAGCGTTCACGACGTGTCCGAACAGTGGCTGTATCCCGGAAGCCGTCGTCACTGTCATCGGTAATACGTGGGCGTGATGGTTAAGCTGAGAAACCATGTACACATTGACGTACAGAGCTCGTTGCGTAAGGTCCAACGATCTAAATTTGTTGAGGCTAGCCTGTGTTCAGAGCTGTTGTTAAGACCTTACGATACGTAAAGGCCGCCGTACGTTGCGTTTGTCGATGGGACGACATCTCTAAACATCTGAACATCGGGACCTTTGTCAGGGGCACATCCAGCTTCGCAGGCATGCCTCGTCCCATTTCCATGTAGCGTGATTGCGGTATGTTGATCACACTGCCTGTCCCCGCCCCATACTGCTGGAGCCAGGAAAGCGCCGTACGTATTTCGTCACCAATCCGTGCTAAGAACATCAGATCATCGGCGTACGCGGCACATTAAAAGTTCACGAAACGGAGATTAAGTCCTTTCAACATGGCAGGAAGAGGATATGCCTGTCTGACGGAGCCGGCCACTGTGGCCGAGCGGTTCTAGGCGCTTCAGTCCGGAACTGCGCTGCTGCTACGGTCGCAGTTTCGAATCTTGCCACGGGCATGGATGTGTGTGATGTCCTTAGGTTAGTTAGGTTTAAGTAGTTCTAAGTCTAGGGGACTGATGACCTCAGATGTTAAGTCCCATAGTGCGTAGAGCCATTTGAACCATTTTGAACCTGTCTGACGGACTTGTTGACACGGACGGTGACGGACCGATAGCCGTTTACCATAATCCTTGTGACCGCACCATGGATCAAACAAAGCACAACAAAGGTCACGCGCAGGATACCGATGTGTTCCGTAACTGCACACAGGAATCCATGATCGAGGCGATCGGAAAGCACGGTCAAATACAGCTCAACAAGAGCACCAGTGATACGGCATGTTTGTATCAGCGCCACTACGGCTTTATAGGTACTCAAAGTTGCAAATACATTAGTGTTACCACCGAGGCAGATCTGATCAGTATGAATGTCCACCATTACCGTAGATTTGAGCCTCTCACAGAGGATGCGTGTCAATAGTTGGTAGTCTGTATTTAGCATTGCCAATGGGCGAAAATCAAGCGGACGACAGCATCCAACGGGTTTTGGCACCAGAATCAAGAGACCTCCAATGAATTCAGATGATACCTTAAAAGCGAGTTTCAGTTCTTGGTACACTCTGACCCACGTTGGCCCCATAAGATCAAAAGACTTTGTGTTCTGCCTTACGGTAGATCTTGATATGGGGGAAGCCTCTCAGAGAGGTCCACTGTATGAGCTTCTAGGGAATTGATTCCAGTGGTGGTTTCCCATTGCCTTCCACTGATGATGATGATATGATAATGAGGACAACACAACACCCAGTCCCTGAGCGGAGAAAATCTCCGACCCAGCCGGGAATCGAACCCGGGCCCCTTGGCGTAACAGACCACCGAGCTGACTACTCAGTTATCGGGGCGGACATAAGATCAAAAAATGGTGTGTAAATTGTAACAGGAAGTCCGTTAGGGCCTGGCATCTTTTTGGGAGCACCGCGCAACATAGCCTCTCCTAGTTCTTCCAAAGTCACATCTGACAGGAACGTTAACACCACGTCGTGGATTACGAGAGACGGATAGGTCGGATATGACTTCCCTGACTCCATGTTGGAATCTCGTTCGTAGAGAAGTGTTTATGACTGTATGAATGCTCGGACGATATGCATTTGTGTTTCGGTTCGTCGTCCATCCTTCGTCTCCACTTCTGTAATGAGCTGCCTCTTGCGTCGTCTCCTCTCTTGATCGATATGGTGGACGTAATGTCATTCTTAACTGATATCATCAGTTGTCTTCGCCCGCACCCGCACACCCTCGAGTCGTACCGCAGTGACACGTAGCAAGTGTTCCTTGAAGTTGTGTTCCGCCGATTGTCGTTTCGGCAATTGTGCTTTCACAGTTTACGGACCGCAGTGTAGTAGAAATCAACTGTCGCGGTGTACCAGCGAGCTCTATCACATCCATAGCTGGCTAATGTTCGGCACAAAGCGGGTTTTACACGCCATAGCCACCACTGAAGTGCGGAACCGTAGGCAGGTAAAAAAATGTTCGAATGTGTATGAAATCTTATGGGACTGCAGCGCCTCAGACCGCTCGGCTAACAGCGCGCGGCGTTGGAATCTGCTCCACGTGGACTCAGCTTCGCATCTGCAATTTGATTCTTCAAGAAGGACCACATTGAGGCGCCACAGATCCCTACGGCGTCGGACGCGTTGGCGGTGATGGGTGGGAGTACACACATACGCTAGATGGTCCGTGAACACTGTCGGCCACTTCTCAGCATCGACAACTGCAGATTGCAGGGCCGAGTGACGTGAACTCTATCCAAATGGCTCGTGGAATGGCTAGTAAAGTAGGTGTATTCCTGTCGAGTGCCGTGTCGTATGACCCACGTGTCCAACAAAGCCGAGTCCGTTACCAGCACCTGAAGTGCCAGGAAGGTGGTGTAGTGCGGCATCTGGTCGGATGGTCTAAGCATGGAATTGAAATCTCCGGCTATTACCAAGTAATCGGCATTGCCCTAGAAGATCAGTGCTACGTCTACGGGATAAAAGGTGCGGCTTTCTCTCTGTCTGTCAGTTCTAGAGGGAGCATACAGGTTCACCAGACGAACAGTACCAACGATGAGTGCGAACTCATGGGCCGACGTTAAATACATCAGTAACCATAATTCCTTCCTTGAGCAGAACAGGGGTACCACGACCGCCCATATCTGAAAGAAGGGGAAAGACATCATATCCGTTGTTATCGAGACAAAGTCCTGATCGGAATTCTTGAAGCCGGCGGTTGTGGCCGAGCGGTTCTAGGATCTTCAGTCCGGAACCGCGCAACTGCTACGGTCGCAGATTCGAATCCTGCCTTGGGCATGGATGTGTGTGATGTCCTTAGGTTAGTTAGGTTTACGTAGTTCTAAGTTCTAGGGGACTGATGACCTCAGATGTTAAGGCCCATAGTGCCCAGAGCCATTTGAACCATTTTAGAATTCTTGAAGGAAAACAACATCCAGATCCACAGCCCGTAATGTAACCTGCAGCAAACGGATTTTGAGAACAGAAGTAATGCTATTGACATTTATCGTGGCGAGGCGCTATGCCTGTTCCATCATGTTACGGGGACTATCCTTGGTATTACAAGCGGGCAGATTCAACTTCCACCGCAACGTTGTCCAGTTGCAGCGGTGCATACATGCCGCCTGGGCTCGAAGAGAAACCAACAGAGTCATCGTCGCGAGAAGACGCTGGGGGCTTCTCAGGAACTGTTGCAGGGGCATCCAAGGCTTGTACCAACATAGAAGGGTCGTCATAGACGGCTAGCGTCTCCCATCTCTTTGCCGCGACGTCCGTAACCGGCATATAGGTCCCTATCGACGGTCGGACCCGATCGTCAGAGGCTATCTGCACGAGAAGAGTTGCAAGCATTCAGTACGTACTTGGCCAACCTGTCCGCATCCGGAGCACGTCCTCGGTTGATCGCCGTAAAATGGTTCAAATGGCTCTGAGCACTATGGGACTTAACGTCTGAGGTCATCAGTCGCCTAGAACTTAGAACTAATTAAACCTAACTAACCTAAGGACATCACACACAGCCATGCCCGAGGCAGGATTCGAACCTGCGACGGTAGCGGTCGCGCGGTTCTAGACTGTAGAGCCTAGAACCGCTCGGCCACACCGGCCGGCGCAGCCTTCACCGTCAGTGAACTTGAGATGTACAGTGCTGGAGACGATACACAAATGAATACCCAGTAGCTCTTTCGGATCAATGTGTATCATGTCTCCTAAACATCTCTCTGTTTTATGGGCCTTGGGTCTTGAATGCGTTGCGTCAGACTGCAGCTTGATCGTGGCTTTCCAGTACGAAATAGCCCTCGGACGTCAGGAATATGGCTATGACACTCGATACTAGCGCGGTGGTGCGGTAAATAACAGACCCGGAAATGCAACCCGGAGCTGCCGGGACATCTGCATCGCTCCACAGGCAAAGGCCGACTTCTTCTAACCTGCTTTGGCACAACAATTCTCTCAGCTGCACAGATTACCGAGGCATGCCTCCCCCCTCGATCCAAATTCTCATTGCCACCCCAGTCAGCTTTAAATTCCCCTTACACACGAACAGAATTGCCGATGCTCTCCATGTTCTGGAATGGCACCTCATCATCTAATGTAAATGGGAGATCCAGCCTGAAACGCAGGAGTAGGTAAATTTATAAATGAAATGACACATTGCAGAGACTTTGTGGTTTTCTTATGTATACAGACAGATGCGGTGAGTGAAAATTTGTACCAAAGTCGGAAATCGAACCCAGGTTTCCTGCTTACTATCTGGGTGCACTAGCTACTAAGCCACCTTGGTAAAGCAGTTATCACAACCGCGCAGATAACCCTGGCACGTTTCCGTCCTCCATCCAAATACTCACTGCCGCACCAGTCTACTTTAAATTCCCCCCTCACACACGAACAGAATTGCCAAGGCTCTCCACGTTCTGGAATAGCACCACAGCATCGAACATGAATGATCATAAACTTGCCGTTTCAGTTTATAGATATAAAATCATATCTGTGCGAGACCAGTAAAGTCTCTGAAATTGCGTCATTTCATTTGTATGTTGTATTTATTCGTGTAGTAGAGGAGTAGCCACTTTTGACCGACCTAGTACTGCTGTATGGTTATCATTTCCTAAGTTCCATAACTGTTGCAAAAGTCTCGAGATGGAGCTTTGTGTTACATTCAACGCTACTTAGGCCGCGGACTGTGTTTGATCCGCTTCATTTATTCTACCATGCAAAACACTGACTGTAGGAAACAAAGGATCGTATGGCACTGATGGCGAGACGGCCTAGGGATAGGTTCAGTGGCTTAAAAGAAATAGGTTTTGTTCCTCCACATACAAAGGCGCCTTTACTAACACCAAAGGGGCTGTAGAGGAGTGCAACCAACAGTGTCACATGCTCTCAGTCCATGAGACATTGTGGATGGATTTGAAATTCAATCCAGGACGTTCAAATGGTTCAAATGGCTCTGAGCACTATGGGACTCAACTGCTGAGGTCATTAGTCCCCTAGAACTTAGAACTAGTTAAACCTAACTAACCTAAGGACATCACAAACATCCATGCCCGAGGCAGGATTCGAACCTGCGACCGTAGCGGTCTTGCGGTTCCAGACTGCAGCGCCTTTAACCCCACGGCCACTTCGGCCGGCTTCCAGGACGTTGGCCGAAAGTCTGGTGACCAGTAATTTTACAATACCATCTTATCTCTCGTAGTCGACAAGTCATGGAGATGGAAAACTGTTCCACCACCAGGATTCGACCCGGCATGTCCGAGTTGAGGTTTTGTATTTATAAATTAGTAATACTTTTTTTGCCCATGAGCATAATATGCTACAACCGTTTGCAAAGTGTTTTGTATTGATTATAAAAAAAATGATTGTACAACAAAAAAGTGTTTAAGTAATTCCATAATGATCACCACATAGTACAATAAATTAATGTGACCTGCCACATTTCTCTTTCTATAGGTAACGGCTAATCTCAGGAACTACTGTAGGGATTTTGATACGGTTTTCACTAATAGATAGACTGATTTACTAGGAAGGTTTGTGCGTATAATTTATCACCGCTACGTCAGACACAAATCGTCCGGCCATGGATAGTAATTAGTACCAATATGAAGCTGGGGCAGGTCGCCAGTGTACTACTGAAAATAAAAGATTTCAGGAATAGAATTTGAGTAGTGTATGAAATGCTACTTAATTTTGTTCAAACTGCTCTCCTCTAAAGTTTGTTTACATAGGCTTACTCCATTCTTTTCCCCTGTGGTCTTCACTTGTATGCTGAGAGTATTTCGAGGCGTAGATGCGATCTGCCACTAACGCTGTGTATGAATACAACTTGTGATAGTGAAAGTAGAAATAGCAGCATTGCACGAGATGCATGTGGCAGTAATGTTAGTGAAGTATGTTCGTCAGAGCCACAGGGTTACGAAGTCGGTCTCTAATGACTGTAAAAAAATGAACAAAAGCTTAGGCAATCGAGCTCAGTTGCACCGGGTAGCCAGGTATGAAGACGTCAGTCAGGATGGAAAGGCGACACGCGCCTGACAGTGAGACAGCAGAGAGAGGCGGAACCTGTGGCGGCAAACAAACGGCGAATTAGCTGAAGGGGCGGCCACTGCTGCCACCGTGACGAAGCGTGCGTGTGTGCGCTACTGCGTGCAGCTGGCCTTGCGCATTACGCGGCTATTGTGGCAGCCCTGACGGACAGCCGTGTCTAACCGCGTCAGCGCAGGCGCCACTGACTCAGGCGCCGCGGCTTCCTGCCCCCACCCCCTCCGCCGCCCTTACGCCCGCCGCGCTGCTGCCACAGTGGGGCATGAGGATACGGCGTAGCAGTAGGTCACACTTCATCAGTCGTGAAGCGTAGTTGTTATTGATTGAGCCGAAGCATGTGTTTTCTTTCGATGTGTTCGATTCTTTCAGTCTCTCGACACCCACAGCGAGTAGTATTTCAATACCACTTTCAATTTTTCCTAATGTAATGTAGCGTCTTTTTTTCCTGGCCTTATCCCATGTCCTCACAGGATAAAAAAGTTATTATTCTGGATTTTTGCCAGTGTTAGAGGCCAGATGCCCTTCTTTTCACCCTCTCCCCACCCCCCCTCCCGCATCTGCCTGTTTCTAGTGTTGTCCATGTGAAAGTGCGAGAGCGGTTTCAAATGTTTGCGAATCTGTAATTGAGACAGGACGTGGTACCAGCCTGGTATTCACCTAGTAGGGTGTGGAAAACCGCCTAAAAGCCACATCTGGGCATTGTACCGAATGTCCATAAATCGAAATATTTAAAACTTTTCGGAAACGAAAGCAATGCCATCGACTATGTCAACATGTAATTAGTTCTTCCAAGCATAAATATAGGCCCATTGTCCCTCCCTCTGTACGGTAACTTCTTTCCATACTTGGTGACTTCAATAGACACATCCCATCACCATGGGAGGAACTGAAAAGGAACAATGTAAAGGGAATGCGAATGTTCGTTAATCATTTTGAACATTGCGTTTGTGGCTATTTTAATTATTACGACTGATAGTTCAAAAACAATAAGAAAAGAAAAAAATGGGTATGTCAATGGTTAAAGGAAACAAAGAACGACATATTCCATGTCAATTTACTCACTAAAATCTGATATGCCTAGCGGCTAAAAATTGATTAATAATGTGTCGCGGGGCAACGTTCAAAACAGAACAAGAAAATACGTTCACTAAATAGGAAATTAAAGTTTGAAAAAGTTAGACGTAGCTGTAATTTATGGTAACAGGAGGGTAATTTGAGTGATGCTTAATGTTGGCTTCGCTAAGCCAAATCCCACTGCTCATTGATTAAACGCTAGTGAACCGAGCACCGACCAGCTAGTTTCGTCATTAAGCTATTTAGGGAGAGTGCTGCGAAGCCTTAAACACTCTTTAAGTTTTACAACTAAAAACGGCTGAGTCCCATCACACATTGCACAGGATTTGACTGTCAAAATGATAAATGATCATTTACCATTTGGGCGTGTAAAATCAGCTTAAAAAGACTTCATCATTTTATGCAAGGACTGCAATACATTTTATGTATAACTTAATTTTAGCACCGATAACGCTGCTTCAGTGTACTTAATAATGTTAACTAAATAATTTGTGAGGGTTCATTGGTCTTTTTTAGCTTTTTAATACATTATTTTTAACATATTTTAATCCAGTTTCTGAATCAGGGCAAATAGCTTCAAGCAGAACCTAATGTTGCCATTCTCTTCATAATTTTTATGGTTCTCTCTATCTTGTGGTCCAGCTGTATTTCTTCTTCTTCTTCCCTTCAAAATTCATTTCCAACTTCATGTATATTCAGTTTGTGAGCTCCGCTTCTTTCTTGGTTGGTTGGTTGATTTGGGGGAAGGGACCAGACAGCGTAGTCATCGGTCCCATCGGGCTGGGGAAGGAGGGGAAGGAAGTCGGCCGTGCCCTTTCAGAGGAACGATCCCGGCATTTGCTTGAAGCGATTTAGGGAAATCACGGAAAACCTAAATCAGGATGGTCGGACGCGGATTTGAACCGTCGTCCTCCCGAATACGAGTTCAGTGTGCTAACCATTGCGCCACCTCGCTCGGTTTCTTTCTTGAAGCACTTTACCGCATAGATGAATCTAGGGTGAGGGTTTCCTACAACGTTAATTATTTTGTTGTGGCGTCCTTCAACAGCATTCGTTGTTTGGTGCCTTTTTCAGCAGCAACTGCACATTGTATGGGGGCATCCTCAATCTGTAGCCATTTGTCCACAAAGTAGTAAAATATG
This sequence comes from Schistocerca piceifrons, assembly GCF_021461385.2. Taxonomy (NCBI): domain Eukaryota; kingdom Metazoa; phylum Arthropoda; class Insecta; order Orthoptera; family Acrididae; genus Schistocerca; species Schistocerca piceifrons. Next base: position 420,448,570 of record NC_060142.1, on the reverse strand, counting down.
AGAGAACCTTTCGTTATCAGGAGCTTGTGCACGAATCTCAATCCATCCATTACTTAACGTCCTCCTATTTTACAAATGTCGGCGTTGCATCCGTGCTGACGTGAAGTCTTAAATCTTTGTTCTGGCGGTAATTCTCAGTTACACCGAGATCTCGGGTCTTCTCGATAAACTATTCTTCATACGGCAATAACATCCATTTATTTAACTTGACGAAGGGTCGGTATTGCAACTGCTTCAAAATCTTCGCTCACTTCTCTAAGACACCATTGAGAAACTGCTTATTTAATCAGACGAAACAGGCGGACAAATGTGTCTTTCTTCTTACTGCGGAGCAGTGCAAATACAGCAGGAATAATGTTTGCTTCGGCATTCGGACCACCGAAGTCTGCATGTGCTTGCTGCATCTCTTAAACGTGCCATCCATTAAAAAGATGGGAAGGCATTTTCAAGGATTCATTTCCTTTGTTTCCACTAAAATGATTATGTCCTCCTCTTTACTATCATCTTCTAGAAGAAAACTGCTGCCATCTCCCATTTTTAAGAGATCTTCATAAAGATCAGTTTCATAAGAGTTCTTCGGCTTTTGTTGGTTCCCCGCGCTTGATTCCGCTGACGATACAAGGTCCTCTTCATAGATTCTGTGTTAGGTATCACTGTATGAAGGTTTCCCGTCTCATCCACGTACATCTCGGATAACTGCGTAGTTTCTTCTCGAGTCCTCGTCTTCGCCTTCTCCGCTTGTTCCTTCACATGCAAAACTGTGCATCATCGTACGGTTCACTGGGATATTCTGATACGTCAAACACTTCTCCGTTCTTCGAATGCATCCTTCCCTTGTAATGATCCAGTTTTTGGCGCAAGCACACCCACGTAACAACACTTCCTTTAGACTACTGCACTTTACGATACGCCTAACGACTGTAATGAGCAGAAGGTCTGCCCTTGGTCGTTTTAACAACTTTTAACTGATGGTCACACTAGGAGCTTTGGAAGAAAAGTGAGCATAAGGACTTGTGTTTGGACCAGTGTGGCGTTATCTCTTCGGAGCAGGTAAAACCGCAAGTGTCCGGGGTCGCAGTGCCCGCTTTCACAAGTGTTGAGACAGTGGCCGGCACATCGGGCCTCGTTGTTAATCGAAAGGTGGAATCGATCCGTAGCTGGCGCGTCTCCCCGAACCCGGGAAGCGGCGTGCTAACGCGTGCGGCTATCCGGCTGCGGGGTTCCTAACGTAATAAATAATCAACGAAATTTCGCGTCTGTGAAAGGTTGTAGTTGATTTCTTCCACTGACAAGCTCACCGGACAGAATTTTAGTCACCCCTTGAAAGAGCTTTAGAGCACTGTAGACGGTGTTGAACTAGTGCTAAGCGGTCGTATGACCCTCGAGAACTTACGTAAGCCATGTCAGTGAGATGGTGCGTATAGAGAAGAGCATTGTATCGAATCAGTGCAGTTAGTTGCGCCGACAGAAAGCTGTGTGACGGAGTGGTCGAAAGGAACTATCGTGTTTGGATGTGCCTATAACCACACCGTGAATGAAGTTGGCCGGTGTGTTGATTTCAACGTGTCTACAAAGAACGATACACGACTCGCAGCAATGTAACGCAACGTAAGAACAAGCACTCCTATAAAGATACTAACACTAGGGACCGAAGACGAGCTTCAGGCCCTCTCAATGACAGTTAGTTTCAAAACCGATGGCAACTGCTGCTGTCAGTGAATGCATGTCCGTCTAAACCGGTATCCAAGTGAACACTGCAAATGGAGCGGCATACAGTGGACATTTGGAGTCTGGTACCTCCAAAGAGGTCATTGTTCACAGCGGTACTTGAATTTACACGTCTTCAGTACACGAAACGACACAGAAACTAGGCCTCGTGATGACTGGGTGTTGTGTGCTGGCCTTAAGTTAGTTAGGTTTAAGTAAGTCTAAGTTCTAGGGGACTGATGACCATAGATGTTAAGTCCCATAGTGCTCAGAGCCATTTGAACCATTTGAACAGAAACTAGACAATAACCAACTGGAGTCATGTAGTGTGGTCTGGTCAGACGCGACTCTGCGTTTTCAAGTGATGCAAGGTGTCGAGTGCACCGGGAGCCCAACGAAGTTACATATTCCTCATATCGTCAGTCTGGGGACGATCTGCATTGTATAACTGAAGAAAACTTCACAAGCCAAGATCGCTAAAGAAGCATTTTGTTGGATGATAGGTTTCGACAGAGCTATGCTGTCATCATCGGATCTTATGCTTTAACATAACAACATATCGTCCATCGGTGTTGCACGTGGCTTCACTTTGCTTATTTATTTCCCAATTCATGTAACGCAATTTGAAGCGCCTTGTAACCTTGATAGGCAATATGTTATACAAAATTTTAAAGCATAAGATCCGATGATGATAGAGTAACTCTGTCAAAACCGGTCATTCAGTAAAATGTATTTTTTTTAGCGATCCTGGCTTGTGAAATTTTCTTCAGTATCAGTCCAATGAAGCATTTAACCAACAGCGTGTGGAGGATACTGTAAGGTACCCCTTATTTGCAGATAAGAATGCATTTTACTTTATTTCCAGTTTTGCTGTTTCACATACGTTAAGTGAATGTGACAGGGCTGCAGTGCGCACGGCGTAAGAAGCGAGCGGTAGGTACCCAGACTGGCTAGCACACACGGTTGGCCGTATGACGCTTTCAGAGCCAGTGGAATAAGGCGCCGAAGCAGAAATCGCTCGTGACGTCAACAAAGAGATGCATAGGGAAAGTACATTTATTCTGGTGCGAATTAAGTAGTTGTTATTAATAAATATTTGCTTACAAAAGTTGAGTTTTGCCGCTCGGACGTTAGGAGGAGTCTACGGGTTATGAATACTATTTCTCGCTAATTTTACCATGGCAGGAAACGTTGATATTAATAAATACATGAATAAATTTGGCATAACCGAAACTCTACTATCTTATACGAACTATACCGATTCTACGCTCAAGTTACAGACTGTGTGCCATAGTCGGCAGTCGTCGACAGGATGAATTTCGATATAGTCAAGCGGTAGACCATGCTCTCGTACCGTTTATAGCTAGCTTATAATCACTGTGAACAAATTAATTTTACGGTGTTTCTTAAATAAACGCACTGATGTGCAGTACTCAAGAAGCCGTCGAACAAACGTTTTGCAATCGACTTCTTTCACGGCTGAATTACACTTTGCTAAGGTTTTCCAGTGATTCTCTGCCTGGCATTTTTTCCCTACAACTAGTTTTATGTGGTCGTACCACTTCAGGTTACCTGAAACGATTACTCCTAGGTACTTAAGGTTGTTACCGTTTCCAATGATTTATCGCCAACAGAGGACTCTAGCAGTAAAGGATATTTTCACATATTTACGGCCACCAGCTTATATTTATTTACATTCAGTGTCAACCGTCAGTCGCAATACCAACAGTTGATCCTCAGCATATCTTCCTACATTTCGCTTGAGTCTTCTGGCGTTGCACCCTTGCTGTAGACAACAGAATCATCTGTGAACAGCCTCGCTGTTTCGCTAGCATAAGGCTGTATAGTCTGCACAGATGTTTTTGGTTTCCTTTAATCGATCTTTTATGTTGTTCACAAATTGCAGCACCTTCTAGACCATAGAAGCATGGTCTTTTCCGAGTGTACTTGTGACCAAAAAGCGATTCTGATAGTGGAGTACAAGGTTTTCGTTGATCATGGCTTTTGTGTTCTCATCGTGATAATTCCATAGAAACTTCCATCTCACACCTGTTTTCAGAGATTTAGCTTTCAATTTCTCTTAATATAGCAAAATATATTCTTGGAAATTTTCATTCCCTGTTTCATTCGCTCAGTTGTTGAATTTCCAAAAAAAGAGAAACACATTTTATTTAATTTCTGACTTGAAAAATGCTTTCATAATGGACTAATTCCATAAAACGTTTCATCACCTATTTCACTCCCTTAAGAAGTTGAATTTCCAAAAATACTGAAACACGTATTTTTTTGAATTTATAATCGAGGCGTCAAATATCAGTTTTCATAGCTGTAGCTTCAAAGATACTTTAGTAGTTCTTTAATGATGATTTATTTTTTAAAAATATTTCATACGCTATTTCACCCCCATAGGGGTTAAATTTCCAGAAATGCTGAAAAACGTATTTCTTTATTTCTGACCAAGAAACCAAATACCAATTTTTGTTATCTAATTTAAAAAGTACCTTGGTACGAAGATATTTCCAAAAATCCCATATTCTACACCCTTAGCGGTGAAAAATCAAAAAATTCCTTCTCAATCGACCCCAACACTGTAAGATCAACATCTTCTCCAATTTCCAAATTTCTATCCTTAGCGGTTTGGGTTGGGTGATAATGAGTCAGTCAGGATATCATGTACTTTCAACTATATGCGTTATGATACACAATATATACAGTGTATCATAATTAATGAAGTAAGCGTATACAGTTATACAGTTGAAAGTAAAATATATAGTGTATAATAATTAAAGGCGTAAACGTATACAGTTATACAGTTGAAAGTACATGATACTAGAGGCAAAAAGTATCAGTAAACATAGGTCCGCAAACGAACGGTTTTTCAGATAATTGCTACTTAATTCCGACTTTGTGCTTCCCAGCCCATAGTAACCTGATCATGTGTACACACCACACGCTGACCCGTGGTGTGGACTCTGTTTACATTTTTGAGACGTAGAGTTGTAATTAGTATGTATACGACAGCATACAGTACACAGTCAGAGTGTAACTCATGTCGGTTGTTTGACGAGAATTAGTTGTGCTGTACGAGAGTTGGTGGAAATATGAAACATACGGTAACGAGGAGTATGCGGATATGCTTCTCAGGGCCAACGACAATGTAGAGGAGACTGCACACGTGTACCAGAAGCATACCGTGCCTGAAGGCATTTCGAGAATTGAATGTTTACAATGGTGCATCAGTGCCTCAGAGAAACTGGAAGCTGTGCACATGCTGCGGGTTCGGGTAGGCCTGCACGAATTACACCTGTACTTGAACACGTGGTACTGGAAATAGTCGAACAGTCTCCAGTTATCTCGACAAGAAGACTTGTCACCCAATTTACTAGAATGGTCCACAGTAGTGTTTGGAGAACAATGCATAGCAATGCAATGCACCCGTACCACCTCCAACGAATCAGAGTCTTGGTCCAAGACAAACGTTCCGTCAGTAGATACAGCAACAACCTGTAGGCAATCATACATTTGACAGTAACATTTTGTTTACAGCTGAAGCAGGGTTCACTCGATGTAGTGTGTTTAATTATCTCACTTGACACCTTTTGAATCATCTAGGCTCAACCCACATTCTTTGCATATGTCTCCAGATCAGCGACGTTTCTTATTATTGTGTGGTTAGGGGGACGAGGTGATCGTTTTACTGGGCCTTACGTGTTACCAGACAAAATCAATAGATGGAAATACCTTCGGCTTCAGCACCACCATCTTGCAGGACTGATTGAGGATGTTCCCTTAGAGCAACGCCAGAGGATGTGGTGCATGCTTAATGGAGCACCGGCTCTTATGACGGTAATGGTGAGACGGCATCTAACGGGACGACTTGGCCAAGGATGGATTGGGCGAAAAGAAGCCGTACCGTGGCCTCCAATATAACCTGATATGAACCCCATGGATTTCTGTGTTTGAACTATCGGTAATTCAGAGGACTTTGTAGTCTCCAGATGTTGGAGCGTGGCCCCTGCTCTCCCCAGCATCTACAGATTCTTCATGCTTAATATTACATATGAATGAAACTGCTATTTTTCACTTTCATGTGTGCTATTAGTGCTTGGCTAAACATGTAAGTAGTTGATGACCACTTAAAAAATGTGAAGGAGTCTACATATGAAGCTTCTTGACATCCGCCAATAGAACCATCGTATATATTGAAGTAAATATGTGAGGATTGAAGTCTGGAACTTTGCTTTAATCTGTAAAGTCAAAAAGATTGATTCAGTTAACCACAACTATACTATTCGAAATATTAAAAAATTGCACTCAGCAATGAAGACGCGCGCTCTCAGAATTGAAACAAGTTCGATGTGTTGAACATAGTAAGTATAGATCTATGAAACTGAGGGATAACTTACAAGAACTAGCAAATTTAGTGCTGCAATATTTTTCAATAATGCAGATAATTTATAGCAAAATTTCCAAAACTAAGGTGCAGCATCAATTAAACACTATACAAGACGTTCATTTATGTTATTCAGCACATGTTACAAAGTCAGAAAGACACTACAAAATGAGAAAACAGGATATTTTATTTATAGTGTAGTGAAAAAATATGTTGGTATTGTACAGAGATCATTTTATGTGAGTCAGTGATGGCAGGGAGATACCAAGAGTATCTCTTTTCTTGTGATTTTACTAATATATGCTAATGCGTAAAATACAGAAAAGTAGACATCAGTGCCTCTGCTGCCATAGTATATATATTTTTCGGTGATTTACAAAAAAAATGGTAAGGATCTATTTGAATAAATGAGTGTTTGCGTTGGTTTATGAATAAGCAGACGTAGAAAATAAACCACAGTACTAGATACAAAAGTAGCAGTTGAGGTGCTTGACAAAGGCGACTGTGTCATGGCTAGATTATTCCACTTTTTCAAGACACATGACAATAATGACCATACATTTTTTTTCTTAAGGAAGCTAGCTTCACTATAAGAAATGACTGATTCCGACCATACTTATCTAAGTAAGTCACAAATAAATTTTATATAGAGGCCTTAAATAAAGGTAAGTTTTTGCTGAAACATTTGTAGATCCAAAATATATTAAGACACTCGTGAAAGTTATTGGGCGTTCCACATTTAAAATTGTACTTTTGCTATCGTCAATGACTTTCCGTAAAATGGCAGATGAGGAGAAAAAGTTTTCTTTATAGATGATAGTGACACTACAGTAAACAGCTTAATCCCTGTGAGGAAAGCACGCTAAACCAAAGCTGAACACGAAAGAATTCCTTGAACATAACTAACACAAAATGTAAATTTTAGTTCAGACAGTGAAAGCGACTTCCATATTAAAGACTGATGATTGCTGTAATGAATAAAGAGATGCAGAACGCCTGTTCTCTCGACAGGCAAATGGGCACATACAAGGAGTGTGAATGGCATTGAGCTGGTGCAACCTTGATCCTCACTTCCTATATGAGCGCGATAATAGTGTCTGTAGTGCAATACTTTCACAGCATGATGTTGTAAATCGTGTAAATCATAATGTACCTCAAATTTTTATTTATCTATATAAATTTGTATTTTACATGCATTTTTTATTTTGGATCATTCATCTCTAAGTTCGTAACACAACATTTTATATGACATTTGAATTCAGTTCTGATGAATTTTATTTATATTTTATTTATATTTCTACAAATCCGTTTTTGCTAAAAGGCGTTTAATCTGGAGAAATAAGAAAATATAAATACAGGGTTCGATCTTAAATTAAACATGGATTTCCTCTGCGAAATTGCACTACAGCTTTATGTGAAGGGAAATTAGACGCAGACACGACACAAGTACTTCCTTGCTGACAACAAAACACAGCAATACAATAGTTGATGTAGAACGTTCATAGTACTCTCAATGCTGAAAAACAGTGAAATCTTCCTTTTTGCCGGAAGAGTATAAACTGCTTTCATTTTCTGATGAATCTGCTTTGGGGTGACACCTTCTGCTGTCAAGAATTCAATGACTGCACGTTGCTTAAATCGCATTGACCGACCGTCTGAGCAGGGTTTCATACTTTACACTGTAACAACACAACCGTTCAATGCTAAGGCTTCCCGCCAACTGGAGCTGTAGAGAAGAGGCTACAAAACAAGCCACTACGTGCCACATACCAATGCTGCCAACTTGAGGAGTTACGAAGTTGGAGGCATTACTTTCAGTCAACCATCGTACAAATCACACGTGCACCCATCCTAGAATATTGCTCAAGTGTATGGGAACTATACCAGATACGACTACCAGGGGATATTGAACGGATGCAAAATGGGGCAGCACGAAGCGTTACGGTTTTGTTTGGTCCATAGGGAAGCATCAAGGAGGTGTTGAAAGAAACGCTGGAAGAGTGATGCAAACTATCCCGTGAAAGTCTGCTTACAAGTTAGTAAGTTTCAAGAACCATCTTTAAGTGATGACTCTAGGAATATACTACAACTTCCTACGTATTACTCCCGAAGGGATCGCGAAGACAAGATTAAACTAATTGTAGCGTACTCGGAGGCGTTTAAACAGTCGTTATCCGGCGCTCCTTACGTGAATGGAGCGGGAAAAAAGGCGCAGTAACTGGTACAATGCTCGTATGTCTGCCATGCGCCACACAGTGATTGAAAGAGTATGGATGTGGTTGCAGATGTACACAGCTGACATTACATTGTACGTCTTTCACAACAGTACTTGATTGATCTATGAACATATCTTTTAAAAAATAATTTGTCACGTTTAACAAAACATGACTGATGTTCATTAACAAATGCAGTGGACCTGGAACAGGCTCCTGTTTTCTCCTCCATTTTGAGGCAACCTAACTGTATTAAATTTATTTCCTGTTTTTGAAGACGCTGAAGGACAATCTTCTCCTTTTTATTTGCTCGACATGAAATAAACGATTGCAAAGATTTTCCCCCTAATTACCTAATGGTCCTCTTTAAGCAAGAATATAACTACCCACCAACTAAACTTTTAACCCTGCTAATACCTCGTACATGAGGTAATAACAGCGAGTCTGACACTAAATTACGTTTACTGACATGTGTTACAACTGCTTTCCTACTAATCTACAGTCTTCTTGTGTCTCCAGTCCACACTGATATAAAAAAATATCAGTATTATCTACGCAACTACACTTCTAACGACCAGAACTGAAACACCATAAATGTACAACAAATCTCAAATTACCATGAAGTGTCCTACATGCCTGGATAAGCAAACGATTAGCATTTCTGCGCAACGGCAAAAAGTAGTTAGGAGTAATGCCATCTACATTATGTCTGTAAGAAAGCATACACAGCGGGCTTCTCGTTCAAAAAGTGCATGTGGCTGATGGTTGTTCCCGAAAAGATAGTGTTATGCGTCGTGTCCCTACAGAGGTCGCAGTTCACCGTTCCACGACATTACTGCTTGCGTTGTTCGGGATCCTACGGTTGTGAATGTGAATGTGGAATCGATGAGTTCAGCACGGTCGTATCTAAAGTTTTACAAGATCGCAACGGTCCACACCAATGGCGCCCTAAAGGACAGACATACAGGCGTTTGACAAAAATATGGAAATACCAAGGATTACCGTAACTAATGCGTTGTAGTAAAACCGTTAGTTTTCAAAACAGCTTCCAGTCGTCTCGGAATGCATAAACGCAGGTCCTGTACAGTTTTCAGGGGAATCTTATACCGTACTTCCTGTGAATTTCAGGTAAATGGCGATCGCGCACCTTTCTCTCCAAAGTGACTACAAAGGCTCGATGATATCGAGATCTGGTGATTTTGGTGGCAGGGAAGATACGGCAATTTATCCTCGTGCTCACAAAATCAGTCCTGGACAGTGCGAGCTATGTGAACAGGGAAATTTTCTGGAACACAGCATCGCCATTGGGGAACACACATTGTATCATGCGATGGACCTGATTAGCTGAAATGGTGGCATAATCCTTGGAGAGTGACTATGGGACCATGGATACTACGATATAGTCATCGGGCCAAACGACATTCGTCCAGGTTTTTATGGCTTGGGCGCCGCGCTTTCCTGTTGTGGTATAAATCTTGGACACTTGCCTCTTGAAACACCAAACATTTCGGCTACCTTGGGTACGGAAGCACCTGCCATAGGAGTACCAGCAATTTGTCCTCATTCGAGGTCACTAAGCTCCGATATAATATGGTCACAACTACACAGAACGCTATTCAGAACACGACGGAGACTTCCAATCCACTGAGGACGCTGCGCGGGTGTCGTTCGCGGTCAGATACGACAGCAGGTTTGGCCAGCATCCGCGTCTTGCCCGTACTGTGCTAACCAGCCCCAATACAGAGGTTCGCAGCTCGAGGTCTAGTGGCTAGCGTTGCTGTCTTTGGATCACGTGGTCCCGGGTTCGATTCACGGCAGGCTCGGGGATTTTCACCATCAGTGAACTGGGTGTTTGTGTTGTCCTCTTGTGTTGTCCTCATCATTTCATCACCATTCGGGTAAGTGGAGAGACTGGACAGCGAAACGATTCGGTGTTTGTACGGGCGTTGATAACCGCGCAGTTGAGCGCTCCACAAACCAAATATCATCGTCATCATGATCATCATTATCATCATCATCAATATAGAGGGCGTTAGACTGTAGAAATGGCCAGCACGTTCTCCAGATCTCTCACACACTGAAAGCATCTGGCCATAGGCTGTCGACAAATGACGCACCAGTATTCGTCTTAGACTACGGTTGATGAACGCCGGCATAGCTCATCTGTTCTGGTTTTGCACTCTCAATGTCATGCAGTGCTGCGCTCCAAATGTACGTCCTCACAAATTTCTTCCTCAGATTAAGGCTTATGTTTGATGCAAGCAGACTTCTATTGGCCAACAGCACACTTTTTGCCTGTGCTAGCTTGCTTTTTATGTCCTTGCTTCGTCCGACACTGGTTTTATTTTGCTTCCAAACTACCAGAATTCCTTGGCTTCGTCTTCTTCGCGAACAACAATTTTGATGCTAAATTTCTTGCTATTCTCTTTTCTGTTGCTTCCCATCACTTTTGTCTTTTTCCTGTTTACCCACAATTCATATCCTGTACTCAGTAGACTCCTCATCCCACTCAAGAAATGCTGTAAGTCTTCTTCAGTTTCACTGAGGATAGCTATGGCATCAGCGAATCTTATCATTGATGTCCTTCCACTTTGAATTTTAATGCCACTCTTGAATCTTTCTCTTTTTCCAAGATTTTTTCTTCGACTGAACCGTAGGTATGAAAGACTGTATTTCTGTTTTACACTCCTCGCTTCGTTTCTGATCGTTCTCTTTTCTATCGTTTATATTGTACGTTACTCGTCTTTCTCAACGGCTTAGTCCTAGTTTTCGCGGCCGAAGTTCATTTCATTAATGTTGTTCTGGGTGTATTTGTAGGCATCACGAGGTGATAAAACTATCGACGTTTCGGCAACTATTAAGGACAGCCTGCATCAGGATGACTTCACCAGAGACGTTGGTAGTTACTTGATACCACAACGCGATCGCAAATCATGAAGAATTTTTCATTATCACTTGACAGCTTTGCCACTGCGGGAAGTACTGCAAAAAGAAAGAAAAACTTGAACAGTCAGTGGTGCCTAGATCGCTGAACCCATCCGAGCAACGCGTCAGTCGTAAACACCACGGAGATGTTTGCAATTTCCAGAATGAAATTTTCACTCTGCAGCGTAGGGCGCGCTGATATGAAACTTCCTGGCAGATTAAAACTGTGTGCCGGACCGAGACTCAAACTCGAGACCTTTTGCATTTCGCGGGCAAATGCTCTACTATTTGAGCTACCCAAGAACAACTCGCGACCCGTCGACACAGCTTTAATTCCGCCAGTACCTCGTCTTCTACCTTCCAAACTTCGCAGAGAGAGCTCCTGCGAAGTGTGGAAGGTAGGAGGTGAGGTGCTGCCGGAATTCAAAGCTATGATGACGAGTGGGGAGTCGTCTTGGGTAGCTCAAATGGATGCCGGCACGGGGGCTCAGCATGTTCAAAAAATGGTTCATATGGCTCTGAGCATTATGGGACTTAACATCTGAGGTCACCAGTGCCCTAGAACTTAGAACTACTTAAACCTAAGTAACCTAAGGACATCACACACATCCATGCCCGAGGCAGGATTCGAACCTGCGACCGTGGCAGCCACACGGTTCCGGACTGAAGCGCCTAGAACCGCTCGGCCATAGCAGCCGGCTCAGCGTGTTCGGTCAGAGGGCTGCTTGCCCTCTGTAATAAAAAAACTGAGGAAAGGAATCATCGATAAACTTGAACGGATGTCTTGTGACGTCCGCTCGGACCAAACGCAACGAACAAACAAAATGAAAAAAAAGAGATAGTGGAGCACTTGCCCCCGAAAGGCAAAGGTCCTGAGTTCGAGTCGCGGTCCGGCACACAGTTTTAATCTGCCAGGAAGTTTCATATTTGAAATTCGTTAACAGGATTCATTGATGATTATGAAGTCCCATACTCCTTTGACAGAGCGTAGGGGAACGATGCGGGAGACCCGCACCGCCCTACTAGGCAAGCTCGAGGTGGTTTGCCATTGCCTTCCTCCGACCGTAATGGGGATGAATGATAATGATGATGAAGACGACACAATAACACCCAGACATCTCGAGGCAGATGAAAATCCCTGACCCCACCGAAATCGAACCCCGGACCCTGTGCCCAGGAAGCGAGAACTTTACCTCGAGACCACGAGCTGCGGGCAGGATTCATTGAGCACCATCTTAATCAGTGTTTTACTGAACTTACTGCTGTGACGAAAATGTCTTCCGTCGATGTCATCGTAACTGGTTATTTCTGGAAGAAGTGAGGAATATTAGGGTTTCACGTCCCTGAACGGAACGTAAGGTGAGATGGGGAAGGAAATAGGCCATGTCCTTTTCAAAGGAAGCTGTTTGGAATTTGCCCCGAGCGGTCTAAGGTGCTGCAGTCACAGACTGTGCGGCTGGTCCCGATGGCGGTTCGAGTCCTCCCTCGGGCATGGGTGTGTGTGTTTGTCCTTAGGATAATTTAAGTTAAGTAGTGTGTAAGCTTAGGGACTGATGATCTTAGCAGTTAAGTCCCATAATATTTCACACACGTTTTTTGGAATTTGCCTTCAGCGATTTTAGGGAAATCAAGAGAAATTTGGCTCGTCTCCCCACCGAATGCGGTGTTGTTTCCCGACCGAGTGCGTCCGCTTCACAGTGAAACTATGGTGACAGCTGCAGAGGCGGGGCGAGACCGTTAGTCTTGGAGATTCGTCTTCTGGTGTCCGACCGAGAGCACCGCACGACTGGCCGTCCCATAGGGCCAGCCCACGTCAGAAGGCTGTGAGTGAGACACGCGCGTGCTCCCTTGACGCGTCCTAACTCGTAAACGGCGCCGTTAACAAAACTACGGGCGTCCCGCGAGCGACGGCCGTCCGGCTACGCGTATTAATTGAATATATATTGAACAGTTGATGGCGGCCGCACCTGACAATTACCTATTTAAATTTTAATTTGGCGGCGCACAATGGGCCGCGCGGCTATGGTAATGGTGGAGCGGCGGCTAGAGGCGGCACGACGCTGCCCGGCCGGCCCTCGCAGTCTCCCGCCATACATAATTCATCGCGACCGGCGCGCCGAGTTATTTATCGCCCGCGGTCTCGTCTGCCCCGCAAGGGGAGCGCGACACTGCACCAGCCCTGGCTCACTAGAGCCGGTCGCTGCGCACGCACCCGACGAGCTCGCCTGTCCCGCCAGGTGTAGGGGTGGTCGGTGACCGCGGAATTGGTCTCACCGTGGCAGTCAGTTATACATCACACGCGGTTCCATTGGTTACCACGAATTTTAATTACCCTTAGCAGGGCTAAAGGATAGGTTGAGGAGAGTAAGTGAAAAGTGGGAATGTCAAATATTTTAAGTTCTGTTTTCTCCACAAAACTCATTTTCGGTGTTATTGTGTTCCCGGTAACAGTTGCGTGTCCCAATACTTTTCCAAGCGTCAAATCACGGCGAAAATGTTTCATACATTCTTAGTAGATGGCGCATGGTCTACTTGCCAAGCACTGTTGCTCTTTGGAATCTCAAAAGTCACAGTCAAGGTTTTCTCCATTTAGCCTGGGACAGTTTGAAGTAGAGCTGTAAAACTGCTGTAGGATACTGCCATAGGATATCACGCTTGTCGGCGCTATCCTGGAGTATTGCTGTGCGGTGTGGGATCCGCATCAGGTGGGACTGACGGATGACATCGAAAAGTTCAAAGAAGGGCGTCTCGTTTCGTGTTATCGCGAAATAGGGGAGACAGTGCCACAGACATGACACGCGAATTGGAGTGACAATCATTAAAGCAAAGGCGTTTTACGCTGCGACGAGATCTTCTCATGAAATTTCCTCCGATTGCGAAAACATTCTGTTGGCACCCGCCTACATAGGGATAAAGGATCATCACTATAAAATAAGAGAAATCAGGGCTCGCATGGAAAATTTGAAGTGTACTTTTACTCCGCGCGCCGTTCAAGAGGGGAATGGTAGAGAGACAGCTTGAAGGTGTTTCATTGAACCCTTTGCCAGGCACTTTATTGTGAATAGCAGAGTAATCACGTAGATGTAGACTACCATAAGTAAGTGTAGACTACTGTAGTTATCCTAAGTTAAGGTCGTACCTGCATTACCTGTATGCCAGGTGTGTTGCATATCTACCGGCCATTACCTTACAACGATCGCTTTCTTTACAAGTGCCTATGGAACATTTTCATTATTCGCAGTTATCCTGCTGTCTGTTACCTAAAAATAAGCAGTATTTGTAGCAACATTGAAATTGCCAGTGTTTAATTCAGGCTTTATTCGAAAATCAAAGTGAAACAGGGGAACTCTGTAGTAAAGACAAGGGAAACAGTACATATTTATCATGCAGCTTTAGAAAACGCAATTCCCTCAACAAAAGAAATGCAAAGCAACATCAAACACAGCTTCCGTACTTCGTGGAATTTATAGGGTGACAATTATTGAACTATATGAAATAAAATAGTCATAACATCTGAATGTCCGCCCCCGGTAGCTGAGTGGTCAGCGCGACGGAATGTCAATGCTAAGGGCCCGGGTTCGATTCCCAGCTGGGTCGGAAATTTTCTCCGCTCAGGGACTGGGTGTTGTGTTGGCCTAAGCATCATCATTTCTATCCCCATCGACGTGCAAGTCGCCAAAGTGGCGTCAAATCGAAAGACTTGCACCCGGCGAACGGTCTACCCGACGGGAATCCCTAGTCACACGACATTCATTTTATTTTACTTCTGAACGGTTTGACTTAGGACGTTCAAACTGCACCGATGGCCGCAGGGTATGATGAGAATTAGTACGTGCACGCTTATGATTTAGTGACGAAGCCCATTTTCAACTGGATAAGTTCGTCAGTAAGCAAAATTGGCGCATTTGGGGGACTGAGAATTCGCATTTCCCGATCTACAAGTATCTTCACCCTCGACAGGTGACTGTGGTATGCAATGTCCAGTCACGTGATAATCGCTGGATATTCCTTGATGGCACGGTGACTACCGAACGGTACGTGAAGGTTTTGGAAGAGGATTTCTTCCCCATTATCCAAAGTGACCCTAATTTCGACCAGCTGTCGTTCATGGAAGACGGAGCTCGACCCCGTCGAAGCAGGAAAGTTTTTGATGTCCTGTAAGAGCAATTTGGAGACCGCATTCTGGCTCTGGGGTAACCAGAGGCCACTGACATTGTCTTCGATTGGCCGCCATACTCTCCGGATCTGCACTCACGCAACTCCTTTTTGTGGGGATATGTTAAAGACAAGGTGTACAGCAATAAACAGCTCTTTTTCATCTATCCCGGGAATGCTCGAAAGGGTTCATCTCTGGAGAACGAGCTGGCCACTCTAGTCGAGCGATGTCGATATTCTGAAGGAAGTCATTCACAAGATGTGCACGATGGAGGCGCGAATTGTCGTCCATGAAGACGAATGCGTCGTCAATGTGGTGCCGATATGGTTGCATTATCGGTCGGAGGATGGCATTCACGTATCGTACAGCCGTTGCGGCGCCTTCCATGACCACCAGCGGAGTACGTCCGCCCCACATAATGCCACCAGAAAACGTCGAGGAACCTCCACCTTGCTGCACTCGCTGGACAGTGTGTCTAAGGCTTTCAGCCTGACTGGATTGCCTCGAAACACGTCTCCTATGATTGTCTGGTTGAAGGCATATGCGACACTCATCGGTGAAGAGGACGTGATGCCAATCCTGAGCGGTCCATTCGGCATGTTGTTGGGCCCATCCGTGGGCCCATCGTGGTTGCAAAGATGAACCTCGCCATGACATCGGGAGTGAAGTTGCGCACCATGCAACCTATTGCACAAAGTTTGAGTCGTAACAAGTCGTCCTGTGTCTCCACGAAAAGAATTATTCAACATGGTGGCGTTGCTGTCAGGGTTCCTCCGAGCCATAATCCGAAGGTAGCGGTCAGCCACTGCAGTAGTAGCCCTTGGGTGGCCTGAGCGAGGCATGTCATCGACAGTTCCTGGCTCTTTGTATCTCCTCCATGTCCGAACAACATCGCTTTGATTCACTCCGAGTGGGCTGGACGCTTCCCTTGTTGAGATCCCTTCCCGGCACAAAGCAACAATGCGGACGCGATCGAACCACGGTATTGACCGTCTAGGCATCGTTGAACTACAGACAACTCGAGCCGTGTACCTCCTTCCTGGTGGAATGACTGGAACTGGTCGGCTGTCGGACCCCCTCCTTCTTATAGGCCCTGCTCATGCATGGTTGTTTACATCTTTGGGCAGGTTTAGTGACATCTCTGAACAGTCAAAGTGACTGTGTCTATGATACAATATCCACAGTCAACGTCTATCTTCAGGAGTTGTGGGAACCGGGGTGTGTGTGGAAGAAGAAAAAAATGGTTTAAATGGCTCTGAGCACTATGGGACTCAACGGCTGAGGTCATCAGTCCCCTAGAACTTAGAACTACTTAAACCTAAATAACCTAAGAACATCACACACATCCATGCCCGAGGCAGGATTCGAACCTGCGACCGTAGCGGTCTCGCGGTTCCAGACTGTAGCGCCTAAAACCGCAAAGCCACTCCGGCCGGCTGTGGAAGAAGAGCAAGTTGTTTCGCATTCCGTGTGTATAAACCCCACAGTCTTCTCATCCGACCCAGACGCCCCTCCACTGCTGGGCGATTTTAGTCGATATTCTATTCCGCGACCACTTATCTCAATAGAGATCTCTTTACTCCGCGACTACTTATCTCAATAGAGATCTCTTTACTGATTCTGATCTCTTTACTGACTTTATGTAAGACAAAAACTTCTCAAGCTTATTGTATCACCGTTAAGGTTTTGTTTGTTAGTTAGGTTTCGACGTCTCGTAAAATTGCGATAAGGATCTCTTTGTTTTCGTAACAATTTTCTGATACGTTTATTGGGCAACGTCTGATCTTTCCCATCCCTGACAGCTATGCTCGGTACATACTGGTCTTAGGCATATTGTACAGTGCTCTTGTATTTTTCCCACTGGTGTCTCAAAACTTCGTCCTCAGAGATGAATATCTGATGTTGACTGCTAAAACATCTGCAGTTTGTTTTCCGGTCTCTTGCTATACAAAAATATTTGCCTACCTTTCTTAACATTTTTCGTAATCCTTTAAGTCATTCATCATTTGACAGCTTTATGGTCTCTGGTGCCCTCCACTGCCTTAACAGATCTGAAAAGTTCAGGTTTGCTAGTTGATTGGAGGTCTAAGACTTTTCCCCTTACGAGTCGGCTCTGTTAGTCATCTGCTCGAAGTAAAGGCATGTATCCTTTAGCAAATAAAAGTCTGCATTCTCTTGCAGAAGTTACTCCTGGAAATTCTTTGACGTGGGAATATCCGCAGCAAGTTCAATTTCGCAAATTTTACAGAAGTAACTTGCGCAAGTTAGTGGGAACATCATACAGCAAGTACTTTCTGGACCAGCGAATTGTGGACGTTTTCCTAAAACTTAGAGAAGACTTGTGTGTTCAGTATCGGTACGAAAGTGTCAGAGTCAAAAAGAAGAATGTCGCAAAGACAGATGGGCCGACCGAAAACAAAAAAAATACCGTTGGAGTCCCAGAACAACTATAACTAGCCAATGCAGCCAAGGAAGTACGAAATTTATGTACCAGGTAATTTGTTTCACTAGCAGCGCGAGTAGAACATTAGTAAAGACATGTATAAATTTTAGCTAATTTTCTTAATGTTAGCATAGACATAAATGCATTATATTTGTAGTAAAAGTAATAAATACTGTTTGCAAAAATTGAAGGGCTTAATTGAAACTCCGTCTCTTAGTGATACATAAGGGGCGACCAAAAATTTGTGTTCGAAGGTAGAACAGTCCAGAACTGGTATGTCAATCAGGAAAAATCGCCGTGGACGATGAGGCAACCATCCTGCTGATGCACCAGTTTGAAGATATCCGTTTGGAAAAACACCGTGTCGTGCCGCGTGAAGAAGTCCGCAACTGCCTGCTGCACATGCTCGACCGACAGGAATCGTCGACCCTTCAAAGCCCTTTCAATGGAACCGAAGGCGTGGGGGTAGAGATCAGGACAATAGGACGTGTGTTCGAATTTCTCCGGCTTGAGTTGGCGTAACTTCTGCATTACGATACTTGCAGCACGGGAACGTGCCTCATCATGAAGCGGCAGCTCCCATTGCCCCAGTTTTCCCAGATGTTTAGCCTTAATTGCACGCTTATGTGCCCGCATCGGAGTCGCGCTGGATTGCACATTCGCTGCAGCAATACCTTCAAACGGGAACTTTTGATCACCCCTTATAGATTGCCGTATTTTTGTGAACTGTTTTCAAATATTTGATTGTACAACAGACAAGAGATGTTCGAAACTAGCATACGACATTCTCGGAAAGTTTTTAATTTGAGCAAAGTCATCTGATTTTATTTCAGTCAACAGTGTTACTTGATAACTTAAAAGTATAGTTGAAAAATGAAAAAGGACGTACCACGAAGGAATTATCCAAGTGAAACGGAAATCGATATATACAATGTACCTACACAGTCAGCAAAAAGTGTACGATTTCAGAAAAAATGAATAATTTATTCAAGGGAAAGGGTTTCACAAACTGAGGAAGTCAGTAACTCGCTGGTCTTCCTCTGGCCCTAATGCAAGCAGTTGTTCGGCATGACAGTGATTGGCAGAGTTGTTGGACGTCCTCCTGAGGGACATCGTGCCACACTCCGACAAACTGGAGGGCCCTACTATGATTCGCAAAACGTTCTTAATTGGGGAGGGATCCCTCTACTTTGCTGGTCAAGGCAAGGTTTGCCAAGCAGTAGAAACTCTCGTCGCGTGCGGGCGGGCATTAACTTGCTGAAATATAAGCCCAGGATGCCTGGCCATTAAGGTAAACAACACGGGGCATCAATGTACCGCTGTACTATAAGGGTGTCGCAGATGACAACCGGACGGGTTGGAGTAGAATTATCTTCAGTGATGAGCCCCAGCGATGGTCACCGGAAACGTTTCTGGAGGCATCCCAGAAAGCAGTGGTATAACAACCTGACTGTCGCCCGAGATATGGCCCAAGAGTCAGAAGTGATGGTTTGGGGCGTCATTTCTTTTCATAGCACGACCCCTTCGTTTGTCAGCAGAGCGGTACTTCGACGATATACTACGGCCCGTTTTGTTCCCCTTCATGATACGCCATAGTGGGGCTACATTTCAGCAATATAATGCTTATCTTCGTGTTTGCCAAACCCTGCCTTGGCCAGCAAGGTCGGTAGATGTCTCCCAAAGTGAGAACATTGGGAGGATTAAGGGCATGGATCTTCAACCATCTAAGGATTTTGACTATCTAACACGCCATTTGGACAGAATTTGACACGATATCCCTCAGGAAGACATGCAACAATTCTGTCTGTCACAGCTGCTTGCTTGCATAAGGACCAGAAGTGCACCAACGCGTTATTGACTGGCACAATTTGTTAAGCTCTTTGTCTTGAGTAAATCGTCCAATTTTTCTGAAATTGTAATCATTTCTTTGTCTGGTGTATGTACACCACATCTACCGATCTTCGTGGTGCGTCGTTTTATTTGTCTCAGAGTGCATGTATGTATCTGCAGCCATTTCTTCACCTAAACATTTCTATTTGAGTATTGTGTTTCGTAATGAGTTTTCTTCAATAACAATAATGTAACAACAGTGACGGCTCCTCTGTTTTTATCCAAACGTGCTAAACTTTCACTTGCCTACCTCAGGAAGCAGCTATAATGGATACACTTCCGCAAGTACTTGCAACAAGTTCCTGAAATTAACTCGCCGAAATAGCTTCCAGAAGTTAGCTTGCGCAAGTTTTTCTTCTGTCAGACAAAGTATTCAAAACAATCTCACACGACATGCACCAGTTATAATCTCATGATTCCCCAATTCTGCAGCTGGTAAATTGAATTCTGCTCCAATTACAATAGCTTGATAAGGAGCCCAGCTCGAGATATTCTTCAGGTTTTCTCTGTAGTGCTGTGCCACTTCAGCTTCTAAGACACGTTGACTACAAAAGCATCTGATTATTATGTTTTACCTTTCTTCGAGGCTTACCTTCACCCTGGTACTTTCACATTCGGATACTGTAATAAACTTACTAGCCATTATCGAGTTCTTTACCGCAATAAGTATACCTCCACTATTAGCTTCTTGACTATGCTCGCCGCATATACAGGTTGTTTTAAAATGACTATACGGATTTTAAGGCTTTGTAGCAGTTATAACATTCAACTTACAATTATGTATGATAGAACAAATGAAAGAGCAACTCAAACAATTTTGTTTGTCTACAAATACGCAAAGGGAAGATTATGGAAGACCATGAATGACTGAAGAATGTATAGGAGAAATGAGAATATTTAACACCTAGCTCCAAGAAATTAGTTCTTAAGGTTAGTCGTGAATGAACAATTCCATTGTCGTCTGTATGGAGACGCTTACAACTACGTCCTTATCGTTTATAGTTGTTACAAGCTCTGAAGCCTGTAGGCTACGGCTTACGTGCCAACTTTGCAAACTGAATGTTGCTGCATGATAATGAAAATTTCTGGACAGCGTCGTCTTTAGCGATGAATCGAAATTTCACTTAATTGGTAATGTGAACACACATAATGTGCTCACTGGGGTCAGCAAATCCCCCAAGAGTGGGTACAATGAATGGTTTTTTTCTGACCCCGGCTCCCGCCCCTCCCCCATGAACCACAAACCTTGCCATTGGTGGGGAGGCTTGCGTCCCTCAGCGACATAGATAGCCGTAACACAGGTGCAACCACAACGGGGAGCTAGTTCTTGAGAGGCCAGACAAACGTGTGGTTCCCGAAGGAGGCAGAAGCCCCTTCAGTAGTTGCAGTGCTAATTGTCTGGATGATTGACTGATATGGTCTTGTAATTGCACTCAAAACGGCATTGCTGTGTTGGTTCTGCGAACGGCTGGAAGCAAGGGGAAATTACAGCCGTAATTTTCCCGAGGACATGCAGCTCTACTGTATGGTAAAATGATGATGGCATGCTCTTGGGCAAAATATTCCGGAGATAAAATAGTCCCCCATTCTGATCTGCGGGCGGGGACTACTCAGGAGGATGTCGTTATCAGGAGAAACAAAACTGGCATTCTGCGGATCGGAGCGTGAAATGTCAGATCCCTTACTCGGGCAGGTAGGTTAGAAAATTTTAAAAGGTAAATGGATAGGTTAAAGTTAGATATAGTGGGAGTTAGTGAAGTTTGGTGACAGGAGGAACAGGACTTCTGATCAGATGACTACCGGGATGTATATACAAAATCAAATAGGGGTACTGCAGGAGCAGGTTTAATAATGAATAAAAAGTAGGAACGCTGATAAGCTACTATGAAGAGTATAGTGAACGCATTAATGTAGCCAAGAGACTCACAAAGAGCCCACACCCAAAACAGTAGTACAAGTTCATATACCAACTAACTCCGCAGATGATGAAGAGACTGAAGAAATGCATGAGGAGATAAAAGAAATTATTCAGACAGTTAAGGGAGACGAAAATTTAATAGTGATTTGGAACTGGAACTAGACAGTAGGGAAAGAAAGAGAAGGAAAACCAGTAGGTGAATATAGACTGGGGGAAAGTAATGAGGGAGGAAGCCGACTGACAGAATTTTTCATAGAGTCTTATTTCGTCATAGCTTGGCTTAAGACTCAAGACAGAAGGTTTTATACGTGGAACACACCTGGAGAGGAATGTTTCTGACTGTTTATAAAATGGTACGACAGAATTTCTGAACCAGATTTTAAACTGTAACACATTTCCAGCGGAAGATGTAGACTCTGACCACAATTTATTGGTTATGATATGTTGATTAAAACTGAAGAAACTGAAAAAAGGTAGGAATTTAAGGATATGAAACCTGGATAAACTGAAAAAACCAGAGGTTGTAGAGAGCTTCAGAGGGAGCATTAGGGAACGATTGACAAGAACAGGGGAAATGAATACGGTAGAAGAAGAGTGGGTAGCTTTGAAAAATTAAATAATGAAGTCAGCAAAGGATCGAGCCGGTGAAAAGACGAGGGCTAGTAGAAATCCTTGGGTAACACAAGAGATATTGAATTTAATTGAGGAAAGGAAAAAATATAAAAATTCAGTGAATGAAGCAGGCGAAAGGGAATACAAACGTCTAAAAAATGAGATTAACAGGAAGTGCAAAATGGCCTAACCAGGAATGGCTAGAGGAAAAATGTAAGGATTTAGAAGCATATATCACTAAGGGAAAGATAAATGTCGCTTATAGGAGAATTATAGCTTCGTTTGGAGGAAAAGAACCAGCTGTATGAATATCAAGAGCTAAGATGGAAAACCAGTCCTAAACAAAGAAGGAATGCAGAGAGGTGGAAGGGGTGTATAGAGGGTCTATTCAAGGGAGATGAACTGGAAAGCGAAATTATGGAAACGGAAGAGGAGGTAGATGAAAGTGAGATGAGAGACGTGATACTGTCTGAACAATTTAAGAGAACACTGAAAGATCTAAGTCGAAATAAGGCCCCGGGAATAGACAACATTCCGTGAGAGCTACCGACAGTCTTGGGAGAGCCAGCCATGGCAAAACTCTTCCATTTGACGTGCAAGATGTATGAAAGAGGCGACATAGCCTAGAACTTCAAGAAGAATGTTGTAATTCCAACTACAAGGGAAGCAGTAGCTGACAGATGTGAAAATTACCGAACTATCAGTTTAATAAGTCATGGCTGCAAAATACTTTCACGAATTCTTTAAAGAAGAATGGAAAAATTGGTGGAAGAAGGACTCGGGGAAAATCAGTTTGGATTCCAGAGAAATGTAGGAACACGTGAGGCAAAACTGGCGTTACAACTTATTTTAGAAAATGAAGTAAGAAAAGCCAAACCTACATTTATAGCATTTGTAGACTGAGAGAAACCTTTTGATAATGTTGACTGGAATAGTCTCTGTGAAATTCTGCAGGTGGCAGGAGTAAAGGACAGAGAACGAAAGATTATTTACAACTTGTACAGAAATCAGACTGCACTTGTAAGAGTCAAAGGGCATGAGAGGGAGGCAGTAGTTGAAAAGAGAGTGAGACTGGGTAGTAGTCTATCCCCTATGTTATTCAGTATGTACATTGAACAAGCATTAAAGAAAATAAAAGAGAAATTTGGAGTAGGGATTCAAGGTCAGGGAGAAAAAATAAAAACTTTGAGATTTGCCGATGACACTGAATTCTGTCAGAGACAGCAAAGAACTTGAAGAGCAGCAGAACGGAAAAGAGTATAATGGAATGAGTCAAATGAAATCAGGTGATGCTGAGGGTATTAGATTAGGAAATGAGACACCTAAAGTAGTAGTTTTGCTATTTCGGCAGTAAAATAACTAATGATGGCCGAAGTAGAGTGGATGTAAATTGTAGACTGGCAATGGCAAGAAAGGCGTTTCTGAAGAAGAGAAATTTGTTAACATGGAGTATAGATTTAAGAGTAAGGAGGTGCTGCGCAAATCTGGGAGTAAAGAAATTTGTAACACAACCACACTAGAAGAAGGGATCGGTTAGTAGGACACATCCTGAGACATAAGGGAATCCCCAGTTTAGTACTGGACGGAAGCTTGGCGGGTAAAAATCGTAGAAGGAGACCGAGAGATGAATACACTAAGTAGATTCAGAAGGATGTAGATTGCAATAGTTACTCGGACATGAAGAGGCTTGCACAGGAGATAGTAGCGTGGAGAGCTGCATCAAATCACTCTTCGGACTGAAGACCACAACAACAACATCCAGGCGGAAAGTTTATAGGCCTTCTTTATCGGTGAAGCAAATGTAACAGGCGTTTCTTACCTTGAGGCGGTAGACCAATGGTTTTTCCTCAGTTGGAAGAAGCTGAACCACAGAACTTTATCTGGCAAGAGGACGGTTCTCCACCTCAGCGGCATAACTTATTATGCGATTGGTTAAACGACTTTTTCCCGACCGCTGACTTGGCCACAAGAGGCCGAATGACAGAGCTTGCTTTGCATGACATCCGCATTCACACACGATCTCATGCCATGTGATTTCTACCTTTGTGGGTTCATAAAGGATCATACGAATGTGCCTCAGCCACCAGCTGGTCTACCCGACTTCAGAAACAACATTCTTGGAACACTTACCCCAGACACACCAATCAAGCTTTGGGAAGAACTCGTCTATCGACTCGATGCGTGACGAATGGTGCTCACATTGAACAGTTATATGAAAAACTTCTTGAGTGTCTTTTTCGTTTAATTTATTGTTTATAATTGTAAGTGGAACGTAATTAAGGCTACAAAGCCTTAAAACACGTATATTCATTTTAAAACACGCTTTATTCTTATGCGAATTTTGAATTCCGCTGATATAAATTGCCGCTTTGAGCCGTTTTTCTGTCCTAATACTGTATATTACTTTTATTAAGCAGACTAACTGTCGCGCACCACCATGGATGATCCTGTATTTTAATAATATTACATTAATATTTGCTCTTACTGATGTGGAGTGAGAAAAGGTCACCTCTGAGGGTAATGTGGCTGATCTTTCTCCGATTAAGGCAGGTTATTCAACCTCAACCGTATGGAGCGGTTCTAAGCTACCTTATATTCAGGGCTTGACAAGACCTCCGGAAAGCCTACCGCGTACACAGTGGCCTTCTTTTCTGATCTGTTTGCTCCATTAGCTACCTAACGTTTGAGCTCCCAAAGATTAGTATACAAATCTGGACTTGGATGGGAAATCGGACAATGGCCCAACAGACAAAACATCCCGCACTGCCTCAGATATGTTATCAGCACTGGATACCACCTCGTATCTGCTGAAAAGGCGTAGGGGAACAGCTTTGCGGATAGTTTTCACATTCGCCTGCAGTCGATTGATATCCCATCGCACCACTGCCCGACACTCGCTCTCGAGCGACGAAATACCTGACAAATGTTGGCTCGGTAAGGCGCAGCGACATTTGCGTTCCAGGCGATTACCGTGACATCATAGCTGTAACAGCCCTTTCCACAGGAGCTCCAACGTCACCTCAGGTTGGGGCTGCAGCCTGACCGGACAGGGGCCAACTCCCCTTTTGTCTACACACAGGCACGGTTCCTATCCGTTCCTACTGTGAAAAAGCTCTAAACACCACAAAAATGTACTACAGTAACGAAAGCAGTCAGAAGGTTACTGAGGTAGTACAAGATGATCGCAAAAAGAGATCAAATTAGCTGTGTGACGCTGCAAACGCGGTAAATCTAAAATGCTAAAATTACGATACACTCAAAAAAAGAAAATTATAATCAGCACAAAATTCTATACTAAAGAGTGATCTCACGCCAAACCACCGATAGAAAAATACGCAAACTCTTAAAAGGACGCTACTAAAACTACTAAAAATAGTTTAAAAAAAAACAGGCAATCTGCAAATTTTGCCAGAAGGACGTAAGAAGACTACTAAATCTAAATGATGGGTAGCAGCCAGGTACTAGGGTTGGGCCGGCCGATGTGGCCGAGCGGTTCTAGGCGCTACAGTCTGGAACCGTGTGACGGCTACGGTCGCAGGTTCGAATCCTGCCTCGGGCATGGATGTGTGTGATGTCCTTAGGTTAGTTAGGTTTAAGTAGTTCTAAGTTCTAGGGGACTGATGACCTCAGTAGTTAAGTTCCATAGTGCTCAGAGCCATTTGAACCATTTTTTACTAGGGCTGGTGCTGGGAGCGGCTCTCGCTCTACAGCTGTAGTAGGGATTATTTCTCGGAATAGAAGAGCGAGGCGATTAAATTTTCCTGTTTTCCTGGGAAAATGGATGTGGGCTCCTTAGAGACTAAGAGGAAGTATGTGCCAATATGGGCCTGGCAGTAGTCCATGGTTTTTAAGAATGCAAGCTGAAGTCTAGAGATGCCTTCGTCCTCCGTTGGTTGTCAAATTGCTAATGACAATGATCGGAAACAGAATCTGGAGGGCCTGTCTGCAGTATATACGTCGACATTTGTAAAGGTGAAACAGGTGTCTGAAGTGCACATTGGAAGCATAAAACTTTGTGGAACACCGGTGAACAGAGTGCTTTCGCAAACCAGCAGAACGGGCCGTGAATCTTAAAAAGGGACGCTCTGCGAGACACGTCCGGTAATGCCGAAATTTTGTAACCAGTGTAGCAGCGAGTTGTTGACGGGCGTTATGTTATGCGCTGCAGCTCTCATCACGTCAGCAATAAACTAGCAGACGCCACACTTAGAGCAAATTGCGGAAATGTCAGTCCTTCCAGCGGTAATTTGTTACTTCGCTGGCAGCAGTTTCACTTCGATTCCCACGCCCGTTCCCATTACAGCGCCAATATAGTTATAAGGACCTTGAACTAAGACCTACATGTCATGCAGTAACCAGGGGACACACTTCCCAACGCTTCCGTCTCCCTCACCTCACTAACACTTCTTCATCCTGTAGCACCAACGCAATGAAATATCTTGGACTAACCATGCACACTAACACGGCATCCCCATCTACTAAGCTCTCAATAAAAAGCCCTTAATAGACTAAAATTACTAAACCCAATAAGAGGCTATAAATTAAGATTATATTGGACTTTCACAATTCTCTACACCTAAAAAAGTCTTATCCGGCCCTTGCTCACGTTTGCCAATGAAACCCGGATCCGCACCCTCAACCTTACAAGTCGTAGAAAGCCATGCACTCTGCATCGCCTTCCATATCCACAATCCCTCTTCTACATGTATAGCCTACCTGTTTATATAACTTTCCCTCTTTCCTAGAATTCCTCGAGTATCTTCACTAATCCTACACATCCCAGGAGCTAGAGGATCCTAACACCAGCTGCCTGTCCAATCATTTCCCATCCTTGATCGCCGAAGCTCCTTCACTAACATTTCCCACACTCCCTCCACCTCAGTGCGCTTAATATCCTATCCCAAAGGCAGCTTTAACAGGCTTCCTCTCACCGAGTCAGAAATCCACCTTGATTTATGCCTATCCTAGCAGCTATTGCCCTAGTCCCGACATCCTTTCCTTAGATCAAAGTTCGTATACCTCTCCCAAAATCCTCACTCGTCTTCGTTCATTCCTGCCTCAGCCTCCATTTAGACATCCCACTTCATAGCGCATAATTATTCCACCACACATAGACCTAGCGATCAATTTATCTTTATTGTCTCCCTTTCCAATATTCCTCCATCCTCCCTTGTATGCACACAGCAGTTAC
Source organism: Schistocerca piceifrons (assembly GCF_021461385.2). Lineage (NCBI taxonomy): Eukaryota > Metazoa > Arthropoda > Insecta > Orthoptera > Acrididae > Schistocerca > Schistocerca piceifrons. Next base: position 420,421,122 of record NC_060142.1, on the reverse strand, counting down.
TAGCAGGTGATCTTGAGGAACTTGTCGGATGCATCATTATCATCGCCATCGTTGCCGTCTTCACCGTCGTTGTTGTCATCGCCCTCGTGGTTGTCATCGCCCTCGTTGTTGTCATCGCCATCATTGTCGTCATAGCCATTGTTGACGTCATCACCATCGTTTACTCATCGCCATCATTGTCATCATTGAAATCGTTGTCATAATCGTGATTGTTGTATATATCGTCATAATTGTCGTCATCATCGTTGTCGTCATTGTTATGGTTGTGGTTATCGTCATCATCATTGCTGTTATTGACGCCGACATCGTAGTCATCGGCATTGTTGTCATCAACGCTGATATTATCGTCATCGACATTGTCGTCTTCCTCATCGTTGTGATCCTCATAGTTGTCATCGTCATCTTCTTAGCAACAACCACATCATCACCACCTACATTCAATAGTAAATCATTAAAATGAATCATTCTTATTACACTTTCAAGCTGTTATTTTAATTGTTAAAAACGCTTTATGTGTATAATTTAAGGTCATTATACTCGTGCCTGTTCCAGAATAGCTCTGAGCTGTCGTGACAACCGTTACAGCAGTACGCCAACGACATTGCTCACAGTTAACATGTCATCTACATTTACTACTACACTAAAACTTCATACTTTTCAGATTATGACAAAAAATGAAGTGGCGCAAGAAAATGTCATTCGAGGGGAGCAGGATTCATTTCAGCTGGTTAAGTCATATAGATATTCAATGGTTTCTCTGGAGTGATAAAGGTGAATGTCATAACAGTTCCTCTGAAAAAAGACCTGGCCAATTTCTTTTCCATCTTTTCCCTCTCCAATCTCGAGATGCGTCTATAATGCCCTCGCCGTCCGCGTTATATAAAATTCCAATATTTTTGTTATTCAGATGAGGACGCTGGCAATATAGCAAATATCCCGAGTGAAATATCCAAACTGCCCTTAACTGAAATGCGAGGCAACAAAAAATCGCAGTATCAAAACCTAATTGATTGGTAAAATTGGTAATAACTACATTTCTCGAGTAAAAGGATTTAAATATATAGGTGAACGGATTGCAGAAAACTGCAATGAAAAGAAATCTGTCAGATCAAGAGTCCATAAAATGGAGACGGCATTTCAGTTAGCAAAAAACGTTTACAACAAAAAGAGTCGCTCGTAGAACTGCAAAATACGACACTACACAACAGTAATTAAACTCGAAGCTCTCTACGCATCTGAGACACTAAATCTTCAGCAAAGAACACAAAATCCATACATTTTTAAAGAACAAAACTACAAGACCGAACTGGTACACACAGAAGGAAAAAACCTGAGAGAATTAGGGCCTCCAAATCTACATGACAGAAATGAAATCAGAAAAATCACAAACACACGGGGTTTTGAGGAAGAAGGGAGGAAAACTAACCGACATACGTGGTCTGTGCAACGAAAACTAGCCCATTCGTTGCGTATGAAGGAAAACTGCGTGAAAAGGAAGGCCAACAAATGTTGATCATGGGTGCTCCATCAGCGAAGAAGAAGGACTGATGTAGAGAATGTCTTCGAGAATGCATTTGTCTAGGTAACATATTTAAGTGAATTACATTGCAAGATCACAAGTTAACGTAAGTGCGAGATAAACTACTGAAAATGTGAAATGTGTGTATTTGTTGCAATTGGTAGGTCAACGTAGGGAGTGTAAATGCTGGTTCTGGGTGACCTGGAGTAATCGTCCGACGATGTCCCATACTGTGGTCGACTGGAGACAGATCTGGTGATCGAATAAGCCAAGGCAACATGTCGGTATCTGTAGAGCATACTGGGTCACAACAGTGGTACGTGGAGGAGCATTATTCTGTAGGAAAACAACCCCTACAATGCTGTTCATGAATGGCAGCACAGCAGGTCGAATCACCAGACTGACGTACAAATTTGCTCTCAGGGTGCGTGGGATAACCACGAGAGTGCACCTGCTGTCATACGAAATCGCATCCCAGACCACAACTCTAGGTGCAGGTACAGTGTGTCTAACACGGTGACAGGTTGGTTGCAGGCTCTCAACTGGCATCCTTCCAACCAACACGCGGCCATCACTGGCACAGACGCAGAACCACTTTCATCAGAAAACACAGCAGGCCTGCACCCTGCCGTTCAATGAGCTCTCACTAGACACCCCTGAAGTCGCAAATGGCGATGGTTTGGGTCAGGATCACTAACTCGGAATTGTCCTTGAAGTAAGCTATCTGTATCAGCTCGTTACGTCACTGTGATGCAAACAGCCGCTCAAATTGTTGCTGCGGGTACAGTATACTATGAGCTGGAGCCATACGCCGAACATGGTGGCCTTCCCTCTTCACAGTGCCACGTGGCTGTCCGGAGTCCGATCTCGTTGCGACAGTATATTCACGTGACCATCGCTGCCAGCAGTCGTGTACAGTGGCTACATTCCTGCCAAGTCCTTCTTCAGTATCGCAGAAGGAACATCCAGCGATCTTGTCCAAAATCAGTGAGATGTTGGTAGTGGAGTCTTTGCACCTTAGATACATTCTTGGCTAATATCAATTCATCATGTCCTGTCTCAAAGGTAACTAGCGCTCACGACCGTTACAGTACGTATTTAAAGCAAACCTGATTGCATCCTCATAATGGCGCTACTAGCGCCACTCTTACGCGATTGGCGCGAAAAATTAATGTACAACATCTTTCAGACGTAGAAACACGCCTACCAAATTTCGTTTATGTCGCACAACTCCTTCTTAGTTTGCGACTTTTTCGGTCAGTATAGTTGTATTGCCGCTAGTTTTTTAAGCTTCAGTTTTCCGTTAGAGGACAGGTAAAATGGAAAAAAATATAGCATCTTGATGAAACCCCAAAATCAAGAAACAGCGGAAATCAGTAACGACAAAGAAACCTAAAAACGTACTCCCCCTAACTAAGAAGATAGTAAGGATTTTCTCATAAAATCAGGTTCTGTTATTCAGAGATTTTATAAGCACTGATCTCACTGCGATCGAATAATTCTAATTTTTACGCTATGTTCTACACAGGGTTAGGATTCTAATAACAAATATGTGCTAGGAATAGTAAGTTAAGAGGCTAAAGCAACTATAGCAACGATTATGAACCTTTACTGATTGATACTTTGGGGATAGGTGACGCGGCGAGAGGTAATTCCAAGCTGTGTCAGCTAATGGGTGGTGAAGAGAACAGATCATCAGAAATTTAATTATAAACCCGAGGTCACCCTACAAATGAAAGACCTCGGCCATTTTGATAGGAAGCGGTTTAAATTTGCTGGTCATAATAATGTCTGTTCTGTAGGGAAGTATGGAAAGTATCTTGTTGGTCATAATGATGCCTATGCTATATAGAAATATGAAAAGTATCCCGTAAGTACTGAAGATTCGTTTCCATCTTCACAAAAGTGAATACCACATTACAGGGAATAACTAAGGAATATACATTTTCAGAAGAAATATATGTGTTAGGACTTTTAAATACTTCAAAGGTACAAACTACATGTGTCTGAAATAGATCAGGAGTCGCCAGTATTTATAGTTTATTACTCTAAGTAGCAAAACAGCATGCAATTGTTAGTGATGCAGTTAAAGATGGTACAGGATTGAATTCAATTCTTGTTATAAAACTGCACTCAGCGTGATGGACAGTAAAGTGTCTCCATAGAAGATCACCAACATGTCCTATGGGACGCAAGACAGAATATACCAGCTGGTCACACCGTGCGGTGAAATGTATGCTACTGTAAATATTCAGTTCCTAAGCGAGTTTTATGCAACGGAGAAGTCTCGCCTTGTTGGATTAAATCACTGCTCTCTTCTCCACCATTCCCACGTACAACGTGAACATTAATGAAGATATTGCTATAAACTCGCACAATCACAGTTTTACGTGGAAGACATGGTAGCATGTTTGTACACTCAGACACACACCACTAAAATTGCAGAACTGGTAAGATGAAGACATCAGTTTCAGGGTGTCTGATGAATGCAATGGGTTCGACTTTCCAAGTACACACAAAATACTGTGAAAGTCATTTCTTGTTTATCTCCATTAATTAGTCATTCTATTAATGTCATGTCCATACTGTTAGCGCCACGTTCTTACGATGTATCGTAATGACGTGGATCGTGTCAGTTTACACTTAACTCATATTTAAATTAGGCTGTATGCTAGCCATTTACAAATAAATTTCACAACAAAAGACTATTTTGTTTAATAACGAACATAAGTTCGTAATACCCCGGCACTAACTAAGCTATAAACTTCACTTTATTTCAGTATTTTACTTATGAAAGTCATTATTCCTCCTGAACTCTATAGATCATTTACAGAAATTTCACGAGAGAAAATGTGTGGGGGAGAGTGTTCTACCTTGGTAAACTATTCAGACCTCGAATCTAGTGAGACCTGTCATAGAAGTTTAATGCATTTCCTTATTCAGTTTTTAAATGATGGCATATTTCAAGGTACATTGTCATGTACCTAGTAACAAATATTGGATTGAACTTTAGTCAAACTTCGTCTTGTTTGAAATTTAAAAGCGTTGCAATCGAGGAAATATTGACCATTCTGCGTTCAATAGTCTCTTTGATACATCTTTACTCTACTACATATCAATAACCAGTAAGTGAAATCAAATTAAGCAGTACTGTTATCAAAGACTTTTTAGAAATTATATGTTGTTGTTGTGGACTTCAGTTCGAAGACTGTTTTGGTGCAGCTCTCCATGCTACTCTTTCCTGAGCGAGCTTCTTCACCTCCAAATAACTACCGCAACCTACGTCCGCCTGTATTCATCTCTTCGCCTCGCTCTACGACTTTTACCCCTTGCAATTCCCTCCAACACTAAATGGGCGATTCCTTGATGTATCTGAATGTGTCCTATCAACCGATCGCATCTTTTGGTCGAGTTGTGACACAAATTTCTTCTCTCCACAATTCTATTCAGGACCTCCTCTTTAGTTAAGTGACTTACATATCAAATCTTCAACATTCTTCTGTGGCACCACATTTCGGTAGCTTCACTTCTCTTGTTATCCAAACTGTTTATCGCCCACGTTTCACTTCCATACATGGCTATACTTCATACAAATGCTTTCAGAAAAGCCTAACTGACACGTAAATCTATGTTCGATGTTAACAAACTTCTCTTCTTCAGAAATGCTTCTCTTGACATTATCAGTTTACATTTTATATCCTCTTACTTCGGCCAGCATTTGTTATTTTGTTGCCGAAATAGAAAAACTCATCTACTACTTTAAATATCTAATTTCCTAATCGGATTCCCTTAGCATCATCTGACTTTTGTTCGACTACATCCTATTATCATTGTTTTGAATTTGTTGATGTTCGTCTCATCTACTCCTTTCAAGACACTGTCCATTCCGTTCAGCTGCTCTACCAAGTCGTTTGCTGTCTTTGACAGAATTACAATGTCATCCGCAAACATCAAAGTTCTTATTTCTTCTCCCTCAATTTTAATTGCTACTCCAAATTTTTCTTTGGTTTCCTTTACTGCTTGCTCAATATACACACTGAATAATATCGGGGATAGACTACAACCCTGTCTCAATTCTTTCTCAACCACTGTCTCCCTTTCATGCCATTCGACTCTTACAACTGCAATCTGGTTTGTGTACCGATTGCCTTCCGCTCCCTCTCTTTTACTCTTGCTAGCTTCAGAATTTCACAGAGAGTATTTCAGTCAACACTGTCAAAAGTTTTCTCTCAGTCTATACATGCTAGAAATGTAGGTTTGCCTTTCCTTAACCTATCTTCTAAGATAAGTCGTAGAGTCAGTATTGCCTGGCGTGTTCCTACAATTCTCAGGAATCCAAATTGATCTTCCCCGATGTCTTCTTCTACCAGTTTCTCCATTCTACTGTAAAGAATTGGTGTTAGGATTTTGCAGCCATGACTCATTAAACTGATAGTTCGGTAATTTTCGCACCTGTCAGCTACTTCTTTCTTTGGAGTTGGAATTACTACCTTATCTTGAAGTGTGAGGGTATTTCGCCTGTCTCATACATCCTTCACACCAAATGGAAGAGTTTTGACGCTGATGAGCCAAGACTTTATGACCATCTGCGTAACAGGCGTTGGTCTACCTTTGAAACGCGGTTGTTGTTGTTGTTGTGGTCTTCAGTCCTGAGACTGCTTTGATGCAGCTCTCCATGCTACTCTATCCTGTGCAAGCTTCTTCATCTCCCAGTACCTACTGCAACCTACATCCTTCTGAATCTGCTTAGTGTATTCATCTCTTGGTCTCCCCCTACGATTTTTACCCTCCACACTGCCCTCCAATACTAAATTGGTGATCCCTTGATGCCTCAGAACATGTCCTACCAACTGATCCCTTCTTCTAGTCAAGTTGTGCCACAAACTTCTCTTCTCCCCAATCCTATTCAATACTTCCTCATTAGTTATGTGATCCACCCATCTAATCTTCAGCATTCTTCTGTAGCACCACGTTTCGAAAGCTTCTATTCTCTTCTTGTCCAAACTATTTACCGTCCATGTTTCACATCCATACATGGCTACACTCCATACAAATACTTTCAGAAATGACTTCCTGACACTTAAATCTATACTCGATGTTAACAAATTTCTCTTCTTCAGAAACGCTTTCCTTGCCATTGCCAGTCTACATTTTATATCCTCTCTACTTCGACCATCATCAGTTATTTTTGCTCCCCAAATAGCAAAACTCCTTTACTACTTTAAGTGTCTTATTTCCTAATCTAATACCCTCAACATCACCCGACTTAATTCGACTACATTCCATTATCCTCGTTTTGCTTCTGTTGATGTTCATCTTATATCCTCCCTTCAAGACACCATCCATTCCGTTCAACTGCCCTTCCAAGTCCTTTGCTGTCTCTGACAGAATTACAATGTCATCAGCAAACCTCAAAGTTTTTATTTCTTCTCCATGGATTTTAATACCTACTCCGAACTTTTCTTTTGTTTCCTTTACTGCTTGCTCAATATACAGATTGAATAACATGGGGGAGAGGCTACAACCCTGTCTTACTCCCTTCCCAACCACTGCTTCCCTTTCATGTCCCTCGACTCTTATAACTGCCATCTGGTTTCTGTACAAATTGTAAATAGCCTTTCGCTCCCTGTATTTTACCCCTGCCACCTTTAGAATTTGAAAGAGAGTATTCCAGTCAACATTGTCAAAAGCTTTCTCTAAGTCTACAAATGCTAGAAACGTAGGTTTGCCTTTCCTTAATCTTTCTTCTAAGATAAGTCGTAAGGTCAGTATTGCCTCACGCGTTCCAGTATTTCTACGGAATCCAAACTGATCTTCCCCGAGGTCGGCTTCTACTAGTTTTTCCATTCGTCTCTAAAGAATTCGTGTTAGTATTTTGCAGCTGTGGCTTATTAAACTGATTGTTCGGTAATTTTCACATGTGTCAACACCTGCTTTCTTTGGGATTGGAATTATTATATTCTTCTTGAAGTCTGAGGGTATTTCGCCTGTTTCATACATTTTGCTCACCAGATGGTAGAGTTTTGTCGGGACTGGCTCTCCCAAGGCCGTCAGTAGTTCCAGTGGAATGTTGTCTACTCCGGGGGCCTTGTTTCGTCTCAGGTCTTTCAGTGCTCTGTCAAACTCTTCACGCAGTATTGTATCTCCCATTTCATCTTCATCTACATCCTGTTCCATTTCCATAATATTATCCTCAAGTACATCGCCCTTGTATAGACCCTCTATATACTCCTTCCACCTTTCTGCTTTCCCTTCTTTGCTTAGAACTGGGTTTCCATCTGAGCTCTTGATGTTCATACAAGTGGTTCTCTTATCTCCATAGGTCTCTTTAATTTTCCTGTAGGCAGTATCTATCTTACCCCTAGTGAGATAAGCCTCTACATCCTTACATTTGTCCTCTAGCCATCCCTGCTTAGCCATTTTGCACTTGCTGTCGATCTCATTTTTGAGACGTTTGTATTCCTTTTTGCCCGCTTCATTTATTGCATTTTTATATTTTCTCCTTTCATCAATTAAATTCAATATTTCTTCTGTTACCCAAGGATTTCTACTAGCCCTCGTCTTTTTACCTACTTGATCCTATGCTGCCTTCACTACTTCATCCCTCAAAGCTACCCATTCTTCTTCTACTGTATTTCTTTCCCCCATTCCTGTCAATTGTTCTCTTATGCTCTCACTGAAACTCTGTACAACCTCTGGTTCCTTCAGTTTATCCAGGTCCCATCTCCTTAAATTCCCACCTTTTTGCAGTTTCTTCAGTTTTAATCTACAGGTCATAACCAGTAGATTGTGGTCAGAGTCCACATCTGCTCCTGGAAATGTCTTACAATTTAAAACCTGGTTCCTAAATCTCTGTCTTACCATTATATAATCTATCTGATACCTTTTAGTATCTCCAGGGTTCTTCCATGTATACAACCTTCTATCATGATTCTTAAACCAAGAGTTAGCTATGATTAAGTTGTGCTCTGTGCAAAATTCTACCAGGCGGCTTCCTCTTTCATTTCATAGCCCCAATCCATATTCACCTACTACGTTTCCTTCTCTCCCTTTTCCTACACTTGAAACGCGGTACAGCAGTTATTCAGTGTGGCGTGGATTCGACAAGTCATTAAAAGGTCTCTGGACGGATGTTGCACCAAATGTCTACGCACAGGGTGCCCAACTCCCAGTACTTTATAGACAAGGACATGGCGCCCCACTGCGACCCGCATGTATTCCATCAGGTTCAGATCAGGCGAATGTGGTGGCTAATACATCTACGTGTGTTCACTATTACGCTCTTCAAACTACTGTACCACAGCAGCAGGATTACAGTCTTGCGAAACGGACAGTTATCCTACTGGAATATGCCATCGCCGTCGGTCAAGACATCAAGCCTTAAGGAATCCAGATGATTTGCAATAATGTTCATGTAGTTCTGCTGTCATGGTGTCATGCTGTCTTCGATTAATACCACAGGTAACGCGGCAGCCCAAGAAATGACCCCACTGCATAATACTGTCCACAGCTAGACTATGACTGTGACGCATATTTCGAGCAGCTGTTAGCCTGCTAGCTTATCAGAACACGACAATCCACCTGGTGTAACAAGAAACGTGCTTCACTCGACCAGGCTACCCGTTTTCAGTAGTCCACTGTCAAATCTCGATGATCCTGTGCTCACTTCAATCGTAGTTGACATTGCCTCGGGTTAACATGGGAACACGTAAGGCTTCCCTGCTGCGGAGCCGCATGTTCAAGTGCCCTGAAGGGTGTGCTCCAGACACGTGTGCCTGCACCAGCTATGTACTCTGTTGGCGGTTCTGTCACAGATCGCCGCCCAACCTGCTTCATAGTGCAGACCTCCTACCACCCGTCTCTAATGACCTCGATGTCGACGGGACGTTAAACACTAACCACCACCACCACCTCCTACCACCACCTTCTGTGATATGGACACACAACATCTTTCGTCTGTTGGTGGTTTCACCGTCCTTCAACCACTTTCCAAAGAAGCTCAAGACAGCCGAATGCTAGGTTTCAAACCCAGGCCATAAAAATCTGCCCTTTGTCAGATTTACTTGTGTCAGAGGATTCCGCATTTTCAGAACGTATCGTCGCTAGACTCATCTCCTTACCGTTTCACATGACCACAACGCCATCAGGTGGCATTCAGCCTCGCGGTGGGCAGTGGTCACAATGTTTTGGATCGTCAATATACTTCGAATATGTGGTTTGGCCGGCCGCGGTGGTCTCGCGGTTCTAGGCGCTCAGTCCGGAACCGCGCGACTGCTACGGCCGCAGGTTCGAATCCTGCCTCGGGCATGGATGTGTGTGATGTCCTTAGGTTAGTCAGGTTTAAGTACTTCTAAGTTCTAGGGGACTGATGACCACAGATGTTAAGTTCAAAAAAATGGCTCTGAGCACTATGGGACTCAACATCTTAGGTCATAAGTCCCCTAGAACTTAGAACTACTTAAACCTAACTAACCTAAGGACATCACACACACCCATGCCCGAGGCAGGATTCGAACCTGCGACCGGAGCAGTCCCGCGGTTCCGGACTGCAGCGCCAGAACCGCTAGACCACCGCGGCCGGCAGATGTTAAGTCCCATAGTGCTCAGAGCCATTTGAACCATTTGAATATGTGGTTTTGAAATGTCAACAGTAAACCTCTCAGCCGGCCGGTGTGGCCGTGCGGTTCTAGGTGCTTCAGTCTGGAACTGCGTGACCGCTACGGTCGCAGGTTCGAATCCTGCCTCGGGCATGGATGTGTGTGATGTCCTTAGGTTAGTTAGGTTTAAGTAGTTCTAAGTCTAGGGGACTGATGACCTCAGTCCCATAGTGCTTAGAGCCATTTGATCCATTTCGAAAAATATTTCACCAGAATTGTTCTTTCTACAGCGTAATGTGGGAATTATTCACTCCAGAAACTTGTTGTATATTTCATGCTTCATACAGGTTCCAATAGCGTAGTCATTTGACCAAAGGTGAAACAATTAGAAGTCTGTGTTCCCTAACTAGTTGAGCACAGTACAAAACATTCCTTTGTACTGAGGATCAGTTGCAACGCTGCGCAAAGCCGTCTGTACAGCAGGTATTCGTGTAGCTTGTTACTGTTTTCTTCCGTTGAGAGCTCCTTGTGTATAGGGATCTACATTTATTCTCCCTAAACTACCTTATGCTGTGTGGCGGCTGATACTCTGTGTATAACAATCACTTACCCCTTTCCTGCTCCAGTCGCGAATGGTCCACAGGAAGAACGACTGACTGCAAGCTTCTGCGTGAGCTCCAAACTCTCAAATTTTACTTTCACGATCTTTTAGCGAGATTTATTTGGGACGAACCAATATATGTGTTGATTCTTCTAGGATCGTATGGTCTCCGAATTGGACCAGTACATGAAATCGTGATGTACAACGTCTCCTTTGTAACATCTACATTAGAGATGGCTGAGCATCTTCTTGACGCTTTCGCTCTTCCTAAATGAACCTGTGAAGAGAAGAAAACCGGTGATCTCCATTTGATCTTCTCCACTTCCTCCACCTCAATCCAATCTGGAACGGATGCAGGACTGAAGAGCAATATTCAAGTCTTGGTCAAACGCGGATTGTTTAAGATAGCTCCTTTGTGCGTGAACAACGTTTCCCGGGGACTGTTCCAATGAACCTCGGTTTGAGACCTGCCTTACCTGCGATACGTTTTATGTTGGTGTTTTAACTTTAAATCTCTCCGTACGCATATTACGAGATATTTGATGTATGTGACTGCTCCCACTGATTATTCTGTGAGAGTGTAATCATAGAATATGAGTCTTTCTGCCTACTGATGCGCAGAACGTTAATTCTTCGTTGATGGTCAACTGCCAATCCTGACACCAAGCTTGTATATAACACATGTCATCCTGCATTTCGCTACAATTTTCCAGCGTTATGACTTCTCTGTATATAACAGCTTCATCGACCTTCTAATGTTATCCACTAGGCAAGGGGTTCTCAAACTGTTTTTGTCGCGTCTCCCTTCAGAAACATAATTGTTTAAAACCCCCCTCCTGCTTTGTTTTCCTTCCTCAGTCCCTCTCATACTTGCCACGAAAAGAGCCCACGATATCTATTTACTTTTGGCTAATTATTGCAACTATCAGTTGCAATAATAATGTTAATAATAATAATAATAGAAGCCTCGGACAAGCGCTCTCATGGTCGGGGACGGCGCTTGAACCCTATGCCCGTCCACAATGGTAACGACACTGCTAGCCACACGGAAAATGATTTAAATCCAAATAGAGGTGTTTTGCAGGATATGCTTCCTGCAACCACTCTAGAAGGAAAACAAAGACACAGGATGAGATGGTCAGATGAAGTTAACCGACACCTCATGTTCTGTTATTACCAAGCAACAAACTTAGGAACAAACACAACTGGATACAGATCACAAGTATACAAAACATTTATTACCAGATACCCAGAATTAATATTTTTAACAGAACAACGACTAGCTGATCAGATCCATGTAATAATAAAAAATAACAGGATACTAGAAAACATCAAACAACAAGTACAACAAATACTAGAAAAAAATAATGTGCAATCAGAAGAAGAAGAAAATACAGTAATGGACTCCAACATCCCAGAGCAAACAAACAAAGAACAACACGCATCAATTAAACAATCAGAGGAAAACGAAATCTTAAGACAGCCACCAGAACAAGCACAAATAGAACACGAAGTGACACACATGTTAGATATAGAAGAAAAATTTCAGCTGACATATATAGAATACAAAGACACAAATACAGACATTAGACCATTCTTGCATAGACCACCAAATAACCCACAAGTCGAAACAACAATAACAACTATCAACACAATCATACACAACAAAATAAATGAAAATACAACTATGGAAGAGTTACAACTACTGCTTTATATAGGAGCACTCACTACACTAAATATACACGCTAGGCAGAGATCAGAACCAACCAACACACAAAAGAAACCAACAAAACCAGCATGGCAACACAGGCTACAGATCAGAATAGAAAAACTGAGAAAAACATCGGACAGCTAACACAATTTATAAGAAACGAAATATCAGACAAAAAACGAAAAAGGTTAGGTAATATCTCACAACAAGAAGCGATAGAGCAGTTAGATGAAAAGAAGCAGAAATTACAAGCATTGGCCAAACGACTTAGAAGATACAAAAAAAGTGAAAATAGAAGGAAACAAAACTAAACATTCAACACAAACCAAAAGAAATTTTACCAGACAATAGATAACACACACATTAAAATCGACAATCCACCAAACATAACAGACATGGAACACGTCTGGAGCAACATATGGTCAAATGGTTCAAATGGCTCTGAGCACTACGGGACTTAACATCTTAGGTTATCAGTCCCCTAGAACTTAGAACTACTTAAACCTAATTAACCTAAGGACGTCACACACATCCATGCCCGAGGCAGGATTCGAACCTGCGACCGTATCAGCAGCGCTGTTCCGGACTGCAGCGCCTAGAACCGCACAGCCACAACGGCCGGCCAACATATAGTCAAACCCAGTGCAACATAACAGGCGTGCACAGTGGATACAAGCAGAAAAAGACACATACAAGATACCACAAATGCCTGAAGTGATAATTTTGCAACATGAATTCACCCAAGCAATTAATTCTACTCACAATTGGAAAGCCCCCGGAAAAGATAAAATAGCAAATTTCTGGCTAAAGAAGTTCACCTCAACACATTCACATCTAACTAAATTATTTAACAGTTACATTGCGGACCCATACACATTCCCTGATACACTTACACATGGAATAACTTATCTAAAACCTAAAGATCAAGCAGACACAGCAAACCCAGCTAAATATCGCCCCATAACATGCCTACAAACAATATACAAAATATTAACTTCAGTCATTACACAGAAATTAATGACACACACAACACAGAACAAAATTATAAATGAAGAACAAAAAGGCTGTTGCAAAGGAGCTCGAGGATGTAAAGAGCAACTGATAATAGATGCAGAGGTGACATACCAAGCTAAAACTAAACGAAGGTCGCTACATTACGCATACATTGATTACCAAAAAGCTTTTGATAGTGTACCCCACTCATGGTTACTACAAATATTGGAAATATACAAAATAGATCCTAAATTGATACAGTTCCTAAACATAGTAATGAAAAATTGGAAAACCACACTTAATATCCAAACAAATTCAAATACTATCACACCACAGCCAATACAGATTAAGCGTGGAATATACCAAGGAGACTCATTAAGTCCTTCCTGGTTCTGCCTTGCTCTGAACCCACTATCCAACATGCTAAATAATACAAATTATGGATACAATATTACTGGAACATACCAACACAAAATCACACATTTGCTATACATAGGTGATCTAAAACTACTGGCGGCAACAAATCAACAACTTAACCAATTACTAAAGATGACAGAAGTATTCAGCAATGAAATAAATATGGATTTTGGAACAGACAAATGTAAGAAAAATAGCATAGTCAAGGGAAAACACACTAAACAAGAAGATTACAAATTGGATAACCACAGCGACTGCATAGAAGCGATGGAAAAAACAGATGCCTATAAATATTTAGGATACAGACAAAAAATAGGAATAGATAATACAGATATTAAAGAAGAACTAAAAGAAAAATATAGACAAAGACTAATAAAAATACTGAAAACAGAACTGACAGCAAGAAACAAGACAAAAGCTATAAATACTTATGCTATACCAATACTGACCTACTCATTTGGAGTAGTGAAATGGAGTAACACAGACCTAGAAGCACTCAATACACTTACACGATCACAATGCCACAAATATAGAATACATCACATACATTCAGCAACAGAAAGATTCACATTAAGCAGAAAGGAAGGAGGAAGGGGATTTATCGACATAAAAAACCTACATTATGGACAGGTAGACAATTTAAGAAAATTCTTTATAGAACCAGCAGAAACTAGCAAAATACACAAAGCAATCACTCATATAAATACATCGGCTACACTACCACAATTTCATAACTACCTCTACAAACGTTTATACCACATAACATCAATAGATAGGAAGAAAGTAAATTGGAAAAAGAAAACACTACATGGCAAGCACCCATATCATCTAACACAGCCACACATCGATCAAGACGCATCCAACACATGGCTACGAAAAGGCAATATATACAGTGAGATGGAAGGATTCATGATTGCAATACAGGATCAAACAATAAACACCAGATATTACAGCAAGCATGTTATTAAAGATCCCAATACCACAACAGATAAATGCAGACTTTGCAAACAACAAACAGAAACAGTAGATCACATCACAAGCGGATGTACAATACTAGCAAATACAGAATACCGCAGAAGACATGACAATGTAGCAAAAATAATACATCAACAACTTGCCATACAACATAAACTAATAAAACAACCCGTTCCCACATACAAGTATGCACCACAAAATGCACTGGAGAATGATGAATACAAATCATACTGGAACAGAACCATTATAACAGATAAAACAACACCACATAACAAACCTGACATCATACTCACCAATAAAAAGAAGAAATTGACACAACTAATCGAAATATCCATACCCAATACAACAAATATACAGAAGAAAACAGGAGAAAAAATTGAAAAGTACATCCAACTGGCTGAGGAAGTCAAGGACATGTGGCATCAGAATAAAGTTGACATTATACCGATTATACTATCAACTACAGGAGTCATACCACTCAATATCCACCAGTACACCAACGCAATACAACTACATCCAAAGTTATATATACAACTACAGGAATCTGTACTTACTGATACTTGTTCAATTACCCGAAAGTACTTAAATGCAATGTAACATATACGGTACAGTTAAAAGGAAGTCACGCTTGATCAAGATCCGCGTCACTTTCCATTTTTAACCACACATAACGTCTGAGAAAGAAAAGAAATAGTAATAATAATAATGAGTAGCCGGCCGAAGTGGCCGAGCGGTTCTAGGCGCTTCAGTCTGGAAACGCGTGACAGCTACGGTCGCACGTTCGAATCCTGCCTCGGGCATGGATGTGTGTAATGTCCTTAGTTTAGTTAGGTTTAAGTAGTTCTAAGTTCTAAGGGACGGATGACCTCAGATGTTAAGTCCCGTAGTGCTCAGAGCCATTTGAACCATTTTTGAATAATGAGTCATTCGAGCACATCAAAGACTATTTTAAAATTATCATACATTTGTATTATTCAAAGATGGTACAAAATCACAAATACAACTAGTTTATAAATAATCACGGTTGTGTGTGCAGTTGTTGGAATTGAGAAAGTGTGTGTAATTCACTACACATTTTCTTTACAAATTAATTCATGAATTTGTTTGTTAGTAAAGTTTAACTATTTCCACCCTGTAATTCTTTTAATTCATTTAGAAAGTTTTAATATTCGTTACATCATGACGCACAAATAACGATACAACAATATTCAACAGTTAAATGTCATTTTAAAAAGTATTATTTTGAAGCTGATTATCCAAAAAAGGAAATAAAAAAGAGTAAAAGTGCACATGATTCAGAATTCGGAACTTTTTGAGATTTTAGTGAAGAAGAAAGCACATCCAGTCTTGGTTTCATCTTTGAAACACCAACTCGCATATCCCCTTCTAGCTACAATCAAGGGCTATGTTCCGTATTGATTAATACCAGTAAGTTGACATGAAGGGTAATAACACGTCCGCTGCTCTTCTTGCTAAGTTGGATATTCATTCCAAGTACGCACTCAGAAATTTTATTGAGACTTCTTTTAACTTCACCCCCTCCTTTTTTTGAGGGCAGCTGCACTAGGTCATTTATATATAGATCTGTTATGAAAACTAATATTACTGTAACATTCTCCTGGGGAACGTCCGAAAGTTGAAGATTTCTCTCCGTCACGAATACAACAGTGTCGTAAAGGAATGGCCTCACAGATCTGCCGACCTTATCCATCAGGTCATTTACAAGCGTTGGGACTCTAAGAGTGTCAATTGTTTATTTAAAACCTATAGAAAACAGATACATGTCTTAAAGGGTTTCTGTCTTCAAAGCAGTCACTAGCATTGTTTATAATCCGTTACAGATATGTGGAATGGGAATACCATTAGCAGCGCCAGTTGTGTTGATAGTTCGAGTGGAGCGGTCTATCGCCTGACGAATTTCTGTAATAGTTCTGAAGTGGAGGCCATGAAGTGCTTCCTTAATTTTAAGAATCAAGTTCAAATGAAAGGGACTTAAGTCTGTGAAGAATGGTGGGTGGTAAACCACTTTCCAGCCCCATCGATCGAACAGTTTAGTCACAACTCACCCCTTATGCGCCCGAGCGTTGTCCTCACAAATGATGGGCGGATTCTGCAGATAGTGATGCCGCTTGTTTCTCTAAGCTGTCCATTTTTGGGACACAATCTGTAAACAGATTATAGAATGAAGCGGGGACACTTTCGGACGGATTCGCCCATCATTTTGAAGGACAAAACGTGCAAGTTGTGACTGATTTGTTCGATCGATGGGCTGGGAACTAGTGTAAGACCCACTATTCCCCACCCACTTTTGCCCTTGTGACTTTAAACTTGAATCCTGGAATGAAGAAAGCACTTCATGGCCTTCGCTTCATAACTTAACCGTCGGGAAGTAGACAGTTTCACTTGTAGTATCAACACAAGGCGCCTCTGAGGTAGCCCACGACTTCCACATTCAACGGGTTATACACGATGCCGGTGACAGAATTATTGTAAAACTTTAAACCAAGTTCCTAAGTTATATACGTTGTAAATATATAGTTGTCATCATTTATGATCCAACCGTGGTATACAGAAAATAAAGTACGGCCAAACTTCCAGGACGAATTCCTCACATAAAGAAAAACAAAATATTTTAATTGGGTATGGGTACAAAAACACTGCATTTCGATACTAGCCCGCTTTTTATACGCCACTTCATAGCACATTAATCAAGAAAGTGGGCAGTGGCTGAATGTATCAGAATACAACACGAAACCACACTGAAACGCCAAAGATATTGGTATAGACATGCGTATTCAAAGGCAGAGATAATCAAACGGGAAGAAGACGGAATTGCGGTCGGCAACGCGTATGTAAGACAACAAGTGTCTGGCGCAGTTGTTAGATCGGTTACTTCTGTTACAATGGCAGATTATCAATATATAAGTGAGTTTGAACGTCGTGTTATAGTCGGTGCACGAGTGATGGGACACAGCATCTCCGGGGTAGCGATGAAGTGGGGATTTTTCCTTACGCCCATTTTACGAGTGTACCGTGAATATTAGGAATCGGTAAAACATCAAATCTCCGACGTCGTTGCGGCCGGGAAAAGATCCTGCAGGAATGGGATCAATGACGACTGAAGAGAATCGTTCAACGTGACGGAAGTGCAATCCTTCCGCAAATTGCTGCGTATTTCAATGATGGGCCATCAACAAGTGTCAGCGTGCGTACCATTCAACGAAACATCATCACATCATGAATATGGGCTTTTGGAGTCGAAGGCCCACTGTTGTATCCTTGATGACTGCACGACTCAAAGTTTTACGCCTCACCTGTGCTCGTCAACACCGACAATGGACTGTTGATGACTGGAAACATGTTGCCTGGTCAGGCAAGTCTAGTTTCAAATTGTATCGAGCGGATGGACGTGTACGGGTATGAAGACAACCTCATGAATCCATGGACCGTGCATGTCAACAGGGGACTGTTCAAGTTGGTGGAGGCTCTGTAATGGTGTGTGTGTGGGGGGGGGGGGGGGGGGGGGGAGGGGAGGGGTAGTGCACTTGGAGCGATACGGGACCTCTCATACTTCTAGATACGACTCTGACAGGTGACACGTACGTAAGAATCCTGTGTGATTACCTGCATCCATTTATGCCCATTGTGCGTTCCGACGGACTTCGACGATTGAAGCAGGATAATGCGACGTCCCACACGTCCAGAATTGCTACAGAGTGGCTCCAGGAACACTCTTCTCAGTTTAGACATTTCCGCTGGCCACCAAACTCCCCAGCCATGAACATTCTGTAGCATATCTGTGATGCCTTGCAACATTGCTGTTTAGAAGAGATCTCCACCCCGCCATACTCTTACGGATTTATGGACAGCCCTGCAGGATTCATGGTGTCAATTCCCTCCAGCACTACTTCAGACATTAGTTGGGTCCATGCCACATGTGTTGCTCCACTTTTTCGTGCTTGCGGGGGCTCTACACGATATTAGGCAGGTGTACCAGTTTCTTTGGCTCTTACACAAAAGTACAAAATGCCCCCCGTTGCATACATTGTTCCACTATCACACTGAATTTTGGATCTGGTGACACATCGCCGGGATACTGCCTATACACTATCTGATCAAATGTATACGGTCACTTATCAGTGTATATTAATATGTGTTGTGTCAACCCTTCTCCCTTATGACGGCTGTTGAGGACACTTCCATTGAGAAGTCTGAATGTCTATAGGGAAGTGGTAGCACATCTTTCTCAAGTTCCGACGTCAGGGAAGACAATGTTGTTGAACGCTGGGGTCTGGAGTGAAAGCGACGTTCTCACTCATCCCAAAGGTGTTCCACTGGGTTCACGTCCGGACTCTGTGGAGGGGAGTCTGTTTCACGGATGTTCTGTTCATAAACCATTGCCTCATAGATGCTAATGTATGACAGGACGCATTGTTATGCTGCTACAATCGTCGTCTCAGATCTGTTCCTCTGCTTTATGCAGTACGCAGATCATGTCATTCAGGAGCAATAATGGTTTTTTTTCCTGGGCTTGTAATACATAGCGTGGGTATGTGTGGTTGCCTTATAGCGTGTGTACTTGTGGTTGCCTAATGTTGTCTTCGCAGTGGAATTCTCATGCTTACAAAGGATTGAGACGACGCTGCCATTGACGGATTTGGCATCAAGAAAGCGGGCGTATATAATATCCCATGTGGTTATGGCAAATCCTACATCGGTCAAACGATCCGAACAGTCGAAGACCGCTGCAAAGAACACCAACGCCACACGCGCCTAGGACAGCCCAACAAATCGGCACTGGCAGAACTCTGCTTGGAAACTGGACACAACGCGAGATACGAAGGACCAAGATTCTGGCCCTCACCAGCTTCTACTGGGACAGCATCTTCTTGGAGGCCATTGAAATTTGCGCAACGGACAATCTCATAAACCGAGACACAGGTTTCCAGCTGAACAAACCCTTACTTAGTTCTATCAAGGAGTCATGCCTCAAGCGAACACAAGATCTTTCCACGACGGCCGCCGGGGACACTCCACGGGATTTTGCGTCTTCCACCATGCGGCGTGAGGCAAACGGATGGTCGGCGGCGGCAATCGGAGCGTCGGCTCTCGCAATCGGACCGTCGGCGCAGGGAGTCGAAGCCCGACTGACGGACGTAAATAACACTGACAATGAGCAGACAGACCATCACTCGCTGAGTGGCAATGAAGGGTTGAGCATCGCTCCTCTTACAAACGCACCTTCAGCCATAGGCCCCCGCTTGCACGGGTATATAACCAGGAGTGTTTTCCGGCTTTGTTTTTATCAAAACATTGACGCGCACTTACACCGAGGTCTCGCAGCATAGCAAAACGGTACTTCTGAAGTTTTGCAACGGCGTCACCCGACAGCAGAATTGTCGTGTCTTCTCGTCGAGGTGGTATGTCGAGCTTGGGTGGTGCCTTGGGGTCGCGGCGGTCTATTTCCGCTGACGACACGAGGCGCGTTTTCTTGTTGCCGCGGGCCTCGCCGCCGGCCGTTTCGAGCACTTCGGCTGCCGCAGAGCTAGGCTCTGCCCCCCAAGAATAGGGAAAAAGTAGGTCAGGACCTGGATGCAGGCCTTGGAACCAAAGAAAGGTTTTCACCGCCTCCGTCCAGAATTCCGCGTCTGCCATCGTTCTTTTAGGGCCAGCAATGCAACCGGGAAACCCTACAGTGACAAAAAAAGTTGTAACTGGCAACCCCCTGGCAGCAATCCCCCTTTCCGCTCCTGACATGGCAACGTGTATGCAGAGGGAAAACACACGCAAAACACAAACAAACAACTACATTGTCAGTATATGCGATCCCCTCCCTCCCTCCCCTCTCCTTAGCCCGCTCCTGCTTGCCAACGCCCAAAATCGTCTCGCCCAACACATTCTCGACCTAAATGGCAAGCGGAAGTCCCGTCAACCGACCAAAATCCTTCCCAAACCCGCAACTGCTACCCAACCCCCCTACCCGATCTCAGTTCCTCAAATCCCCCCCCCCCCCCCCACTTAAGAGCACGTCCATGAAGCAGAGGCGTGCAAAAAAGGATAGGAGAGACAAACACAAAAAGAGTAGAAATACCACCCCCAGAACACAAATCCCCCCCCCCCCCCACCCCTGAGGAGCCCGCAGTTCCTGAGCCACCGACAGCACCTGTCGTCGCCCTGGAAGGGGACCAGGAAACCGCTGCCCTGGAAGGGAACCATGAAACCGGGGAGGATTCGGAGGGCTTTGTGCTGGCGAGAAAAACCTTTCACCAGCCCAGACTTCCACCTGCTCGGGGAGTGGAACCCACTCCAAACAGGTTTCAGGCTGTGGCTGATGTGTCAGACGAAACACAAGAAACAAGAGCTGAGAATCACACAGCATACCGCCGCCCACCGATCGTCGCGGAGTTTCCCCGCATCTATGAGGAACTCCTTGAGATGATCAAAATACAAGTCAAAGGGGACAAGTTTACAGCAAAACCAACAGGGGGGGGGGGGGGGGACCAAATAAAGATAACTCTACATAACATCGAGGACTAAAACACCATTAAAAAGGCCCTCACAGACAAAAACATACCGCATTACACGTTCCCCACCACCAAGACAAGGTTCAAATAGTTCAAATGGCTCTGAGCACTATGGGACTTAACTTCTGAGGTCATCAGTCCCCTAGAACTCAGAACTACTTAAACCTAACTAACCTACATACATCACACACAGCCATGCCCGAGGTAGGATTCGAACCTGCGACCATAGCGGTCGCGCGGTTCTAGACCGTAGAGCCTAGAACCGCTCGGCCACTCCGGCCGGCCCCAAGACAAGAAACAAAAACGTTGTCATTAGGGACCTCCTCAGACGGCTCTCGGTCCAGGCAGTCAAGACAGACCTGACAGCCCAAGGATTTGTTGTCAAAACTGTAGAGCAGATGGGCAAAAATGGGGCAGAGAGTAAGTGGCCATTGTTCCAAGTAACTCTGCCGGACATACTGCAGAACAGGCGCGAGGTAAAAGCTGTTCTGGCAGCTCCTGTCATCACGGAGCCGCTCCACCGCAAGAACAAGTTGGTGTACTGCTTCAGGTGTCAGGGACTGGATCACATTGCCGCCCACTGCCAGATGCCTGTGCGATGTAGAAAATGCGCCGAACCCCACGACACTAGGAGTCGCACAGTAAAATACATGGACCGCAGATAAGGTGTGTGCTGCGTGGGAAAAACCACACAGCAGGGTAGCAAGTCTGTGAGGTCCACAAAAAACACACAGGAGGCAAAGGGTGCGAAGGCCGTCCCCCACACACGAAAACAAGACACAGCTGTCCCATCGAACCACACAGAGAGACAAAACAGGACAACACACACAGACAAAACTTGGGTAAAACCAAGGCCTGACACTCCAAGGGCAACATAGGCAGAAGTGATCTCTCCAGAAAAGAGCCACGAAAACGTCGAGAAATCGGCGCAAGCCCTGTCACCACACCAGCCACACACGCAAGAACAACAACGGGAAAAACACAACAACGACCAGCTCCACTAAGACAGAGGAAGGTCTAGAGAACCTCACACACAATCCACCCCCTCGGATCAGTTGTTAGGTATTATGGTCCAGACCATGAACCTCGTCATGGAAATGATGAAGGATTCAGGGAGGCCCAGAAGCAGAACACTCAGATCCTCGCTGCCCTTCAGGCAACAGTCCAGCAGTCGCTCCCCTTTGCGACTTTCTCAGTAGTCACAAAACCCCATCATGGATAGATGACCAAATACCCAAGGCCTGACAATGTGCATCTTTAATGCAGATGGCATTGTTAATCAAGAGGTAGAGTTCAGAGAACTCATGAAGGATTGCTCCATCGACATATGCATAATGGGGGAAACCCACCTAAAACCGGGAATAAGAGCGACAGTTCCCAACTATGTTAGCTACCGTAAAGACAAACCAACCCAAGGCGGAGGAGTGGCCATATACATAAAAAGAGGGATCCCCCACCACCAGGTATTCATACCAGCTACCAATAAAATCGAAGCAGTGGGCGTGGAAGTAACCACTGCCACAGGACCCCTAACAATCGTTGCAATCTACCGACCCCCACACGACGAGATAGACGAAGGAGACATAGCAGCTCTAGGGCAAATTGAAGGCAAACTCATAATAGGGGGCGACTTCAATGCCAAACACCCCGATTGGAACTTAAGAGTAACCTCCAGAGCAGGCGCCACACTGCAACGACTAGCGCGTGACCACCATTTCGAAACATGGGGTCCAGCCGAGCACACACATTTTCCAAAAAATAGAGGTAGGCCCGACGTATTAGACATAGCCCTCACTAGGAGGAGTGCGGGGTTCGTGGCCGCAAGGAAAATCAACTGAATGTCCTCCGATCACAACCCAGTGATTCTAGAGGTCGATGTGGGAGAATGGGTAGCACTCCCACGGTACAAGACTTCCTACAAACGTACAGACTGGGAGCGAGACCGAGAAACTGTCGCCTCTGATATCGCTCACTCTCCGCCACCTATTGCCGAAACAGTAGAACGAGCGCTACAAGACCTAACAGGAACCATCTTGCAGGCAGCGGATGGCCCGCCCCCGCAAGTACAACTCCCGGAACATCTACTAGCGCAAATCCGTCACAAGAACAGAGTGGCAAAAGAGTGGAAGATCACCAGAAATCAGGCCACCAAGAGGCTGCTCAACCGTCTACAGAGAGAGCTGAAGGTAGAGCTCAATGAGCACGGAAACCAGCAATGGCAAAACCGCCTCACAGCCCTCAAAGTAGACGATCACACACTATGGCAAGCAACCAAACAATTTACCAAGACGCGCTAGGCTGCCGCCTCTACACGGCGAGAGGGGTCTGGCCTGCAGCCATGTTGAAAAGGCTAACGCCCTCGCCGACACCTTCGAGAAGCAGTTTCAAGCGGCAGAACCCCAGGATGACGAACATGAAGAGGTAGTCCGCCGTCAACTGCCTGTCTTCCTCAACCCTGAGGAAGGCCCAGAGGACGAACCCCCACTTTTCGCCCCCGAAGACGTGGCAAAAGTAATTAGGTCCCTCCCTACAAAAAAGGCGCCAGGACACGACAGTGTCACCAACCAGCTAGTTAAAAACCTCCCGCCCTCGGCTATCGAACGTCTCGCGAACGTCTTCAACGAGGTTACTCGTATCCGCGAGTTCCCAGCATACTGGAAACACGCGGAAGTGGTCGCGATACACAAACCAGGGAAAGACCCTTTATTCCCGCAGCACTACAGGCCGATTAGCCTCTTGCCATCTCTCAGCAAGACCTATGAGCGCCTCCTGCTTATTCCCATACGAGACCACATCACCAACGAGCGACTTTTTCCGGATTTGCAATTCGGATTCCGACAGAAGCACTCCGCCCCACAACAGATCATGAGACTAGTGGAAGCAGCCACAGAAGGCTTCAACCACAGAGGCTACTGCGGGATAATGCTACTTGATGTAGCCAAAGCCTTCGACTCAATATGGGATAAAGGGCTACTATACAAGTTATACACACAAGGGTTCCCCGGGAGCATAGTCAGGTTAATCCAACGCTATCTCACGAAGAGAACCTTCTCTGTCAAGGTAGAAACAGCCAGTGCGGACTGCAGAAGAGAGGTGCCGCGAACACAAGCGCCATACTGAATTAGGCCAGACTACTAAATCAGCCGTGGCTGACCATTGTATAAAGACTGGCCATAATACGGACTATGAAAAAACAAAAATTGTCAATCCTCCTACTTCTGGGACTGCGTTACTAAAGAGGCCATCAAAATCCGACTACAGGATGATCTAATTAATAAAGATAGCGGCCTACAACTTAGTCAGGCTTGGAACCCTGCACTCAGCCTGGAGAGAAAGATGCGGTCCCAGAGATCGTGGACCGCCCCTGACGGCGGCAGCAGGGAGACTGCAGACCCCAGTTCAGACCCAGGCGCCGCTTCCGCCACCACCTCCAGTAGCTGCCGCGCCGGCCGCCCCAAAGACACCAGGAGAGGAACGGTGGAGGGGGTAACGGTTAGTATATATAGGGCGCCGAGAGGAACAGCACACCATTCGTCAGGAACCACCTAAAGATGGCAGCGTGTACGTCTGCCGAAATATCGTGGAGAAATTACGACGCTACCCGGTCGGATGCCCGAGAACTGTTCAAATTGGAAATACGCCGGGAAAACTTCAGATCTTAAGTGTGAGAATTATTTCACAATCAGCTTAACAGCTCACGCATCCTATTTTCTGACAAGAATAATATACTGAAGAATGGAGAAAAAACTGAGGATGTGCTATATGATCACTTTGGCTGTAGAAAAGATAAAAGCACCAGAGAGGCGTTGGGGTTGATAATGAAAGCAAGACTAAAGGAAAATCGAGACACGTTTATAGGATTTGTCGAGCTAGAAAAAGCGTTCGACAATGTAAAATGCTGTAAGATGTTCGAAATTTCGAGAAAAATTGGGGTAAGCTGTAGGGAGAGACGGGTAAAATACAATTAGTACAAGTGCCAAGACGGAGTGATAAGACCGGACGACCAAGAACTAAGTGCTCGGATTAGTGAGGGTGTAAGACAGGGATGTAGTCTTTCGCTCCTACTGTTCAGTCTGTACATCGAAGAAGCACTGATGGAAATGAGAAAGAAAGGTACAGTAGTTGAATTAAAATTCAATGTGAAAGGATATCAACGGTACGATTCGCAGATGACATTGCTATCCTGAGAGAAAGTGAAGAAGAATTACATGAGCTACTGAATGGAACTGATAGTCTAATGAGCACAGAATATGGATTGAGAGTAAACCGAAGAAAGACGAAAGTAGTGATAAGTAGTGTCAATTAGAACAGCGAGAAACTTAACATCAGGATTGATGGTCGCGAAATAGATGAAGTTAAGGAATTCTGTTACCAGACAGCAAAATAACCAGTGACGGTCGGAGCAAGGAGGACATCAAAAGCAGACTAGCACTGGCAAAAAGGCCATTCCTGGCCAAGAGAAGTCTCCTAGTATCAAACATAGGTCTTAATTTGAGGAAGGAATTTCTGGGAATGTACGTTTGGAGTACAGCATGAAATATGGACTGTGGGAAAACCGCAACAGAAGAGAATCCAAGCATTTGAGATGTGGTGTTACAGACTAATGTTGAAAATTAGGTGGACTGATAAGATAAGGAATGAGGAGGTTCTGCCCAGAATCGGAGAGGAAAGGAATATGTGGGAAACACTGACATGGAGAAGAGACAGGATGATAGGACATCTATTAAGACATCAGGGAATAGTTTCCATTGTACTAGAGGGAGCTGTAGAGGGGAAAACTATAGAGGAAGACAGAGATTGTAATACATCCAGCACATAATTGAGGACGTAAGTTGCAAGTGCTACTCTGAGATGAAGATGTTAAGATGTTGGCACAAGAGAGGAATTCGTGGCGGGCTGCATCAAGCCAGTCAGAAGATTAATGAAAAAAAAGAAAAAGTGAACTAATCGCTAATCGGCCACCTAGAATTGCCACGAACTAGGATGAATTTGTTGCATGGTTGAATGCTATTGGGCCCAGTCTCAGGGCACGCTGCGGTAGTTTCGGCTACCTTCTAGGTGACCAATACGAGCGAGTGCAGGTACTAGTCTAGCAGCGTTGTCGGAAATGGTGTAAATCGCAACTCTGGGACTTTGGCAGCTGTCCTTCACATTGCCTTTCTGCAGCAGGAGACAATTCTCCAAGAAATGGCAAGGTGTCAGACAAGCTGAAAGGTGGAGTCTTACTGCTCTTTGAGAGTCTACAATAATTACGATCAAATATGAATACAAATCTGAATAAACCAGCGGTCCCAGGAAAATGAGGCACATTGTATGACACGATAATACTTCAATATCCTTAAAACTACGGAAGTTAATGTTTTACAGTGAATAAAAATTTACACCATGAACCTCAGAATTACAACTTCTATTGCTTCATGTGATTTGAACATACGATATCTCAGATGATAGTATTGCACTTTATCTATCATCCAAGAAAGTCAATCCTCTGCATCTATTTTCTTTACTGAGTTACGACGCCTTTCGCACTTATTTTGTTGCGGCATTGTTCGTCAGAACATCTTATTTTGCGCATTTATATGGCAAATGCAGCATCAATACCTCATATGTTGTCATACTTGTGTTTTTATTTAATAAACAATTTACTGTTTTGCCAGTAACTTCACTTAAATGTCGATTGCAAGTGTTATTACAAAAGCAGTGCTACTTTAAAAACCTGTCTGTCACCGGTGTTAGCGGACACCACAATTGAAAAGAGAACCGAAAGACGCTTTTGTCAAGCAGGCCTAAGTAATTCTTTAAAGAATATATAAGAACACCACGTAGTCATTTAATGTGAGTGCACTCACGCAAGAATACTGACTTATTTATTTATGAACAAACTATTAAAACTAAACTAAACTCTAAACTCCGTCCGAGAAGGCCATGAAGGCCCACAGGCAGCACTGGATGCGGATACGGAGGAACATGTGGTCAGCACACCGCTCTCCCGGCCGAATTTCACTTTCGGAGACCGGAGCCCCTACTTCTCAGTGAAGTAGCTCCTCAGTTTGCCTCACAAGGGCTGAGTACACCCCGCTTGCCAGCAGCACTCGACAGACCGAATGGTGACCCACCCAAGTACTAGCCCAGCCCGACAGCGCTTAACTTCGGTGATCTGACGGGAACCGGTGTTACCACTGCGGCAAGGCCGTTGGAATGAACTAACTGTTACTCACATTTAATGTAAATGATCCGCGTATAACCAAATGTTTATGACTTTTTGTTTAAATAATGTTGTAATATATTAGTTTAGTCTACAAAATGGTCAAGATGAGTCAAATCAGAGTTTAAGAATGACTTTTTTTTGGTGGGGACTGTCTTCAGCCAATGGGGAAGCAGTCAGTAGCGGAACACTACGGGAGTCAAGTGGAGACCGGGACTTCCCGAGTGAAGAGCTCAAGGGAGTGACTCTGGACACAGTACGTCGAGTGCTGGAAGAAGGTAGGTCTGCCTATGATAACGAGCGTGATTCGATCATGGAGGAGTTTGACTGTGGTTGGCGAAAGGCCGCTGCCATACTTCTGAAGGGACTTTATAATTCGAGAGGTCTGAGTGTGCTCCAGAGTAGGATTTTAACTTTTCCACTTGCAGTACAGAACTGGGCATGGACAGAATATGAGTTAGTACTCTCAGCCGGCCGCTATGACCGAGCGTTTCTAGGCGCTTCATTCTGGCAACGCGCGACCGCTACGTCGCAGGTTCGAATCCTGCCTGGGTCATGGATGTGTGTGATGTCCTTAGGTTAGTTAGGTTTAAGTAGTTCTAAGTTCTAGGGGACTGATGACCTCAGATGTTAAGTCCCATAGTGCTCAAAGCCATTTGAAACAATGTGAACTAATCTCAATATTGCGTATACAAAAATGTAAATAATCATGTTGAACTCTGAATTGTTTTGAGCTTTTGAATATTTTGCGTATTGTGATTACAAAATCGACTTTGTTTTCGCGTATATTTGATGACACTTTAGTTTGGGGATTTTGCTAACATTCTCATAACGCTTTCGACGTAACTTTACCGCAGTTAATAAGGGTATTCTTTTACCTGTACTTTAACTGAACATCGTAGCACCACTTTCCGTTTATTTGAGAAGACCTTTCTTGAATAAACATTGTTGAACACAACTCACTGTCGTCTACATCAATTACAGACGTTAGAAGAGAACTTTTGATATTAAATTAATCATTTATCTTTTATTTTATATTTATGTGTGATTTTATTAATTCTCAATTCTAGCCAATGTGTAACCTCCCAATAGAAAAGTTCCGAAACCTCCCAACAGTAAAAAATATCATTATAACATTGACATTTAGCTCCCAATAAATAAATTGCGTAACCTATCAATAACAAATGTGACTAATCTCTCAATAAAAAATTGTCACTCACTTATAACCTTTCAATAATGACTGTGAATTTAAACCGGTGAATTTTGGACGCCAGCAGCGCTGCGTCATGGCCCTGAAATACCATTCTGAATAAACTGAAAATTCTTACCTCAATAAGGTCGCCGGATAACGCGTATATATCTGCTCCTATAACAAATTTTTCTGGCACAGCCCTGTGCAATGCTGGCCAATAGATTTGTCATGTATAAAAAGAAACAACTGATTTCTCTTTTTGAATAATCGGGATAACCAAGGATTGGAGAAATTAGTAAATTCTTTAAATTGAAATGAATGATTGTCAAAAGTCACTTTTTATGAGAAACATTATTATTGAGAGATTTTTTTAAAACATTTACATGGAACTTGATTTAACAATACTACATATGCGCGAGGCTGCTTTTACCTTATGCTACAACGCTGAGGATCCGCCATCGCTCCACCACGACCGGCCCAGCCAACACGATACACCAGACTGCTAGCTACTACTTACTGCAACTAACACACAGTTCCTACTGCACTCAACGCTGCTCTTTGGTCTGAGATTCTCTTATAGCTTACATATCGCAGGCAGCGCGTGAGCAATCCATCGAAATTACATCTGCTCGAGTGCGCTAACAACAAATTCCTTAATCATAGACCTCTTACAAATGCAAAGACCATTCGACTACAGGATCACACCTATAGCTTATTTTTTGCAGCGAATTAGCTGTGGGGCTTGAATTCAGGCATGCGTGGCTCGACCCTGTGACTACATCTTGCCATGATTTGCCCTGATAGTATCATCAAACAATCCATCCACAGTAGGTTGCTTTTATGATACTAAAATACTGCTAGCATATTTTCGAGACACCGCCTCCATGTGGGCGAAGAGGTTTGCGTGTTCAGATGACATTTAGAGCTATGCCGGATGTATGGTTGTGAAACTTGGAGTGGCCAGAAAAAAGACTTGAAGAATCTTGTTTTTGAGCGGAAAGTCTTAAGGAAGATCAGGCATAATTGTGAACTAGACGAAATGTACAATAGACCACATTGTAGGACTGATGAGAACCAAGCGCCTTGTATGGGCAGGACATGTCAGTCGGATGGATAAATGCCGATGACCTTTGAAAGCTATGGATTATACTCCCTGTGGAAGACGCCCACTAGGAAGACCAAAGAAGAGATGGAGGGATGGAATCCATGAGGACTTGCTGCAGATTGGAACAGAGAATGATTGGCGCCAGGAGGCACAAAACAGAACCCAGTGGAGGAGGAACCTTGTAGCAGCGAGTGGTCCTCTGGCCCTGAACGCGTAAAGTAAAGTAAAGTAGTAAAGTAAAAGTAAGCATATTTTCGAGACGAAGTCATCGAATAATCAACTAAACATGGGTGATTGAGTTTCCGGGAAGATGCGAATGATTTATTTAAGAATATTTATTTGTGCATGGCAACGGCCTTGCCGCAGTGGGTACACCGGTTCCCGTCAGATCACCGAAGTTAAGCGCTGTTGGGCGTGGCCGGCACTTGGATGGGTGACCATCCGGGCTGCCATGCGCTGTTGCCATTTTTCGGGGTGCACTCAGCCTCGTGATGCCAATTGACGAGCTACTCGACCGAATAGTAGCGACTCCGGTCAAAGAAAACCATCATAACGACCGGGAGAGCGGTATGCTGACCACACGCCCCTCCTATCCGCATCCTCAGCTGAGGATGACACGGCGGCCGGATGGCCCCGGTGGGCCACTCGTACCTGAAGACGGAGTGCTTTTTTTATTTGTGCGTAAGTGTTACAAATTTAGTAATAAAGGTTAATATATATCGGCCTCACGTAAGTTATGCTAATATTTATTACGTATTAAATACTGAGGAGACAAAAGTATTGCGATAGCGACATGCACATACACAGATGGAGGTAGTATCGTGTTCACAAGGTATGAAAGGCAGTGCGTTGGCAGAGCTGTCATTTGTATTCAAGTGATTCATGTGAAAAGGTTTCCGACACGATTATGACCGTACGACGCAAAATAACAGACTTTGAAAGCGGATTGATAGTTGGAGCTAGATACATGGGACTTTCCATTTCGGAAATCTTTAGGGAATTCAATATTCAATATATATATAGTAACAAATTTCAGGCATTACCTCTCACCATGCACTACGCAGTGGCCGATGGCCCCCACTTACCTACCAAGAACAGAGGCGTTTGCGTAGATTTGTCAATGCTAACAGATAAGAAACACTGAGTGAAATTACTGCAAAAATCAATGTGGGCTGCAGGAGGAACGTGTCCGTTAGGACTTTGCGGAAAAATTTGGCGTTAATGGGCTATAGCAGCAAACGAACGATGCGAGCGCCTTTGCTAACAGCGCGACATCGCCCGCAGCGCGTCTCCTGGGCTGGTGACCATATCGGTTGCACCATAGACCACTGGAAAATCGTGGTCTGGTCAGATGAGTCCCAATTTCGGTACGCAAGAACCGATGGTAGGGTTCGATTGTTGCGCAGACCCCACAAAGCCATGAACCCAAGTTGTCCACAAGGCACTGTGCAAGCTGGCGGTGGCTCCATAATGGTGTGGGCTGAGTTTACATGGAATGGACTGGGTCCTCTTGTCCAACAGAACCTATCGTTGACTGGATATGGTTATGATAGGCTACTTGGAATTCATTTGCAGCCATTCATGAAACGTCATCTTCCCAAACAACTAGGGAAATTTTCTGGATGACAATGCGCCACGTCACCGGGCCACGACTGTTCGCGGTTGGTTTGAAGAACATTCTCAAGAATTTGAGCGGCTGATTTGGCCATCATGGTCACCCGATACATATCGCATCGAACATTTATGAGACATAATCGAGAGGCTATTTCGTGTACGAAATCCAGCACCACACTTTCCCAACTGTGGACGTCTATAGAATCAGCATGGTTCAATGTTTCTGCAGCGCTTCCAACGACTTGTTGAGTCGATGCACTAGGTCGGGAAAAAGAGTGTCCGACACGAAATTAGGAGTTATCCTATGTCTTCTGTCAGCTCGGTGTATACCGACTTGCGTGTTTTCTATTCGTGATACGAACTACTTATCCATTAGTACCGGTAACGGTTTTGCCTGTGCTAACGTACAAAGGAATGTTTCGGCTCTTACCCCAGAGAGGGATTTCTTAAGGCAAACGATCATAGAAAGCTACGCAGTACCCATTTCTTTCGGTTTTTGGTGTCGGAATAAATCTGATTGACAGTGGGGCAACTGAAAACAAGACTTCAATAGCAGACTTTGCTGTATGTGTTAATGGCAAACTGCCAAATACGGCATTTTGCGGAATACCTAGGCAATATATATATAATACCAAAAATCGTTATGGAGGGTATAAAATTCACCTTATCTACTCCTTTGCCTACATTTAATGGATTGTCGGTTACGTGTCAGGCAAAGTATGAAAGAAAGATAATTTAAATATTTGACAGTTGCGAGACATTATTGTTGTAACAGCGTGAGTCTCGTTCGGTCTGAGTGCGGTTGTGTCAGACACTTTCGCAAAGATGGAGGTTGCACTCGATGACTGTGAAAATCTTATGGTAATGATGGTGCAGACGCAGTTATTTGCAGTTCATAATACTATATCAGGTCTGCTTGCTGCAATAAATAAAGTGTAAAAGAAGGAGAGGTTCGAAACACATACAGATTGAATGTTTAGATTCAGTTATAGTTTATTACACATTTGTAGTAATTGTTAAAAACCAGTTTTTTGTATTGTTTATTAATAGTAGTAACTGTTAAGAAACTATTAAAATCCGTCTACTTCAGGGTATGTCAATTTCCAGGCACACACAACTGTGATAATTTTGATGTTTTAACTTTAATTAAATATATACATTTATGGTTTGAACATGGTATTTCATTGTAAGTTTACACATTGCCTGTGTCCATTTCGCATTTTATAAAATACTGAGGCATTTTATATATTTATTGCGAAAAGTATTAAATTAAAATTAAATTAAACACCTTGTCAAAAAGTTCTAGTAATTCTCTATATTGCCTAGGCATTCTACACAATACCTTGACACTTGTCGGTAACATATATATTGGAGATGTTAGTAGCAAAATGTTTTAAAATTTGTGTTGAGAAACAGTACAGAAAGATGTGATTTTTGTTAGTTCTCAGACACAAAAAGTTGATGAATGTCAAAGAATTTAAGATGAAAAAATATTAATGTCATCTGATTTTGCAACAGTTTTCTTCATAATGAAGTTTATTCAACACATTCTGCTTCGTGTCTTACTGTTTTTTCAGTGTCTGTATTGCGACTAGCAACAACCATAAAATATAAACGCCTTCTTTTCCTCAATGGAATGTCGTAATAAAAGTGGATGTCATTCGTGATGACGGGGTAAAAATTATTTCACAAGTGTTTTTGAGGAATTGACTGAAATCGAAAGGTTTACTACAAAATAAAACACATACGATGTCTTCCATTCCTGTGTGGACGGTGGACCAGACAATGCACAGCCTATCAGCGAAGGTGACCTTACGGAAGAAAAGTTAAAAAAAATGGTTCAAATGGCTCTGAGCACTATGGGACTCAACTACTGTGGTCATAAGTCCCCTAGAACTTAGAACTACTTAAACCTAACTAACCTAAGGACATCACACACATCCATGCCCGAGGCAGGATTCGAACCTGCGACCGTAGCGGTCGTGCGGTTCCAGACTGTAGCGCCTTTAACCGCTCGGCCACTCCGGCCGGCGAAGAAAAGTTAATGTTGACACTTATAAATAGTATGCAAATGTAATATTTCAAATCGTTGCTGTTTTGCCTTACCGAATCTTAAAATTATAGCCATTGGACTAATATTTATAAACTGAAGTGCTACAGATGTACACCGCTAGTAGATATAGTCATAAAATTTTATTTATCATCCAAAAAAGGTAACGTAGTTAATTTTTTTGTTTGTTTGCGGGTTCATTTGAGGAGTCATGGTGCAGACTGAAATACCCGTTACACAGTACCGCACCACTCCTCCAGAGCAGGTTTTCCAAACCTGTTGATATTTAAGTAGTACTGTCATGAAATGTGCCTTATTTTATTTTATAGTCTTGAACGTATGACTGAGTAAAAGCCTGGGCTGAAGCAGTTGTATGCTTGAAAGCGTTATTTCCGATCTTTCTATTTTTATGCACCATGGAATTGGTGACTAATTAGCTCTGATGAGTGTGGTGATGGTATCGTCATTCCTTATAACAGCATAAAAATTCTTTTACACGTATTTTTCAGGTACTGGCAGGAACCGAAAGGCATTTAGCATGCGGGATGGGATTATCGTCATTGGAATTGTCAGTTCTTTCAGGCTGGATCGATTCTTTTCAAATTCACTGAACTAGTTTATTTATTTGTAATTAGTGCTAAGCTGACGAGAGCAACTAAACACTGTGTCCGATAGCCAACAGAATTAGGAATATAGGTTAATTATAAGTCGCTCTGTGTCTCGAGTGAACGCTTTGACAGACAACGCGGCATGGCATGAGCGATATTACAACGATCTATCTTTTCGCTATGTCTCGATCGTTATCTTAACCCAGTTAGATGTTAAAACAGCCGACTAACGTTGCATCCCCTTAAGTGAATGCTGAAGAGCACGTATTTCCATACATATTACGGCTTGGAGAAAGTTTGTCTGCCAACTATAAAGATAATACTTTGTTTTTATAAGGCTGGCAGATGCTGCACAATGGAGTTAAGTCATGCTTCAATTTGATCTATGGAGTAGTTGAATGCGTGCGGCTTTTTAAAGTATTTGCACTGTTTGTATTTCATTAAATGTATAAACTGCAATACCTTGCCATCTAATATTTCTATTTATATTTTGGGCGATTTATCACCAACCGATATTTATTCCAGGTTGGTGAATTATAGATAGAGATCTCCTACATTTTCACTGATAGAGAAACGGACGGCTGATTGAAAATTGACAGTACTTTCTTGAAAGAAGTTGCAAAAAAGTAAACTGCAGTGAACACACAGGATGTGCCAAGAAAACTACAAAACTGCTGGCGCCATCGGCGTATCAGCAGAAACAGTATGATACGTTTCACGTGAAGTATTTTCTCTGTACAACATAGGCGACGCATTTTTTTAATGATGGCAGATGGCAGAGGTAAAATATGTATGCACTGCAAGCGTAAAAAAATATATATATTTCATAAGGACTCTCTCTTTCTTTCTCTGATTCTCTCCCTCTACCCCTCTCTTTCAGTACCACCACACCACTAAATGCCACCACATCCTCTTCCACCTTATCCCGTCTCTGTTACTGTCTGTCTGACAACCTTTACCCCCTCCTTTCCCATCCTACGCACAGTGGGAAAAAATCAACACAAATAGTAAATAAATAATAAAATTTAAAAGATGGCTATACCATGATATTATGTATTCTTTGCACTCGATAACTACCAATACCCAGACAGTGTTTATTTGATGTAATAGAAAGTATCTGAAATGAGAAAAAGATTCGAAAAAACAGACTTTAATCTGTGAAACGTTTTTGTCTTTACATTACTGGTTATCTATGCAAAGTATCTACGTAGCCATGCACTAAAATAGTTTGTCCTCTGCTGCCATCAGTGCCACAGGATGCCCAGAAATTTCTTAAGTACGTGAGGGCTTCAAAATGTTAGTTACACATTTTTATGGCAGGGGAAGTAACTTCAGCTGAATGCTGCACTTGACTTAAAAGTGAAGCAGATACATGACACTATTTTTCAACTTACTCACAAAGTCTCTGTAAAAGACTGTTGGAACTTTCCACCTACCGTTCGCTATCTCGACGATAGAAATTCGCTCCTTGCTCACTGAGCTATTTTAGAACCGCCTAGTGAACATCCTCGTCGTTGGAAAATCTGCGACTGCTGAGACTCAGTTCCTCGATTGTGTGGACATTGTCGTCTGTGGGCGACGTCGATGGCCTTCCATTCTGACCGGCGTCACCCACGTCTGTGCGTCCTGTCAAACTGCTGGCACCACTTTACTACGGCTGTACGTGACATTGCATTTGCTCCATACACCGCCAGGATTTCAAAGTGAATCTGTGTGCAATTTAAAAGATTTGCCCACAAGAATCGTACTGTTCCGCGTGCTTCCATTCTGCAGTAAGTTTCTATTTTATTTGCACGCTCTGCTGCACCTGTTATCCCCACCGCAGTAGGACTATGTCTTGGGGAAACTCGGACCATTTACTCCCATGTGACAATGCGCGACTCTTGTTTCACAATCGTCTTAGTGTGGCACGATATGTGTAGTATACTCTCTGAAGTCTTCTTGTATATATTACCCACATATTATTAGTTTAAATAGGGCCACGTAACGATGAACGTATAATCCTCCGAAACGCGTAATGGAGTGGCCAATAAAAGTCAGTGACTATAGTTATTTGTGCAGTCTACTTAACCTAAATTTTAGAAGGGTGCTCTACCGCTGAGGGAACTGTGGGCTGTGAAGTACGATCCAGAGAAACATCCACCCCATTCGGCAGATTTGACGCCGTCTATTCTGACATGTAACAAAATTTTTTACTGGAAAAGTTTTGAACCGGAAGACTAACTTTAAGGCAGCCTTAGATGCATATGTTGTGGACTTTCCAGGATCATCCATTGGAATGGGAATCTACTCGCTGGAAAAACTTTGGACAAAGTGTTTTGACCTAGAACGCGGTTACACTGAAAAATGAATGTATTTTTTTTTCTATAACTACATCTACATTCATACTCCACTAGCCGCTAGTTCGTGGCAGAGGGCAGTTTGTGCACCACTGACACCTTTCTTCTTCCTCGTTCCATTCGCTAAAGGTCTTCGGTAAGAACGATTGTTGGTTAAGATCGAAACTCTGTGGTTTTCCCTTCATGGCCTTATCATGGCATGTGTGCAGGAGGAAGTAATGCACTCGCTGTCTCTTTTAGGAACATACACTTTCGAAACTGTTTTACAGTAAAACATACTGTGGTCCAGAACGCCTGTATTGTAGCGTCTGACACTGGAACTGGATGAGCATCTCCGTCAATGTTTTGAATATGTAACGAAACGCGCTGCCCTTCTTTGTAGTTTACCTATATGTGCTACATTAATCTTGTCTGCTGCGGAATGCAGACTATCAGCATTTAAGTATCACTCGCATGAAAATTTTGTAGGCGATCTCCTTTGAGGATGGACTACACTTCCAGAGAATTGTTCCAAAGAATCTCATCGTCAGTCTGGCACCTGCGTTACCTGCGATTAGTTTCCTGCCGCCGTTCCACTTTCAGTGTTCCGTGCGCATACTCCCGCGCACTTAACGGGTGCGACTATTTCAAGTGATTGTCTCTCAGTGATTTAATCATAGAATTACTTCTTTTAGCAACAAATCCGAACTTTCTTCGCCAGTTCAAGAAATTTTCTACTCACAGTCCCATTTGTCAAAAGATATTTAGCGTGTTTCAAAATTCCGGGAACAATTTAACAACTTTATTGTAGCCGAATGAGTGGCATTACAAAGTAACAATATACGAGGTCTGTTCAAAAAATTCCGAAACCTTGTCCACAAATCTTTTCTACGCTTACCTTTTACTTATTGTGCATGGTATTCTTCGAAATATTCTCCTCCACAATTGACACACTGATCCCAACGCCGTTTCCACTTCCCGAAGCAGTCTTGGTACGCCTCTTGTTGGATCGCAGGAAGCGCCGTCTGCGAATTTTGCTTGATTTCTTCCAGCGTTGCAAATCTTCGTCCTTTAAACGGGGTTTTTAACTTTGGAAATAAAAAAAGTCACAGGGGCCAGATCTGGAGAGTACGGAGGACAAGGAAGCACAGTGATTTTGTTTTTTGTACAACAGTCACACACCAACAGGGATGGCGTTATCGTCATGCGAAACTCATGAATTGTCTCGACACCTTTCAGGCCGTTTCCTTCTCACATTTTCTAGCAGGTGTCGCGACACGATCCGATAGAACCGTCGATTAATAGTTAGTTCCTGTGACACGAATTCATGATGAACTAATCCTTAAAAGTCAAAGAAACCTATTTGTGTAACTTCGACGTTTGACCTGACCTGACGAGCTTTTCTTGGTCTTGGAGAACCTATCCCGATCCATTGTGAAGATTGATCGTGGGTATCATCACCAGTTATGATTCTCTTAAGGATGTCGTTCTCATTTGCGCGATCCAAAAGCTCTTCACAAATTACGAGGGGCAGGTCTTCTGGTCTTTGCTTTGTAGCAACACGATGCGTTCCAAATGCTGTTTCAGGATTTCATGGCATGATCCAACTGAAATGTTACATTCTTCTACAATCTCTCGGACAGTCAATCTTCGACTGGCACGCACAATTTCGTTGACGTTCCTGACATGAACGTCGTCGATAGTCGTCAAAGAGGGTCCTGAATGAGGGTCATCTTTAACTTCCTTCCTGACGTTTTTAAACCGTGTGAACCAATCGTAGCACCGAGTACGGATTAAGCACTCATCACCGTACGCTTCCTGCATCATTTGGTGTGGCTCTAAAGATTTTCTGGAGTTTCATGCACACTTTAATGCAGATGCATTGCTTCTCTAACTCTGCCATCTCGAAATTCGCAAACTGTCCAGCACTACGTTCTACGCAGTACAGCTCTCAACAATACCTAACAGACAT
Organism: Schistocerca piceifrons; assembly: GCF_021461385.2. NCBI lineage: Eukaryota > Metazoa > Arthropoda > Insecta > Orthoptera > Acrididae > Schistocerca > Schistocerca piceifrons. Next base: position 420,382,721 of record NC_060142.1, on the reverse strand, counting down.
ACAACAATGAGACTTTCGACAGTTTACACATTAAACACAGGCGTTTGCAGGGATACCAACCGCATTTCCCCCCAACACACCACTGGCGCGAATTTACGAATCTTCCGGAATTTCCTGAACAGACCTCGTCCATAATTTGAAAGATTAAACTTGTAAGCTTTTTTTCAACAACATTCACTTCACATACACTCCATGTGGGAACTATGTGTGATGTTACAAGCGTCGACGTGATAATCGAACTCTTGTCGCTCACGGACCAACATGTCTTCCGTGACTGTGGCTGATGCTTGTACAATTCTACTTTTAAGTTCCACAACATCTGCTGGAAGAGGAAGGACATAAACGGGTTCTTTTACACAACCTTATAAAAAGAAATCACAAGGGTTAATACCCGGAGACCTAGGAGGCCATTTCATCACACGCTAGTCTGCTGATCCACCACGACCAATCAAACAATTGGGTAGCACTGTGTTCAGATATGCCCTAACAACACGGTGAAAATGTAGGGGTGCACCATCTAACTGAAGGACAAAGTTATCTGATTCTGTTTGCAACAATGACATTAACTAGTTCTGCAACATCTGAAGGAAGGTCTCTCCATTGACAGTTCGTTCTTCAAAGAAGAAAGGTTCCTAAAGTTTCTTGTGAGACTACACACAAAAAAACTGACCTTCGCAGAATCTCGCTCGTGTTCAACAATGTTATGCGGGTTTCCTGCTCCCCAGTCCTACAATTGTGCATGTTTACTTTCCCATTTCTTTGCCATGTTACCTCACAGTCGTTGTTGATATTTCCAGCTCACATGAAGCTGTGCATAGGGATTTCGCAGCACTCCTTGTGAAAGCTTCTCTCACTCGTTCAGTGTCATTTGCAATGACCTGGCCGACCACTTCTCTTCGTGTCACACAAACACCCAGTTCCAACGAGCTTTACATGTCAATTGTAGACTGCCTTTATGATATATATCTAGCGACCGTACATGGAACTAAACGTCACATCTGCAATGTGGAAAAAAGTTACATACGAGGGTGAGTCAAATGAAAACCTTAAACATTTTTTTAAATATTATTTATTGTGCAGAAGTGGTACAAAGCTGTATCACTTTTCAACATAATCTCTCCCACGCTCAATGCAAGTCCTCCAGCGCTTACAAAGTGCATAAATTCCTTTAGAAAAAAATTCTTTTGGTAGTCCACGCAACCATTCATGCACCGCATGGCGTAAATGTTCATCAGAACGGAACTTCTTTCCTCCCATAGCGTCTTTGTGTGGTCCAGACGTATGGAAGTCACTTGGGGCAAGGTCTGGTGAGTATGGTGGATGAGGAAGACACTCAAAATGCAGGTCTGTGATTGTTTCAACTGTTGTACGGGCAGTGTGGGGCCTTGCATCGTCATGTTGCAAAAGGACACCTGCTGACAGCAATCCACGTCACTCTGATTTGATTGCAGGCCGCAGATAATTTTTTAGGAGATCCGTGTATGATGCACTGGTGACAGTGGTCCCTCTAGGAACGTAATGCTCCAAAATGGCTCCTTTTTCGTCCCAAAAGAGAGTGAGCGTAACCTTCCCTGCTGATGGTTCTGTTCCAAATTTTTTTGGTTTTGGTGATGAGGAATGGCGCCATTCCTTGCTCACTCTCTTCGTTTCCGGTTGGTATAAAAATGGAAATGTCGTGTGGCTAGGGCCTCCCGTCGGGTAGACCGTTCGCCTGGTGCAGGTCTTTCGATTTGACGCCACTTCGGCGACCTGCGCGTCGATGGGGATGAAAATGATGATGATTAGGACAACACAACACCCAGTCCCTGAGCGGAGAAAATTTCCGACCCAGCCGGGAATCGAACCCGGGCCCTTAGGATTGACAGTCTGTCACGCTGACCACTGAGCTACCAGGGCGGACTTTCCGGTTGGTGAACCCAGGTTTCGTCCCCAGTAACGATTCTTGCAAGGAAGCCATCACCTTCTCCTTCAAAGCGCCGAAGAAGTTCTTCACAAGCATCAACACGTCGTTCTTTCATTTCAGCAGTCAGCTGCCGTGGCACCCATCTTGCAGACACTTTGTGAAACTGGGGCACATCATGCACAATGTGGTGTGCTGACCCATCACTAATCTGTAAACATGCTGCAATGTCATTCAGTGTCACTCAGTAGTTTTCCTTCACTATGGCTTCAACTGCTGCAATGTTCTATGGTCACAACTCGTTGTGCCTGACCTGGACGAGGAGCATCTTCCACTGAAGTCACACCATTTGCGGACTTCCTACTCCATTCGTAGACTTGCTGCCGTGACAGACATGCATCACCGTTCTGAACTTTCATTCGTCGATGAATTTCAATAGGTTTCACCCCTTCACTACGCAAAAACCGAATAACAGAACGCTGTTCTTTCCTGGCGCAAGTCGCAAGTGGGGCGGCCATCTTTATGCTGATACTGCGACTGTATGTGTGCATCTGCACTATGCTGCCACATACAGGCCATTCTGCACGCTGTTTGTAGCACGCTTACTAACTGGCAGGATAACAGCGCGAAATTTCGATTTATTGTTACAAATTTAAGGTTTTCATTTGACTCACCCTCGTATTTAGTCTTTCAAATTATGTATAGGCCTGTTGTTTCTTTGCAATGTTACTCATTCGGTCACAATAAATTTTTTAAAGTGTTCCAGGACTCTTGAAACACGCTGGGTGATATAAATACTTTTCCCGATTTCAAAAAGACCCTTCACCTACAGTTTCAAACAACTTTATGAACGTTGCCAAAAGTGTTTGTGAATGGATGGCTGTTAGTCTGTTGAAAAATACAGGTTTTATTTCCGAAACTTATGTTTTCTTTGTTTTGCAGAGCCATTCGCTGGACTCTATAGGCTCGGCCTGTACCTTATGTGCTTTGTACCTTTACTTTAGGGCTAACCCTGGTATTAAGTCTGGCGGGACGGGGCAGACAGTCGGCGCGCACGTCCTAGCGGCGCGCCGCCGGTTAACTACAAAGGCGCCCGCTGCGATCACATTAGCCCCACTGCTGCGTTTTTGTTAATTCCTCCGGGCGGCGGGCCGTGAGCTCCTAACAAATTAGCTTCCTCTCCCCCCCCCTCCCCCCCCCCCCCGTACAACTGCCTAGTACCCCCAGGCAGTTCCTCCCCCCAGCTCGGTGCGTCGTTAAACACCCGCCGACACCTGCCGTCAGAATTCCTCGCTGCTCGCCGCGCGCGAGTAATGGCGCACTGACAGCCGTGCTTAGGCGCTCTGCACCGCCGGAACGCGTCGCGCCATGTTCGTCACCGCTCCGCTCGACAAGCAGATTTCTCACCTCGCTGTTGACGCTGTCATCTAGTCAGGGCTGCCAACTTCTGCAGTACCCCAATAACAGACATCAACGATAATTCCAAACTTTCGCCCCGATCGGCTTTCATTTTATCCAGGGAAGAACATTCCTTTGTACCGGTTGGCTGTAATTAAAGTGCTGCTACTCACAGAGGTTGAGTGTAGGTTGTAATTATATGTCAGCGAAACTTAGCAGATGTGTTAATGCGTTAATGAGGAACCGATTACGCTGGGGGAAAAAATAGTTCCAGTTTTCGCCACCAGGTGCAAATTCGGAGCTGTGAACGCAAGAAAAACGTGTACAGATGTTTCCGTATATAATGGATTAGGAACGGGACATGGGCAGAAAAGGCCAAACACGTGAGAAAGGCACAATGTTGATTTTATTATCAACTGCCGCTTAAACAATTCGTTCAGTATGAGACTGGAGATGTTGATGAGATGCTGCGTAGCGCCAGATTTGTACCTGGTGACTAAATTTGGAACTAATTTCTTTTTCCAGCGTAAATCGGTTCCACATTAACACATTAGAAAATCTACCAAGTTTCGCTGTTTCATTAGCGCGTACTCTGTATCTCGGTGAGTACCTGTACTTTAAGTACTACACCACGGTAATCAGTCTGGTATAAAATACTGTACTGAGTTTGCCATCTATAAATAAATGCATAGCTTAGGACGTAAATTAGACATTACCACTAAACCCCACCCCTGATTCTTTACGGAATCGAATGCCCACGAATAAAACGTCGTACATAGAAATAATTATTGCAGGTACATTCAGTGATAAATGTGGATACCGCCTGCAAAATGTGTTGCGAACAGCGTTAGTATCAAAGAAGTAATAAATTAAAACGTCGTGCCTGACGTTGCAGGTCTACTGCATGAAAAGCAAAAGTGTAGGAAGTCATAAACGTTTCTCTTTTCACCGTTTTGTGGAACGTATTAATGAGAAATAGTGTCTTAACCGTTCGAAATTATGTATGAAGCTTTTTGGAAGTCGCCAAGTCAGATATCAGATGAATATATTCTGGGTAATTTGCACGCCATGACGTACGCTACCTCAAGACATCTAATTACACGGTATCTAACAGAAGTACCTGACTTGCTGTTTTACACCTGTAACCTAAAACTATAGCTCTTAACAAATAGCTTACGACAACATTTTAAATTTTAAATTTGGTCAATAATTAAGTAAGATACTGAAAATCAAAATCTGGTTGTCCCAGGAAGGCGTTAGATCAGCATCCTGAAACTGTGATGTTTCGCCTGGGTAGCTGTTGAGTAACGTACGTACTTCAATTTAACCGTAGTCGTATTGTGTGATACAGATTATTTCAATGTTAATCGTATTCGTGCAACAAAGAACGAATGTAGAGTGTCAACTGTTAACGACTGACGTTTGTTGTCTACTCGTAACTGCCCCAGCTGGCTCGTTTCAATAAAGCAACTTTTCAAACATCGAAGTACTGATTCATAATTCGTAGGCCGCATTATTTAACTTACTTTGACATCTGACATAGACTACAGTTTAAATAAGGCAAATTAAAATTTGAAGGCATTGTTTAAAAACTAATAAGTACTAATTATGAGGGAAGGGAGAGAGTGAACCCCATTGTCGGCACGTAGCACAAGGGGGCCGCCGATTTTAACGTCCGCATCCGAGAGCACACTGTGGAGAGGTTCGGAAATTAATCCAGGACATTCGTGCAAAGACTGGTGATCAGGAACTTTACGCCACCATCTCTCCTTCCTTTACCGGCCAAATACTGGCAGTCACAATTTCAACCACTAGGATTCGAACCGGCGTATTTTCGAGCCGAGCGCCTCCTCAGAGGGGTGTGCTTTCTCCTCTCATGATTGTCTAACAATACGAACATAACACTACAATGTACACGCATCCATTGCACTCACGTTCACACCACAAATACACAGCACTCACATAACGCAAGGGAAAGTGTCCAATGTGCGCGGAGGAAGAACTCTCTTTCCGACAGGTCACTGAATCCACCCCGTGTGATATCCTAGCCAACAATGCCACATGAAATTTATTTTTTGTAATAAGTATTGTGATGTACCGCATTGTGATTATGACATACATGTTTCATTGGTAAGTGAAATACAGGCCTAACACTGATGTAATTTCGAAAGATTAGATATTCGAGTAAGATAAATTATTGGAAAATATTAAATACAGAATTTTAACGTCCATAAGGAATAATTTTTGTAGCCCCGGAATACGGGAAATCTCTAACAATGCGGGACGGATTGCAACCCTACCTACAGTAGCTCAGGTATAGAGCCGATAAGATAATAATGTTTGTCCGATTTTTCTTTCTTATTTATGACTGGAACTGAGAGTTGAACGATTTTACAAGATTTCTCCATCGCATTTCATAGGCAAATGACAATCATAAAATAAATAAATATTAGGAAAAACTCGAACAGTGAAAACTTAGTAGTTTGGAGTAACTATATCGAATCCCAGTCCAAATTATTGAAAGTCCTAAATATAGAATTGTTTTCTGAAATTTTTCTCTGGTCTTACTGGGGCGTCGCGAACATGGCAAAACGCAGGGCTTCCAAGTACAAGAGGTCCCCACGCACCAGCGGAAAGAAATGAAAAAAAAAACAAGGGGAAATTCGTTTTCCCATCGTTCTCTTTGTAGTGCTTGTGTCCACCTGCCCCACAACTTAGCATTCTGTATACCCATGCTGTTTTAAAGGTTAGCGAGAAATCACAACTGACCTTAGATATTTAGATACCTTACTTGTATAAATGGAGAATACAAACTGCAAAGAACGGTAGAAAAACGAATAGAGGATCATGAAGGCAACTATTGAAAGAATAAATAGTAAATCCGTTGTGGCGAGATAATTCATTTAGCGGAAAACCACAGCATTCTGTCTGATAAGAATGACGCCCTATCAGCCACAAGTGGATCCTATATATGGCAATACAGGCAAGGAACGTAGGCTACTACACCAGCAAACAATTTTAATCGGAAAGAAGGAAGTGTGAAGTTCGAGGATTCCTGATTTTCGGTTACCAAAAGGAAGTCTAGTTATGCCGAGAAATATACAATTTGTTTGGTCACACAAGTTACGGTGACAGGAATGAAAAACTTGTCGTACGAGAACTTTCGGGGTAATGCTGAAGCCACTGAATCCAAAGCGTTGGGCTCGGACGAGACAACGCCACCTATGAGTTTAAATAAAGATTCGTTGACGTTCTTAAGACTCTGAGCAACATAATTCTTACAAGTAAGAGATGTTATGAACGAAGAGCAGCACCAGCTCTTAAAAGAAAAACTGGACCATAGAGCACTGTTAGTGATCTGGCAAATAATTGCCAACGGTTTGCAATAGGAAAGTGAGGACGTTGCAGTTGCCTATGACCTCTTAGGAACACTGCTGTTAGAACTCGCTAGCATCAAAGGATCGCTTGAAAAACAGCTTGATGAAAACTTGGACACTTGTGAAATATAGGGCATCAAATGTATTTTCCCCAACAAATGAATATATAATGTACAGAAGAAAAGGGGAGAGAGAGAGAGAGAGAGAGTGGTGGATATGAAAGATGAGATGTGGGCGACATTTTTATGAGTTGGGAAAGAGAGAAGTGACTGCCGTGCAGGAGGGGAAGCGAGCCCCAATTCAGGAATTGACGCTAAGGCACCCATGACTGTCATTAGTTAAATAAAACCATGAGTTGTAATATTATGTGAAACGGGATTTTAAATGTTAGCGAGAAATCACAACTGACCTTAGATATTTAGATACCTTACTTGTATAAATGGAGAATACAAACTGCAACGAACGGTAGAATATCATAAACGGTATAATATCATAAATAATCATAAATAATATCATAAATGGAATATCATAAATTTTTCTGTTTGGATGTGAAGGCTAATCTCAGGAACTACTGTAAGGATTTTGACAAGTTTTTCACTAGTACATAGACTAATTCACGAGGAAGATTTGTGTAAACATAATTTGTTACTGCTTCTCCGGACAAGTCGTGTGGCTGCATACAGTGTTCGGGTTACAGCTACAGATATTGTCATCATTGATACCTTAATACATACCCACTTCAGCGTATTACTTGTTATTTCTCTGCGTCTAACAGTCTTCCAGCAACCACATCACATAATTTACTGCCTAATGTTTTCTACACGGTCTTACCTGAGAGAAAAGCGGACTACGCCTATCAGAATAGACTATCTATTTTGCGTCCCTGTGTCCACACTTCAATGCCTGACCTATTGCCCATGGGAAAACAAACATAAATCACTTGGTATTCCCACTTGTTCCTGAAGGTGCTAACGAACCTAAAAACACACAACTCGTAATATTTACAATTAGTAGTCTGCTAATACGTTCAACGTTTCACAATTAATGAGCTTGGTGGGAATGATGTCCGGTATTGTAAGACGACGATTCATATCACTATGAAAAAAAAGGTCAAATTGTCGCGAATTCCGAGTCAGAGAAGTGCGAATTACTTTAGTAATAGAGAGCATACACATCGATGCCACTCTTCATACTCGGCAACCTTCGACTGAATAAACATTTTCCTAATATAGTCATATGGTCCTTGATACCACGTCTGACGTTCGTGCAAGTTTATAGCGTATTCGACCTGAATATTGAACTATTCTTCCTCCAGTTTCCACTTTTTGTCCTCTCTTGATGACGTGAATTGATTGTTTCTTTATCGGTGGTCGGTCCCTTGACTACACAATCATTTTCGTAGAAAACATAATGAGATTCCGAGAGTAAGAAAATACTCAAATAAACAAATTACCTGACAAACCACAAGTAGAAATTAAATAACCATACACCTGTATTATGTTTGAATAATTACTTAAACGAGAGGAAATATGTTAATGCTACAGTGATCGAATATAAGAGTCATTTAAGGTGGCACTATCTGAATTGGAAGAAGTGAAATGTTGGAAGTCATAACCCTTGAACTATGTGTTTGGGAAGCTTCGTTCTTCCTGCTTTCCATTTTTTAATTTCTGATGTTTGAAGTCATAAGTTTCAAATACTGGAGAGGAGTAATCACCATGAGGAGAGCGAATGGCAATAGGACATCTCACAATTTTTTATACAAAATGTGCGATTATTTTTAACAGTACAGAAGTGATACAGACGTTCCGAGCTTCCTGTTGGTATCCTTTGTTAATGCAATCACTGACCGACTTATTACATTTGGCATAATCATTTCTTAGCCTGTGTTTGAGAGAAAAAAATTCCAATAAGAAATAAAGCTGAAAATCTTTCAGTTTTCTGCAACGCTTAAAAAGCACCACATGCCTTCTTCGATTACATTATCGCAACAGTTGGCTACCGTACAGAGTATATAAATATTCGGCGATTTATCCATCTCCCTGCATCCTATCACACTGACATTTACACTACTGGAGATACTTTAGATTACTGCCAATGTTGTTTGCAGAGGGTAACACACTTTTTTTTGTAGAATATAAGTATTTGGAAACACCGTAGAGACCTTCCGTCCATAATAATTGTTTGTTGGGTAACATAGTACACCTACAGTACCCAACAACTTCAATTACAAATACTTACTCTTTGCAAGTAGCCTATTCTACAATCACGCTGACGGACACACAGCATGCGTAATGGCAAACACTAGAAAAAAAAACCAAGACTGTGTGATGCAGTTTGGCCCAGGTCATATTATTCTTCTGCTTGGCGATTCTAACAATGTTTTAAAGCTGCATTCCTAAGTTCATCCACGAGAACACGAGGAGAGAGTTGGAGCACAGCGAGGAAAGCGCTGAAGGAAATTGCACTTACTTTACTACCGCCTCTCCCCAGTAAATCTGTAGTTTTTAACACTAAGACCAATAGTATGGTTGTTCGAACAGCAAAAGCAATAAACTGATCAAACACTAGCTACAATTGAACAGCAGGTATGAAACACGCCAATGCCACTGTATAATACAAGTAACTGCATAAGACATGAAATCTCGGTATATGTCCGCTATAATTCTGTTCAAAACTGAAATACTTACGATAAAGTCTTTATCACACAATCAGTTTGTTTCCACTCACTTTGCACGTTTCAATGAGTTCGTCGTCATCAGAATGGTACAGAAAAGACGACAGCACAATGTAGTTAAATAAGATTCGAGGATCACAACAGTTAACGGATCTCAAGGTCAACGATGGAGAACGTAATCCACCGTGACGTTCACAAAGGACCCGTATCGACATTCCCCTTACGTTATTTGTGGAAATCATGGAACCACGCTCGTCCTGAAAGCCTGTCCAGTATTTTAACCCCAGTCCGAGCTTTCAGAGAGAAAAATGCATATTGTCTCAGATGTCCACCACTCTCAAAAATCTAACTGCAATTTCTTGCACTCTTCCCTCTACCGAAATCTAGCAGTGTACGTTACGAAAATGAAAAGTTAGCCTTACGACTGCAAGTGACAGTATTTCCACTGCGTTCGCAACTAAGTGGAGGGCCGTGCGACGGAAGCTTACGCGGGGTGATTCTGTTGGCCCTACCGTTGTCGTTCTATGCAACCCCACATGACAGGACAATGTTGTCAGTTTTCTCTGGAGACCGAAGCACATTGTCCAATTGTCACAGAATAACTGGTAAAGTGTATGATGACTTTTTAGACCTACTGTACAATTTTTGTTTATGAAAGTACTTCGGCAGATTAATGCAACCAGTCATGTATTACTCTTTTCACTTTGTTATACACCAGAAAGCTGTTGCCTCCAGACTTCCCATTTTGATATCTCCTGCTAATCTCGTTGTCCAATTGTCACAGAATAACTGGTAAAGTGTATGATGACTTTTTAGACCTACTGTACAATTTTTGTTTATGAAAGTACTTCGGCAGATTAATGCAACCAGTCATGTATTACTCTTTTCACTTTGTTATACACCAGAAAGCTGTTGCCTCCAGACTTCCCATTTTGATATCTTTTGCTAATTTCGTTGTTTCCAATGTGTAAGGCAACGTTTCTGAACCATTTACGAAAGATTAAGTACTATAAACGGAATAAACTTACTAGGACATACAAAACCTGCATGACTACAGCGTTAATTACAGTAGGAAAGATTCAGTATCTACAATTTTTCTTTGTGTAATTCACAGTGTAGTCACGCGGGTTTTGGATGTCCCTGTAAGTTTATTCCGTTTACAGTAGTTAATCTTTCCTAAATGGTTCAGAAATGTTGCCTTATACAGTGCTCCTCACCATCGGAAAGAACGAAATTAACAGAAGATACCAAAGTGGGAAATGTTGAGGTGAGCCGGCCGCGGTGGTCTCGCGGTTCTAGGCGCGCAGTCCGGAACCGCGCGACTGCTACGGTCGCATGTTCGAATCCTGCCTCGGGCATGGATGTGTGTGATGTCCTCAGGTTAGTTAGGTTTAAGTAGTTCTAAGTTCTAGGGGACTGATGACCACAGCTGTTAAGTCCCATAGTGCTCAGAGCCATTTGAGCCATTTGTTGAGGTGATAGCTTTCCAATATATAACCCAATGAAAGGATTAATACATGACTGACTGCATTAATGTACTAAAGTAGTTTCGTAAACAAAAATTCTGCGATAGGTCTAAAACGTCTTTGATAGGTATGGCAGAAGTAAGGTATATCTTGGTCCAAAAATCCCGTGTAATTCGTGGCCAATCATCACTTGTTCTTTTTTTCTCAGTATGATTCCGTTTGCTAGCAGTCACCCAAAACACTGACAGGGAATTTATATCGATTACGCTGTTGTTGTCTGTCTGGATACTGTTCCTGTACTGATGTAATGCGGGTTGTATAAAACGATAGCTGTGAGGGTAGCTGAATCACTCTGAATGTCAATGACTCTTGGACGTCGTGGTTGCTAGAGATACAGATCAAGTTGTGACGGAACACGAACGGGGAAGAAAATCGAGTTGTAACTTCGTTAAAAGAACCGTCTCGACATATGTTGATTTAGGGATTGCACGAGAAGGCTAAACAAATGTACAGACAGTATTTAACTCCAGTTCCTCCCAAAAACCAGTCCAGTGTCTTAATCATATCATATTCTTGTTCGATAAGTAGCGGGGTGGTGAATCTTTCACGAACCAGCCAGCCGCAGCCACATCTCTACCAACAAGAAGCCACATTTCTCCTGTTCGCCGTAATCTCTTCATCTCCTGCGGACTTACTCCCTAGCCCCCTCCCCTCCGCCCCACGCTCCCCTAATCCCCTCCCCCCCCCCCCCCCCCCCATTTCTCACTGTTGTGGATAGTCACCGTCGCAAGTTGACACTCTTGTCCCAGAAGTAGTAGGCCGAAGCCCAGCTGTCCAATTTGATATGAAGACCATTACTGAAAACCTGTCCTGCCGGTTAGAATGTTTGCCAGACGATTGTCTCTGACTGAAAACTGTCACATAATTAATAAGTATATTTCAAGGACAATGAATATTTTATTATGCCTGACATCACTGGCGATGGTGTGGCGCAGGTGAATAGCGAAGTTCTGTATGACCCGCTGAATCAGACGTAGCACGCCAAAATGCACTGACAAAATGCACATATCAGTCAAATAATAGTTAAGGATTACGAATACTAGAGTAAATGAAGTGTAAGGCGCTGGCAATATAGCCAAGAAGGCGCCCAATGCTGTCTGTGAATGAACGCCAAACAACAAAGCATAAGATAAGCAGTACCAATTATTTACTAATAACTATAATCTTTTTTGTTGTGGCTGGCGCACAACAGTTCGAAAAAACCTTTCCGAGGTATTTACCTCCACTCATAGTTGGTGATGGTCTAACAAATCTCTCCTCTATCTTACCATCTTTCTACATTCTTCTTAAAACAGCAAAATTTTATTTACATTTCAACCTCGAATTATTTGTTTCTGTAAGTATTTATTCTGTGTCAAATATCGCAGATAAAAACAGAACAAAAAAGTACAAAAAAGACGACAAACGAAAACTGCTATAAGCTCTATGTAGGCTACGACTTGTTCTAAAATATCATGTAACCCGTCTCTAAATTTGCAATAAATAAATAAATAAATCCTGGTTGTAAAATGGCCCTTTACTTGCTACAGGCAATTGTCCGCACGGTTCATTATTTTACCGTTTTAGTCGGACCCATGATGTGTTCACTGGCCGTCTACAGCTCACGGTACAAGACAGCGGGGATCGCCGAAACGGGGCACAGCAGAGCAATGTGGGCTGGCTGTGTAGTTGTGCCCCAGCTGACCAATAGCGCTACCCAACCTCATATCGGCAGGACCTCGGAAGTCAGTCCCTGTTACTTCTGGAGTTTCACTATAGAGATGTCGGCCTGCAGGACCCCCTCCACCACATGTGGCCAACAGCAGCCCCAAACACACTGGCTCAGAGGCGATGTGTACTATTCCACAAGAAAAAAATTCCCAGTGAGACTAGAGAATGTTAACAGACAAGAAAAGATGGCTTGAAGTATACAATATCATTTACGTAATTAGCATCAAGTATTGAAACGTGGCAAGCCATTTAGCTTGTCTCTTTTCATTTACTTATGATAAATGATTCGACTAGATGGGATTTGAGTTGGACAAGCTCTGTCAGTATAAAAGTCTATATGGATTAATGAGATGTCAGTGACGGTATGCAGTGACTTCATTTCCTCTTTTTTTTAACATTCATTAATTTAACATGGCTATATTCATTGCTCTCCGGGTAGGTTTCGGAACTGAGGAGCGCTGCAGATACGGGACAGGGGTTGCAAGTGACACGGTGAAAGTGGCACCCTGTCGGGAGACGGAATACAACCTTCGCAGAACTGTGAGTGAGGGAGCGACAGGTACAGCTGCCCGCAGGTTGTCTTGGGGAAACTCGCGTCAGTTAGCGTCATACTGTCGTCCAGCCTATTGTGGAGTTTACTTCATGTATCCAGTTCGGGCGGCTGAGCTGAAAGCATTTCTTAGGCGTAACGGATCTGTGCCGGCAGGACGGAGGCGGTTGGACCATCTTAAGGAAAGTGTACTCAGCTGACAACATCTCTTGGCTTTCCAAAAAAACATGGCAAAACAATTCTGACATACTACAGGTTCAGAGTTGGTTTCTAGCCTTGAGCACCGTTTTTTAGCTTTTCTCAGGGCCTGTGATGCAAGGTTACCTGCTGTTTGAGAGGGCACTGATTGGTGAAATTGATGTCACGACAGAAGAACATAACGCATAAAGAAGTCTTTCAAAAAGGAGTGAGGAACTCGAGATGGCTGTTTAACGTTTCGCTTCTTATTGGCGGGATATTTTATTAAGGAATCAATTACGCCACTGGTGGGCCGATATAACTTCAAAGAGGTTTGGTTATCGAGATTTTTGGTGGCAGAGCGATTCTAGCACAGTACTTGATGGCAGCCACAGGTGTCACAGTCCTGCTCGCATAGTACTGACGATAACGGTGAGCATAATTAGCAGCTCCAGCATGCTAGGACCATCACCAAGTTCAGATTCATAATCGATTTCTCTTTCCCATGTTCGTCAGCGCATTGCAATTGGCATGGGTTTCTTCACCTTTCTGTGCAGGTAAGCAGTTTCTGTAATTGATGTGTAGGCAGGTCGAAATAAATTTCACAAAGTCAGATACATGATTATTAACTAATTCTAACACCCACTGAGTAACTTTTCCAAGCAATAGTTCACCTTTCTGATTCTCATAGTTAATATTGTAGGCTTGTAATCCTCTGGATGTCATGATTTATTTAGATGCTTGTCTATTCTAATGCTTTTGGTAATAGACTGACGAGTTCACTCAGATCATGTCGTTAATTCGAGTAGATGTTGCCTCCGTTATCACATTTGATATTTTTTAATGATAAAATGCAAATTCCCTGCCTTAAGATTCACTAGTAGGACACGATCTTTCATAGCGTTAATCAATCGCCTACATTTACTACAGCACTGGGTCTCGAAGGTGTGTCTGTATCAAGATTAGTTATGATTGAGTTAAATACATTTACACACACGCGGGATTAGGCAACACAAATCGATCGGTAGAAACATGACTCACAAGTTATGGAAATTTACCTCATAAAATGAGATGTGTCAGGCTTGTAACAGACTGATGGCTCTCATTTTATTCTAATATACGTCTCGCGAAGTAAGCACGACGATAAAATCAGCGAAATTAGAGCTCATTTGGTTGCTGATCGACAATCGTTCTTCCCACGCACCACTAACGAAAGAAGCAGAGAAAGGGGAAGTACAAGGGGCGTTCAGTAAATAACGCAGCACATTTTTTCTGAAAGCCGGTTGGATTTACTCAGTATTTCAATACAACGTATTATTGCCCACTCGTTTGGCTATAAAACCGTATTTTTCCCACATAACCTCCGTTCAATGCGACGGCCTTACGTCACCTAACTGTGAGAGGTTGTAGGACCGCGTGGTACCACTCTACTAGTCAACATCGGAGCCAACGCCTTGCAGCATCAATAACGTCACTATCCACCATGTACTGCTGCCTTCATTGGTCCAAACAGATGGAAGTCGTGAGGAGCGAGATCCGGGCTGTAGTGTGGATATGGAAGAACAGTCCAGTAATGTTTTGTGAGCACCTCTACGTTGCACAAACTTTTGTGAGGCATTGTGTTGTCACGGAGCGGGAGAATTTCATTTGCATTTTTGTGCCTAAGAACATGTTAAAGCCGTTTCTTCAATTTTCGTGAGGGTAGCACAATATCTACACCCCAGGTTTGGTCGTTGGAGCTTGAGGAAGGACGTCAGCAGAACTACCCTTTCGGGGTCCCAGAAGGCCGTCGCCATGACTTCATCGGCTGAGGGAGAGACTCTGGACGTCTTCAAGAGGAGAGGCGATCTGGCGTCACTCCATGAATTGCCGTTTTGTTTCCGATTCGAAGTGATGAAGACATGTTTCATTGCCTGTGACGATGTTCGACAAAAAGTTGTCATGGTCAACCCCATAACGCGCAGGCAGTCCCGCAGTCCTTCGTTGCTCTTTATGGTCTTCTATCACGCGTCGAGGGCCCCAGCGAAAACATAGTTTTCAGGTCCCCAGTTGGTGGACGAGCAGGTCAGCACTACCAATAGAGACGTCCAACTGATCACTGAGGTGCTTGAATGTGATCCGTGATCACCTCTAATGAGAGTGACCGCACGTTCCAACACTGCAGTATTCACTACTACGCGCGGCCGGCCGGCACGCAGGAGATCGGACAGGTTTGTGCTGCCTCATTCCGATGAAGATTCACGCCTCGCCCAACGACTCACCGTGATTTTGTTCAGTGGCAGGTTTCTCCGTAGACATTCTGAAAATGGGTATGAATATGTACGATGCTCTAGTTTTCCGCGAAAAGAAACTCAATGACAGCTCTCTGCGTTACAGGCGCAATTTTCAGGGCTAGGTACAGTACCGCCACCTATCGTAAGTCCATAAAACTATAGGGGCTGAAGTGAGAATACTGCACGGTATCCCACAACATATTCCGAATTTCTTGCAACCGAAACTGTCCGAGGAAAAAAAAAGTTTTGTATTACTTATAGAATGCCCCTCGTACATTGCGCCACACACCATGAGGCAGCTTGCGAAGTACAGATGTATCTATCGATGTAAATACGTCACTTAGCGAAATGACTTATGGCGAGCCTCACGTAGGTGTCTTAACACTTGTGTGGATTGACATTTCTACAGAGAGACATTTCTGCGGAGTCTGAGGCTCTTGCTGGGGTAAGCAACTATTCACAGGTATCCTACAGAAACATCAAGAATTTGTCCCCTGTTTACCACTGCAGATCAAAAATGGCTTTGAGCACTATGCGACCGTAGCGGTCGCGCGGTTCCAGACTGAAGCGCCTAGAACCGATCGGCCACTCTGGCCGGCACCACTGTAGCACAGCATTCTATAGGCTACGACCTGTGTCACTAGGAATAAGTTTTAATGCATGTTGAAAGGTCGAAAAAACTGCGACATTCGCTTTTTTATGACAAACTTTGGAGGTTTATGCTGGTTTGCCCATCTCCAGATGCAGTCTGGAATGTGGAACTTTGGTTGAGAGCTGAAGCCAACAAATGAAAAAGATAAAAACATGGTTGTCGCAGACAGATTGATCTGTAACTTAGCCCAAGGTCTAGGTTACATTGTGAGCTGGCGAAGCCAACGAATGTTACGGCAGAATACCACCTGTAGTGTTTGAGCTCCGCAGATATTTCAGCAGATTCCCTAAGTGTCATGTGTACCACCTGAAGTTCGGCAAGTAACGTTTCCCTTCGCAGCTTCGCGACAACTGGCGCAGCAGTGACCTTTAAGGGGGGGGGGGGGGGGGTAGGACGTCAAACGGGCCGACTTCGAGAAGGAGAGGCACCACAGGACATTTAAATTTGCACTCTCTATACTTTTACAAATAAATTCATAAAACTTTGTCAGCATGACCAGGAAGGATTCAGGATTCACACTCACAGCAGTGGAAGTTCAAAAACACGAAAAAATAATATTTTTTAAATGTGAAATTTCTTGATTTTTTTTCACTTACTGTTGGCTGCATTTGTTGCTATAGGTACACTTTCCTTCATAAGTAAGAGAGATTCTTCGATGAATTTTGCACAGCTTACAAACCATAGTTACAGGTGTATGAAACTCTAGAATTTATTTAATCTATGGAAAAATGAATGGGCTGTTACGTTTTAAACTTCGTGTTTAGAGAAAACTCGAATTTTATAGTTAATTATCTCAATTTTTACCACAGTTTTAACATATTTGGGAAATTCTAGAGTTTCATACACCTGTAAGTACGGTTTGTATGCTGTGCAAAATTCATCGAAGAATCTCTCATACTAATGAAGAAAAGTGTACCTACAGCAACAAATGCAGCTAATACCAAGTGAAAAAATGATGAAATTTCACATATTAAAAAAAATTGTTTTGTTATGTTTTTGAACTTCCTCTGCTATGAGTGTGAATCCTGAATCCTTCCTTGTCATGCTGACAAAGTTTTATGAATTTATTTGTAAAAGTGTAGACAGTGTAAATTAAAATGTCCTGTGGTGCCTCTCCTGCTCCAAGTCGGCCCGTTTCACGTCCTACCCCCCTTAAGGCACACAGCATCGAGCTAGTGCGACATGTCGCTCGGAGCAGCGCCGGCGCGGCCGCCAGCAGGTCCCTGTTATCCCCCATCAGCGGCGGCCACTCGTAATCGGCGAGATATCGGCCGCCGTTACCGGCCTAACTGTTGCGGCGGCTGCAGGTAATGATGTTTATCGGGGCGGCATCTGCGTCTTTCTCATTACCGTGTCTCATCATCCTATAAAAGGCCGCGCCGCCCATGTAAGTCGTGCTCAATTACCGAGCCGTAAGCAGCTCCACTACCGGGACGCGGCCTGCTCTCCGCTCATATCATTACGCCTGCCGGCCTGCCTCGCCCACTATCAGCTAAGTTCTATAATTAATAAATCATTTAGCGAGGTGCGCCTCCGGCGCCTCGTACGTTATGTGCTTATAGACGCTCCGCCTCGCCGTTTCTGTCTTCCGAATCAGTGAAGCACCGTTTACACTTCTTGTGTCGTCTACATCAACTTATCAACATGCGTAGTCCTCAAGTCGCAGGGCACACGAGGTACCAGTCTGATTTCTTCTCTGCCTTGTTCCATTTACAGGTGGTACAAGAATAGCCGCTGACTGCGCTCGAATGTCTGTAACTCTGGCATAATGGCCATTTTGGGAGAAATACAGAGCTTAATTCTAAATGTGAAGCACTCGGAAGACATGGTCAGATGTTAATGCAACTTCGTACACGCACACGCCATCAGCACGTGTGTAAATGATCAGAGCTGCAATTCTCTCAGACTGGTCGAACGGCCACTAGATTACGTCAGTGTTGCTACCGCGCCTGGTTGGGAGTATAAGAGGAGGGAATAGCGACAGATGACTGACCGACAAACTGCGTATTTGCTTCTGTTCGGGTCCTTCGGCCGACGTACGTCTAATGATTTTACTGACGTTTCGCCAGCACGAGTGACTGGCATTGTCAAAGCTTCAACCTCCATTGCCGGTGGTGAACTGGAGCCGAGCTCGCAGCCGCAGACTACATGTACCTGGCGCGCCAACGTCCGAGGGCTTCTCCGCCGTCATTTCCGGTGCGGTTCTCCTCTTGCTACGTGCGACGGTCGTTCGCTGCAGTACGGGAAGCCAGGATCCATTTACCTTAAGGCTTTCCCCTTTCTTGTTGAAACTGTTGGCGTGTTTTTGTATTTCTACAGCTTCTCTGAAGATGCTCGTGTGATAGTGCTTCTCTACAGCCAGAACTTCCGTGTCGGCGAATTTTATTACGTGATCGGTCTCTCTCAGTGCGTGCTCTGCCACGGCCGATTTCTCCACCTGTCCCAACCTGCAATGTCGCTTATGCTCTTTGATCCCGGTGTTAATTGATCGTCCAGTAATTCCGACATAAACTTCTCCGCATGTGCATGGTATACGGTATATTCCCGACATTGCAAGTGGGTCCGTTTTCTCCTTCGCCGATCTAAGACACTCTTTGATCTTCCTTGTCGGTTTAAAAATCGTCTTTATGCAATATTTGCGCAATATACGGCCGATTCTGTCCGTCACTCTGGGAATGTATGGCAGAAAGGCCGTACCCGACATTTGTTTTTCTGACTGATCAAATGGTTCAAATGGCTCTGAGCACTATGGGACTCAACTTCTGAGGTCATTAGTCCCCTAGAACTTAGAACTAGTTAAACCTAACTAACCTAAGGACAGCACACACATCCATGCCCGAGGCAGGATTCGAACCTGCGACCGTAGCGGTCTCGCGGTTCCAGACTGCAGCGCCTAGAACCGCACGGCCACTTCGGCCGGCTTCTGACTGATCACTGTGAAGGAGATGGAGAGACAGGTACTCATGTGAGAGCGTTTTCAGAACCTGACAGAGCTTGAAATGGACTTAATTGTAGATCTCCATTCGGCTGCTCGAAGCTTACAATATCCGAATTTGTGAGTCATTCGAAAGTGGCACGGTAGTCCGACATTGGACTGCATAGGAATGTGAGGGCAGGTACATTCGTCTTCTGGGTTAAGATCGACGACATCCGACCACCACATATGAGGTCCGCCATATTGTGCACCAAGGACATCATAATAACCCCTACACGTTTGCGCCTGCCATCCAAGAACAGGTAGCGAACTTCCTACAACATTCTGTGTGCTCCTGCACCATTGGTCAGAGGTTAGTAGCACCCGAACAAGAGAATTACGGTGAGGGGTAACCGAGGTACACATTCCCCCCCCCCTCCTGCATCCCCCCCCCTCAACCCCGCCACCACTTGCCCCAGCCCCCCGCCATGGATTCAATACAAGAAGTAAGAATATTCTACATAAAGGTTTAAAGTCACTTCCTTAAGTCCAGAAAGGTGTTCACTGTTCAGGAGCACACATTTTCAATAATATGCCAGCACACATAATAAGATTAGATACTAATAAAATTGCCCCCCAAAGACGGAAGAATCTGAAACGGTCAATGGCATGAGGATGCAGAAGGCAATGGAAACCACTGCATTAAAGACACATAATGTCTATCCACAGCATATGTGACCTCTAATTAAAAAAGTATCATGATGCTCTCTCCATTCGCACAAGGTTCCGGAATAGTTCCCCATTCAGATCTCAGTTAGGGGACTGCCAAGGGGGAGGTGACCATGAGAGAAATATCGAGTAACTAAAGAAAGGATAACATTCTACGAGTCGGGGCGTGGATTGTTAGAAGCTTGAACATGGTAAGGAAGCTCGAAAACTTGAAAAGGGAAATGCGAAGGCTCACTGTAGATATAGTAGCTGTCAGTGAAATGAAATGGAAAGAAGACGATGGTTTCTGGTGAGAGAAGTACAGGGTAATATCAACAACAGCAGAAAAGGTATAATGGGAGTAGAATTCGTTATGAGTAGGAAGCTATGGCAGGGAGTGTGTAACTGTGAACAGTTCAGTGATAGGATTGTTCTTATCAGAGTCGACAGCAAACCAATACCGATAACGGTAGTTCAAGTATGCATGCCGACGTCGGAAGCTGAAGATGAAGAGATAGAGACATTATATGAGGATACTGAAAGGATAAGACAGTATGTAAGGGGAGTTGAAAATCTAATATTCGTGGGGGACTGGAATGCAGTTATAGGGGAAGGACTAGAAGAAACTATTACCGGAGAATATGGGCTTGGGACGAGGAATGAGATAGGGGAAAGACTAGAGTTCTACAATAAATAGCGAATACTCTGTTCAAGAATCACAATACGAGGAAGTACACTTGGAAAAGGCCAGGCGATGCAGGATGATTTCAGTTACATTACACCATGGTCGGGCAAGGATTCCATTAATTAACAGTACAATATAGAGGGCTGTGACTGGAGTAGTGTCGTGACCGGGAAACACGGACTACTGATGAATGGCGTCGGATTGCGTTGAGTCATGAATCGAGATTCTGCGCTACCCCGGATGACTATTGTCAGCGAGAGTGGTGGCTACCTGGAGCGAGGTCTCATTCTTCTAATGTTTTGGACACTCATAGCGGTGTTCGTCTTAGCGTCACGTTGTGGGTGTCATCGGGTATTACTTCAAGTCACAGTCGGCCGTGATGAAGGAACTCTGACATCAAAAAGGGACGTCATGGACATCCTGCTTCCTCATCTTTTACCTTTCGTATATCTTGGCGTCATTTTTCAATAGGACAATGCTCTTTCGCCCATGGCACGAGGGGCCGTACATGTCTGCATCATATTGAGGTACTCCTGTGGCCAGCAAGTTTCTAAGATCTGTCTTCGGTAGAACATGTGAGGGATCAGTGCGGACGTCAAATTCGGTTCCAGTGCCAGTATGCAGGATATGAAGGACTAGTTGCAACAGCTGTGGGCCAGTCTGCCTAAGGAAACGGCTTTCTGACATCCTATCCCACTCGAGTACATGCATCCATGCCAGACGGGGTGCAACGTCATACTGATAAGTGGGCTCATATTGTCAGTATCTTTGCAAATTTGACTCTATTTTCTAATCAGTGAACTTGTAAGTAGGCTGTTTAGGTTTTTTTATTGCTAACGCCACCTCTGTATAAAAATCACTGGCTGTGCTGTGTGCAGTCTGTGTCTGGTTTGCATTGTTGTCTGCCATTGTAGTGTTGGGCAGCGGCAGCTGGATGTGAAAAGCGCGTAGCGTTGCGCAGTTGGAGGTGAGCCGCCAGCAGTGGTGGATGTGGAGAGAGAAATGGCGGTTTTGATATTTGTAAGAATGGATGTTATGAACTCCTATATATATTATGACTTTTGATGAAGGTAAATACATTGTTTGTTCTCTATTAATATCTTTCATTTGCTAACTATGCCTATCAGTAGTTAGTGCCTTCCGTAGTTTGAATCTTTTATTTAGCTGGCAGTAGTGGTGCTCGCTGTATTGCAGTAGTTCGAGTAACCAAGATTTTTGTGAGGTAAGTGATTTGTGAAACGTATAGGTTAATGTTAGTCAGGGCCATTCTTTTGTAGGGATTTTTGAAAGTCAGATTGCGTTGCGCTAAAAATATTGTATGTCAGTTTAAGCACAGTCATGTACAAGTTGTTCAAAGGGGACGTTTCAAACTAACATTGCATACCGTATGAACCTGTGAAGTTTTTTGTTTCCAACACGTCTTGTGGGTGCTCCACTTTTTTGTGAAGCAATGTATACTGTTGTGCATTGTGTATGTTGTGTATCTTGATACGCTTTAGACCGGGGGCTCTTGGAATGTTTTTCAACAAGGTTCGATGCGAAGCCCAAAGCCTGTTTTGCTCCGTTTCTCACCGCAGCTTTTCGTTCGTTCACACTAGTGAAACAAACACGTGACGAATCGTACATATGTATTTCGGAACTTTCCTATCTGCAGCTTAACTGGTCCAAGACCGCATGGGTGTATCCAGCGATGTACAGATGAACAGAGGGTCATTCGTTGTGAAGCTAACCTCAGTTTGTGCCCTCCCCTTTCCCCCCTCCCCTCCCTTACCTTCCCCTCCTTCAGCCCCAGCTGAGACCCTGGGTATGTTCTTGCAAGAGCGACGAATAATACAGTACTCAAGAAATGGTCCAAAGAGCGACTTCTTTTGTGGCTGAACTGTCTTAGAATTCTGTAAATAAATCTGAGTGCACCGTGTGCTTTCTCCATGACTAGCAACGCGTAGTCACTCCGCTTTAAGCCGCTCTGGACAGAATCCGTGAGTCTACAAAACATGTCTCACCGATTCCGCAGTAACAAATCACAGATCTGGTAGTCAAATGGTAGCAGATATAGTCATCTGTTTACGCGCGTTCAACTACTTTTACAATCCTTTCAAAAACCCAGTCAATAATTTATAGAACGAACCACCCGCAGCTCTCGCCCCCAAAACTCTTACCTTACCACATACGATCTTCATACCCAATTAGCTAACACACTAAAATACTTCGAATTAGCCCTTGATCGCAGACAAACATGGAACTGCACATCGCTAACCACTCAACAGAAATCCGCAACAGAAGTCCACGATAGACAAATCACAATCTTCCGCACCTGTAAATCCCGTGTCTGACCCATCCTCTGTTACGCAAATGTAGCATGAATTTCCTCCCATTTAATTTCGATCTTGGACTACAGATCACAGAACGCCACGCACTCATCCTAGAGTTTCGGATCCACTTTCCCTTCCCCACATGAATCTTCTATCAACTTTTAAAATTTCCCACCATTCTCTTCCATATTGAGCACCTACGAATATCCTAACTACTCACAAACTTGTCACCAACCATCCTATGGTTTCCACCCCGCTTTTCGGTGCTATACCGGCACACCCAACACGACGCCTACAACCTCTACGTCCTCTCCCAATGAAACTTCAAACGCCTCTCCTTATCTGACCATGCAGTCCCCATGAAAATGTAACTACACGCTCTACCAAGTCTATCGGATACTGGGTCTCCCCCACTTCTCAAGACCCCTGTCTCCATCACTACTCCCAACCAACATCCTAAATTTTGAATGTCGAATCAAAACACCTTTCAGCCGTCTAAATTCCCAGTTGTTATTTTATTTGAGCGACTAGTTTCGACGCTATATTATACCATCTTCAGGCTTCCTGACCTACGTGTAGGAAGAATCTCACATCTGGTCCAGTCAAAATAGGGGCCAGCATTCAATGACTGGTAACTGTAGATTTTTGAAACAGCGATCCCTTCGATCATCATTTGCCGACAAGTGATGATCGAAGGAATCGCTACGTCAAATAAAATAATAACTGGGAGTTTAGACGGCTGAAAGGCGTTTTTGTTCAACATGTATACTGAAGAGCCGAGGTTCCCCAACGATCTGTGTAAAGATGGACTTAGAGAGTCCTAAGGCTTGGTTTCGAGCCTAATCCCTCGTCACTTTCCCAAACATCCAACCACACAAAACACATACTATGCACTACCCAAAAACCTACCAATCCCATAAAACCTTACCCCGTTGCACTCTATGTAGATGCTACTTCGTTCGTCCACTTGTAAATATTTAACCAATGTGCCTTTTGTCTTTTAACCAACCCATCTCACCATTTAAATTTTATTTTGTGAACAGACTTCATTTTTTAACACCACGTAAGAAATTTAATTATATTTTCAATTTTTAAACTCGTTTGGCTGAAGAGCAGCGAACTGTAACCGCTGCCAGCTATCGCTCCTGCCCCTCCCTCCACGCTTTGCTGCTTGAGGCAAGGGGAATGAAATAACAATAAAAATGGTTCAAAAGGCTCTGAGCACTATGGGACTTAACATCTGAGGTCATCAGTCCCCTAGACTTAGAACTACTTAAACCGAACTAACCCAAGGACATCACACACATCCAAACAATTATCTTTTAATATGATTTAGAGGCAGATACTAGTCTTTACACCAGGAATAATCTACACGTCTCACTACATTTAATGAGAAATATCTGCTGCCATCTCCATGTACACAATGCGTTCCCTGCGACCAATCTAGTTGGACTACGGAAGCCAATCGCCAGTCATGTAAGGCTAATCTGAGGAACTACTTAGGGGTTTTCATATGGTTTTCACTAGTAGATAGACTGATTTATGAAAAAGGTTTGTGTATATAATTTATGATTATAGTAATGATGGATGCATAATATATTTTCGATTTCATATTTAACTGGCGTTTGAGTGACATCGCGTGGCAATGATGGGAGCTAGGAGCTGCGAGGCTGCAGAGGAGGCGGTATCTGATGGGAAAAGCAGTAAACAGCCACCGAAACTCCAGAGAGTATCGAAGCTTGACCAGAATTTGCGTATATGTACATATCTTCTGTATACATTGTAAATTAAAGTTTCCCACCACTTTTTTCTGTCGGTATGTGAAGATTAATCTCGGGAACTACTGTAGGGTTTTTAACACGGTTCTCACTAACAGACAGGCTGATCCACGAGGAAGCTTCGTGTATACATTACCACTGCGCCAGAAATGCTACCTGCTGGCTTCTGGTCTCATGAACGAACAGAGCACGCTGCGTTTTACACGACTACTACTTGCGGAAACCATGTTGATTACTATATGGTAGTTGTTCGATTTTAAGAAAAGTTGATCGATTTCCATGAAGTTCGGCCTTCAAGCACATATTGTGTGTTTCATAATCATACGAGAAATCGAAGTCAGTCGGGGTAAGTCTATAGTCTCACGACCCTTGTAGACTGGAACGACCTGTACCTATTTCAAGTCACGTAGCACGTTTCGTTATTGTAACTACCTACGGTACACTGACACTACTATAGGAAAGCGGTCAGAAACTCTCCATACCCAATATCGAATCTACTGAGCATCCCATCAGTTCCTGCAGCCGTTCATTGGGGCTGTGTTTTCAGTTCCTACACACAGCTTTAAGTACTACGCGGGATTGCTACCTTACTAAATTCATTCGCCGCCATGGCTTTCACAATTAAGTTTGATACTGTGGACAACCTCCTAGAATTTAACAATTACTAAAGACAATTCACGAGCTCTCACACGTTGACGCAATTATGCCATTTTGAACGGGGTTACTTAGGTTGGAAATAAGTCGGTCACGTGTCTGGAAACCGAGAGATCGCTGGATAGAATCCCGGACGAACCATGGAAGTTTTGATTCTGCATTTAATCTAGTCTTCACCTCCAGGAGTCGCCAGGACCTGGTTGGATTTCACGTAAAACTGTAGATTCCCTTTTCCCGATTCGATAACTGGGATGGGTTAGCGGCACCCAAAATCACCGAAATGGCATCCAATTAAAAACCTTACACCCCATCCACTGAACCGCACGAAATTATTAGGTTGAAAATAGAGCAACAGCCAAACTGTAAACAGGCAAATAAAGGGAAGTCTTACTTCTTACGATGATTGCTAGTTTGTTATCATTCAGACAATTCTTGAGAGATGCAGAAAAATAAAGCGTTGTTGGCAGTGACAGAAGAGGATTCTGTAGTAATTATCCAGGTCTTTTCACCACGGTGCAACAAAGTTCTGCTCAGAAACGTGTAGCGTCTAACAAGCGGAAGCTTAACGTCGTAGTCCGAATGTCAACAATTTATTCTTTGTCAGTAGAATACAAAAATTCAGAGTTATCAATGACCAAAGCTAAAAATATTATAAATGCTACATTCTTTCCAGCCGTATTTCCACAGCTTCGTTGATAATTAAATTACCGTGCCAACAGAATTTTCAATACAGAGCGGGGAAGCGGAACGAAATTGAGGGAACATTCTTACTTTTATATTGGGTAACCGGTGTTTAAGAAAGCAAACGTTAACGGCATGAACTTGCAAAAGGTAGAGTAAACCATTGCGTTAAGGACACACATGAGACAGAAAAGGTAAAAGCACGGATATTATATCAACTGGTCCAACCACCCGATCTCTGTGTGGGATTGATCAGGAAGAGATTGGTAGGCGCGGTTGCTGAGCTTAGCGTCAGACGATTCCTAGTGTGGTTAGTCGGAACTCTGAATGTTGTGCGGTAACTGGGCAGTCGGAAAAAATTGGGGAACAGTGGAGAATCATTAGTTAGCTAAGAGATGAAGGGATATGATGAAAGGACAAAGACGTCTGGGGAAGATGTTCTTATCCGCACGAGTATGTCTGCCGCACACCGATGTTTGAATGCGAAACAAAGGCTGTGCTAACGCTGTGAAGATAGAAACTGGAATCGTTTGAAATTAGGTGCTACAGGGGAAATGTTAAAAATTAATCGGATATGAAAAGCAGAGAATGCAGGGCGTTCGGTGTAGCTGATATGCCGGGATGAAAAGAATAGCTCAGATCAGTAACGTAGTCTAAATCGAATAAAGTACGTTAGTGCAAAAGTTTGAGCGTTACAGGTTAACAAGGGTTTAGAAAACTGGTGTGACCACCCGAAGTCTGTGAAAAACAATTATCAGACGAAGTGTGCTGACACTCTGATAATTGGTGGTCATTAGTCAAGATAAAATATGGAAACTTAATGTTAGCGGTACTAATGAAGTACGATTCGGGTCGGTGAAAAACAGGGTGGCCAACATCTGGGGTTGAGGGAAGGAATTAGGTCCGTAGACTACAAGAGAGACGGAGCACAAACGCGGATTGGTGAGGGAAATCGGCGACATCTTTTTCAGAGAAATCTTCTCGGAAATTATCTTGCGCAAATACCGCTGTGTTGTCGCTTAGTGAAAACTCTTCATCTTCGCCAGAACGCTGCCACCGAGCTGGAAAACCGAGAGCTTTTCACTACTAAAATAGAATTTTTAGACTAAGATTTGAGCCACGACTCTTTGGAATGACAAGTCTGTTAGGCACTGCACCACTACGCTACGTTTCGAACGGTTATCACAGCAAAGCCCCCTCAACAGCGTGAATCGTTAAGTAACTATGAAATGTGGAAGCGAAGGGCATGCAGTAACATTTGAAAGATGTGCGAGAAACATCGTTGAAAAATTACAGTAATTAAATGGATGGATGTTCCAGCTCGATCGTATTTCGAGACTGTGATACCCTACCAAATAAAAGCATGTGCTACAGCGTAACTAGTTTCGGTGTCGTTAGTCGCGTTGAGACGGCACGCCATTGCTGCAGACGGCTGCTTACGGCAGAGGGATGCGCTGGGGACGCAGGGTGGGAGTGGAGAGATTCCACCTTGTCAGTTTGTTCAACCGGCCGCCGGATTTACGACCGCCGCCTGCCGACAGCGCTGGAAAAACGACGACGTGTGGCCGGTCCGCCCGGTCACGGGCCAATGGCGTGGCGCAGTTTTGCACCTCCTGACAGGTCCGACTCCCCCTCCAGGTCCCCAGCGCCACGCCCCTCGGCTCTTGCGATTGGCCAGCGCCCGCCAACGAGCGCCGGCGTGGGCGTCGGTGCCGGCCGGGAGGGGAGGAGTACCCGGGCCGGTGGTGGGCCAAGAGTCAGTCGCACGCGCACCGCATGCGAGCGATGTTGCTGGAGCACTGCGAGCGGTCCGCGTAGAGAGGAGATGCCGCGCCCCAGCCGGGAGTCGTACGGCGACCAGAAGCCGCCCTACTCGTACATCTCGCTGACGGCGATGGCCATCTGGAGCTCGCCCGAGAAGATGCTGCCGCTGGCGGACATCTACCGCTTTATCACCGACAACTTCCCGTACTACCGGCGCAATACGCAGCGCTGGCAGAACTCGCTGCGGCACAACCTCTCCTTCAACGACTGCTTCGTCAAAGTGCCGCGCCGGCCCGACAGGCCGGGCAAGGGCGCCTACTGGACGCTGCACCCGGACGCGCTGGGCATGTTCGAGAACGGCTCGCTGCTGAGGCGCCGCAAGCGGTTCAAGCTGCTCAAGACGGACAAGGACCGCCTGGAGAACGAGCTGGCCGCGCTCGCCAACATCAACAGGTTCATGTTCGCTCCGCCCCCGCCGCCGCCGCCCCCGGCGCTGCCGCCGCCTCCGCCGCCCCCGACAGTGCCGGAGATCACCTCCGTGGTGCCGAGCCAACCGGCGCCGCGGCCGAAACGCGACTTCACCATCGAGAGCCTCATCTCGCCGGACAAGCCCTCGGAGACGGCTCCGTCGACGGCGGCTGTGGTCGTGCCGCCCCCGGCCGGCGCCCCGGTGACCGCCCCCGCGCCGCGGCTGCAGCCGCTGGTGTACACGCCGGCGCCGTGCTACCTTCACCACCACCATCACCACCACTCGGCGCCGCCCCCGCCGGCCCCGACGTCGGCGAGCGCCGCCGCCGCAGCCGCCGCCGCAGCGGCCGCCGCCTACCTGCACCACCCGTGGCTGATGGCCGGGCCGCCGGCCGCCGCCGTTCCCGGCTTCTACCCCGAGGTGCCCGGCGTTTCGCACGCCGGACCCATCTTCAGGTTCAGCCCGACGCTGCGGTCGGTCTGACCCGCGGCGCACGCCGTGGCCGCCGCCCCGGACTGCGTGCTGCCGCGGCGGCTCGACGCCCACGCGATGCCGGTGCTGCCGCCCTCCGTTCCGCCGTCGACGTCGTCGTCGTCTTCGTCGTGATGGGAAGCGGTGCACTAGCGCGGGCAACCCGGTGTAAGTTTCTCAAAACAAATCTCTGTCTCCAGTATTTCTGCCTTCTCTAAATTATACCGCTACATTGCTCATTCCTGCATTAACTCTCTGTTGTCACGGACAAAATTAGCTGTGCTATACGCGTGATGTCTTACGTGAACTTATGTGCACAAAGCTAGTTGAATATTTGTGGTCGAACTAAATGCGACTAACTGTGAGGAGAAACACGAACAAATATATCGTGCTTTTTCGTGTATACGGTATACTTGGATTTATCACAAACTGCCTGCTTCCAGTCTTGCAAAGATGGCTCGTTTACTGTTGTATTATTAGTTTCGGGCACATTTCAGTCACCGGGAACAATAGCATATTAAAATCATATTTTTGACGCAATGAAACGCTTTACACTAGTAAACATCGAAATGTTGGGAACACATTGTTACTTCATTGCTGTATGACGTGTGCTGTGGTGAAATGTTAATTTACCGATAACAAAACGCTTGATACTACTAAACGTCGAAATGATCAGTAAAAGTAAAAAAAAAAATCTTTCTATCGGATTAGCAATGCACATACATCTAATATTTCGTTTGTAGTACTAGATTCTGAAATATTTGTGTCAGTTGACGGAAACAGTGTTATCTGGTCATCACCGTGTCGGCTTGTACTTCGGCGATTGTTACTAAGAATACATTAAAAATTGAAGATTAAACATAGCTGTAGAGGAATGCCAGTAGTTAACGGCACTACCGAGAATACAGCTTTTTGGAAACTGGGATTCACCTCAAAATTTCTATACTCAATCGCCTTGAGTGTCTAATTAAATATTACGTGATTGATGCGGGCAAGCATGAAACATTAAGTACAGCGCTGAACCAGTTGTCACCAAGTGAACGGCAGCAGGCGATTTGTTACAAATCTGAAAATTACAGTGCAGTCATAAACAGCGACGCGGTAACATGATACTGTTTCATGGAATTTCCTTCTGTGAATTGAAACCACAACATTCCGTTAATTTTGTGTTGTCGGACATCCACGAACCGCCTGTAAACACGATGCGCAGCCGGCGGTCTCCCGCTGATTTTGTCCGAGGCACCAGAGGGCGGGGGGAATGGAGCGCAGACCGCCCCTGTCAAATCCCACCGACCCACCGGGTTGCCCGAGCTACAAGTAAGTGTCTGACAGTTGTCATGGAAACTGCTAGCGGATGTCTGGTGAACTGTGCCCTGGTGTGCTCGACTCGTTCTGCCGTAGAAACTGTATTATCTCAAGTAGCGTTACCCGGTATTAAGTGTAGCTGTGAGTTTGTCCCAAATTTAGGCCTAGCTCTCCATGTGACACAACTTTATGTCCCCCCATCCTTGCTAGGCGTCGCTCTAAATACTGAACTGTATTCTTACTCTCACTGCTGAGACAATGTACTTTCAATATGAAGTGTAAACTCCTGGACGCGTTTCTTCTAATTCCAAGCAAGAGACATGTTGTTTACGTCGCGGTTTTCAGCAGTTAATTTCGGAAAGGATCAATTTCTTTCCTAGTACAAAAATTGATTCATGTAAACAGAAATACAGCAGAGAGACTGTTTCTCCTATAGACGAGAAAAAAGAACGTTAAATATTTGTAGCTATTAAGCATGTTGACTGTGATCTATGTCTTATTTATGTTTAGTATTAATATAATAAACGGAATTATTATACTGAAATGACTCAAGTGTTAGCGTTCCTTTTTTTAATGAAATTTTTATTGTGCCCATTCCTCACATATGCAAAGAATTAAGTTTTGTTATTAAGAAAGTATGCATCCCGCCAATGATAAAATCACAATTACAACACAGTAAATGGCAATGAAAATTATGACTTCAATCATCCTTAAAAAAAGTCTCATCATAGAAAGTTTTGAAAACATCACCAGTTATCTAGAAGTAGGTCTTAAGAACATTCTTAACTGTTCTTTTTCCCTAGATATAACTCAAATTTTATTGCCTCACATTATATCCTAATTTTTCGTAACGTATAAATATTTCCCAGTACGACTTATATAGCTTCGTACTTCAGCCAATCGACATTTCAGTGACATCAGTTACGAAAAGCGACTGAGAACAGAGTGAGAAACCTAGCATTACAAACGATCCACTTACTTTTCTTATTGTATTTGGATGAATGAAATGTGTGCATATTCCCGTATTTTCTATCATGGAGATTATTTACCAGTGGACGTCCAACTGAATTTTTTTTTTTAATGAACACACCGCTATTTGACTGTACTGTTGTTTATTTAATTACGACCCAAGTTTCGGCCTTTTATGCCATGCTCAGCAACATCAAAAACTGTTTACTGACTTGCCTTGCTAGGCGTTTGAGGGTGTGTTTAAATATCAACGGTTAAAGCAATCACTTGAAAATTGCATAAAAGGCCGAAACCTGGGTCGTAATTAAATAAACAACAATACAGTCAAATTACGGTGTGTTCATTTAAAAATTATTGTACGGCTGTTGCACAGCAACCTCAAAAGTCGAAACAATTATTTGTAAGAGTCATACCTGATAATGTAGAATTTAACAATAGTACAAAATATTTTATTAAGCTGGATAACAGGTTCACATGCTATTCATGCGATCATTTGTTTTCATGTTACAATCTTGCAAAATACGAAGACTACTTTTACACAGTTAGTAATAAAAAATCTGTTTCTTCAATGCGCTGCAAATTGAGATAAGTTGGTGTTAAAAAAAATTAATCCCTCGTAGACACCACAGTGAAGTTGCCTTCGATTTGACTATATTTGTATAATTTCAATCGTGAATACCCACACTGAAAGATAAATTAATAAGCTTCCATTGTCAGAACAAATAAATAAAATACTAAATGACGTCACTTAAAATTACTTTTTTAAAATCAGCAAACATTTTCTCTCTTGCAGGGCAGAGGCATATTAATAACCGTTGGTTTCATTTTATTCCTAGCTGCGTAGTACAATCAATGTTGTTGCAAGTCCATGTAGCGACAGATTGTAAGAGGAAGGTTCTGTGCTGAGTGGTATAACGGGAGGAAAAATATACCGCACTGAAAATGACTGATTTACTATTCATATTAGCATGTTCTCAAGATAAGCAAATTCTGAGCTAAAGAATGCTGCTTGTTAATTCATCAGAAATTTAGAACAAAGGTCAACCCACTGAAATATGTCGAATGTTCTTGGCAAACATAGAAAAAAGAATTAACATGATGTAAGTTAAGAAGTGTAAGACCTCTAGGCTCTGAGTGAGATTGGGAACAAAATCGTTCGGAGCAACTGCAGAATCTCGTAACATTACAAGGATATTAGCAGGATAAAGCTAATTTTTCGTGGTGGCGTCCTCCCAATTGCTTGGACACTTTTTATATGTTGTAACAACTGACTAGACACTTGTTTCACATCACGATTTAGCTAAAAAAGTGATCCATATATTTATGAGAGATCACCGCTATGGTTTTCGTCAGTTTCTGCTTGTTTTGTAGTACAGTCCAATGAAACGGAAATTTCTGTCATCCAATATTTATTGAAGTTTCCATCGTTATTCTACTCATAACGCATTGCACGTAAGTTCCAGTTCTGAATTGTGATGAAACATTAACATGCACACGGTCACCCTCAAAGTCATCGGAAATAAGTCGGGGCGCCACAAAAAAAAAAAAAAAGAACTGCGGGAATTTAGTAAACACATTGTACTTAAAAATAGCGACATAGACACGTCAAAATAAAAAAATAATTATTACATTTTAAAAAGAAACGTAAACCTACGATTACCCTGGAGATTGGTCTGAATACCGCATGTTATTAAGGCCCATAATACACAGTCAAAGTTCTTCGAAAAATCTTTTATAAAAACTAGGACCATAATCTAACTTTCATAAAAGATACAATGAAAGCAATGCGCTGCACCGTCAAAGATTTTATACAACCTCTTTTGTAAAAGACACTTGACGGACATCTCCTATAGTCCAGTATGAGCCTAAGCACGGTCCTGTTGGTGGTGATATGCTGTAGCCATCATCTGATCTCTGAACTGAGTTACCAGTTATAGGCGCACGACTATAGCTTAAGGTGAACTCCGAACCTCGATACAATTTATTACATTTAATTTTATCTACTCTGAGTAAGAATACTTTGTTGGGAGCATATTTAAAAAATTAGTGTAATTATGAAATTCATCATTCAGTTCGTAGATACACAGATTCACAGAAATAAAAAATACCTGCCTTCCACCTAAATATTGACAAGCCCCTCATATTTTTCATTGTTTAAACTCTTCTGGTTAGAATTATCAAACTTGGGCGAGGAATGCAAAATAAAGTTAAGACAAGTATTGCTTTACAGTGCTCCATTTTCCTCATACTGGAGGGCGTAATTTCTAGATAGAGAATATCCTTTTCACCTCAGATACGTCAAATTAACTTCTATCTTTCTAAATATTAATGTTCATTGCTCTATGACTATTCGTAAATAAAAATCTATAAATTAATTTTTCTTTGGGCAGAACCACACATAGCCACTTTCACACTAATTTTTCCATCAACAGGATCGCTAATTATATCAACAGCATCATAAATACTCTGTAAGCCACTATGGAAGGTGCGTCGCACTAATATCATCACTTGCGTGTTAAGCATATTGACTGTCTACATGCTTCATGATCCTTACCTTCTTCTCACGATCACTACACGAGGAACTATAAGTTGGTGGTAGAATAGTGGTCGCACAGTTATCTTCGTGTGCAGTTCTCTAAATTTACCCAATAGGGTTTCGCGACATTTATGTCGTCTTTCTTCCAGGGATCCCCACCTAAGTTCTCCGAACATTCCCATTTTGCCTTAATTCAGGTTCGTGTACTATTTATAGTGGACGGATGTTGTAGAGTAATACCTTTCTAAATAGCTCCGGCATGTCCACACATAAGAAAAAGGAAAGAGCTAAAAAGTGCCTCAAGGAAATAGTCTCCTAACGCTCACTAATTTGCAATTTTTGTTCTATTTTGAATTTTCATTGTATCTCACCACTTCTGGCGGTCTTGAAGCATATCGTACTTCCTGTGAGCCGCATAACTGAAAATGCAAAACAGCGTAAATTATTATCTGATTAGAAAGACGGTCGCTTGCTGAAGACGACGCAGCAAAAATGCTGTTTTGCGCAAAGAGATGTTAGCTGTCCATAACACTTAGCGACTGTGGTATTCCTATTAGGTGTACTTTGTGTTAAGTTGCAGGTCCAGGTGACTGTTCTGTGTCTTGCAGGGGATCCAAGAATACTCGTTAAATAATTTCAGTGAAGTCTAAATGTTGGCCACCTGCCAATCTTTAGTAAGACTCGACAAAGACGCCCGATATGGACGAGACAACCACCCACCTTAGCTTCCGCATTATTTGATTTACGAGATCAATATGTTTCACAAGCTACGACATAGTCGCGAAGAGAACAATGATCCAGAAAGTGATGAATAAATTTCGTTTAATAGAAAACAGATCTTAAGATGTTCATCGTTGACCGAAACTGGTAGTCTAACGATCTAACTTTGTGATCATAGACGGAAATAAAGGAAATTATTTATAAATCAATACGTAATCTGAATGAGACAATAGCAGTTTGACAGTTAGTGGTCAGGTTCACTTCACAAGTGTGGCTGTACTCTGAACTCAGGAGTGGTGACGAGTTCTTAACCAAGTCTCGAATGCGACGCAATGCCATTTGTTGAATGAAATAAACAATGTAATAAGATATGACGTTGAGTGAGTTTCGGGAAACTCATCCAAATATTTTATAGGAACACTGAGCCACGAACACGGGATGTTTGCCAACAATCTGACAACGGTCTCATCAAGTCATATCAAGTCCAGAGAAATGAAATGTCACAATCAATCTGTTGGTCCGGAGGCGCCATTTCGCCCATAACAGTAAAAGAGACAAGAGACCTGCACTCACAAATACAGTATCTCCTACTATCCTGTAACAATCCTAGGACTCAACACGTAGAGTTAGTACCTACTAAGAATTCTAAAAAGGTGTAGAACTGATTTGCCGAATCTATATTAGCTAACAGGCTGATAAAAATAAGAGTTGCAAGACTTCTGATATTGAGCCAGTTTAAAGCTTTTCTCTCCGTCACATACTCCGTATGTGTACGGGTTCATTAGGGCGCGCACACTGGAGTTCACTAACATAACCCGGACAAAGGTGTCAAGAATAATCTATAAACAACCAGAAGTAGTCTGTAGCTAGAGCTACGAGAGGTAACACTCTTTGTTCTCGCTAAATAATTCACATTCTTATGTTTGGATATGGCGAACAGCTAAATAGAAAAAAATGGCATATCACTGTTCGCACGCATCGTGTACCGTGTACACGAAGTCAACAGCTCGTTACATGCGTACAGTTAATTACTGAGTTACGTGATTCGTTGATCTGTGTACGACATCGTGATGAGGCTGCATGCCCGATACTTTCGGCGCGTGATTGAAACGTAACACATCTAACACGCAAATTTTTGTGAAGTCCAGTGTCACGATAATAAATGGAAATTATTTTTGAGAGAAATCTAAGACTTACACAACTAAAAATGAAATTCAGCACCTCTTGGGGGCAGAGACGAAGAAATAAAATTCTTTTTTAGAGAAAGCGACAACCTTCTACTTTGCTTTGCGAATGTATTTGACATTACTCGGTAACGCAATAAAGGTGATCTAAGACCTTCGCAGCGGCAAGTTTTTGTTCCGCTCTTAGCAAGCGGCACATTTATTGAGAGGTAACAAAGGTCAGACTTTCAGTTTGTTCAATGTTTATGACTGTTATTTCCATCTCAAGGCTCTTAATAAGAAATTTCATGAGACGTTTAAATAAGAATTAGTGTACTGTTTATATCCTTGGTGACTAAAGCCAAGGTTCTCGTGTGTTAAAGACTAGAATTACGGATTATTCATTCTTAGTATCTTGCAAATGCCTGCAATGTTTCATCAGCAGAGTATAAGTTATTTCGGAATATTGTTACAGAAGATCAATAAAAGCTGGCCAAGGAAATTCAAGACTATAGCAGCCAGCAATCTGAAAGTTTTAACACCATTGTGCGGTTCCCAGCCATTCTTCTCCCTACGTTCTTCTTATCTTCCGAGCTCTGTAGCGATTCATCCAGACAGTTATACGGAAACTAATACCGGTAGTTCAAAATTGGACACGAACCGCGAGTGTAGTTGTATTTCACCGTATTACATTGTTGTCAGAACTTATAAGAATTTTGCTCATTAGAAGGAATCTTAAGCACATCGAGATTCGAACAAAAATCATTTAAAACTGTAGTCCGACATTCACCTAGCCGCCAATGAAAGTCGTTGCCACAGAGACTAAATTCAACAATTAGTGCGCTCTCTTTCGTAATTTTTCCAACGGGAAAGAAATAAAGTACGTTTGGACGTAATTGTATGTGCTGTATCGCTCTTGTTTTATGTTAGGAAGTACATAACAATTAAATTTGTTGTTAAGTTTCTCATCATAAATGTAGAATTCTGTACTCCTTTATCACGCCCATTTTAACTAATCATCTTTGAGCAAATGTTCACTTACAGCGAAGACTGTTTAGTCATCTGACGTTCTGGAAAAAAAAAATGCAAATCTATAACGAAGAGGCCACACTGTTACTGAAATGCAAAGGTGCTCCAATGTTTTTCAACAGTTAGTCGAGTTAACTTTTTAATAGTTTTATGAGCTTGAAATCTGCAGTCGTTCACGTTATTATTATTATTAATATTAAAATTAATTATTATTATTATTTACTTACGTACTGTTTCCAGTCCATTGCCCCTGCATACAGACGCAGCGAATTTTCAATTCCGTTTCACTGCAACTGTTGCACTGTTTCTATTTAAACAAGACACAGCGTATATAACGACGTAGTAATTAATTTTATGGATTTAAAAAATGGAAATAGTTCTTTAAACCCCCCGTAGCACTTCATTCAGTGTCGCTCTCCGGGTTATATTGCGCATATTGCTTAATGGTCCTACGCTCACCGGTTAAGCATGATAACAGGCACGCGTAATGACTATCGATGAAATCATGAAAGACTTTTTTGTTTACAACCCAGCGATGGAGACTCTTCACGGAGCGATATGCTGGAAACGGGGCAAGAGATGTACCCACTGGGATATACACAAATAATCTGCTGTCCTATAGCTGAACCAATGTAATAATATTTATCACCTAGCATACGATGTATTAATGCTCTCCCAGTACGACAGAACAGTTTAAGCACAACGCATATAATGTCTGAGACTTGACTCGGTTTTGATAAAGACAAAACTTTTGGCCGGCTCTAAAACCATCGCCTACTGTCATTCATAAAGCTTATTCCACTTTGTTCAGAAAGCCCAATCAGTTTCTGAACTGGTGGTTTAGTCTTCGACTTTCCAAAGTTAGCAGAGATATATTTCGGAACAGTTCCACAGATTTTTGTAATAAAAGAGAAACTTACAAAGCCAGTTTAAAGTAACTTGCTGGGGTGGTGAAAATAAAAGAAGGAGAAATTCAACAAAAACTCTACAGTACTGTATCAACATTATTTTTGCGACCGTTTATATTATTAACTGGTGACGTACGGTGGTAATTAAGGATCTTGAGATCTAGAAGAAGTTGTGTTAAACACCCCAGAAATAAAGTATTGATGTCTTAATTTTTAGTTTCCTCCAACATTTACATATTCAATTGCCTATTAACTATTTTACATACGCGTGGTTTCTGTGACCTTGCTCGAAATTTTAAACGGCTAATGCATACAGCGATGGAGATAGGAATAGAAAGTTGAATAGGGTTTCCATAGGATCCCATGTTGCATTTTTACAATGCCCCAAAGAACAAAGTGCATCTCTGACAAAAACAACAAGTCAAATGAAAAGAAAAGTATTTTGATTTTTTGGTGCTTTTTCGACACTTAAAGAATCTTTCTGAGCTTATTAATTTTTTATACTGCTTCCCATAGCAGCTTTAAGCCTGCATTCGTATACGAGTTTACGTTCTGATCAACACAAAGAGAGATCGTTGAAACCGGATCTTGTTGTACTATTCTGTACGGTTTGA
Source organism: Schistocerca piceifrons (assembly GCF_021461385.2). Classification (NCBI taxonomy): domain Eukaryota; kingdom Metazoa; phylum Arthropoda; class Insecta; order Orthoptera; family Acrididae; genus Schistocerca; species Schistocerca piceifrons. Next base: position 420,344,801 of record NC_060142.1, on the reverse strand, counting down.
CGCGGCCTCACATCTAAAAGAATTTCATTCAAGCTGACACGAGCTCGAAGTGCTAACGCACTTACATCATGATTAGATGACTTTCCACTGTACTTCTGTCACTATTTCAAGACGTTGTTAACTTATCACAGATGTTGTTATGTCAGATGAGTCACATAAGCGTCGTAATTATTTTGTTAAATCTCCATACACCTAACAGCAGCTCTGAGTACGACTACTAACTGAAATAGTGTCAATGAGTGCATCATATTTTTCCGATATAAAAGTAACTTTCACTACCATTGAATCTGTACAAGAAATGATTTGTTTCCGAAACCAGAATAAAAGGACAAAATCAAATTCCTAAGTAGAAAACCTTCCGTGTGTTTGTATCGAAGTGCTTCTAGATACGTTTCGTCCACTGTTCCTGCCCCATCGTTGCACGTTTCAACTTTTTCTCCGTCTCCTGTGACTTTCTTGTTAAACCCTAAACTTCCTTCCTTTTATGATGCGCCTGACCTCATAAAATACACGCACAGAAAGGAATATGTGCGTCGTGTTTTTTGCAATAGAGTAAGCAAAGAGGTCAGGGCGCCTGTCTGATACATATCCGTTAGCACCGACTCGTTGCTGACGCCGTCGCTTTCGTGGCGTTTCGAATATAACTAATGCCATTCCAAAAGCTCCCATTTGGCGAACAGTGGGCGGAGAGACGATTCAGCCGTCGAAGGGGATAGTGATATACAGTGAAATACGCATCATCATCATAAAGACTAACATGTAACTTAAATCTACGTGCCATCATCAAAATCTTTTATTGGAATTTAATTCGTTGTCGAAGGATGGGTGGTAACAGCGCAAATTATGGAAAAATTGTGTCCTGTGTCTGGTGAACTACAGAATCTCTCTCCCAGCTGGAGGTTTATAAATTTATAATGTTCGGTGTTTGCTTAGCATACTTCTCTCTCGTTAAACGTGGAATTAGCTACTACCAGAGCTAAAATTCAATGGACTTTTCAGAGCTGAAATGATACATCTACAGTTCTTGAAGAACTTCAAATACAAACTTTTATTAAATCTAAAACCTATACTTCTACAAGACATTCGAAGATAAATAGCAGCAGAATCTCACGGAAAATTAATAAAAATCCTCCCTGAAAATTAGTTTGGATTTTTGATGGGTAGAAAAACCAGACAAACAATAATGAACTTAATACTACTACATGGAAAAATTCTCAAAATGAATAAACCATTATTTGTAGGTTTTATTTGTTTTAAAAAGGCTTTGGATTACGTAAAGTGACCAAAGATGTTAGAAGTACTAAGATGCATTGGAAAATAACACAGCAGCTGTACAGAAAGCCTGAAACAATTGTCAAAACTAAAGACTGTGAGATAAAACTCGAAAGAGTAAGATGTTAGGCAACGATGTAGTCTTTCGCCTCTGTTGTTTAACGCTTACACTGAAGATGCAAAAAAATAAATGTAAAGATATGTACTTCTCATAAGGGAGTCATAAAAATCCTTAGATTTGCAGGCAATATAGCAATAAAATGCGAATCTGAGTATAGCCTCAGCAAGCACGAACAAGGTATTTTTAAGAGGCACAAAATGTGAAAATAAATGAAAAGCAAGTTGTAGTCAAGCTATGTAATAAATTGACAGTAGCAGCAAACGCAAATCTTGATAACCTGAAACAGGCACCGCTGCAAGTATCTTGGTGGTAGCATTACAGAGAATGGTAGTTGATGCCAGGAGGGGAATGTAGAATTGCGAGACCTAAAACAGCGTTTATCAATAAATGAAAGACAGTGGCGACGTCGAAGATAGTATTTTAAACGACAGGAAAATTGTATAAAGAGTTTTGATTGGAGCATTACGCTTGTGACTGTCCCAATAATTATATTCGGACAGTAGGGTAGCGGCAACAAGAAATATTTCAGACCCTTGAGACATTGTGCTGGAGGAAAGCCTTATGGAAGGACAGACAGGGTGACAACCAATGATGTTAAAGAGAAATGATCATCTTGGGTGATTGTCAAGCAAAGGAGGGTCCGATGGATTTGGCACTTGTGTGGACATTGTTGACAAACACTTTTTTTTTCTTTTCCGACAGCTGTGTTTATTGCTGTTAGTTTTACACGCTACCGCTTCTTTCTGTAGCATCTCCGAACTATACCATTTGTCTGAGGCTTCCGCCAGCAATTTTTTTTGTCATATCGTTTCTCAAGTAATGTGCCGATCGGTACTCGAAATTATATATGTCAGGTTCTTGTGAGGCAACACGAGTTTTTCAGACCTCAACTGCATCATACAAGAAAAATACAGCTGAAGAAAAAGAAAAGGAAACTGTTTTGCGTCAGTATCGAGCAGGCGCCTTCCGCCAATACAGAAGGAAGAAGGCTATATAGACCTTGTCCTTTCAGTCACAGAAGCGAAAACACGAGTAAAGGATGCACGAGGAAGACCAATGCTTCAGTACACCGACCATATAGAAGAAGATATAAAAGTAATTGTGAAACGAAGAGAACTACATACGACTAGGGGGAAATGGAGGACGAGATAACATTTGTAGACGTTGCGGTCTGCACCGTTTGAAACTTTTTAAATGGAAGAGGTAGTTGTCTCCTGTCTTCCTGAGTCTGGAAACTCAGGTCTTCCAGTGTTTCAGTGATGCTCTCTCAAATGTCTAGCTATCCGCTTCCCTTCTTTTTACAAGTTCACTATCCTCTATTAGTCGTATTTGGTTTGGTTTCCAGCGATCTGAACAGTGATGGGTCATATGACTGTTTTGTAAGCAGTCTCCTGCGTAGCCTGACTGAATTTTTGTACGAGTATCCTGTCAATGACCCGACACCTGTCATATACTTTACCTGCAGCCGAGCCTATCTCATCATTCATCTTCATATTCCCTCAAATTGTTGCACACAGGTATTTGCGAGAGCGCCCTGATTCCTAATTTGATTAATTGATGCTGTAGCTGTGGGATACTATTTTTTCACCTTTTTTTGAAGTTCAAGTTTTACATTTCTTAGCATCTCAAGCAAGCTGCCAAAGTCTGCACCACTTTGTATTATCATCAAGAACTGATAGGCTATAACCCTGCAGGATAATTCAGCTGTCCTTACAAATAGGTTTTATGCAACTCGAAACGTCTTCAAATACCAAGTGCAATTTTTTTTTTGTATTCTCTCTGTCGCTAAGAACTATTAGACCTACCGAAAAAAAAACGAGCAGGACCTTTTTGTACCAAATTTAATGCAGTTAAGTTTACTACTGGGGTACGTTTTCGCTAGAGGCCGTAGTTTGGAATTATTCGAGAAAAATGTACAAAAGTTATCTTCAAACACTTTCTTTCCGTAAATCGAAAGCCGTGGTCAACAGCGGAAATGTATAGCGGAACAGAATTTAACTACATTAAATTTTCTACAAAAAGGTGCTGTTTATTTTTTCTGTATGACTAATAGTTTGCGCATAGCGATCGACAGAATATGAAAATTTTGCCCCGGTATTTGAAGGCGTTGCGGGTTGCATAAAATCCATGGGTAAGGGCAGCTGAATAACCCTGTATGTACTTTTTCTTTTGATAATACTTCGTTATAGATAGCTGTATCATCCGCAAAATGTTTGAGGTTATTATTAAAAAATTTTAACGCGTTGCTAATAAACAACGTGGACTGATAGGGCTCCAACACAGTTTTCTGAAGCTGCTTGTACCTCAGTCGATAATCTACGATCCAAGATAACATGTTGCGTCATCTGTACCAAGGGATCCTCAGACCTGTCACAGTTTTCATTTGATAGCGCATATGATCGTACTTTCGTTAATATGCTTAGTGTAGTACTGAGTCAGAGGCGAAAAAGCAGTGCGTCCACCTAACTGCCTTGATCCGTGGATTCCATAGTGAATCACAAATGATTTAGATGTCACCGGAAGCGCAGGAGGGAACGAATGAGTCAATTTGTGCAATTTACCAATGATGTGGATGAGGAAGTCGTTAAGGATACGCACCGAGCAGCCTGTATTGGACGACAGTATTTCCTCAGGCGCCACCGGAAGTAATGGCGCTTTTGGGAAGAGGCGAGCATCGTGTAGCCGCGGCGCAGGGAATCAGCTAACGCCGTGCTAGGGGCAGTAGCGGCCGTTACCGGGGCATCAGATGGCGTGGGCGGCTGCGGGGGTGGGGCGGGGCGGCTGCGGGGGCGGTCACTGACGCACGCCTCCACGGTCGGCGGCGCGCCGCCAGCCACCATGTCGGGCCTGTAGCGCAGTTCTGCCCGGCCGTTAGCAGGAGGCACGGCGCCAGAGGGACTGCTCATGCCGTGAAGACAAGCCGTTCTCTCCGTAATGTTGTCAGACCGTTCCACCGGTGTCTTATTGCTGCACCGCCTATCATAGGCAAGACGGTTGGAGTATACAGGGTGTTCTTATTAAAACCCCAAAGCAACGTAGGTGACGCTGAGACAGGTAACTTAACCAAAGGCACATGGGGCCGCAAATGTCCGGAAGTACCCGAAAAGTGGATGACAGAAGTTGAACATATAACGTCACCAGACGACCTACCTCGCCGCACGTCCAACGGTTGAGCTTGTTGGTCTGCCGCACCTGATCATCCCAGCCCAAGTATTCACTTCCGTGCAGCTCCGGTCCCGCGAACACGACTATAGCTTGAGGCTCATGGCTCGAACTTTGATTGTGACAGGCAGTATTTCCTTCGATGGGTTAGACAGTTATGCGTCTTTGTTGAGGTAATATTTATTATTTCATTTACCGGTGTCGTGGTCCGCACTGGTTTATTGCAAATTACAGTACAACAAAAAGCTAGTGTATTTCGTCACAACTATATAAGTTTCCGAATTGCGCCGCTGCCAGCAAAGGACCTACACATTTTCTTTACTAAATAAAGTCTGTAAACAAACAAAAAAAAGACAAAAGGAAAGAAACACAAATTAAGAACAGCTTTCGATTAGTTACAGCGAGCTTTGTAACTTCTACGTTTACGACTGACCACAATCATAACAGAGATTCGAAAAAAGAGGAGCGATGTGCAGCACCGACCCCTACCGGCGAGGGTCGTATCGACAAGCGCAACCGCTGCGACGTTCTCTGGTGGCGTCACAAGATCAAAATTTGTCATTCACCTTTCGGATGTTTCCCGACATTTGCGGCACCATGTGGCTACATTGGATTACTTGTCTCAATGTCAACGAAGTCGCTACGGGTTTTTAAAAAGTTAACGAGAACTACCCTCTATAGTAAACAGCTACTTAAAGACGAACACAAAAACAATTAAAAATCTAAATTCTTTTGTTGTACTTTCCAGCCTCGGGTCGTAAAAACAGCGTCATTACCGACTTCTACTTCTTAGTAAGTCGTAGTCACATGACCTGTTTAAAAAGAAAGAGGAAGGGGGGTTGGAGGTAGTTAAATAGTAAGGAACTAAATTACAAAATCAAACTACAAATACAGTGTGCAAATTTCTACTGCCATATCTCCTCCTAGGGCTTCAATCTCATCAGGATTGACGTCAGTCGGCATAGCGAACTTAACAACTATAGTTTCGGCACTAATATGATCCTATTCCAACAATACATTTTTTCCAGATAATGAACCACATACTTTTTGAGTTTGGTATAAATTGCTACATAGGGACTTACCACGAGAGTAATACTCACCTGGTACTAAGTAACATGCGAAGAAAGTTTGCTCGAAATAGCAGTAGGTGTTCCAGACTCTCCCACAGCTGTGATACAACACACTCACAACCACACACACACACACACACACACACACACACACACATTCACACACACACACAAGATCATTTCCATTTTTATTACGAGAGCGTGCTGAAGTGTGACGCCTCCCAATTTTTTATGTAAAAGCTCCTAAGGCTTTGTAAATACTAGAAACTTTATTAACATTCTACACCTTTATTCTTTATGTCTTCATATTTATTTCTCAACGTACTCACCCTGACGACGATCACACACCTCCCGACCATAGACCAGTTTGTTGATACCGTCACTGTAGAGTGTTTGACTTTGTTGGCAGAGCAACAGCCTCACTTCTGATTGCAATGCTTCACCAACATCAAAGTGAAGTTCTCAAAGTGTTATTAAATTTTTGGAAACAGAAGAAAATGGAATGGGACCAAGTCGGAGGATAATCCATGACAGTGTACCCGGCTGGACTGCTGCGGATGTCGCAGCGCTCGTGTGTGGTCCGACATTGTCACACCGTAGGAGAGGGCGACCTCTTCGAATTCGAAACTCGGAATACATCAGGCTGTTTTCATATATAGACGTTATTACATTACACACTGCCATGTTCCATACCACAATTCGGAAGCGTTTAGCGACATAGGGCTGCAAAATATGTAGAAGAGAAGAATAAAGATGTAGACGCTAAGAGCGTTTGTTTTTTTAAAAAAAGCTTTAAGAGTTTTCACATAAAAAATTCGGAGGAATTACTTTCCAGCAAGCCCTTGTAAATAAGACCTTACATCTACAGTTACATCTGTATGGATACTCTGCAAGTCGCACGTAAGTGTTGGCAGAGGGTCCATCGAACCACCTTCACAGTAATTCTCTGTTATTCCGTTCTCGAAGAGCACGCGAAAAAAGCAAACGTCTGTATCTTTCCATGAGAGCTCCAATTTCCCTTATTTTATTATGATGATCGTTTCTCCCTATGTAGTAGGTCGGCGTGAAAATAATATTTTCGCATTGAGAGGAGGAAGTTGATTGAAATTTTCTGAGAAGATCCCGCCGCAACTTGAAACGTCTTTCTTTTAATGATATTCACCCCAAGTCCTGTATCGTATATGTGACACTCTCTCCTCCATCTCGATAATACAAAACCTGCTGGCCTTCTTTGAACTTTCTCGATGTATACCATTAACTCTATCTGGTAAGGATCCTACACCGTGCAGCTGTACTCCAAAAGAGGACGGAAAAGTGTAGTGTAGGCAGTCTTTTTAGCAGATGTGTTGCGTCTTCTAAGTGTGTTGCCAATAAAACATAGTCTCTGGTTCGCTTTCAAATGGTTCAAATGGCTCTGAGCACTATGGGATTTAACTTCTGAGGTCATCAGTCCCCTAGAACTTAGAACTACTTAAACCTTACTAACCTAAGGACATCAGACACACCCATGACCGAGACAGGATTCGAACCTGCGACCATAGTGGTCGCGCGGTTCCAGACTGAAGCGCCTAGAACCGCTCGGCCACTCAGGCCGGCGGTTTGCCTTCACCACAACATTTTCTATGTGTTCTTTCCGATTTAAGTTATTCGTAACTGTAATTCCTAGGAATGTAGTTGAATTCTCGGTCTTTAGATTTGAGTGATTTATCGTGTAATCAAAGTTTAATGGATTACTTTTAGCACTTCTGTGGATAATTTTAACGGATTTCTTTCAGCACTCATGTGGATCGTCTCATAATTTTCTTTATTTAGGCTCAACTGCCTATTTTCGCACCATGCAGATGCATTTTCTAAGTCGTTTTGCGATCTATTTTGATCCTACGATGACTTTACTAGGCGGTAAACAACAGCGTCATCTGCAAAGAACCTTAGACTGCTACTCTCGTTGTCTCCTAAATCATTCACGTAGATATACAAATTAAACCAGTAAGAAAGGAAGGATGATTAGAGTTTTAAGAGCCACTGATAACGAGGCCATTTCAGGGGGATGTAAGCTTTGGATTGGATAAACCGAGAGACGTGATGCAGTACACTAGAATCGCATTCAGGAGCACGGTGGTTTAGATCTCCTACCGACTATCCACGTATAGGAATGCCGTGGTTCCCATAAATCATTTAAGGAATATGACTGGATGGTTCCTTTGAAAAGACACGCCCGATTTCCTTCCCTATCCTTCCTTCAGTCCTAGGCTTTCCTTCGTCTCTAATGACATCAACGTAGACGCGGCATTAAACCCTAATCTTTCTTCCTCCCTTTTGTACTGGACAAGAATGGGGAAGCAAATCGGCAGCGCGCGTTTCAAAGGATCCATTCCCAGATAGCGATTTAAATAAACTCATGCTAAAGCTAATTATGGATGCTGGACCTAGGTCCGAACATGTCTCCTCCCGAACTGGAGACCCATCTGCTGAATACTGCTCTCTTCCGCTCGCCGGATCCTAGAAAACCACCTGCTGGCTAACTTTTTTTTGTTTTGTTTATTTGGCCTTTGAGTGTGTACTCAATTTAGCCATCGGCAACACATAGTGACAATGTACACATAATTGAATAAACAAATACAGAAATGCATATTTACAAGAATAAAAAGCTTAACTGTTACAGTTTTGTACATAATGTTTTAAAAAATTGAATTGAATTGAGTTGGAAAATAATTAAAAGTGTCTTGGCTTACAATTCGATGTTCATCGAGGCTACTGGCGGCTGATGCCGTCACAAAACCAGAAAATGTTTATAAATTGCAGGAAGGCCAGCATTAATGCGTCTCGCGTGCTGTGTGTAAATAGGTGGGAAAACCTATTATTGTCGGACAAAACTCATGAAACAAACCATTAAATAACTAGTAGTATGCATCCGGGGCAATGTAAAGTGGAACGATTACTTAAAACTATGTGGAGTAAATGTAGATGCTAGACAGAATCGTTGGAAGAAAACCTTAAGAAATCTATTTCATCCACGACGGAGTTAACATACAGTTACCGCTTTCAGCCGATTTTCTAGTATTATTTGTCAGTTTATCGTTCTTATCAGGTAGGAGTAGTAGAGGCGATAGGTCAGTTTCAGAAGGGACTGTATGTTTCACGACTGGTTCGTTTAGCCGCCGCGGGAGCATACCTTGCACGAGTATACTACTTCTTCGAACATATAAGTAGTGAAAGGGCCATGGCGGTTAATTCAGTGAAGTTGAAGGTCTTTAGGAAACTTATAGTCTGTCGTTCTTCCCGCGCCTAACTCGTGCATAGAGCAGGAGAGAAAGGAAATTATAGACCTAACGGTGCAAGAAGTGTGCCATGGCACATAACGTACGTGGTGTTACGGAGTTAGAGTTAAGTCCCATAGTGCTCAGAGCCATTTGAACCATTTTTTGAAGGGAGTTAGAGATACTGATGTAGGAAGTGATAGCACACGATGGCGTGAGTATTTTATTCGATGGTTATGAGTCATTGCTTCTTTATCTACAGAGAAGTAAACGTAACTATTTTTGATGTAATGATTTATTTGATCTCCTAGAAAGAGGTGCACAGTGACATAGCATACGTTACTGTCTGAAGCAGAGCGTTTTCGGTAAAAATAGTCGAGGAAAATCTGAGGTTGAAGCCAAGCAAAGCAGTGCGGTTTCACTTCCATCAGCCACAAAAATAATAAACACCGTGGCTGAAACTGATATGTGGCAGCAGACTCCGAACTCGCCTTGCTTTGCGACAGGTCCGCTGTAAATATTGATGAACTTCTCGCATTTAGAAAAGTCAAAACTGACTCGGTAGACAAAACAGGATCTCAGGGGTTAACCATACAGAAAATACTCGCTCCTTTGAGTTCTATACCTTGACGAAGACTTCGTTTTCTTACATCAAACACATTGAAAAATATATTGTAGCTGTGCCTATATCTGATAGTTCCAGCTCGTCTTTGTTTTCAGTCTAACAGCGTTTTACCTAGTAACATCGTTTTACCTAGTAACATCTATCGAAATGAGTTTTTTCGTTTTTTATATTTATTTATTTTTCTCTATAAACAGTCCATTCTGCCAGGCTGTAAATAACTGAAGTTCGAATTCAGTGTGTTTTTACGAATGACTTGTTTTCGTGATTTTAAAAGCCTCAGCTTTGGAAACTCGAATCCAGTGCATTCTTTGAATTGCGTTATAACCTACTTGCAGAGGACTCAAATGAACGTCTCATTTAAAACCCACAAGAGTGTTCGTTTGCGGAGTAGCGAACAAGCTGCTAAAAATGTCGTACGGTTACATTACTGCTCAAATGGTATCTACATGCTAATGGCTGTCTTTGGTGGTGACAAGTTCCTATGGGACTAAACTGCTGAGAACATTGGTTCCTAGACTTACTCACTACTTAATCTAACTTAAACTAATACTAGGGACAAATACACACCAATGTCCGAGGGAGGATACAGCTTTAGCCAAACGACCAACCAGCTCTTCTGGAGTATTAATCGGTGCCTATACAGCAAACGATTCATGTACGCCCATAAAAAAGCAATATTCATCACACGACGGTTTGAACACCGTGAGTGAGCATCACTGACATCAAGACCATCTTAGATTCGCAGTTAGGAAATGGTGGACTTGTGAAATTTTGGTCACTGTAAAAGTGTTTCTTTCTGTCTCTTCTATACACTATAAAGTTTTGTGTACCTAGTGTTTTTACACGCAGATATCTGTGTAGGCGGAACAGTGATCACACACCTCTACATCAATTCCACAAGTATCTTTTACGATACAAGCATGATTTTGCACTTCATTCTGTGGAACAGAGATCCTGCCGGATTGTTGTATCGTTTACTACTGTAACAGTGGGGATACGTAGAGGTTAAGGCTGTCAATATCACTCAAACGTATCGAGGTAAATAGGTAAGCCAGTATCTACGTAGTCTCTGCCCAATGAATCACTCCTCGATTGATTAATGTGATTGATTTTTAAGACGTTCCCCGGTGTTTAGGAAGTAGAGCTCTTCCGTGATCTTTTCAGTGTCCTCCCATTTGCTTTGTCACGTTCTCAGCCGCGAGGCCCTGAACTGGTTTTCTCTTCCACTCTTTGGCATACTTTGCATGTGCCTCTTCCTAACTAAAGGCAGTAAGCGCAGGACATTATATTCACAGAGCTCGACTTGAAATTCATTACGCAGACAGCTCAATACGTTACATGTCGTAGTAAATAAAGTCTTGCATTATTTGAATAAAGTCTTGCATTATCTGTTCTCGGGTCTCGAGGCGTTGTATGTCGCTGATACAAAAAGGCTTCGTTACCTGTGAATTCTTGTAACCGTTTCTGAAATCTTTAAAAGTACTCTATGTGTTACTGTTCGATGACGGCCATTAACAATATAGCGTAGCCTCAGTAATTACCAATAACTGGTAATCTTACGAAAGAAGGGAAAGAATGAATGTGCCTACTAGCAGATCTCGTGAAGCAAAATGGGGTTGTCTGGCGATGACGTCAGTATCTGACAATCGAATCACACTGAGAGAAGAGTGAGGTGAATAGTTTAGAATTAGACAAAGGCATGAGGATGATGTATTAACGATACAGCCTATCGCCCCGTAGGTCGCCAAATATCTCTAATCAGGAATATAATCTGCAACTTCCACCCATTAAGCGCTGTTGAATTGTCATTAATACCCCCTCACACCGATATACATACGGCAATTCAATCCTAGCAACAACGAAAAGTAAGAAATAGTACATCTTTCTGAACTTAATAAAACTGTCACTCGTGGACTGTGATCTTCGGCAGATATCAAACAACAATCTACAGTCAACGATACAGAATTTTTGGTGAGGATCTACTACTCTGTGCAAATATTGCAATACGTCCGAATGGCTATCACGAGGAATATAAAGTAGTAAAATATGTGGACGTCGGGGACAATTGAAAGTAAATGTCCTATTCTGGTATTCAGCTAATTTAAAAAAAAATGAATTATATTCATAAGCTTTGGACGAAATAGAAGAAATGTGTTTAGAGTACGATTCCTAAAGATGTGAAATGAAATATGGACTAAATAACTACAACTTCAACACTTTTCACTATTCTACGTGATGGATCTCATACCTTAATACAGAATTAGTTCCGAGGTATGATCCAGCTTACTAAAAACTTTTTATCAGACATAAATCTATTGTTGAAGGTCACAGCAAATCCATAAACTAGCCGACGATGACGTAAGTATGCCATGCTGATGTTGAGTTAGTTGAAAATCTGTCTTACGCCAGCTTAATGAATGAGATATGAGAATTATGTGCTCCAGCGTTTAGTATATGGCGTAATAGTTCGGTGAACTTTTCTTGTTGTATATATTTACGCAACGTGATTTTGAGACACCACCTGTCCACACGACTAAACAGAGTTAAATTGCCTAAAACACGTATGTACGATAGGTAACCAAATACGAAAATCCTTCGTCCCTCTGTGACTTATGGGACTACATTCATAAGTTTTACTTGAGGTATATTATTTCTGTATTTTCTACAAAAGTAATTCAAAACTATTATTTCCTGTCTCATGAGAATGTGATTCAACAAAATGACTGCAACATCAACGAAGGTCATGCTTTCAGTCAAGAGGACGTGGACAGACCTGTTGTCGACGTGTTTACATCATAAGATTCCTATACCTTATGTTCATAAAATGTAAGAAAATATTCAAATGCGTGTGAAATCGTATGGGACTTAACTGCTAAGGTCATCAGTCCCTAAACTTACACACTACTTAATGTAAATTATCCTAAGGACAAACACACACACCCACGCCCGAGGGAGGATTCGAACCTCGGCAGGGATCAGCAGCACAGTCTATGACTGCAGCGCCTTAAACCGCTCGGCTAATCCCAAGCGGCTGTAAGAAAATATTAGAAGAGCAACTGCAAGAGCAAAGAGAATGAATTTTAAGGATTATGAGCGACATACCTCTCCAGACTTAAACCAGGTAATACTTGCAAGAAGTGATAAAAGATGAGTCAGACTACACTAAGAGGCGAAGAGCCGCGAAGCCAGAGAACGAAATACCGCATTCGAAGACTCTGAAATGTGAAGTTAGAAGACAATATCGAAAGACGAATGAAGTGTGAAAAGGAGATGTAGTGAAAAGAATAAGCGAGGGAAGATACCCGTAAAAATCTCTTACCAGAAAAACGTACACTTCATTGAAGCGTGTGCTAAGCTATCCGGAAATGGTTAGCTTGAGACTTGTAGTAATAACTGAGAACAAAACTTAAAGAGGCGGTAAAATATTAGATCATGATAAAAGCGTGGCGTAATATCCAGCGTGTGAAATGCAGACGCAGGATACAAGAAGCTAGAGGATGACAAGATAGAGATGAATCTTTGAAAGTTCCACCGCATTAATCTCTAGTGTAAAATCTTAATATAAACGGCAGAAAATTTTATTACCCTTCTAAAATGAGAGTAAACACATGTAGGTACCGTGAAGGTTACTTGTTGTACGAAAAGTATGTGACAGGTGGCGTGTATACAAGGAAATTCTTAAGTCAGATTTTCTGTATGCAGATAATTGCGAAAGCTGCTGAATATAAGACTTCAAGGAGAGGCTGATTGTGAAGAGCTGTACAAACTGTACAGTGACAGAAGTTTCGTGACAGGTGCGAGAACTGTCAGATGTTTACCTACAATTATCTTTAGTCCTCTAGTAGACGATTTACGCTGTAAGCCGGTTGTAGAGGAAGCGTTAGGCGTATATCCCTAAAAAGACAAACTGGCTGTACGGCGATTGCTGGCTCTGTAAAGCAGGATTAGGTGCCAATCTTTGACAGCAAGGTACAATACCGATGCAGATAGAACCGTACACGGGCCGTCGCAAGTTGTTGCAAATGTAGCTCCCAAGCAAACAGCCCATACATTTATCATTGTTGATCCAATGACATGGTCCCACAGTCATAGTGAGCATTGCTGGGTCGTGTTTAAACCACGTAGCAATAATTACGACGACTGACAGACCAAATACGCTTCTAGGTGCACCAGAACTGCGGTCGTTTCCGAAAACCGTGTGCTCAACGTAACCACCGCAGATGAGTGGAGGTTATACTCAGGAACATGGTTGAGGGCACTATTTCTTTATCATTGGAACCACTTGTTTCCCTACATGGTTGGTACCTTCCGCACTGGAACTGACATTTGCCGACAGAAAATTTGACCTTCCCTCTATAGTTGTATGACAAGCATGATGATAACTTCAGGTTGACGACGTAGGAACCACATTTGATGTTTGCGAACCATATAAAACACAGTTTCGCGTGTTGTTGGGTTCCAACACATAGCTCAAAACCGCATCCTCCTGATCTACATAAATTGTCTGGTTTCGCTGAGACATAAAATGTTACCCACATGTAGTTACAGCAGTTGGGAAAAACTAGGAAACGCTAAAAACACAACATGTTACCATGCCATGTTTCCAGTTGTCTCGGAATGGATAAATACAGATCCTGTACGGTATTCAAGGTAATCTTATACCATTCTTCTTGCAGAATAGTGGCAAGTTCAGGGAACGTCGATGGAAGTAGATAGCCATCAAGCACGTGTCTCTCCAAAGTAAACTACAAAGGCTCAATAACATGGAGATCTGGTGATCGTGGAGGACAGGGGAGATGCGACAGTTCATCCTCGTGCTCAAATGGTCAGTCCTGGATGATACGAGATGTCTACACAGGGGCTCTGTCGTCTTGGAACTCAGCATAGCCACTGACGAACAAACGTAGTACCCTAGGGTGGGTCTAATCAGCCTAAACGGCCACATAATCCTTGACCGTAATGCTACCTTGCACAGCAACCATGGGGCTCATGGAACAACACGGTACAGGTGCCCAAATCATCACTGAACCCTCGTCAGGTTTCACTCTTGAGTCACAAACTCTGCAGAAGTTGGAAACTGTGTGAAACAAAACTCATCTGACGAAATGACTTTCTTCCATTGCTCCATAGTACAGGTTTCATGGCTTCGACACCAAGTCTTCCTGTTACGGGCATTCGCATCACTGAAAGTGGTTTTCTAATTCCATCTCGCCCTGCAATTCCCAGCTTATGGAGCTCTACTCGAGTCATTTTGGCGCTGACAGTTTCCGCGAGTGTGACATTTAGTTCTGCAGTGACTTTTGCAGCTGTCGTCCTCTTATTTTTCGACACAATACTCTTCAGTCACCGCCTGTCACTACCACTCAACACACACTTTCATTCACATTATAGCTTAACAGATGAAGTTTTTCCGCTTTCCCTGTATGTGTCATAAATTTCTGATACGGTTACCCTTGGGACACCAAATAATTAGCCCACGTCTGAAGTCACTTGGCTCAGACATAATGCGCCCACAACTACAACAGAATACTGTTCTGACGACGAGTGACATTTGGAACGTATTGAGGACTTTGCTCAGGTGCCGCTCCTTATTAAATACGACAGCCCAACCTGGAGGTTTGGCTAGCATCTGCATTTATGTCGAAGGATGCGTTTCTCTCAGTGTTCCCATATTTTTGTACAATCCATGTACTTGTAAAATCGAAGCTTCACAGTTTGATTCGTTTGCCTGCCTAAGGTGGACCAACCCTGTGAGGTGGATGGTAATAACGTTGAATCGTGTCGTAAAACATTCCTATTTTTTCCCGAAAAATTTCGTTAACTGGGTTAGTGGTTTTAAAAGTTTGAATGAATTTAAAAGTAAATGAAAGTAAATAAATAATCTAAGTCTGCTACCATTATAGTGTTCAAAATTCTTTCGAAGGTCGCAAAAACTGTAAAAAAAAGGGACACCGATGAAGGAGAGTTAAGATATCCCTGTCCTGACGACGCCGAAAATCTTCCCCAAAATAAGACCCACCAACTTGATTCCAGCTTCCAACGCCAAATTCATTTACAGAACGTGGTAGCGTGTTCATAGTAGAACAAAAGAGACCTAAAAGTGACTAAGCACCAATATCGAAAGCCACAGTTTTCTTAAGGCTGAAAATGATCTGAACATTTCTTCTTTTGCTGGTACTAAATCGAGGAAGCTAAAGAAGCGGCAATAAGTGTGGGAAAGGCACTGAAGAAATGGATAGCAGCTCGAATAATTTATGGCAAGAAATTTAGTAATGAAACGTTCCTGAAACTGACGAGAAATATAAACCTATTGTTTTGCGTCGATTGTGTGCCTTCTTAAGCACTTTTGCTTCCATCTGTCAGTTCGCAACTACATGTAGGAAAGCAGATGTAATACACTCTTTCGAAGTCATCCTCAGTGGTGTATGCCTACTCATCTCTTTTCAACAAAGCAGATAACAGGCCATATAATTTAGGAAGATGTAAACATCATGCTCCAATGGGCACGTTGTTGTAGCGGAGAATAAGAATCGCTGTGAAGAAATGGCGCCGATTGTCACAAAAAATCGAATGTACTTCTGTTAACAAAAAAATGGCTCTGAGTACTATGGGACTTAACTGCTGAGGTCATCAGTCCCCTATAACTTAGAACTACTTAAACCTAACTAACCTAAGAACATCACACACACCCATGCCTGAGGCAGGATTCGAACCTTCGACCGTAGCGGTCGCGCAGTTCCAAACTGTGAGCCTAGAACCGCTCGGCCACACCGGCCGGCCTTCTGTTAACACATGCTGCACTTTTACCTTACGACTAATTGCAGTTTGTATTGTTGGGGTGTCTGGTAACAGTTTCTCTGTTCCCCTTCGTCTTCAGCACAAGAAGAAATTATTGCCTCTGTCTCTACAAAGTGGAATATTTGCAGTATCATTACAGTCCCCCTCGCGTCTCTGCAAAAATTAGTTGGAATATTTCTTTAAAAAACTTAAGAACTTAGCAAACAGCAGCAATCAAGTAATGTTTGTGCGAGCCAAGCTGAGTATAACGTTCGTTTTCTGTCCATGATGCACCTTGTCCTACCGGTCAAGATATTGTCGAATTTGTCGAATATCTGGTAGAATGGTCTGAAATTCAATGCTCTGTTAAATAAAAGGCGATGCGGAATTGCATCGATAGCCCTCCATGAGAGAACAACACGTACTTCAGTCTGCGCCACGAATGGTTAGTTTCCGCAGAGAGCAGAGTTCTTAAATCTGGACCGGTAGCTGTGATAGTAATTACATGCGTCTTAATTTTCCCGATACTTCTGATAATTAGGAGACAACATTTCTGAGTGTAGGAGCTGTGCGTAGTAGCCCTTGATTTTCCGGGTTTCGGCCATTTTGCAACTTCCTTTAGTTCAAAGTCTGTTGATGGCACAGTGTATGGCAGGGGAGTGTGGTAACACTGACTCAGTTTCCATTCTTAAATCGTAGGAGAAAATATCGCCTACACCTGTCTACACAGCGTAATTTATGTAGTTGTTTTACTGTCGTACTCACGTCTCTCTGGATAATAACTGATGAGATTTCCTTCAAGCAATATGCACGTAGAAAGCAGCAACACTATTACACCTCCTCTGATAGGAAAGACGAGTATAACATTCGATTTCTGTCCTACCCGTCAACAAACCATCAAATTCAACGCGTAGCTGTTTGGATGATCTTTAAGCCAGCGCTCTATTCAATGAAATTGTGCTGATATTCATCCGGAAGCGATGAAACCCGTACTTCCAGTTACTGCCGCGAGTCATCAGTTGCCGCGAAGCAAATTACTGAAGATTGTCTAACTATGATCTTAATTGTATCGTGTAATTGGTTAGATATTCCTACTAATTTGGAGAGAGCATTTCCGGGTATATGCACAGCAGCACTTGTTTACCGGATTTTATCATTTTTCGGTTTCCTTTCGATCAATATCTGTTACTGGCACAGTGTATCGAACCAAGGAGAAACTATCACCTACACATCTACATAGCGGATTGTGTGCAGCTGCGTTACTGTAGATCTATAATCTCTGTAAGGAATAAACTACTAAAGATATTTCTTTAAGACAATTATGCAAGTAGGAAACAGCAATACTCTTATAAATGTTCATCCGGACAAGCCCGCTATTGCACCGATTTCCATTCAAGACGAAGTACTTTGCTCACTCACCAAAAAATCACTGAACTTGTCGCATATCCGACTGAATGTTCAGTAACCTCCGTGTTCCGTGTAATGAAGTTCTGTGCAGAACTGTGTCGATCGCCTTCCGGAAGTGACGAAACAGGTGCTTCAATTTGCGCTACGATTCACAAGTTTGCGCAAGGTGAGTAACTACATCCTGAAGGCGGGGACTGGAAACTATGGTCTTAATTAAATGCGTGTTAATTAGTCTGATATTCTTACTAATTTGAAGAGAACATTTCCGAGTGTTTGAGTACTTGATTGCGTGATTTTGGCCATTTCCTCCTTTTTTAACATGTAGCTAGGAAACTGAAACAAAAAACGCACTGCCGACGCGTCGTAACAAAATGTTACGCTGAACTAGCACTCTTTGATTTCGCGCGGCAAGTTGAGATTAATTAATAGTATTAAAGGGGAAAAGCTCTCTCAGAATGAGCACTAATGTATACGTTTATACAAGTTTTACTCATTGCAGTAGTCTGTAATAGTAAATGAAAAGCACCAATTTGCTTTTGTTCTACAGTATTATTCTTATTATGTTAAGCGGTTTTCGGCTTACAAGGCCATTTTCAGACATTTACTGAGTATTGTCACCAAAGTAGTTACAATGTTCTTTGGTGACAATAGTCATTAAATGTCTGACGATGTCCTTGTAAGCCGAAAACCGCTTAACACAATAAACGTAATACCGTAGAACAAAAGCAAACTGGTGCTTTTCATTTATTATAATGTTGTTCTACCAAGAACCGACTGAAAGTTCAGTTAACAGTCTGTAATAGTTTTCGTTCTCTTTTGTCCGTCCCTGTTAGCTGAGGGGTCAGCGCGGCGGAATGTCACGCCATGGGACCCGGGGACTGGGTGTTGTGTTGTGTTGTCCTCATCATCATTTCATCCTCATCTCCGGCGCGCAAGTCGCCCTATGTGGCGTCGAATGATATAAGTACTTGCCCTCGGCGGCCGAACTTCCCCGATTGGGGAACTCCCGGCCCATAATGCCGTACGCCCATTATTATTATTATTTGTTCTTTTCGCACATATTATACTGCGGTATTGTGTACATCCTTGCCCGTATAGTACACATTTACACTCCTGAGTCTGTTCGTGGAGTCAGTTGTTGGTACACATATTATGATTAGAACCCGTGTATTGCAAATGGTTCAAATGGCTCTGAGCACTATGGGTGAAAGCATGTGGTCATCAGTCCCGTAGAACTTAGAACTACTTAAACCTAACTAACCTAAGGACATAACACACATCCATGCCCGAGGCAGGATTCGAACCTGCGACCGTAGCGGTCGCGCGGTTCCAGACTGTAGCGCCTAGAACCGCTCGGCCACTCCGGTATTGCGAGCCTGGTTGTCACGTGTCTCTGGTCCCTATATGGTCTGGTCCAGCTGTCATCCAGCATGTCTGGTGTATTATACAATGCGAGTTAATCTCCTTCCTCTTCCGGTCCATGATGATAATCAGTTGCTAATATGCTCCTGTGAAAGATAGCCAGTGTCCTCTATGGAGTAACTCTCTTTCATGAGTTCATACGTTAAGTCAGGATGGCACTGTTTTTCCCAGTCCTATTATCCATTTGACGAACATTATCTTGACTTTTTCTATTCTTTTTTTAAGGCCTATCTTAAAATTTTTCCATATAATCTCTGTTTTCGTACGTTACGACTGGCACCACTGCCGCTTTGAATAGGGTCATCGCTGCGCTTGTCGCTAGATTGGTTATGTTCGGAATACTGTTTGAAGCTTGGCGACTGCTGCTGTTGCTGTTCATCGCACATGAATACCTGTACGCTTTTGCTGTTGTCTTTAGTGTAGTTCCCAGGTATTTATACTTCCCTACTAGTTGTAGTATGGGTGACCCCCCGGTCTTCCGAGCGCTGTTGGCAAGCGGGGTGCACTCAGCCCTTTTGAGGCAAATTGAGGATCTACTTGAGTGAGAAGTAGAGGCTCCAGCGTCATAAACTAACGTACGGCCGGGAGGGCGGTGTGCTGACCACATGGCCCTCCATATCTGCATCCAGTGACGCCTATGTGCTGAAGATGACACGGCAGCCGGTCGGTACCATTGTGCTTTCACGGCCTCTTGGGGCGGAGTTTAGTTTAGTTTTTACTATTTGTGGTAGTTCGTTTTACAGAATTGTACTATCTTAGAGTGATGTTTTTCCGCCATTTCCGAATGTCATTAGAACTGCCTTCTCTTGGTTTACTCTTAGACATTTTGCTTTGCCCAATTGTTTAGTTTTTGCACTACCTCCTCTCACACTGCTGGCCCTATCACCAAGTCGTCTGCGAACAGAATTATTTCTGCTTTTGACTCCTCGTCTGTTATGTTTGTCACGTTTGGTGTAAAGATGTTGGACAGCGTTGGGCTTAGGGTCATCTTGGAGAACTGCATTCATCTGTATAATTTTCTCTGTGATCGCTATTTTTTTGGATCAGATTACTTGGAAGGCCTACCTTGATTTCTCTCATTAGTGTGTATCCCTCTCTGCTCATTTCTTGCCGCGCGGGATTAACCGAGCGGTCTAGGCGCTGCAGTCATGGACTGTGCGGCTGGTTCCGTCAGAGGTTCGAGTCCTCCCTCGGGCATGGGTGTGTGTGTTTGTCCTTAGGATAATTTAGGTTAAGTAGTGTGTAAGCTTAGGGACTGATGACCTTAGCAGTTAAGTCCTATAAGACTTCACACACATTTGATCATTTTTGGTCATTTCTTTCACGTTCTCTATCAGTTTTCCTCTGTTGTCTGAGTCGAACGCTTTCTTGAGATCTATGAAGACTGCGTAGTACTTTCCTCTTTGATGTATTACTTTGCCTTCTATCTGGTCCGTAAAGTATTTCACTGCCTGTGTCGTGCTCCTGCCCTTTTTAAATCCAAATCAGCATTCAGGGATGTTTCCGTCGACTGTGTAGAGTAGTCTTTTGTCGAGTATTTTGGTAAGTATTATGAAGGAAGCGTTTTCTAGTGTCTCTGCTCTGAACGAATCCGGGCATGCTCTGTCTCCCTTCACTTTGTACAGGACGTTTACTGTCGCCTTTTCTCAGATCTCAAGGAATTTTCCTGTCTTGTAGGCACTTGTCCATCGGGTCCTTCCATAGTTGGTTCAAATGGCTCTGAGCACTACGGGACTTAATTGCTGAGGTCATCAGTGCCCTAGAACTTAGAACTACTTAAACCTAACCAACCCAAGGACACCACATACATCCATGCCCAAGGCAGGATTCGAACCTGCGACCGTAGCGGCCGCCGCGGTGCCGGACTGAAGCGCCTAGAACCGCTCGGCCACTTCGGCCGGCTTCCACAGTTACTCCACGCTGTCAATGGAGTGTTCGCGATGTTTTGTGTACGTGCTGACTGGACCAGAAACTTTCTTGTTTCTTCCTCGCTCGATTGCTCGTCTGAGTTCGGTAGTTGTTGTTAATTCGGAATTGTGTGAGGCTAATGTGAGGAGGAAGAGGCGAGTTAGCCGGCGCGCGCCCCTCCGAACAGCCGGGCTGCCATTACGAGCAGGGCTGGCCCTCTCTCGCCCCGCTCGCGGCCCAATGGCCGTTCGACAGAGAGAGAGAGAGAGAGAGAGAGAAAGGGGAGAGAGAGAGAGAGAGACGGACGGGCCGCGCCGGCCGGTGTGTAAATTTCCAAAGTGCGCGCCGTGCGAGCGGCCTAATAAGCAGGTAATTAGGCCGGGATTAGCAGATGCACCAGGCCGGGCAGGCCGCGGCTGCAGCTGCCGGCGAGCGGGGCCGCTCCGCTCCGACTTCCTGCGGCGGGCGCCGCGCCGCGCCGGTAGCCAGAGGCCGCTGCCCGCACCTGCCGGCCCGCCTAACGAGCCCCTCTCTGCAACAGAAATTAGGCGGCGGCAGTAGTCTAGCACCCACTTCTGGGATTAGCGGCCGTGTTCCCGCAGCAGCAGGAAGCGCTGCTCAGCCGGACAACAATAGTCTACTTTTACCAGGACGAGGTAACAAAAATTCTCAGACTCGTACAGAGATACGGTCGGGATCTATAAATGAACCTGTCACTGTTATACTAGCAGGAGTGAGCAAATCTCCTCATTATGGCATTGATGGGTCAACTGGCACCGACCGATCGGCGTCCGTCGTGCGAGAGACGTGGGGTCAGCACACCGCACTCCGCACTCAGCTCCCCGCACCTCGTCCGCTGCCAGCTTTCTTGACCTTGGAGTCACTATTTCTCACCCAAGCGGTTTCTCAATCGGCATCACGAAGCTGAGTGCAAACCGGGCCAGTCTTCCTTTCGAGGAAAAATCCCTGACCGTATTGGGAATCGAACCGGATACGCTGACCACTGTGTTACGAAGGTAAATAGTGATAACAGTAGTAGTAATAGTGTTGTGTTGGCAGGAGAGCCAACACCGTGTTACTAGTGGAGGCCGAAATGCACGCGTTTTAGCTCACGCAGGCTGGTGTGAGGAGGGAAGGACTGTACTGATGTGAGGTCTGGAACATGACAAGGAATTAGAATTCAGAAAGCGGACGCAATTAGTTTGATACTTTAATCCATTAATGATGAACGTCGCTCTTGACGGTACATGATTCACAATATTATCTGTTCAGAATAGTAACTGAATATGGCGCCTTGCTAGGTCGTAGCAAATGATGTAGATGAAGGCTATGCTAAACTGTCGTCTCGGCAAATGACAGCGTCTGTAGACAGTGAACCATCGCTAACAAAGTCGGCTGTACAACTGGGGCGAGTGCTAGGAAGTCTCTCTAGACTAGACCTGCCGTGTGGCGGCGCTCGGTATGCAATCACTGATAGTGGCGACACGCGGGTCCGACGTATACTAACGGACCGCGCCCGATTTAAAGGCTACCACCTAGCAAGTGTGCTGTCTGGCGGTGACACCACAAATAGTAGTAGTAATTGTTGCTGTTGTTTGCTCATCCATCGATCACTTTTGCAAGGAAAATGGTCATGTCTTGGTATTACAGTTTAAGAACAAAAGGGAAAAAAACCGGACATCTGCGAGTAGGATCTGCTCTCTGGGGGTTCCGTACAAACTTAATTATGTATATAGATAGTTCATCTTCGGGACATCATGAGTGAGTTTGCGAGTCTCAATATATGTGACATAAATGGCCGTACTGTATTAACTTAGAAGCTTAATTTTTTTACGCTGAGAGGGTTTGACCTTAGTACGTGACATAAATTTCAACTTGAGACTTCTACTCGTTCCCGAGAAAAAGGGGGCTTAACAAACGGACAGACAGGCGGACAACAAAGTGATCCTGACCGGTTTCCTGTTTCCCAAAGAGATACGGAAGCCTAATATATGCATTTACATACTTAAGACTCTAATTTCACAAAGCTGACACGTGTAAAAATATTGACATCCTATGGCACTGTTGAATGGAATATCCTGCAAGGGGGTGGGGGATAAGATGTTCTTCCTCCGCGCGCACATCATCAACCCATTTCCTTTCAGATTGCTGATTGTAATGGATACGTGTATAACCTACTTTTAAGTTGTATAATGACGAGAAACTGAACGGGTGGAAACCCGGCGTCGGTACATGGCATGCTTGTTCCGAATGGCGTCATGGGAGTCACCCAGCTTAATGCAACCATCCCAAGGATGCATCAGCATCAACAGTGCTATATGCCCTCACTTCATGAAACACTGTGCGAAGATTTGGAATTTAAACCAGGACATTCACGCAAAGATTGACGAACAGGAACTTTACGCCAACACCTCTCGTCCCCTCGCTGGGCAAATAAGGGCAGTGAAAATTCCATTCGCCACCAGCACTCGAACCGGCTAACAGACGAGTACCATCACATAGGCGTGCCTTAGCGATTCGGTAACACAGGCGGCTGTGGTACAGGCAGTCCGCCATAACCTTACAGTAAGAACTATCCTGGCATTTACCTCGAGTAATTTAGGGAGACCATAGGAAAACCTGAATTAGGCTGGCCGGATTGAGCCAGTCTATTCGTAATAGTCCAACCTCTTTCGGGTCACCCCCGGTGTACAAACTGTTTTGCAAAGAAGTTATGTAATAATGTAAAAATCTAGTGCTACACTGGTCGTTTTAGACGCACTATACACATATTATTTCACAAAGAAACATTACACACGCTGTCTGCTGACGTCAATGCCATAGCGACGAAGCTTGTTTCAGTTTTTTGTATTGCGTCCCATTTGCATCCCTGAAAAACTGAGTCAGTATCCCTCTATAATGAGTGAGATACTGGACTCAGAAAGACGACAAGTTGTTAATATTATACATTGTAGAGCTCTGAGAGTAACATTTTCCAGAAAAGAAAGAGAAAAAACATTATACTGCGAGGATGTTGCGTGAAGTGACAGGTGTTACAATATCATTGCTACTTATCTGTGTTACATCTTTCACAAAACCCCCACTCTGCGTTTCAAAGTAGTGCTACACTGTACTGATACGTACTGAGCAAATAATGTAAGGAAGCTGCTGAGTTGATCTGTGAAATTGTTTCCTATATGTGACTGCTTGTGTTTCGTTCAATTGATATTCATTACAGCAAGTTACCAAATACCTGGGTGCGAATTAACCGTCTGTAGGCTGGTGAGGTTTGAGGAAAAATGGAAGAACGAATATTTTTGTTTAGAATACAAACTTATGGTTGTAAAGAAGTAGCTGACGAAAATATCCACGCGCGGTTGATCAGCAATCCCAGTGGACCGGCATCTGTGCAGATAAGTGACGCAGATAGAGTGAACAAAGTGTGTTCGATAGAG
The DNA here is from genome assembly GCF_021461385.2 of Schistocerca piceifrons. Taxonomy (NCBI): domain Eukaryota; kingdom Metazoa; phylum Arthropoda; class Insecta; order Orthoptera; family Acrididae; genus Schistocerca; species Schistocerca piceifrons. The sequence goes on along the minus strand of NC_060142.1, from coordinate 420,320,346 downwards.
GAAGAGAGAAAAGACAGAGCAAAAGAAAAACTTGTTATCACGAACACGCTAAGACTATACCAACGTTTCTGGCTCTCAGGAGAATAAGCACCTTCGTCAGGAAAAAAGTGAATGAAAACCATGACATGTAAGACGTGGACAGTTATTTCCCAAAAGTTAACTGAAAGGAGACGATGCGAAATACAATGCATTTTAAATAAAATTTTATGAACAAGTTGTCAATTTGTGCCCAGTGCCGCTTAAGTAATTAAGTTGTATTTCAAAGGGTAGCAATATCTGTAAGTACAGTAAACAACAGATTCCGGTAAAATGTGCGTATTTTAGATTGTCTGTGTTGTCGGTTATCGGTGCAGAGCCCGTTCCGCATTAACTCAGATAGGTGGGTGCTTTGCTCTACTTTCATACAATTATATACTTTGAACTTGACGAGAAAATGTTAAAATTGAAGGTAGCCAGTAGGAATTGAGTGTGTGTGTGTGTGTGTGTGTGTGTGTAATCGGGAATGAAATGAGCTGGCGAGGCAATTGAGGATGTGTGGTTCCTGGTCGCCACTACTTTCAAACGTCCCCTTAGAGAAATTATGACTGACTGTGCTGGTAAACCTCTTACGTTATTTGGTTTTGAAACAGCTGAGCAAAACTGAACGTACTCAGACATTTCTCTCTTTACTTATTCTGATCATCACTAAACTGACACACAATATTTTTAGCGCAACGCAATCTGACTTTCAATAATCCCTACAAAAGAATGGCCCTGACTAACAATAATCTATACCTTTCACGAATCACTTACCTCACAACAATCTTCGTTACTCGAACTACTGCAATACAGCGAGCGCCAATACTGCCAGCTAAATGAAAGGTTATAACTACTGAAGGCACTAACTAACTCGAACTGCTGCAATACAGCGAGCGCCAATACTGCCAGGTAAATAAAAGATTGTAACTACTGAAGGCACTAACTACTGATAGGGACAGTTAGAAAATGAATGATTTTGATAGAGAACAAACAATGTATTTACCTTAATAGTGTTCAAAAGTCATATATATCAGCTCATGACATCCAGTCTTACAAATTTCTTTTTTCTGACGGACACACGTTCAGATCGTCCGCTCTCAAAACTCTGCCATCTCTCTCCCTACATCCACCACTGCTGGCGACTCACTTCCAACTGCGCAACGCTACGCGCTGTTCACATCCAACTGCCCAACACTACACTAGCGAATATTTCAGCAATGCCAACCAGCCACAGATTGCACAAAGCACAGTCAGTGATTTTCATACAGAGCGCTACGAGGCGTTACCAAGATAAAAACCTAAACAGCCTACTTACAACTTCAGTATGAAATGTTATCCTAGCTGGTACAAATGTGTTTGAAGTGTAAACTTTTATATTTAATACCCGTCTAAATTGGCTCCACTTTCCCATCTTCCATGGGTGACTAATGTGACACATGTAATGACATTATTCTGCTGACGCAAGACATCTAATGCGCCGTTAAGGCCCAAGTCTCCTAATCATAAATTTGTAATTATCTCGCAGACGGCTAGTGTGCAGACCTATGTTTACTGCAATGATTTTTTTTTGTCATATACTTTCATCCGTGTGAGCTTTCGCAGTTAATTGTGGTACACCTTGCGTAAAGTGTACTGCTTACTGACGGCCATGTGACTGTAGCCGAGGTTGAAGAGGACATAACTTAAATGTTTAGAAAACTAGTGAGGGAATACGAGGTACTGCATTTCGAGATGAATGTTGAGAATCACAGTGAGTGGACGTAATTAAAAAAAGCGAAGAAAGGAGCTATTAAAAATATAGTTCATACACTGACAGTGGATGGAAGGGATGTTCTGGATGTATACAGTAGAATAACAAAGCAAAGCTCAAAGTTAAACAGCTATATCCAGTTTTATGAAATGGTAGTATCTCCAATGTTACAGAGAAGCGAATTTATGAGTTTTTTTGTGCGATGCACTGTGTCAGAAGAGGAAGAAGTGCGGACACTGACAAATGAATGTCAAATAAAAGAAAAATACCACCAAACGTTAATGATGTATTCAAGACGGAATTACAAAACCTCTATAATGGCCAGGATAAAGATTAAAGAGATCAAGCAAATGATGGAAACAGGTTCAAAATTGGTAGAGGAGATAGGAAGGAAACAACTAGAATGGTATCGGTGTATGATACATGAACTGTAACAGAATATTTCAGAAAGCATGGGCATGAATGCCTCAAGGAAGAAGGAAAACAGGCAGATCTTGAGCGGGCTAGAATTTAGGAACTGTTAAGGCCGCGCAGGAAAAACGAGTGATAGAAGATACTTCTGCAGATAAAGAACGACGGTGATAGGGTTGTAGTAGCCCGACAACGATAATGCTGTAAAACAAACTCTGCAACATATAATATTTGAATGGTTTGCCATCACCATAAATTCATCAAAATTTGATGAAGGTTAATAAGCAGACGACTTTTTTATTTATAAGGCGTCAGTCATTCGATTGGCTTTATGCTGTCCACCCACCTTTTCGTGACCCGTGCTAAGCTTTTAATCTATGCGTAACTACTACGCCCAATGTCTCCTATTGACAACTGCTACCTTGTTTCACCTCCTCTACTGTTCCTACCAGTGTCACATTAACTACTCCCGGACGCTGCTTCTACCACTTACTTTTTCCTTCATCATTTCTTTTTATTAGTACTTGGCAGCGCACGCAGACAGACGCTGCAGTTTCGAAGAGAGACTGGTGCCAAACTCCATCTTCGACGTGCGACGCAGCATCTGTCTACAAAAGCTGCAAAGCACTTGATGTTACCAGCAGCATTTCTGAATACGTGTTGTAAACTGTATCTGGCTACAAAACAGGAAAAAAATGTGCTAATTTACTTTCATCCAGCCTGTTCACAATATTTACAGTGTGAAGCAGTTGTATATCGGAAAGAACTGACCTCGTGCGGTATTTTTACTTCATAAAGTTCTGCAGAATGAGATTAAACGTAAAACTTAGTTTACCTCTAAATTATCTTGTAAATATTAACTATCATGTATGTTGTCTGAATATTAAGTTAACTCAGATTACAACCAAAGAAAAAAAAGTAAAGGTTAACGTCCGCCAACGACCATCACTGAGACGGAGTACAAACGCGATTTGGATGAGGAACGAAAGCGTTCGTTTCCTTGTCGAAGCAAATAGCCTGATATTTGCCTTAAGCGATGTAAGAAAATAAGGGAATGGCAGAACAGATATCTGAAGCGCCGTCCTCTCGAACCTGAGTCCAGTGTGGTAACCACTGAAACACGTTTTTCTTATCTTTTTTTTTGAAAAAAGAAAAAGAGAGGGCTCCATCCTTACCCATAGCCCCACCTTACACTCGCCAAATGCGTTTCCATTATCCAAGACATACTGCGTAGCTGTCCTTTCGGAATTTTTCCTTCGGTCCGTCGGCGTTCCAAAAAAAGTAGTATCAGAAAAACGAATAATGTTTACTGCCACTTCTTAGTCCCCGATCAAACAAAGAGGGTAGTTAGATAAAGAAAATTAGTTCTACACCTACTCACATACATAACAAAAAATGAAATACTAACAGTAAATGAAGTAATTCCTTATATTACATATAATTTCCCTTTCAACATTTTTCTACTCCTGCAGCAGCATTCAGATGAAACCAAACTTAAAAAATAATATGCGTCTCAGTATACCGGCCTCCATACCGACATGCTGGACATCGCACTTCATGTTAAATAAGAAAGTAATTCCAAGTAATATTTTATTTCCCTTGAGGTGCACCTATGTGCTTCTTTGGATAAGAATCAATCTCGAAACAAAGTGCTGGATGTAAGTGCTAAAAACTTTTTTTAAAGATTTTGCTGTACTTGCTTCATAACTTTTCCGTATTATCCAGTGCTCTTAAAACAGATAATCTACTCAGTCTCCTGTCGATGGCTTGCTATTTTTACAAATACATTACACGAAACGCCCCAATAACCACGAATAACTGTCATTTTCTTGTGACGGGGGATAATGTCCAATCCAGTATCCTCATCTCTTCCACCGAGACATTTGCGACAGTTCTGTTGATAAGTGCATGTCTCTTCCGCGTTCAATTCCAAGTTGGGTGCTGTTTCCCGTAAGTAAAAGAGTGTGCGACTGTATGCACGACCTGATTTTCCTCATAATAAACAGTGTCTGCCAGTTGTATTTTAGAACTCTTCTCTCTAGTAATGATAATGGCCGCTGCTACGTCTTACTATCGACAACACACATCTGTGAGGAGTTCTTTTTCGTGGTTATTTCCGAGTACATTCTTCTAGCTTCTGCTTGTAAACTTTAACAACCTAGGATGGAGTGCGCAGGTAATTGACAACTATCCATGTATATGTGCCGTTGACTTCCGTAAGTAACTGTCCTCTAAACAATTTATGAATACAGTCAAACCCTTCTACTCGCTGAGTCAAATGGATGGCAGGTTGCACACTGGGCGACTGCAGGAAGAAAAATAGCCTGTTGGTGGTGAAGTTGTCTCGATGTGGTAAGATTGTCCAGATTTTCCTTAAATAAATGGCCAAACAATGTTTCGCTGGGTAATTTCTCCCCCCCCCCCTCCCTCCCCCTCCCCAACCTCATTTACAAAGTGGGGAACCACCTCGCTCACACAGCTTATAGTCAGCAATAGAATTTGCTAATTTATTCCGGATGCCTCCTGTTTGTATTCTCGTATATCCTCTTCAGATATACAACATACTATATCAATTTATATGATGAATCAATACGAACGTAATTGCTACACTCTGAGAAGCTTTTCTAGGCTGTTTGAAGTGTTTCGGCACATGAAACATATACCATCTGGCACCTTATTATCGAGTGATTTAGTAGTCGTGTATTACGATTTAGTCTTTACACGATACACAAGTTACAGGACGTTAGCAAGAAAATCGTTTCACTTAATTAACCAATTATTGTTTCCCGACAGCTGGTGGCCACAGTTGATCTTGACAAGCGGTGAAAACGAGCGATACTTACCTGAAAAATAGCGATGGTAAAGTCAGTCCATGATATGTCGCTGTACAGTTTGTCAGGATCATGGAGGTCAACATTTTGAGCAGCCGCTGTAAAGGTACAGTATTGAAATAAGTAATTCGTTTTTGATTTAATGCAAATTCATTTAAACCTAAGTGATGGTAGAATTAATATTTTAAATTATCCATACAAAGACATCGTTGACCTTATGCTTGTATAATGAACATACTCGGGAAACAACTCAAGAAAATTTCATATTTCCTTGTAGAGTTTGCGATCACTTTAACGATGTGTAATAATACAAAAACCACAGACAAGCGATCAGTGAATACCCTTGCCGAATCCCATTGGTGAAGCTCTTTCTCCTCAAGATCGTGTATGAAAACATCAAACCATAGACATCTTGCTCCCAATAATTCCTCTTTGGGCTGGGAGGCAAATTTCCGGGGGAGTATTTATAGCATTTGTTTCATAAACACACAACCATTTCTGGAACAGAGACACGCAGCTACGTCACTCTGAGGCAATAATTTACTTGATGTATCTAAGGGAGCGTGTAGTACACATTATTAATTTCAAATCTCATTCGCTGCAATTAGACTAGTTTAAAAACCTCTTTTTATACTTATTCGCTGGAACAGTGGTGCGCCTTCCCAGTGAACATTAATTTCCCCATATGACAATACAAACAATTAATTTTCTTTTATCTAAGTTATTTATTGGCAAAGTCAAGATATTTCTCCAAATTATCTAAATATGAATATGAAAAGCTTCGATATAGTTACGATTTTTATGAATGAACAGACCTGTGGGAAAAAACAGAGAATTAAACACTAAAATGTCCACAGTCATGGTCATCAAATCAATCCACGTAAAAATTTATTAGTCCTGAACGCAAGTTTGTACAAGGTCGACTCTTAACGATATTTTAATAATATGAAAATAAGTGAACAATCTGCGTTCAAGACAAATAAATTCTACACGGAAAATTAAGATCGCTTAGGTCATAAAACTGATCATGTCAAGTCAAATCTGTCGATACTGCAACAAATGGATTTGATTTCTAGCACATAATATAGGTTTCTCAAATCCCATACTCCGACATTATTATAGAAGGTGATCTACAAATATGCAGTAAATAACCTTTCCTCATTTCCGAACATTGCTTCAAATCAATGTTCATAGTAAAGAGCAACTAAATGTGGCAATATCATAATCATATTAGTCGAAAAATCAACATTGTAGAGAAATCTACATAGTTTGCAGTAGTAAACTGACTGTAAATACAATATTATTTTCAGAAATACTTTTGACAAAAAAAGAGAGAAACGTATAGCTGTAGGTAAAAAGAGTAAAATATCACACTGACTGAAGTCGCCAGATGAGCGTAACCTCTGGAGTGACATTTTTTGAGCACTACTGAAACTCTTCATGGATTGGTTTTAATTTCATATCTATGTTTCTCCCATGGATGCTCTGACGAGGAACAGGAATTTGCTTGTAAACACAGCGTTTCTTCGAAACATCTTTTGTGCGTAAGTTAAGTCAGCTCGTTTGTTGTAACACAAATAGTTTAGTTTAGTTTTGACATACGACTTATTTCGTGAAGTTACATCGTTATGTTTTTGTACTCTTTTCAGTACAGAATACAAGTAAAAGTCACAGCAAAGAACTCAGTGACTTTGTTCGCACTACGTCTATTTTGCCTTCGTAAGGGTATTGCCGTATTCCAAAATAAACGAATATACCCTGCACTAGTAAGCGCACTATGTAAGCTGTATCATTTATACAAAGCAGCGAAGAGTAACGGGTGCTTTTATCAAGGAAACTATTACATTTCTTAACTGCCGAATAACTTTTAAATTTACTAACTTTTCACTCTACTACGTCCCGACAAGACGTTTTCAGTGAAGTTACTCCTCCCAGCAGAAACATGGGGTTTGATGAGGATATAGGGCGATGAATGTAAATATAGGCCTTTCTACCTCAGAAGATGCTTCTTTAATTCCGATGTCAGTAATGTTTCACCAGAACCTCCACTACTAAAGCCGATGAGATGCCACTGTGAGTGAGTCTGCTGTGTCTGTATTGGTTTTTCGCTTAACTGACCAGTGGCGACGTCGAGAATGCGCAGCCAAAGATCGGTTTCTATGGATTAATGTAGGTTTCCAAAATTAAGGTCACTGCACCGGAATCAAACGATTCGATGAGATTGTAACTTAGATCTTTTCTGGGAAAAAGGTGTATGTTGGCCCGCCAAGGCACACTCACACTAGTGTGGTGTCGCCCAAGCCTGAGGTAGCCCTTGCAAACCCTGGTGGGCTGATAACAGTGGGTCAAGTAGGATAAAAGAATCAGCAGCTTACAACCTTTTATACTCACACGCTCGCCAAACCTTGTAGAGTGACCCGTGTCCTTGTTGACGATGACCTGCTTGTCGATTGGGGACGTTAAGCTCAGTGGAGTCACGCTGTGCTAATTCGATAACTAAGTATCAGCATCAAAGTTCAACCTGTTCCTTCTATTCATCCCGCTATATAATATAGTCTACCAATCACCCAAGCCCTCAGTATACTAAATACCCGTTGACGAGCTTGGGTATGTCATTAGTTCCTAGCTGGCAGCCAGAAATTCTGAAAGTAAGTATGAGAACTCTAACCTTTTCACATTCAGTCTCTAGTGAACCACAGGAAGCGCTAACGAATGCAAATAAGGCACAGTAAATCAAGCGGAAATACTCCGAGAAGAGATAAAAAATAAGTAAAATAAACTACTTTTCAAATTCTTTCGTATCATATTCTGATACTCTGTACATGCTATGTCTTGTAGTTTACTAGCGTTTTACTGTAGAATTTTTGTACCATTCTTTCGTCCAACTAACTGGATCAGATTCATTTACTACTTCTATGAATAACGCGAAGTGTAACGGTCTCCACAGATACGCAGCCCTCGTTGTTACCTTTAAGAGAAGGGTTTGTCTCATTCGTTCTAATTCAGGTTCCTTCGTAAACAATTTATTTCTCTTGTGGTGTTAGTGATTACATACGGTTCGTCCATCTGATAAATTCCGCCCCGCCGGCCGACTCGGCTCTTATGTATGGCGGGAGGTCCTTCCGCCGTAATGCGAGGTAGTTATCCCCTTCGTCGTGTGAAAGCGCTTCGTGAATGCTTTTGAATGAAATGTTGCTTGTGTTATTGGATGTTTGTGAGTGTCTCGCAATTTCCTCTGTCGTATTTCGTTCACCAAAAAGCTTCAATTTGTAGGTTTGATATATGCTTCAGAGAGAGTAAATGCTTACACAACATGCGATTTGTGTTCGAATTTATTGAGTAATATGACTGTTGAAGTAACAACAAAGAAAGAAAAATTGTAATGGAATACGTATGGAACAGTATGTTGAAAACTGGTATTGCGCTTAGCCCTGAAAGATTTTAATTAAAAACAGGTGTACAATCAAAAGGAAATTATGTAATTACAAATAGAAAATTATATATTACATTATAAATAGCAGCCACAGAGGGAAATACACACAACCGAAGATAAATGCGAGGTGGTAGATTCTGAGCTGTTATCAGATGCAACTGTCAATGCCGAGTAAACGCCACATCATAACGATGTTAGACGAACATGTTGCGGAAGGAAATGTAATTCTGAAAATACGCCAGGAATTAGTTAAAAGAAAAGAATACGCGATAAAAATGGATCTCTAAAACATTGACCTAACATAAAAATTTCAAATTTTCTACGTATACCAGTGTGGCTCTTTTGCTAGCCTTTGGGAATCGTTTGTTTAAACGCGTGCTGCGATGTGGGCTGGTAAACTCGTTTGGGTTTTGTTACTTACCTGAAATAATAACAAAATCTCAGCGAAATTCATGGATAGTCAGCACAAGTAACTGGAAGTCTATCCTGTGGAACATCAAATGCTTTCTTTCACATCACGTATCGTAGCCATAGTGACTTATTAAAATGATATCCATTCAATACTTCATGTTATTACCTAGGCAGCTGCTTGCTACCTGTTCTCGTAGGCAAGATCGCTAACGCACGCCTTTGCAGTGGCGTTTGTCTTGGAGGTAACCCGCTTTCTTCTCTTACCATAATAATCATTCGACTCAGACATACCGTAACCTTATGCACGCATCCATTACACTCACAGACTCTAATATGAGACAAATCTCACGTATCTGCAAGAAAAGGGGTCATTGTTCGAGGAGGAAGAACATTCCTCTCGACAAGTGGCTGAACCCATCCCTCAACTAGCGACCTCATACGACATTTACACTTCCATCCGCTTGCTTGCTGAAGCCCTAAATCGAATGGCCATCTCCTATCGCGAACTGCTGTTTCTGAAATATAAAATGTGAATGAAACGTGAGTTACATAATTTCATCTGTCTCTCAGCAACAGTTCTGTATTAATTGGAAACTCAAGTTCGTTCCGATATTCATATTTTTGTTACTATGTATGGGTGCCACTGCGTGTGCGCGAGGTTAATATGTGCGTGTGTGGAGGTGGTAACAGGAAGGGGGAGGGGGGAGCGGCGGGTGTTTGCGTATGGATGGGTGTGGATGGAGGGGATGGTGGGTAGGTGAAACGGAGAGGAGGAGGAGAGGTGTACCTGTGAGTGAATCGTTTTTAAGATGAGACTGTGTTACAGATTACTCGTTTATGTGTTTAGCCGACGCTCTGAATTTTAAAAATGAATTTACAAATTCATTTCCCATCCACGCAACTAATATTGTTTATATACTGAAGAAGGAGTTTTTCTCGTTCATACAGCTCGACTAAATACGTCGAAATAACAACTCTCATAATCTGCTATAAGAAATTTGATCTGCGTAATATTAAACCGGTAACAAATGGTCACACTATGATGGAGAGTTCGTTAGAAATACAACTTTGTTCTGTTCGGTACTCCGTCGGCAGTGGATGTATTCGTACGCACAAGTAAGTTCTTGCATCACCACTATATTCTGTAAAGTAAGCTTAGAAATACGGTTCGAGAATAGCACAGATTTTGTATCTCCACTGCAACACAAAAAATTAAAGGGAAACGAAAATTAGTGACAGAAATATAATTCACAAGATGTATGTCTTCTAATGCACAAGAGTGTCTTCTCATAGCCAATGAAGAGCAATATGTACGAACTGGCATCTGCTACTTAGCAGTGAGTAGCTGTCTTTCCATTACATCTGAATGACGAAAGTCGCAAATTAGAAACTTTCGTTCGTAACTGAGCGTGAAATAGTTTCTCTCAGAAGGTTCTTGCGTGTGTTGAAGTGTCGTTAAGTTAGTTGCATCACTTCGTTATGCAGCTTCTCTTAAAGGCAGTAAAGAGCAGATTCCGTGGGCAAGTAGCATGATACAACTAGAAAAAGACGCTCTAACTTCCATCATGTAACAATTAAGATTGAAGATGGGAACAAAATAGGTGGCCGGAGCTTCATTCAAGTCCACGCCATCGGAAAATCAGTAGTAGCTTCCCTGTCAGGAAGACAAGAACAGCGAAAAAAACTAGCATTTTATTAGTAAGGAGCACAGAATGCCACAATTTGAATTTGTCAACTGTCTCAATCTTAACTTAATAAATTTTGAAAATAATACCTCTCACTAGATGAAAACAAATACAATGTCCTCCATAACGGCAGCGAAAACTCGAGAAACTGTGGTATAAAAGCGTATTGTACCACCTGGCTACGTCCGAAGAAGGGAGATTTGTTGATTCGTGCTTTTTGGTGCCCATGGTGAAGAAATGCGCCTAATTACGTGTTCTGCGAATTTTATTTTTACAAAAAGTGTTAAGCACTACAACTTGCAGAGCAACAACTCGAATGGATTATTAATCGAGCGTTAGATGTTGTGTGGTCAATCATATTATCGAGTTTAAACACCAAACCCGAGACTTACATGCAACGCTACTTACATCGATCAAAGAAAAACGATGGGATACGTCAAAATTGAAAAGATACTGCACTTTTATAAGGAGCGTTAATATACTGCAGAAATATGGTCGCCAGTCTGATTGGGCACTGAATGGACCGTAATAGTCTAAAATAAGCTTTCTGTGGCTCATTTTACACGTGGTAACGCCAACGCAAGAAGAAAGTAAATGCTTATCATAATTAAGCTTCTCTACTTTAGAATTGCTAGAGTACGAACGAACAACGCGTAAATGCACACGCAACACTTTTCGAACTACAGGAACCAGTGTTTGGTTTGAAACTGTACACTCGACGTGCGCAAATAATTTAGAATTATGATCTCGTAGTAATGCTTGGTCCACTTTGCCCGTTAAGATATTATTCTTATTAGAAATCAGACTTGATCACAAAATTTCATAGCATTAAAGGCTTGAAGTCACGACGACGATTTTACAAGCCTGCTGTTGGAATACAGCGCTGTTCAAAATACAATCAAATAGCTATGTAAAGCATCATGAAGTGAAATTAACAATTGTTATTTCAGTTTATCTGACGAGTAAGAAAATTGTCTAGAATGTTTCATTTAATCTCCCCTTGATAAACAGTATTTTCTGTAGATTTATAATATTAACTTTACCAGCTTTCTGACCATTTAAGTTAATGATAAAGGATATAATGAACTACGACATGTGTAACTAGTGCGCTTTTCTGTTTTAATAGAAATCATAGTTTCTTCAGTCCAAAGAATTTGAATTTTAACGATTTCAGTCGATAAAAAATTGTTAATGCCAGTGAAATGAAACGTGACGCATTTTACCATTTAGTAAAATTTTGCTGTTACGATTTACTTGGAAATTAATGTTGTTCGACTGTTGCAATCTTATGGATGCTTTTCACAGAGAATTAACGTTAATTATCAAGTGAAAACAGTTTAATAAATTTTTCTTTTAATTTATTGTCTTTCGAAACTTGTCCATTCAGCCAGATAATCACAGGAAAAAGTCATATTACAATTGGGTTTGAAAATTCATGGGGTAGACATTATTTACGTCATACCATGTTACGACGTAACATAGGATTAACAAAGAACTGATTCGACATAGTTTTTAAAGTTTGCTCTTATCTTTTGTTGAAGTATGTGGAAGACGTTCCTTCCGAGCACCGGTTTATTAAAATAATGCAAATTTTTGTTCATCTGCTAGTGGTGGTGGCAAGAAGAACACCCTACGCCGAAAGCAGACGAGAAGGCAACGGCTGCGTATGACACAAACTGCTCCCAGATTTCTGTCTGGCGTCTACGGGCAAAGGCCAGGCACTGACGTCAGTGTGTGACATCATAATAATGCCCGATTCACTTGAATCGTTAAGCTCTTATTCTTCCTACAAATTCGAATGCACTTCATGCACTTTACGTGACCAAACAGCGCCACCTGCACGGAACTTTGGTGAGAGCGAGCTTGTACATCAATCAATTTCCTCATTCTCTCTTACCACCTTTCTGTGTATTTTTTTTCCTTTCTGTATTGCGCCTCTCTTTTTGTAATTATGTTTCTTAAGCCTGATAAATCGTATTGCAGTTTAAAAAGAAAAATTTGGTAGCACTTGTCATCTAGTAGGTGCCATGACATAAATGGCATGCTGCTTAGAGGACAAGCCTAACGTCAGTAAGAGCATGTAAAAAAAAGAAATAAGTGTTAATAGAACTGCGTCTGCACTAGCTAAGCAACGTGCTAGGTGGCGCAGTGGTTAGCACAATGGACTCGCATCGGGGAGGATGACGGTTCAGACCTGCGTTCGGCCATCCTGATTCTGGTTTTCCATGATTTCTCTAAATCGCTTCAGGCAAATGTCGGGATGGATCCTTTGGAAGGGCACGGCCGACTTCCTTCCCCTTCACTCCGTAATCCGATGGGACCGGTGACCTAGTTGTTTGATTCCCTCCGCCAAACCAACCAACGAACCAACCAACTCGCTAAGTTGTGCCAGGTAGCACGTCCTCTTGCGCCCCTCGCAACCAGCTAATGACTTCTCCCACTACACGACAATACTGCTTCAGCAACGACTTCAATATAGATATGTCTTACAAAATTTGAAAGTAGTCTCTACCAGCTGTTTCGCTTGCTAAATATATGAGGGATATTCAGAAAGTAAGGTCCGACAAGCAGCGAAATCATAATGACAGTGAAAATCCCATGAAGTGTTACACAGATGAGTTGGGCAGTGTCTCTTGTATGCCTGTCGATTGCGTCACGTCGCTCTTTCCAGTTCTGAGCACACAGTGAGCACGTTAAGATACCTAGAAACCCAACACTACATACCTGCCATGCATTTGTTTCTTCATGAAAAATTGGAAATTTGTGGTAAGGACTATGGGACCAAACAGCTAAGGTCATCGGTCCCTAGGCTTACACACTACTTAATCTAACTTAAACTAACTTAATCTAAAGACAACACACACACCCATGCCCGAGGGAGGACTCGATCCTCCGACGGGGGGAGCTGTGCGAACCGTGATAAGGCGCCCCAAACCGCACGGCTATTCCGCGCGGCTTTCTTCATGACAATTCTCACAAGGGAACCTCCCCATCGCACCCCCCTCGGATTTAGTTATAAGTTGGCACAGTGGATAGACCTTGACAAACTGAACACACATCAATCGAGAAAACAGGAAGAAGTTGTGTCGAACTATGAAAAAATAAGCAGTCCTTTAGTTTGTATAAACTAAGTAGTCTATGCGCAAGATAGCCAACATAAAGGGCAAAGTGAGCACAGGAGCGCTGTGGTCCCGTGGTTAGTGTGAGGAGCTGTGGAACGAGAGGGCCTTGGTTCAAGACTTCCCTCGAGTGAAAATTTTAATTTTTTATTTTCAGTTTATGTGACAAACTCTTATGTTTCCATCAGTTTTTTGGGAGTGATTATCACATCCACAAGAAAACCTAAATCGGGCAAGGTAGAAGACTCTTTTTGCCCATTCGTCAAGTGTACAAGTTAGGTGGGTCGACAACATATTCCTGTCATGTGACGCACATGCCGTCACCACTGTCGTATAGAATATATCAGACGTGTTTTCCTGTGGAGGAATCGGTTGACCTATGACCTAGCGATCAAATGTTTTTGGTTCCCATTGGAGAGACAAGTCCTTTCGTCTACTGATTGTACGGTTTTGCGGTGCGGTCGCAAAACACAGACACTAAACTTATTATAGTGAACAGAGACATCAATGAACGAACAACAGATCATAACTTTGCAAAAATAAAGAAAGTAAAAATTCGAGGGAAGACTTGAACCAAGGACCTCTCGTTCCACAGCTGCTCATGCTAACCATCGGACCACGGCACTCGTGAGCTTACACTAGCCTTGATGTTGCTTATCTTGCCCATAGACTATTCAGTTTGTATACTTTGCTTATTTTTTCCATAGTTCCACACAACTTCTTCCTGTTTTCTCGATTGATGTGTGTTCAGTTTTTCAAGGCCTATCCACTGTGCCAACTTATAACTAAATCTGAGGGGGGTGTGATGGGGAGGTTCCCTTGTCAGTCGCACACTGCAGGGGCAATGACGACGCCCCTGTAGCGTTTTCGAAGCTAAGTGTTTGATCAGCCACCATACAGTCCGCACTTGGCTCCCTCTGTCGTTCATCTCTGCTCACATGAGCGGCTGGCTATCAAGACAAAATATTTTGGCACAGACAACGAACTGCACACTAGCGTAGAGAAGTGGAGGAAAGCACTGGCGGCTGCGTTCTAGGACAGTTGGTACAACGCTACGACAGATATTTAAGTCGGAGCTGTTACTACCAGAGAAGTATCTAGAAGGTGTAGCAAACTGCTGCAAATGAAACATTTTTGATTTTCACTGTTGCTTCCATTTCGCGGCTGATCAGACCTTACTTTCTGATTAGCTCTCGTATTTAGCAAAAAGATCAAATCGTTAATTATGTTTCAGCGCAAAATTTACTTTTACAACAGCTGAATATGATAACAAGAATAATACATAACAAAATAAGAAATGCGGACCTTTTATATTGCTAACAGACAGGGGCCTATTATTCCGAGAGAATGACACAAAATGTAGGGTTCACATGCTAGGCAATGGCGTGTCGTATGTTAACATACACACTGAAAACGAGGTATTAAACCGATAGAAAATCCTTGCAAATATTGGATAAGGAATAGGAAAAACGATATGTCTGTATCTGAAAAAAAAAATCCACTCTCTGAGGCGACACATCATTTTCAAGTTAATTTCCTGCAAACGAGCATAGCACTAGCGCCTGACCTACTGACCTAGCACAAAACCAGTAACGTGATTAGAAACACGAAAAATCGATGATGTACTATGGACACTGGCCTTCACAATGGTTTCAGATGCCGAAAACCTCGTCTTTTAAAAGAAAACTAAAAGAATAACTTCACTCCTTAGATATCTCAGATCTTCTTGACGTTTTAGTGCTCTGGTAGAAATACATACGTTTCTGCCTCTAACATATTTCGAAAGGTATTTCCTGAAGAATAAGAAGAGTTCTTGACATTGTGGATTTGAAACTGAAAAAGAAGGCTCGAGAAGCAACGTGTACGCTGCGGTTTGCTAAACTTACAAGTACAAGTAGAATAGTTCACAATTCGAATGAGATTCAAATGTCTCTGAGCGCTATGGGACTTAACATCTGAGGTCATCAGTCCCCTAGAACTTACAACTACTTAAACCTAACTAACCTAAGGACATCACACACATCCATGCCCAAGGCAGGATTCGAACTTGAGACCGCAGCGGTCGAGCGGTTCCAGACTGAAGCGCCTAGAACCGCTCGGCTACTCCGGTCGGCTTCGAATTAGGAACCTACCAATACATAAATGACTTGGATTACAGAGCTGTATATAAAATGTGAGCGTGAGAATTCAATGTGACATGAAGACTCCACTTTAATGTTATCAGTGTCTGTGAACGTCGAGAGATGGAGTGAAAGAGGGTGTGATCCTGAGACATGACTCTACACACAGTTTTAATTCGTTTAAGTATTTCATTTACTGATGCATTTGCCACGCAGCCAACACCATATTATGTAAGTAGTACGCTAGGTGGTTAAAAATAAATTTGTTTATTTAATTTACGTGCATAACACATAGTTGAAGGAGCGATCAAAAAGTTTCCATCAGAAGCTGTATTGTCCAGGCAAACTCGCCGTGACACTGTGGCAATCGTACCACCGACGCAGTAGGTTGAAAATACCCGTTTGGTAAATCCCCGTGTCGTGGTGAGTGAAGAAGCCCGTAACTACCTGCTGCACATTCTCGTCCGACAGAAATTGGAACTCCTTCAAAGCCTTTTTTATGACACCGAAGGCATGATAATCGTATGGGGAGATATCAGGACTACAGGACGGGTGCTCTAGTGTCTCCAACTTGAGTTGGCGTAATTTCTGCTTTACGATGTCTGCGATATGGGGACGTGGGTTGTGCACGCAACATGGTTTTTGACAGACATGCTGTCTCGTACTTCATTATAATAATGCAGTTCCTGTGTTGTCAAGAAGCACAGTCCAATGTTCCTTTGGACAGGGATGCATGTCAAAAGGGACAGGCACCGTGGCGAAATACATGAAATGTTTTCGCAGTTGCAAATACAGCCAACTATCAGCTATATAATGCAACGACGACAACGAAAATTTATGCTGGAGCGGGACTCGAAGCCGCATTTCCCGCTTTACGCTAGCGGTCGGCCTTACCGCTCTCACCAAATGGTTCAAATGGCTCTGAGCACTATGGGACTTAACTTCTGAGGTCATCAGTCCCCTAGAGCTTAGAACTACTTAAACCTAACATAAGGACATCACACACATCCATGCCCGAGGCAGGATTCGAACCTGCGACCGTAGCGGACGCGTGGTTCCAGATTGTAGCGCCTAGAACGGCTCGGCCACCCCGGCTACGAGCCAAGTTGTTTGGTGCTTCCTCTACAGATACACGAATGTGTTCTGATTTATCTTCTGGTTACACAATCGCTTCCAAAATGTCATGATTGAGCTATTCGTGAATGTGTCACTGTCGCCTTACGAGTCTGTAAACAATGAAACGTCCCCTTTAAAAAAATTAAAAATGACAGTGCTGAAAACCTCTTACGTTATTTGATTTTCAAACACCTGAGCAAAACTGAACGTACTCAGGCATTTATCTCTTTACTTATTCTGATCATAACTAAACTGACACAATATCTTTAGCGCAACGCAATCTGACTTTCAATAATCCCTACAAAAGAATGGCCGTGACTAACAATAACCTATACCTTTCATGAATCGCTTACCTCACAAAAATCTTCGTTACTCGAACTACTGCAATACAGCGAGCTCCAATACTGCCAGCTAAATGAAAGGTTATAACTACTGAAGGCACTAACTAACTCGAACTGCTGCAATACAGCGAGCGCCAATACTGCCAGGTAAATAAAAGATTCTAACTACTGAAGGGACTAACTACTGATAGGCGTAGTTAGCAAATGAAAGATTTTGATAAAGAACAAACAATGTATTTACCTTAATAGTGTTCAAAAGTCATTATATATATATATATATATATATATATATATATATATATATATATATATATATATATATAGCAGTTCATGACATCCAGTCTTACAAATTTCCTTTTCCTGACGGACACACGTCCAGATCGTCCACTTATAGTAACCTGTCAAACCACTGGCATCTCTCTCTCCACATCCACCACTCCTGGCGGCTCACCTCCAACTGCCCAAAGCTACGCGCTGTTCACATGCAACTGCGCAACACTACACAAGCGAATATTCCAACAATGAGTCCAACCAACCACAGACAGCACACAGCGCAGTCAGCGATTTTCATATAGATCACTACGTGGCGTTACCAACATAAAAACCTAAACAGCCTACTTACAACAATGACGTTTGTCTGAGGCATGATAGTAGCGATGTGAATTTAATGTTTTAAGTTTGCTTGGCCTAGTGCTAAAATGGACTTCCTTACCGCTAAAACACTGATTTAAATCATTGTCTTACGTTGAACTGGACGAAGTGGAGTCTATGACACTGTCCTGTGCAGGTGACTGGTAGTATACTTGCTGGAATCGCACCCACGCTGATGTAGGGGTTGCTCTTCCACTGTCCTCTATACGGAGGAGTCGAAATCCTGTGTTGTATACAGCGGCACACCAAAACCCATGCTTCGTGTACGCTATGTAGCTCAACGATGTTGGCTGCCAGAAAAAGTCTCAAAAGTATACTACCATCATAGTACCACAGCACGAAACAGGAGTCGGGGCAGTCTCTAAATTCTCCCATACTTCACGCGAGCGAAGGCAAGTATTTGCCGATTGCGGTCTGAGACTTTCGTCGGTTCTAGACAATGGAGGTGGGTGCGGCATCACATTTATCAATAGACCATTGCAGTTAAATCTGCGTCGATGAATCGTCGACCAACACAGGGCTACACCAGACGCAATGCTTCAGCCTAGAGGCAAAATTGCAGCCGGCACCGTACTGTCAGTTACCATGCGGGCAATAATGTAGCACAGTAGCCGCTCGTTGCTGCCCTGGCCATTTCCCGGCCACGCTTCACTGTCGCTGCAACAGGCCGTGTATGAGCTGAAGAGCCATGGTGCTGCGAATTCATTTTCCCTTTCAAAACATAAGAGGCCGTCAAATCAAAACAAAAGGAAAAAGTAAGTAAACTGTTTATTTTTCCAAAAGTAATTTCGATAACTATTAATACATTTATTCCACTGTGGCAGATTATACCGAGGCGTGCACCTCACCTGTTCGTCTGAAGCAGCTGACGGCCACGAACTTCTTTCTTCCGGGCTACAAAAGTATGGAATAGCGTAAGAAGAGATGTGGACTGTATGGAGGATGTTTAAGCGTTTCCCAGCAAAATATTTACAGCTTAGTCTAAACAACAGACGTTAACTAGATCTGTCGCAAAAGTGAACTTCAGAAGATTTAAATGGTTTTTATAGGAGATAGACTTTAAACAATATACTTGTGGCGGGATACCCCTATTGTGAAAGAAAGTCGTCTTCGGCCGGCCGGAGTGGCCGTGCGGTTCTAGGCGCTACATCTGGAACTGCGTGACCGATACGGTCGCAGGTTCGAATCCTACCTCAGGCATGGATGTGTGTGATGTCCTTAGGTTGGTTAGGTTTAAGTAGTTCTAAGTTCTAGGGGACTGATGACCACAGCAGTTAAGTCCCATAGGTTCAAATGGCTCTGAGCACTATGCGACTTAACTTGTGAGGTCATCAGTCGCCTAGAACTTAGAACTAATTAAACCTAACTAACCTAAGGACATCACACACATATATGCCCGAGGCAGGATTCGAATCTGCGACCGTAGCGGTCGCTCGGTTCCAGACTGTAGCGCCCAGAACCGCACGGCCACTCCGGCCGGCTGGTCCCATAGGGCTCAGAGCCATTTGAACCATTTGAAAGTCGTCTTCCGGAGATTATAGAAGGTCATACATATCGAACACAATGCGTGGATCAATTGCCGAGCAAGATTTTTGGTATGTGAAGTACACTCCTGGAAATGGAAAAAAGAACACATTGACACCGGTGTGTCAGACCCACCATACTTGCTCCGGACACTGCGAGAGGGCTGTACAAGCAATGATCACACGCACGGCACAGCGGACACACCAGGAACCGCGGTGCTGGCCGTCGAATGGCGCTAGCTGCGCAGCATTTGTGCACCGCCGCCGTCAGTGTCATCCAGTTTGCCGTGGCATACGGAGCTCCATCGCAGTCTTTAACACTGGTAGCATGCAGCGACAGCGTGGACGTGAACCGTATGTGCAGTTGACGGACTTTGAGCGATGGCGTATAGTGAGCATGCAGGAGGCCGGGTGGACGTACCGCCGAATTGCTCAACACGTGGGGCGTGAGGTCTCCACAGTACATCGATGTTGTCGCCAGTGGTCGGCGGAAGGTTCACGTGCCCGTCGACCTGGGACCGGACCGCAGCGACGCACGGATGCACGCCAAGACCGTAGGATCCTACGCAGTGCCGTAGGGGACCGCACCGCCACTTCCCAGCAAATTAGGGACACTGTTGCTCCTGGGGTATCGGCGAGGACCATTCGCAACCGTCTCCATGAAGCTGGGCTGCGGTCCCGCACACCGTTAGGCCGTCTTCCGCTCACGCCCCAACATCGTGCAGCCCGCCTCCAGTGGTGTCGCGACAGGCGTGAATGGAGGGACGAATGGAGACGTGTCGTCTTCAGCGATGAGAGTCGCTTCTGCCTTGGTGCCAATGATGGTCGTATGCGTGTTTGGCGCCGTGCAGGTGAGCGCCACAATCAGGACTGCATACGACCGAGGCACACAGGGCCAACACCCGGCATCATAGTGTGGGGAGCGATCTCCTACACTGGCCGTACACCACTGGTGATCGTCGAGGGGACACTGAATAGTGCACGGTACATCCAAACCGTCATCGAACCCATCGTTCTACCATTCCTAGACCGGCAAGGGAACTTGCTGTTCCAACAGGACAATGCACGTCCGCATGTATCCCGTGCCACCCAACGTGCTCTAGAAGGTGTAAGTCAACTACCCTGGCCAGCAAGATCGCCGGATCTGTCCCCCATTGAGCATGTTTGGGACTGGATGAAGCGTCGTCTCACGCGGTCTGCACGTCCAGCACGAACGCTAGTCCAGCTGAGGCGCCAGGTGGAAATGGCATGGCAAGCCGTTCCACAGGACTACATCCAGCATCTCTACGATCGTCTCCATGGGAGAATAGCAGCCTGCATTGCTGCGAAAGGTGGATATACACTGTACTAGTGCCGACATTGTGCATGCTCTGTTGCCTGTGTCTATGTGCCTGTGGTTCTGTCAGTGTGATCATGTGATGTATCTGACCCCAGGAATGTGTCAATAAAGTTTCCCCTTCCTGGGACAATGAATTCACGGTGTTCTTATTTCAATTTCCAGGAGTGTATATGATACGATGTGACACATTTCAAATTATTTCACGGAAGGAAAAATTCCACCCCTTTCAGAAAAAAATTGACGTAGATTTTTCATTTACTGAAAATCGCTATAGATATCTATACCATATGTGAATTTCAAATTTTTCGCTTAATTTGGTAGAAGTCCTAGATTTTAAAATGATTTTCTATCGCCGCAGAGAGCGGGGCACTGAGGTGGCTGCCGCAGACAATACTAGTTGCGGATCACACAGATTTTGTGACTGGACTGCGGATTTCTTGGTAGGAAGAACGCAGCGAGTTATCTCAGTGAAAGGAAAGTCATCGACAGATGTAAAAATAATTTCAGATGTAGCCCTGGGAAGCACGTAGGGACTCTTAGTGTTCATGTTGTACATATATTTTAGAAAATATTAACAGTGACCTCAGATTTCTTGCAGATGATGCAATTATCCATAACAAAGTACTGTACGGGGAAGAATGCTGCACAGATATGGTCAGATCTTGATAAGATTCGTAAAGGTATCAAAAATTGGTAGCTCATTTTAAATATTCAGGAATATACAATCGTATACTTTACAAAACGGAAGAACGTAATATCCTATGTCTGTAGTATCAATGATTAACAGTCAACTCATACATTAGTGTAACAATCTGTAGGGATGTAAAATGGGACGTAACACATAACGGCAGTCGTAGGTAAAGCAGGTGACAGACGTCTCGACGCCTCGGTTTGGGGGGAGGGGGGGGGGGAGGGGGGGTTGGGGAGAAGAGACCACACTGCGAGGTCATCGGTCTCATTGGATTAGGGAAGGAGGGGGAGGGAAGTCGGCCGTGCCCTTTCAAAGGAACCATCCCGGCATTTGCCTGGAGCGATTTAGGGAAATCACGGGAAACCTAAATCAGGATGGCCGGATTTGGGATTGAACCGTCGTCCTCCCGAAGCAGGTGACAGAGTTCGGTTAGCAAAATAAATGATAAATGCAATCAGTCTACAAAGCTAATTGCTTACAAATCTTTAGTGCCATCGACTCTACAATATTGCTCAACTACGCAAGAACAGTACCGAATAGTACTAACAAGGGATATTGAATGGATATAGCGCAGGGCAGCATGAATGGTCACAGGTTTGTTTGAGTCGTGGGAGAGTGTCACAGAGATGCTGAACAAACTGAAACATGCTGAAATCGGGAGACGCTTGAAGATAGACGAAATCTCCGCCGAGAAAGCCTACTTACGTAGTTTCAAGAACCAGATGAAATGATGAGTAAAATGGTTCAAATGTCGCTGAGCACTATGGGACTTAACTGCAGAGGTCATCAGTCCCCTAGAACTTAGAACTACTTAAACCTAACTAACCTAAGGACAACACACACATCCATGCCCGAGGCAGGATTCGAACCTGCGACCGTTGCGTTCGCGCGGCTCCAGACTGTAGTGCCTAGAACCGCTCGGCCAGTCCGACCGGCGAAATGATGAGTACACGAACATAGTATAATCCCCTACATATCGCTCCCACAGCGATCGCGGAGATAAGACAAATTACAGAAGGGTTTGAACAATGATTCCGCCGAGCTCCGTGTGTGAATAGAACGGAAAGAAGCCCTAATTCTTGGTGCACTAAGAAGTACGCTCCGCCATGCGCTTCACAGTCATTTCTAAAGCATGGTTGTAGGTGTCGGTAGGCAACATTGCGACTCGGGATCTAATTGCCAAGTAATTTAAATAAAACCAATGTACTTTATTAAGGCAGGATTCTTACGAGGTACAAGACAAGTCCCACCTAACTCTCGCCGCTACCGACGCCCAGTCCAGCTCCCGCACGTCGGCGCTGGCAGAGGTGTGAGAACACGGCTCGGAGCTGTCGACTCCCACGTTAACGCGCGGCCGGCCCGCTCTTCGCCGCCACGGCTTGTTGCCTGTCCGCCGACAAGCAGACGGCTCCGTCATTCCCACGTGCGCGGCCGTCGCAGCGCGGCGAGGTGCCCCTCGCGCCAGCCAGTCCAGTCCGGTGGGTAACAATGTGGAGAGACCGGACCGGCAATTAAAAAACGGCGAGTCCGGTGTCGTTCGGCACGGCCGCTCGGCAGCCGCTCGATTAATTATATTCAATTAGGGCGAGGGGCCGGCTGTTCCGGGAAATCTGTTCTGCAATTATGGGCGGAGGAGCCGCTCTCCGCAGGCGCAAACGCCGACTCCGCACGCGAGAGACTGCCGCTACGTATCAATTCAGATTTCAATAATTCACCGAGCGAAACCGAACCAGCGAGAAAGCGAGAGAGAAAAAGAGAGAGAGAGAGAGAAATACATAGATAGACGGAGAGAGTGACATAGATAGATAGAGAGAGAGAGAGAGAGAGAGAGAGAGAGAGAGAGAGTGGAAGGGCGGGAGGGACACAGACAGGCCCAGAGAAGTGGTTCGTGGCTTGAGAACATTTAAGAACTATCAGAATGGAAACACAATTTCCTTCGTGTTTCCGTTCGGAGAACCCGGGCAGAATGATTTACGTGAAATGTAAATGTCGTACTAGCGGCACGGTAGGTCAATGTAATAGACCCAGCTATCTCGTACATAACTCTGTTCTCCCGTGCAGATTTCCATTTATTTCTTTATCGTGAAATAGCTGTTTCCAGAATGAATCCTGAGAGCCAAGTGTGTTTCCGAACGAGGGTGTAGACATGAAGTCTTAATTATCTTATCGAAGAAATAAAACTGCATTATTATCCTTTGGTTTGTTCGCAGGTTCATGTGTTCAGTTTTGATACACACTGAATTCACCGCTCCACAGTACCGTGAGACACCGCACGTAATGACGCATCCAATCTCCGAGAGAATAGAGGTTCACAACAACTTACTGGCAAGTGACGTCCGAATGACATCTACTTGTCCACCGCATCTGTCGACTGCTATAGATTTTCGTGGCTCCGTCAAGTTTAATGGAAATAAAGTCTGTGTATGGACCCTCAGAAATGGCGACACATTCGTTTCAAAAATGGTTCAAATGGCTCTGAGCACTATGGGACTCAACTTCTGAGGTCATTAGTCCCCTAGAACTTAGAACTAGTTAAACCTACCTAGCCTAAGGACATCACACACATTCATGCCCGAGGCAGGATTCGAACCTGCGACCGTAGCGGTCTCGCGGTTCCAGACTGCAGCGCCTAGAACCGCACGGCCACTTCGGCCGGCACATTCGTTTCACTTGCAGAAATTTATTCTTTCGTTTTTAATAACAAAACTGAACAAACTCACTCCTGCGAAAAAGTCGTCGTCGAATATTGCAGAACATACCTTTACTACATTAGAGAAGATAAACTTCTTTGCCTACATCGCTAATAATAGTCTTTATTCTCGATAATCGGTTTCGGTAATCAGTGTTACCATCTTCAGCAGACCATGACAGCCAGGTTATTGCAAATTTCTTAACATAGCTGTATAATTTCAATTCATGAGATAGAGTACTTTTATTGGCATTTTAAGAAATATGCAATAATCTATCTTCCAAGATCTGAAGACAGTAACATTGATTACCGAAAAACCGGTAACAGAGAATAAAGGTTATTATTAGCGATCTTGGCAAAGAAGTTATCACCTCTTCTGTATTATGAGAGATCGCCCCTTGCGGCTCAAAATGAGTAAACGGGAAACAGTACCTCTATTGCGTTAATAGGGCTGTTCTAGAATCTTTTATGAACGGGAAGATGTATAAAAAGAATTCGAGTACGACGGAACGTAAATCGACTTTCTTCGATTCCGGTGGACACATTCAACTTTGAAGAAAAGTGTCTTTCATCTTAGGATCTCCTGAAGGCTTTTGCTACCGCTGTGTCATTAACTGACATTTGATTATAACAGACTGTACAACGAATGACTTTTTTGTGATAAATCTTTAATGCCCCATTGCCTTAAAATAGCATACTGTCATAATACGCAAGTTGTAATACGAAAACAACTAAATACGATGTAATCCAATAACGCATTTCCAGAGTTCTTCATTTGTGAACTGCTGTTGAGTTTCGTAGACATTTGTATGGAAGATACATTAGTTTGACGTCACTTCATAGTAAACTCTCAGTGACATTAACTTCTCCTTCCAATCTCCTTTTAATTAATGGGTTTTGTACCATATTGGTTAGGCTCCACTAGCTGCATCCTGCGGTCCTGCAGCGTGGGCACTTCATTGTATACCAGAGCTGCATACACGTGTCTGTAAATAAACAATAAGTTAATTATGTTACTTTCTTTTAGAGGTGATAACTAAAATTGTATGGCTACTCATCATTCAGATTAAAATGATGTAACAGTCTCGGGCTCGTAACCAGACACTTGCGTTCTGAGTATAATAATACTCTACCGACTGAGCTATCCAGATACTGCGCATCTCCCGTCCCACCTAATATTTCCAGTATATTACTCTACTTCTTTCCAAACCCGATTGAAGTTTCTCTGCATTGATTTCTGGACTAACATAGCTCTGTTGGAAGTAAGTGGTATAGGGGACTAAAGAGTGTAATACCACCAAATAACTCGAAAGTAAAAGCAATAAACTTGTCTAAAACCCAGAAATGTTTAGATCGTCAAAATCAGGACACAACAGAACACAAATTCACATGCAAGGCATCGGCAGTAATATGGGACTAGACTAAAGGCAGAATTGCAGTAATTAAACGTACAACAGTTAATAACATAAAAACAGAATTTCTCACTGCTTCAGATACATGGCTTAAGCTCCAAGAATAAGCACCAACTGATTCCTAGGTCATTTTGTACAACACACTCTCAAAAGAAAAATACCAGTCACTCTTCGACCTCAAAACTTCGCTACAAGAAGAATTCGAAAAGTACAAGAGGGTATGTAGTTCAAAAACCTACAATGCAAAATTTCCCTGCGGCAATATTCGAAAATTGATAATAGTGTAAAAAGATTGGGCAACGCGGAAATATAGTGAGCTGATAGATGTAAAGACGATTTCTGTTATATTTAATGTTTATTTTTGTTTTATGTTACAATGATCGAAGTATTGTTATTACGAGAGTGACGTAAAACAGAAAAATGAAAGAGAAATGAAATATGAAGTTAGTAATCAACTGGGATCTGTATACTCAACTAGAGGAACATCGGGATGTGAAAGAAGAAAAAGAAGAAAGCTGAGATATAGAAATGTCACCACTTAAGACTGACAGTGAAGATGCTTTTAATTACAGAAGTTAAAGTGAAAGCTATTCCGTGTGCAGTTGTTGAATGTTGTATAAAAGTCTTCATTTTATGAATAATGCAAGTATTACTTTCTTTTGCTATGTGTAATTCAAAAAATTAAGAGCATACTAAAATTTAAAAAAGAATGTGAATGATGGTCTGGAACAATGAAATAATTAGATTACCATCTGAGAATGGTTACACAGCTCAGCTGCTTAGCGGGTATAAAGATAGCGAGGCATTGGCTAAAAGACTTGGACCTAGCTTATTTGGCGAGTGAGTTCTCTACAAAGCTCGAAAATCGTATGAGAGGGAAGAGTTTGAAATATCTGCAACAGATTGTTGAAAAACAAACGCCTCTAAAATATGTGTGGAAATAAAAATAACTGATACAGAACAGAACGAATGTAAAGACCACATCATACAATGAAAATCTTGATTGTAGTTCGCCTGGTAAGACTATCGTAGTGCAGAAAGAGCTTCACTAAATTTTAGCTCTTCATTTGAAATATAAAATATTTTTTGCGGTAGCACAATGAAATATGCTAAGCTTTTAAATCTTATTGCTCGTGTTTCCCCTTTTTGTTCTTACCCTTTCAATTCGTGTAATTTATTTTTCTCGGTTAGATTGCGTAATAAAATTCTGTTATTTTCCTTGGTAGTTTATTTGCAGTGGCACTGCCGGTTTGCAACGTTCGAACAGCCTCGCAGTGGAACAAAATTGTGTAACAGAAATATGCTACACTGGTGAATGGAGTGTGTCCGACGAGAAGTGCTTTAGGCAATAGAATACAGTAGAGAGCGGATAATTTTAATTTCAGGTGTCTTCCATCAATCACTACGAAAAATGAAGGCTGCCTAATCAAGTAATGTACAGAAGTTATGAAACGTAAGCCTCGCTTAATTTTCGCGGTCGTTTAAGAGCATACTTAACCGTAAGATGGTTGTGGTCTTCGAACATACAGAACTGCTTATGCTACCAGTACTTACAGTAAATATGTGTGAATCGAACTCCGAGAAGAGGAGTCTGGAACGTGGAAAGAGGTCAACAGTGTGTATCCTGGTGTGAGGACAATACAACAGAATGACTTAACTTTAAGAATACTAACTGCATTATAAACTAAATACTTTAAGTCTGTTACAATGAAATACAATAAGAGCCCCTATGAAGATACTCTTCAGTGCCGAAGGGATTTCCTGACAGAAATTTGATTAGTTCTGTCTTGAGATTCATTATATTACGTACAAGCCATTTAACACCTTTGAAGTTTTTGTACAGGCTGTGCTTGGTTCTAGTATTACTCAAGCCTTTAAGTATTTACTGAGGGAACCTAAATAATCGCAGACGACCGGTGTGGCCGTGCGGTTCTAGGCGCTTTAGTCTGGAACCGCGTGACCGCTACGGTCGCAGGTTCGAATCCTGCCTCGGGCATGGATGTGTGTGATGTACTTAGGTTAGTTAGGTTTAAGTAGTTCTAAGTTCTAGGGGACTGATGACCACAGATGTTAAGTCCCATAGTGCTCAGAGCCATTTGAACCATTTTTTTAAATAATCGCAACAAGGGACATTAACGAATATATTGTTGTTGTGGTCTTCAGCCCGAAGAATGGTTTGATAGAGCTCTCCGCGCCCATCTGTCCTACGCAAGACTGTTCATCTCCACACAACAGTCGCAACATACATCCATTTCAACTTGCTTCCGGTATCATGCCTTGGTCTCCGTCTACATTTCTCACACTCCGCACACTCCTTCAATACAAAACTGATAATTCTTTGATGCCTCGCGATGTGTCCCGTCAACCGATTCCTTCTTTTAGTCAAGTTCCGTCATAAATTTCTTCTTTCCCCAATTCGTTTCAAACTTTCCTTATTACTTATTCGAGCTACACATATAATCTTCACATTTCTAAAACTTCTATTCTCTTCTTGTCTTATGTGCTTAGCATCCACGTTTCACTTCTGAACAAGGCTACACTCAAGACAAATACCTTCAGAAAATACCAGTAACATTTACATTTATATTATATGTTAAAAAAATCCTCTTTCTCAGAAATACGTCTCTTGCTACAGCCAATCTGCGTTTTATACTCTTTATACTTCAGCCATAAACAGTTATTTGGCTGCCTAAATAGCAAAACTCACTTACTGCGTTCAGTGTCTCATTTCCTATTCTAGATCCTTCAGCGTCGCTTGATTTACTTCAACTACATCCATTATCCATAACAAATATCTATCAAAACAACGATGTTTTCAATTTCTGTAGGATGTTTTAAAACTAATTATTTATTTCTTACAACGCATTTCTGTATAATATGTGTTTCTAAGTTCTTGCAACAGAAGGTAACTAGTTATTTCTGAATTACACGTGACTTTACCAGATGAACAGACTTTCGATCAACTGGAACTAACGCTTATTTCCATCTTACCAACACCCAGATGTACATTACGTTTGGACGAGTTCCTAACAACTACGGCTGCGAGCAATGTATAATTTGCGCGGCCAAAATTTCATTTACACAATCGATATGGAAATGTGTCTGTGTGACTGCCTTCGTTCCGTAAAGTTTCAAAGCTGCAGAGCGCGGGATTGCAGGCGAGGAACTGGAATGTAAGAGTGAAGAGGTAAAGAGACCGACAAGTGGGTGGGGGTGGAAGGGCAGAGGGAGGGGGAAGGGGGGGGGGAGAGAAGGGTTCGGCTGAAGCGGAGCGGGGGCAGGAAGGAGGGGGAGAAGTAGTGTGTGAGCGTATGTCATTACTACTCGTCTCGGAGGGAGGCATTAGAATATCGATAGACCAATCCTGTCTCAACAAGGGCGCAGCGGGGCCTCCATTAATGAGACGTTGAGCGTGAAACGCGCCGTTTCAAGCAGGTTGATTGTGTACTCTCCCCGCCATTCAGCCCAAGTTAAGTGCCTGCGCCGCCAACCTCTGATTCCCTCCATTTTCATTTTATGCCTTTCCAGTCTCACTGTGATTCCCCTCGTGAGCAGATTTACCTTCCCGGAAGTATGCTCACTTCCTTGTCTCCGTAAAGCTTTAACTCTGCTCTTTCCACTACGAGTCTGTTTACACTGGCTGGCGGGAAACACTTGCTGTGTACCTTTGCGGGTCAATACGTTTCAGTAACAAAAATAAGTGACCACATAAACTATTGAAGCACTGTTATCCACAAACGTGTTTGCTACTTGTAAGTAGGCTGTTTAGGTTTTTATGTTGGTAACGCCATGTAGCGCTCTATATGAAAATCACTGACTGTGCTGTGTGCAGTCTGTGGCTGGTTTGCATTATTGGAATTTGCTATTGTAGTGTTGGGCAGTTGGCTGTTAACAGCGTATAGCGTTGCGCAGTTGGAGGTGAGCCGCCAGCAATGGTGGATTTGGGGAGTGAGATGGCGGAGTTTTGAGAGCTGATGATCTGGACGTGTGTCCATCTGAGACAGTAAATCTGTAAGACTGGATGTCATGAACTGATATATATATATATATATATATATATATATATATATATATATATATATATATATATTTGAACACTATTAAGGTAAATACATTGTTTGCTCTTTATCAAAATCTTTCATTTGCTAACTATGCCTATCAGTATTTAGTGACTTCAGTAGTTAGAATCTTTTATTTAGCTGGCAGTAGTGGCGCTCGCTGTATTGCAGTATTAAAGGCGCTTCAGTCTGGAACCGCGTGACCGCTACGGTCGCAGGTTCGAATCCTGCCTCGGGCATGGATGTGTGTGATGTCCTTAAGTTAGTTAGGTTTAATTAGTTCTAAGTTATAGGCGACTGATGACCTCAGAAGTTAAGTTGCATAGTGCTCAGAGCCATTTGAACCATTTTTTGTATTGCAGTAGTTCGAGTAACGAAGATTTTTGTGAGGTAAAAGTGATTCATGAAAGGTATAGTGATTGTTAGTCAGGGCCATTCTTTTGTAGGGATTATTGAAAGTCAGATTGCGTTGCGCTAAAAATATTGTGTGTCAGTTTAAGCACAGTCATTTTTAATTTTTCTAAGGGGACGTTTCATACTATTTGTTGCTGACTCATCCCTCGTCATTTACAATTATTGTTAGTTTGTGACTGATTTTCAGCTAATTGAGCTGCACTTTCACCGTTGTGTGTCTCACAGCTAAGGAACGAAACAAAGCCCTCGCGACGTGTCGTAGGCGCTGTGTTTCGTTTCTGTCTGTTGTCGCTCGGAGATTCGCGGTGCGCATGAGATGACAAGCAAGCGACGCTTCATACAATCTAGTCGCCGTACCGGAAGGCTGTTTATGTTTTTTATTCTTTCCTTCTCTCCTTTCACGTTGTATGCTTCGTGGTGACAAGAACAAGGAGGAATAGGAAGCAATGTTGGACATGCTTCAATCAGGCATTCGATACCATTATGCAAAAGAAATACAGCCATAACTGTCTAGTCTTCAAGATCCGCGTTAAGGAATTCTATAGCGAATTACCTACTTAATCTATTCTATCCATTCCTACAATAATACGGTTCCTGTGTGCCAAATAAGTAATATTTACTTTTAACTACTTAATTAACCTTGTTACATTACGGTCTTATGGCATGGTCTTACATCGGGCATATTTTTTACGAATATAAAACTTTAAACATCACTATTACTTACGTAATGATAGCATTGTAATACACTGTGCAGTCACGCTAATGTGACCAACTGTCAAAAGCCTGAATGAGCAACTTTTGCAACGTGGACCGCTGCAAAGCTTGTAGGAAGAGAGTTAATAAGGTTCTGGAAAGTATCGACACTGATGTGGAGTCGTCAGACTCCAGCGCCGTAGCCAGTTGCGCTAGGTTTCTCGGGTGAAGAAACATGCTGCGAACAGCATAAGCGAAGTGGTCCCACACATTCTCGGTTGGGTTTGAATTCGGAGAATTTTGTGGCCAGGGGAATACGGTAAACTCACTTGGGCCTCTTCTAATCTCTTACGTACACTGCGAGCTAAGTGACGCGTTGCATTGTCCTGCTGGTAGATGCCACCGCGGTTAGGAAAAACAATATACTTGCAGGGATATACATTGTCACTACGGATAGACCTGTGTTGATCAACTGTGCCTTCCAGGATGACGAGATCATCCAGGGAATGCTACGCAAACATTCCTCAGACCATAACGCTCCAGTCTCCGGCCTGGACCCTAATAACAATTGTTGCGGGGTGTGATCTTTCAGAGGTTCCGGGCCATACACGCGAACGGCCTTCTCTCCGACGGGGCATAAAGCGTGATTCGTCTGAAAAGGCCGCCTGTCTCCACTCAGTGGTCGACTTCCTACGGTACTGGCGTGCAAATTTCAGCCTTCAAATGGCTCTGAGCACTATGGAACTTAACATATGAGGCCATCAGTCCCCTAGAACTTAGAACTGCTTAAACCTAACAACCTAAGGACATCACACACATCCGTGCCCGAGGCAGGATTCGAACCTGCGACTGTAGCAGTCGCGCGGTTCCGCACTGAAGCGCCTAGAACCGCTCGCCTACCGCGGCCGGCCACGTCTATTCGCCCCTTACACATCTCCGCAGTCGAGGTTCACCCATGTCATCTATGGCCCGTGGTACCACACAGTTACCTCGGCTCCAGTTTCGAGTTTCAGATAGTGTCATTTTGCCATGCATGGTATACTTTATCCACGGGATCACGCAGTTTACAAACCTAGTCGTTTCAGAAATGCTTCCACCCTTGCTTCGAAAGCCAATGATCATGCCTTTCTGAACGTCGGAGAAATCTCTCCGTTTCCTCATTACGACAACGGCTGCACTGTTTCTAGGGTCCCTCCGACAAGCTTTATGTACCCTCCGCTGCAGGTACTGCCAGCTCCCGTCTGTGAGTGGTAATTGGACGTTGACACCGATCACAGGCGGTAGTCACACTAATGTGACTGAACCGCATACTATAAATGGTAATAATAATAATGGTAGTAAGAGAATCCACAGTCAGATTTTCACTCTACAGCGGAGTGTGCGCTGATGTGAAACTTCCTGGCGGATTAAAACTGTGTGCCCGACCGAGACTCGAACTCGGGACCTTTGCCTTTCGCGGGCAAGTGCTCTACCATCTAAGCTACCCAAGCACGACTCACGTCCCCTCCTCACAGCTTTACTTCTGCCTGTACCTCGTCTCCCAACTTCAAAATTTTACAGAAGCTCTCCTGCGAACCTTGCAGAACTAGCACTCCTGAAAAAAAGGATATTGCGGAGACATGGCTTAGCCACAGCCTGGGGGATGTTTCCAGAATGAGATTTTCGTTCTGCAGCGGAGTGTGCGCTGATATGAAACTTCCTGGCAGAAAACAGTAAGAGAGTGTTTATAAGCAACATTTTAATATGTTTAAGGCTGTTTGGAATAACAATACTGCCTAGGAAATGATATTAATAACACTGCTACAAGAACTAATATAACTACTATTACCATCACCACCACCACCACTACTACTACTACTACTACTATTACTACCAATAATAGTAATAGTGACGTTAGAAGACAGAAATGTTTTCATGAGTTTGCGAAACTGAGATACCAGAGAGAGAGTGTGTGTTTAAGGAGAAAAAATTAAGTAGACTGCACCAGCTAGAGACTTGTGGAAATGTACTTAATTGTAACGGTATAAAAGGCGCGTTCAAAAAGAAGATTGTTGTTATTTTAGGACTGTGCCGTTAGATGTCATTCGCAGCTAGAGATATGAGTCACAACTCTGAAATAGTGAGAGACCTCATTCCGAGATTGAGTTCCTGCCACTGAATACGATTTACGTTTGGCGGCTATGTGACGGAGTGGGACAGAAAAGATGGGAACGAGAGTTTCTGATACTTTGTTCAGATAAAAGTGTTACGGCCGAGGAGTGGTATGACAGTCTGTTTACGCTCAGCAAACGGTAACGAAGACAGAACGTGTTGAATGATCTGCGCTTGTCCGCACTTTGCCAGGAGAGTTGAGCAAAAGATAATGTACCATGATCGAAATGAACATCGAATACATATTTTACACAGGTGTTTGAAACGAGTCACTACCACCGTGGACTTTCTAGAAAACTTGCAGTATAACACGTAGCAATCTATTAACATGATGTAAATTTCTTCAGCAATGTAGCCGGTATGAGAAGTATTTTATAACTTTCTACCACATTCAAAAATAAAACAGTGTGGATTATAGGGCGTACTAATACTCGAACCGATGTATTCGTTTACCTGACGTATTTACTTTGCTCCCTACTTTAGTACATACGTACTCTATCTCACGCTACGTAATCCTGCCGTGTACATCGACATAACAGGAAAAGCGGTTTTACAATCTCGTCATTAATTCTAGTACTTCTACCTTGTTCCTGAGACGATATCCCTTGTTTCGAGGTGATCCATTCGCTCTTACTGCCCACGTTCCTGACCCAGGAGATGGAAGGTATCGCTGGGTGCGGGTCACCATCCAGTTACACAAGTAATCGACATCTCATATCTGGCACACAGCAATGATTTCCATGCGTGAGAATAATGTGTAGGGAAGTGATGGTGTAGCTGTTGGTATTTTGGTTGAGTGCGATCTCTGATTTATTTTATTGTGTGTGTGAAATCTTATGGGACTTAACTGCTAAGGTCATCAGTCCCTAAGCTTACACACTACTTAACCTAAATTATCCTAAGGACAAACACACACACCCATGACCGAAGGAGGACTCGAACCTCCGACGGGACCAGCCGCACAGTCCATGACTGCACCGCCCTAGACCGCTCGGCTAATTCCGCGCGGCTTTATTTTACTGCGGTGCTCATTTCTCTTAATGTAGGTGGGAATCAGCATTGTATTTTCTCATTCGCAAATGAAAGTTGGCTTTTGAAATCTCTTGAAAAGATCTCATAGCAACGATAAAACGCCTTAGTTTTAATGATCGCCAGCCTAACTCGTTTATCATATTCCTGAAAATCTCTCCGCCATTCCACGATAGTATGTGTACAACGGGCTGACCTTCTTTGAACGTTTTCGATATCCTCCATCAGTCCTATCTGGCAAGAATCCCATCCAGCGTAGTAGTAATCCAGGACAGGACGAACAAGCATAGTGTAGATAGTCTCTTTTGAATATTTGTTACATTTTTATTAAATCGGAGTCTTTGGGTCAAACTCCCCAAAACATTTTCCATGTGCGGTTTCCAGTTTAAGGTTCTTGTAATTGTAATTCCTAGATATTTAGTTGAGACAACAATCTTTAAATTTGCATGATTTATCGTCTAACGGAAATATAACAGAATTTTTTAGCACTCATGTCAAAGACCTCACACTTTTTATTATTTGGGGTCAATCATGACTCTGCGCACCATACCATCTTGTTTGTATTGTTTTGCAGTTCAGTTTCACCTTCTGATAACTTAATCAGACGATAAACGACAGCAACATCTGCAAGCAATCTAAGAGGACGACTCAAATCTTTTCCTAAATACGAGGGCGATATTGTTTTCAAGGTGCAGTCGGCCGTGAAATTAGAACCACAGTGAAAATCCTATGAAGCCCTGTGCCGACGTGTTGGGCAGTATATCTAGTATGCCTGTCGATCGCGTCACATTGTGCATTTCAGTTATGAGCGCACAGTGTCCACGTAAAAATGCCTAGAGCACTAGAGTCTCCCACCACGTGTGAGGTGCATGCTGTCATTCGATTTCATCGTCCACATAACGTAGCCGTCATGCGTGACAGCAAAATGAGGTAGAGAAGGATGCGAGTGTCAACCGATGCTCCTGTTCAACGAATGGATCAAGCGATTCGAGAAAGTCATCTACGAAAGGCAATTCAGAACAAGATAAGAGGATATTGTTGTTATCAGGCATTGCCCTTCAAAAAGGCCGCACACTGTAGCTGCAATAAAAACGCTACTGCAGCGTATTCGATGGGAAGTGTTTCATCTCCCCCCTCCCCACGCAGCCCAGACGTGGCTCTCTCTGATCTTCATCTCTTCTCTCATATGAAACGGTGGCTATGGGGACAGCATTTTAACACAGACAACCAACTGTAGACCAGGGTAGGGAATTGGCAAAAATCAGACATGGCTGACTTCTGAGACGAGGGTATTATGAAACTGGTACTACGATACGACAGATGTCTAAATCGAATCGGAGATTATGTAGAGATGTAGCTGGAAGGTGTAGCTAAATGTTGAAAACAAAACGTTTTTAGTTTCCACTTTGCGACCAATCGGACTTAAACAAAAAAATTGTAGTTCTGGGAAATCCCAAATATCACTTATGCTTCACTAGATGACTTCCCGTCAATTACTACCAACTGTAACATTTCTAGCAGGCAATCTCGAATCTAGTCCCACAACTTTAGACATGTGATTAGATTTAAAGCCGCTTGTAAGGATCGGTATCAAAAGCCTTCTCAAAATCTCAGTTGCCGTCGTCCAATACCATATTACGCACTTTCACGATTGTTTGACATGTGGTTGAAGCTTTGAGACATCGTTCACTTGGATCGTCTTCAGTTTGGGCGGGCACGACTGAATTTGGCGAGTTGTTCCTTTACTGCAGAAAACGAGGGAGCTCTTTCTTTTTAAGTGTTCAAAAACTGTACATAAATTTTTTGGTAGTAAACAGTTCAAAATTAATTAATTTTTTGACGTTGAGGTATATCTTTTTATACGCTCGAATGAAATTCCACACGACTACTTGAAAAAGCCTGCTAAAAAACGTATTCCGCAGTTGATGCTAACGTTTGAATTTTCTGTAAAAGTAACTAAAAAAAAAATTTGTTTGGCACCTACGCCATCTCTGTGCTTGGGAGAGAAATTGTCTCCTAATTTTTTTAAAGTCACGTCATTGTGCCTCCGCCCAATTTCGTGGTCGCGTGTGTGTAGGTGGGGCTGCACACAAGTAAATGTATGTGGAAACTCGCTTGAAATGCAAGCATAGCCTTTCAGTATATCAGTCACGCAACACATCGTAAGACTTCGTGACGACCCGCCGCACTTTGCCTTCTAGCCTGCGACGCTTCCTCAGAGTACTTCCAACGTAGTTAATTTTTAGAGGAACAATCGGCGTATACGCATAATTTCATTTTTTCGCCCGTCAATAAGTCACATGATCACGTTCGGTTAGCTTGAGAAGTCGCTGAGTAGTTAAGAGGGACGTTCAATCTTGCCGTCTTTCCACCTCAGTTCGAACTGCATAAAATATCTGTCTCAGCTCTGTGACCGATGAGCGAGAATACAGTCTACCGTAAAATTTTCACGAAGAACAAAGAAGAACGGGAATTTCCTGCTTACTAGTGGGTATCTTTGTAGTAGTGAGTGGCGATTTCTAATTTTCATTGCAGAGATGAGAATGTGATCTGAGACGGCCTGTGCTGAACAGGTAGTTCCGATTCAAGATCAAGGTAGTTTAAATTAGAATGCAGGTGTAACATCACGACAATTTTGTGACGAAGACTGAGGCTACATTCTTAATGACTCCTGGCGCTGCGAAGACCAGGATCAATGCATCAGAACAGTTGAGGAAGTAAGTTGCATTTGTTTTTAAGTAAGCGCTGACGCCTGTATCGACTTTTTACTGTACATAAATATTAGAGATGCAACGTTAAGAACATTGACTTTCGGGGACAATAAGATATTGTTAAACGTCCTTGTAATGTAGTTGCGGAACGTTGCCACGATTGACTTCAATAGCGATCTCATGGCATATTGAAGCTTTCCGCCCACAGAGAAACGCTATAGCGATTGTCATTTTTTCATGTTGGGAGGCTGTTTCTATTTTACAGTGGTTGTTAGGTTGTTACTTCCATCTAGCGGAGACGCAGTCACTGAGGAACAGGTTAGGACAACGAGGTTTGCGGCGGTCAGCAGGTGTCTCAGGCGCAGCGGCTAATAACGGCTACACCTACTCCCCGAGGTGTTCCCACCCACGTAACGATTGCCCCAGACGACACATTCTCGTCCCTCATGCAAGTTCTCTTTTATACGTGTGAATCTGTCCGCACCAAGTGTAGCCGGCTCTTATGAACTTAAGTGCACTGCGTTTCTCCCAGTTCACTGGAAAAAGTTTATAATTGCAGCGATCAGTTTACGTCTGGGAGAAAATAAAATGGATGCTAATATTCTCGTACGTAAGTTCCACTTCTGTCGTCAGCACTATTAGTTGTGTTATGCGAGATAATGCCCCGAGAAGAATATGATTACAGAGTTTTTACTTGCACTTGACGACTGTAATGAGAGAAAGGGGAGAGTGTACTCTGCTACGTGCACATAGCTTTCGCTTGTCAGAAGCAGTGATAGCACCAACCTCAACATTTTCATAAACTAGGTCACGACGTTCTCGGCTTTGATTCATAAACCAGCTCCTTATCCTCTATCCAATATCTGAAAAGACTGTGTCTATTCCTTTCCTTCACTGTTAAAGCAACGAAAAAGCTAAACCTGAAATTGTAACACCTAGTACAATGGTGTACAAAAATTAAGGACGAAAGTAACTATCTCATGACGCGTCACTGACAAGCAACATAGTCGATGAAACTTCGACAGTATACAGGGTGGTCCATTGATAGTGACCGGGCCAAATATCTCACGAAATAACCATCAAACGAAAAAACTACAAAGAACGAAACTCGTCTAGCTTGAAGGGGGAAACCAGATGGCGCTATGGTTGGCCCACTAGATGGCGCTGCCATAGGTCAAACAGATATCAACTGCGTTTTTTTAAATAGGAACTCCCATTTTTTATTACATATTCGTGTAGTACGTAAAGGAATATGAATGTTTTAGTTGGATCACTTTTTTCGCTTTGTGATAGATAGCGCTGTAGTAGGCACAAACGTATAAGTACGTGGTATCACGTAACATTCCGTCAGTGCGGACGGTATTTGCTTCGTGATACATTACTCGTGTTAAAATGGACCGTTTACCAATTGCGGAAAAGGTCGATATTGTGTTGATGTATGGCAATTGCGATCAAAATGCCCAACGGGCGTGTGCTATGTATGCTGCTCGGTATCCTGGACGACATCATCCAAGTGTCGCGATCGTTCGCCGGATAGTTACGTTATTTAAGGAAAGAGGAAGTGTTCAGCCACATGTTAAACGTCAACCACGACCTGCAACAAATGATGATGCCCAGGTAAGTGTTTTAGCTGATGTCGCGGCTAATCCGCACATCAGTAGCAGACAAACTGCGCGAGAATCGGGAATCTCAAAATCGTCGGTGTTGAGAATGCTACATCAACATCGATTGCACCCGTACCATATTTCTATGCACCAGGAACTGCACGGCGACGACTTGGAACGTCGTGTACAGTTCTGCCACTGGGCACAAGAGAAATTACGGGACGGCGACAGATTTTTTGCACGCGTTCTATTTAGCGACGAAGCGTCATTCACCAACAGCGGTAACATAAACCGGCATAATATGCACTAATGGGCAACGGAAAATCCACGATGGCTGCGACAAGTGAAACATCAGCGACCTTGGCGGGTTAATGTATGGTGCGGCATTATGGGAGAAAGGGTAATTGGCTCCCATTTTACCGATGTCAATCTTAAATAGTGCAATGTCTGCTGATTACCTACGTAATGTTCTACCGATGTTACGACAAGATGTTTCACTGCATGACAGAATGGCGATGTACTTCCAACAAGATGGATGTCCGGCACATAGCTGGCGTGCGGTTGAAGCGGTGTTGCATAGCAGGTGGATTGGTCGTCGAAGCACCATACCATGGCCTGCACGTTGACCGGATCTGACGTCCCCGGATTTCTTTCTGTGTGGAAAGTTGAAGGATATTTACTATAGTGATCCACCGACAACGCCTGACAAAATGCGTCAGAGCATTGTCAGTGCATGTGTGAACGTTACGGAAGGCGAACTAATCGCTGTTATGAGGAAAGTCGTTACACGTTTTTCCAAATGCATTGAGGTTGATGGACATCATGTTGAGAATGTATTGCATTAATGTGGTATCCACAGGTAATCACGCTGTAACAGAATGCGTTCTCAGAAATGATAAGTTCACAAAGGTACATGTATCACATTGGAACAACCGAAATAAAATATTCAAACGTACCTACGTTCTGTATTTTAGTTTAAAAAACCTAGCTGTTATGAACTGTTCGTCTAAAATTGTGAGCCATGTGTTTGTGACTATTACAGCGCAGTCTATCACAAAGCGAAAAATGTGGTCCAGCTAAAACATTCGTATTTCTTTACGTACTACACGAATATGTAATAAAAGTGAGGGTTCCTACTTTAAAAAAACGCATTTGATACCCGTTTAACCTATGGCAGCGCCATCTAGCGGGCCAACCATAGCGCCATCTTGTTTCCCCCTTCAAGCTAGACAAGTTGGTCCTTTGTAGCGTTTTCGTTTGACGATTATTTCGAGAGATATTTGGCCCGGTCACGATCAATCGACCACTCTGTACAGAAAGAATTTCTAAAATAAAGCGCAGAAGGTAACTGAAAGAAATACACAACGAGACGAACGGAATGGCACTTTAATTCAAAGACATATATACGCTAATGTCATCACGATTTGTGGTGGTTCCAGTGATATTACAAATGACAGGACATGGTTCTTAATAGGGTATGTTATCACCACGGACGGCAATGTGTACCCTGCAATGTCCTCCCATGCTGGTCACATGGCAGGGTAGCTTTTCTTGAGGTAGGGAGTTCCATTGCTCCAACAGCGGGGTTGACACCAGCTGGTTGGTCGTTCGTGTATTTGGACGCGCTGCAGTACATCTGTCCAACACATCCCACACGTTCTCGAGGGGATTTAAGTCGGGCGAACGGGAAGGCCAGTCCATTCGCCGAATATTCTCTCGATCCAAGAGCACCTCCACCTGCGATGTTCGATGCGTTCGCGAATTGTTATCCATAAAAACCGAGTCAGGGTCGGATGCTGTTCTGAAAAGACCAGGATGGGGAAAGAGTTCATTGTCATGATAACATTGACCGATGAGTCTATCGTGTTCCCACCTCCTGCCATGTTAAGAGTACGTCCAGTGTTGTCGAATATAATCGTTCAGGTGGTTCAGGTGCTATGGTGTGGAGAGGGACAATATTGCGTAGGCATACCGATCACCATATTTTTGAACATAATACTCTCACCGATCAACGTTATTGTGACACTATACTCCTTCCTCATGTGGGTGTTTTCCAGGGTGCTTTCGGCCCTTATTTTACTTTAATGGATGACAGTGCTCGTTCACATCAAACGGCACAGGTGGACGAGGTCTTGGAACGAGAGGAAATATGGAAAATGGACTGGCTTGCCGCTTCCTTCGACTTAAATCCCAGCGAGCACTTGTAGGGTGCGTAGGGAATGCAAAGGAACGCACGTCCACAAGAAATCCTTACCAACCTAGTGGCCACCGTGTGAGCACGTTACAGAGCGTGCATTCCAATACTTAGCTATCAGACACGATCAAGTTCCGTCTCTTACAACGTCCAGGGGACCGTTAAGAATAGCGGTGACCTCAGCGAAATTATTGTTACTGTCTTTGAATAAGAGTGTTATTTCTATTCGCGTCATTGAGAATTTTATCAACTACCTTCTGTACTATATTGTAGCTGTTCTTTCTATGTGCGGTCTAAGTTTCATTGACTCATGTTACTTGCCAATGGTGCATAAAGCGAAAGCTACTTTCGTCCTTAAGATTTTCAAACTAGTTTACATAAATAAATAAGGTAACAAATAGACAAAAAACACACTACATTAGGTCGTCAGTCATCGGGATCCAAAAGCAGCTCGATTCTATCCTCAAAAACAAAGCATCTGAAAGGGAATCAAGAAAATATAAGACTTCGAATTTGGAGAGCCACGTGCCTGAGCAGCACGTTCTTGTTGCTCCGTAGAGAACGCTGTCAGCTTTCGTACTGTAGTAGCCGGCCGTTGTGGCCGTGCGGTTCTAGGCGCTTCAGTCTGGAACCGCGCGACCGCTACGGTCGCAGGTTCGAATCCTGCCTCGGGCATGGATGTGTGTGATGTCCTTAGGTTAGTTAGGTTTAAGTAGTTCTAAGTTCTAGGGGACTGATGACCACAGATGTTAAGTCCCATAGTGCTCAGAGCCATTTGAACCATTTTTTCGTACTGTAGTCTCCGAAGTCCAGGGAAAATACAAAACGATGGAAAATGCTGCCTGAAGGGGGAAACACCAATTCTTCCTGTCGAAAACAACGCAGTGCCCAACAATTGTTGCTGTCCACAAAAATAAGATAACCCTGCACAGAGAAATATCTTCTCATAGTAAATGACAATTCTATTGCTGCTGGGATAACCCTGCATAGAGAAATATCTTTTCATAGTAAATAACAATTCTATTGCTGCTACCGAATGTCTGAGGGATATATTGCTATCCAGATACTGAAGTTTGATAAAATACATCAACGACTGCTCCCCGTAACAAGTTTCTAATAACAATGTTTGTTAATCACGAATGTTTGGCAACAATAACCAATCTTCAGCTTACAGTTTACAATCTTAATTCGAGAGCACAGTTCTCAGCATGTTATACCGACGTTGCGTTCTATAGAACTGTGCTAGCGAGTTTTAGCTCCAAAACTGTCACTTGAAGGTGGGAGTATGAAGCGCTCGCAGCTAATAAATATATGTTTATTAACTAGTTGCGGGGAGTTTTTTTATACATGAGAGGTTAAGAGAAGTCATGAACAAATACAGTTATTTGTGGTCTATTCAGATAACCTGCTAAATATCAGTGACAGAATCTTTTTCCCAGCAACGAAGTTTGAAACACCTTCATCCACACTTCGGTGATGCGTGTCTGACCTGGAGGAGTGATTATTACTCGAAGAAGGAGACGTCCCTGTATATAGGATATGTGAAAGACAACAATAAAAGGATTGGTAAGAGGTTGAAATACAGCAGAAGAATTTTACAGACGTTTTCACGGAGTCTGTATTTTTTTATTCCCCGCATATGACTGTTGAATGTTTTTTCATATTGTGTTTCATCTATTCATCTATATCTATCATACGCAGTGTCATTAATAACACGTAATATCTTAATCAGTCCGAGCGAGATTTATCCACGTGGTGCTACCTTCGTAACCAGATTATTTATTCAAGCCTTCGCTCGTAAAAGGCCTCGGTTGTCTGTCGCTTCTCCTATTGAGAAGAATTTCTTCCTTCAGTTATTATAATTAATGTTCTGTACCCAACCAGACAAGTTATTTTTTACTTTCCTTTTAAAAACCACACTGCATTTGATGTCTTCTAATCTGAATTTCTCAGTGTCCATTTTTCTCAGTTTTGTGCTTCAAATAATCACTCTCATATTGCCAACGGCCGCATCACAACTTTTTAAGTATTAACTGACTCTTGTTGTCCTTTCTGTTATACCTGAAAAACTGTAAGGAACACCTAGAAGTAAGCGTATTCTGAATGTATTAAAACAGATTTTATGAAAACAAAA
This sequence comes from Schistocerca piceifrons, assembly GCF_021461385.2. NCBI lineage: Eukaryota > Metazoa > Arthropoda > Insecta > Orthoptera > Acrididae > Schistocerca > Schistocerca piceifrons. Next base: position 420,277,818 of record NC_060142.1, on the reverse strand, counting down.
AGCTTCGTTGTTCTACGTGGAAGCTATGGCTCATATAAATAGAACACAGTGGCGTTAACCTAACGTTTCAATTACGAAGTGAAAATCTAAGACAAAGACAGTGTATTAGAGGTAACTTAGATACGTGTATTGGAGATACCTTAGATAAAAAGTTCCGGAAAAGAGATGTTTATACCCGGATGTCTAAATTAATTGGTTAAACCCCTCTCTACGAAAGAGAACAGAACAGTCTATCTCCGTTCTCTTCCCCCTCCCTACCGAAACCCTTTCCCTCTCAGTCTCTATTTTATTGAACTTTCCATAAAGAGGTGAATAATTTCAGCAGCCGTCGCTGTTAGTCGGCCACTGAGACAAATTTATGTAAAGTACATTTACATACACAACATTCTGCCTCAGGAGAAAGTACGTTATGTATCAGAAAGAAAAAAATCCTACGTCCAGTAGGATACATAACTTAAAATCTTACGGTACTCCAGCACTTAATTAATGAGCCTGCAAGACATGCATTTCTCACAGCGAGCACTTAATGCTGACAAAAATAATCAAACGTGTAACTGCATTTTATGCTACTGTCTGACTGAGTCCGTGTTACGATGAATGTTTGGATATTGCGTTGCATGTACCTATATTCCATTTCCTCCTCTAAACCATCCGATAATTATATTACGTTATTTTTCTCTAACCTGTTAGAACACAGTATCTAGTAACAAAACCAGTAAACTCCCGATTCTTTAAAGAAACTCTCATGTATTAAACAGCTTCAAAGGGCTGATTTCTTTAACAGTGACCTGATGTGTTAAATATTTGGAGCTAAGCATGTAGGCGAGAAAAAGTTTAGAAAAGACTTGAACTAACGCTTAAAGTATGCTGGAAGTCCCTGAGTGCTCTCATACTGAAACAGTGGATAAATACAGTCTGGGTAATCTGCGCTCCATTTTAAGCAAAAGAAAGTTTTTCACGTGTCTCAATGTCTGTTGCTGTTGTGGTCTTCAGTCCAGAGACTGGCTTGATGCAGCCCTCCGTGATACTCTATCCTGCTCAATCTTCTTCATCTCCAAGTAACTACTGCAACCTACATACTTCTGAATCTGCTTAGTGTATTCATCTCTTGGTCTCCCTCTAGAATTTTCACCCTCCACGCTGCCCTCCAATACTGAATTTGTGATCCCTTGATATCTCAGAACAAGTCCAACCAACCGAGCCCTTCTAGTCAAGTTGTGCCACAAATTCCTCTACTCCCCAATTCTATTCAGTACCTCCTCATTACTTACGTGATCTACCCATCTAATCTTCAGCATTCTTCTGTAGCACCACATTTCGAAAGCTTCTATTCTCTTCTTGTCCAACTAGTGATCGTCCATGTTTCACTTCCATATATGGCTACACTCCGTACAAATACTTTCAGATAAGTTTTCTGACACTTAAATCGATGCTCGATGTTACCAAATTTCTCTTCTTTAGAAACGCTTTCCTTGTCATAGCCAGTCTATATTTTATATCCTCTCTACTTCGACCATCATCAGTTATTTTGCTCCCCAAATGGCAAAACTGATCTGCTACTTTAATTGTCTCATTTCCTAATCTAATTCCCTCAGCATCACCTGATTTAATTCGACTACGTTCCACTATCCTCGTTTTGCTTTTGCTGATGTTCATCTTATATCCTCCTTTCAAGACACTGTCCATTCCGTTCAACTGCTCTTCTAGCTCCTTTGCTGTCACTGACAGAATTACATTGTCGTCTGCAAATCTCAAAGTTTTTATTTCTTCTCCATGGATTTTAATTACTACCCCAAATTTTCTTTTTTTCCTTTACTGCTTGCTCAATATACAGATTGAATATCATCGGGGATAGGATACAGCTCTGTCTCACTCCCTTCCCAAGCACTGCTTCCCTTTCGTGCCCCTCGACTCTTATAACAGCCATGTGGTTTCTGTAGAAATTGTAAATAGCCTTTCGCGCCCTGTATTTTACCGCTGCCACCTTCAGAATTTGAAAGAGAGTATTTCAGTCCACATTGTCAAAAGCTTTCATTAAGTCTACAAATGCTAGAAACGTAGGTTTGCCTTTCCTTAATATATCTTCTAAGATAAGTCGTAGGGTCAATATTGCCTCACGTGTTCCAAAATTTCCACGAAATCCAAGCAGATCCTCCCCGAGGTCGGCTTCTACCAGTTTTTCCATTCGTCTGTAGAGAATTCGTGTAAATACTGTATTTTGCAGCTGTGGCTTATTAAACTGATTGTTCGGTAATTTTCGCATCTGTCAACACCTGCTTTCTTTGGGTTTGGAATTATTATATTCTTCTTGAAGTCTGAGGGTATTTCGCCTGTTTCATACATCTTGCTCACCAGATGGTAGAGTTTTGTCTGGGCTGGCTCTCCCAAGGCTATCAGTAGTTCTAATGAATGTTGTCTACTCCCGGGGCCTTGTTTCGACTTAAGTCTTTCAGTGCTCTGTCAAATGTTTCACTCAGAGCCATATCTCCCATTTCATCTTCATCTACGTCCTCTTCCTTTTCTATAATATCGCACCCAAGTATATCGCCCTTATATATACCCGCTACATACACCTTCCACCTTTCTGCTTTCCTTTCCTTAGAACTGGTTCTCCACATGAGCTCTTGATATTCATACGACATACATGTAGATACTGTCTGAAAAGTGTGTTGCGAATTAACTTAGCAGTAAAGACGTAATAAATTAAAACGTCCTGCCTGATGTTGAAGTTCTGCTGCGCGTCCTTTTAAGCAGTGCTAGTTCCACAGGCTTCTAAATGTCAATGAAGTCGTACCTCCTGAACTATGTGTTGAACAATGATGTAATCTTGCAGGTACTTTCAGTGGTATATGTAGATACTGTGTCTAAACTGTGTTGCATATGCAGTCGGTAGTAAAGAAGAATAAATCAAAACGTCGTGGCTGAACTCCGATGGTTTACTGTACGAACAGTGAAAATGTAATAAGCTATAAACTTTTATCCTTTCATCATTTCGTGGTAGGTGTCAGCGAAAAATGCTTCGTAAGTTTATTGTAAGACACTAAGTGGTCTCATTCTTAAATACTGTATCCTAAAAGTAACGGTATTTGCGCACCGTGAGCTCTGCTACCCCAAGATAAACACACATTTTTTAACTGCAGTACTTGTGTTAAGCTGTTAACATACCGTATTTACGCGAATCTAATAGGCCATCGAATGTGATGATTAAAAACTATGAAAAAAGAGTTTGTTGGCGCATCACTGGCGGGCTGAATTTATTTTACGCAATAATGGGTGTACACATGGTCTATTAAAACAACAGTTTTTGTGCGATCCGTCGTTAAGTGACATTATTATTAAAAATAACGCCTAACTTGATTACCTAAATGACACACAAAGAAACATACCATAAATTACACGCGTTATTAGTCATCATTCAGTAATGTCATCATTACTGGTACCCTCGGAGGAGTCTACGTGAGAAACTGATTCATTTCCTCTTGGCCCATCTTCCTCGGTGTCGTTCCAGAGCACACCATCTTCACTCCCGTCCAGAGTATTTGAAATACAGTATTTCTTCAATGATTTTACAATCATGAGTGTTTCGATACTTATCCAGGCAGCCGAAACCCATGCGGAGGAATGTAAGGTGCAGCACGCTTAACTTTTCCACTGGGAGTCAGTTCACGGTTTCGATCGCAAAACCATTTTTCGTACCGTTCTTGAACGTAACGTTTGAAAGGTTTATTTGTCAGGTTACCTTCCATTCAGAAGGCTGTTGCACGCAGCGGCTGTTATATTGACTTGTAAGTAATAGATTTCAGCTGTCAGTCGTCCTTTTTAGATTTTATTGGCAGATCTAGATTTCAGCTAGAAACTAGCCATTCTCAATGCACTATCATTTTTGATCAATGCATGTAATGCCTGTTGGTCGGGCTTAATCCACAGCCCGCAAACATTCATTACATGCATTGATCGAAAATTATAGTGCATTAAGAATGGCTAGTTTCTAGCTGAAATCTAGATGTGCCAATAAAATCTATTATTTACAAGGTTTATTTGTGCTAACGTCCGGGAGTTATAACAAAGAAGTCATTCCTCCAAGAATAATGAACAAGGTCACTGTCTAGGTTATGTGGATTTTCTGTTTTACATCGTCAGTGAGATGACCACAAAATGCATCAAGACAAAGCACTGATGATAGTTTGCACCCGAATGTAATGCGCCATTGAATTCTATGCACACATAAATTTTGAATACTGAATAGGATAAAGAGATTCCCTTAAATACGCTGATACAACGCTTCTTAATGAGCAGATTATAATAACATTTTAAATACGGTCAATAATTATGCGAAATACTGAAAATCAAATTTTTGTTGCCGTTAGACAGACTAGTGGTACTGGATTTCGGAATTGTCGCTTAATAATATAGATAACCTAATTCTGTATCACCTTATTTTAGGTCTCATCTCTTCGGATTCAACAGCGCCGTAAACATAAGTATGAAATTGAACGAACATCACCTATTCAACATTTTACAGTGAAAGAAAACGGTACATGATTTTTCAGCGTCAATTTCGACTATTACTCTCCACCCTCAGATTGTACTATTGCAAATTATATCAAACTGCAGTCCTCTTGGGAGCATTTTATGTCGCCAGCAATTAACATTAAAAAGATACTGCTCCTAAGGGCATTTTCCCATTGTTTTTCATGCCCTTTATGTTTAAAACTAAATAGTAAATACAGCAGTGTTCCTCGAGCCCAACAAATTACCTTCTAGTTAGCACTAGGGTACAACGGCCGTGGCTGGAATTTTTTCGTCTCTCTTCCACCTGCAACTGAGAATAAAGATGCTCCGCCGTCATTGTGCTGCCTACACGTTACGCGTCGCGCGCAATAATCTCGCGCTGCACAATGAAACGCTAAATCATGATCCTCTTACCGGCGGAGTTAACCCACCCGTTTAGATTTAACGGCTGTATTTCAGCGCCTCAGAGCACAAAGTTAAGTTTAATGGCTGAGAGACGAAAAAGAACACACCATCCGAACGTTTCTAACTTAAGACGACATACTAGGAAGGATGTTTTCCATAGTACATTTTCAAGCCCTGCCATTTTTGACACCAGAACTATAAAATTCTCATGAATCATGATATAGTTCGATAAGCTTACCAGTTAGTTTCATTCATGTAAATGGTAATTAGGGAGATTACATATAGCCTAATGGTATATGAGGCTTGCCGATGTAGATGGTACTGCGATTGAGGCAGCGAACACACTTTCAGGGAGAACAGACATCAATCGTCAATTCAGCTAAGCTTGTGCAGGTTTCTCGTGGATTCCCTGAATAGCTTAGGGAAAATACTACGATGCTTCTTTTGTGAAGGAGGCGTGCAATTTTCTTCCGCTCCCTTATCCAGTCCGACCATCTTCTCCGACTTGTGGACTGGACGTCAAATCTTACTCATCCTTCCACACTGGTATTCTCCTTCCTGATTCTCAAGCCGTCACGTAAGAATATTCGTTGAGTAATTCCTTTTCACAGCTTATTATTTTTGCTCTTCTCTACTGTTGTATGCTGGTCCATAATACGCCTGAAAAATACAGGGTGATAAAAAAGTCAGTATAAATTTGAAAACTTAATAAACCACGGAATAATGTAGATAGAGAGGTAAAAATTGACACACATGCTAGGAATGAGATGGGGTTTTATTAGAACAAAAAAAAAGGTTCACAAAATGTCCGACAGATGGCACTGGACAGCAAAACTGCTACCGTGACGGGTGAGAGGTACGCCGATGTGTTCAGAATCGCGTCATCCCCAGCATGGCTGATAAACACCTGCTGGAACGTACGATGTTTATGCAGGATGGCGCTCCACCCCATATTGCTAGACGCGTGAAAGATCTCTTGCGCGCGTCGTTTGGTGATGATCGTGTGCTCAGCCGCCACTTTCGTCATGCTTGGCCTCCCAGGTCCCCAGACCTCAGTCCGTGCGATTATTGGCTTTGGGATTACCTGAAGTCGCAAGTGTATCGTGATCGACCGACATCTCTAGGGATGCTGAAAGACAACATCCGACGCCATTGCCTCACCATAACTCCGGACATGCTTTACAGAGCTGTTCATAACATTATTCCTCGAATACAGCTATTGTTGAGGAATGATGGTGGACATATTGAGCATTTCCTGTAAAGAACATCATCTTTGCTTTGTCTTACTTTGTTATGCTAATTATTGCTATTCTGATCAGATGAAGCGCCGTCTGTCGGCCATTTTTTGAACTTTTGTATTTTTTTGGTTCTAATAAAACCCCATGTCATTCCAAGCATGTGTGTCAATTTGTACCTCTCTATCTACATTATTCCATGATTTATTCAGCTTTCAAATTTATACTGACTTTTTGATCACCCGGTACATCTCCTGACTGAATTGATAACATTTCATGTTTCTCCCGTGTGGTGATGGAACTTTCTTTCATGTGGTTTTTCATTGAGCTTCGTCTGTTCTTACGAGAGCGTGCTGAAAGTAATGTTTCCGAATTTTTTATGGGAAAACTCTTAACGCGTTTTAAATAAAACAAACGTTATTAACATTTTACATCTTTATTCTTCATGTACACATATTTATTTCTCAAGATAGTCACTCTGAAGATGAATACATTTCTTCCCAAGGAGAGTGTTGGGTTGATATGGGGGGGAAGAGACCAAACAGCGAGGTCATCGGTCTCATCGGGTTAGGGAAGGATGGGAAAGGAAGTCGGCCGTGCCCTTTCAAAGGAACCATCCCGGCATTTGCCTGAGGCGATTTAGGGAAATCACGGAAAACCTGTCCGCCCCCGGTAGCTGCGTGGTCAGCGTGACAGAATGTCAATCCTAAGGGCCCGGGTTCGATTCCCTGCTGGGTCGGAGATTTTCTCCGCTCAGGGACTGGGTGTTGTGTTGTCCTAATCATCATCATTTCATCCCCATCGACACGCAAGTCGCCGAAGTGGTGTCACATCGAAAGACTTGCGCCAGGCGAACGGTCTACCCGACGGGAGGCCCTAGTCACACGACATATACGGAAAACCTAAATCAGGATGGCCGGACACGGGATTGAACCGTCGTCCTCTCGAATGCGAGTCCAGTGTCTTCTCAAGGAGAGACCAGTTCGTTGATGCCATCACATTGTTGATAGAGCCACAACCTCACCTTTGCTTATTTTACGTCATCACTATCAAAGTGAAGGCGTCGAAGGTGTTCTTTACGTTTTGAAAACAAATGACAACTGGATGAGGCCCAGTCGGGACTATATGGAGGATGATCGATGACAGTGAAGTCAAAGTGCCACGTGGGATTGTTGCAGATGTGGCAGCGCTTGTGTGTGGTCTGGTATCGCCATGCTGAAGGAGAGGTTGCTTCATGTGTGGACGAACTTTCCGAGTTCGAAACTTGATTATAACACTCTATTTCTCAAGCACCGACCTAGTTAATTTTCACACTACCATGTTACAAGCTACAATTCGTAGACCTCTACTGGCAGAAAGCTGCAAATATATGGCTATAACGAAAAAAGATATAGAATATTAATAACGCTTGTTTTATTTAAAAAGCTTTAAGAGTTTTCACATAAAAAATTCCGAGGCATCCATCTAGATATCAATTCTAGCCTTATTTTCGTGAGCTAGATTCTGCTTCCGGCTTTGTTTTATTACTCATTGTTCACTTCCACACAGACATTCCGTTACACTCGTTTTATAAGGATTCGTTTCTGTATCGTTCGTGATAATTTTCCCAATGTTGTTCGAAGATTTGCATGCGCATCGTTGAAATTTTCTTTTTTTTACAGTGATATTTGCTTTTTTAGGTTATTTTATCCAGCGTATCAGTCACATTAGTCAGACCACATCGAGCTGATGAAGAAGAAAGGAAAGAAAATAGTTAAACGTCAACTGGACACGGGATGGGAATAAACTGGGCAGAAGCCGCTTTTGGGAAAAAGTCTAGCATGTGTTCGGAGTGACTTACGGAAAACGTAGAAAATCTGACTTAGTATTGTCGGATGGCTATTTGAACCTACTGAATCGACTCCTATCAACAACATTACTACGTTTTCGGACGCAGAGGTTATGTGACACAATAATCTAATGCAGTTAATACGATTGTCCGTGTAAAAATGATTTTTGGTTGGAAACGATAACCTGATCCGTATATAAGGGGACGAGAGTATAATTTGATGCACCAGTTTCCGAATTAAAATTACTATTAAGTAAAATTAAAATTTGAATGAAGCGCACCATTCAAACGTGGTACTGTCAAGATTTAAATTGCAAAGCTTTAGTGATAAACTACGCCCTTGTGGTATCATGTTAATTTTTCCTCTCCGACTACGCTGCTCTTATCGTAGACTACATTAGTTCTAATTTCGCTACCTTCCTCAGTCATATAAATACATGATACTTCGTTTTCTTGTAGATGTCCAAATGAAGACGGTAGTCACATTGGTGATAAGTATGCCTCCAGTTCGCACGCCGGACTAAATTTTTGATACACAAAAAAGAAGTGTTGCTGCGTATTATCGGTAATTTACTGTGGCGGCGATGTATCTCACAAGAATCCCTCGTCTCAAAGGAGACTCTCAGAATCAAGTCGGATACATATCGACAGTTTGTCAACCCGTATCCAGCCCCCTCCCCCTCCTTCCCCCGATTGTTCCTCTATTTTCTGCAAGATCTGGAGCAGGAAGCGGGAGTTAGTTGTAATAACGAGATTCCTGCCAAAATTCTGATAGATATTTTCACACATGGATCGTTAATACGACATCCGCTACGTCTCAGTTCACACATTCTTACTGATCTGTGAGATATATGCCGGGAAGAATGAGATGAATTTTCGTAGCTGTAATAGAAATTGTGATGCGAAATAATACGGCACAATTCTGTCATTCAAACAGTACACCGGCATTGCTGTGGTACAGCATCTCATTAGATAAGTACGATTAGATAAGTACGGAACGCAACAAAATAGAAAACAGACGCAAAACCCGGCAAGAAAGGAATCCGACTGACCGTAGTACGCTGAAAAGTAACGGACACTAATGAAGATGCTGTTAATGGAGTTCTGTTAAGATATTGGTTAAAACAACTTAGCGTCATGGAAGGGAACGCTGAAGCAGCATGCGAAATCTATGATTAGTGGTTTTAGTTGAGTCCAGTAATGGCCCAGTAAGGATTACTGCAGTGATTCTTTAGACGAGGCTAAGTGAATAGTAATGGGTAAGTCAGCGGTAAACGCAGACGTTACGACTCGGTTCTCTCTGTAATAACTCGGGAACACCAAGAATGCTGTAAAAACAACCCTGCTTACGGTCGCGTAAACAGAGTGAAGAGGCCGCAAGGTGGAGCCTAACGGCCTGGTACATTGCTGCTACGAGTTAATTATATACTCGAGCCGGCTACGCCGAGGGTTGTTATGTTTATGATATGCCCTGGCTCGTAGGCCAGGAAATAACCTAACTCTGAGTGCTCTGAGGAACCAAGCATGAAATCCAACAATACGGCCAGGTATGTGCGGAATTATTGTCGTCGCTTAGGACCAAACGTTACGTTAAATCGAGTGGGAAACAAATTTTAGTATATGCAGGGTGTTTGGCTGTTATATGTACAGACGAAAGTGGCGAGTAGAAAACAATAAAACAAACAAATAATCCTAATAAAGGTCGGTTCGGAAACGAATGGTTTCCCCGATGCAACGTATGCGCAAGTGCAGTCACGACAGTGTTCCAACATTGATAATGTCAAAGGCTGCGTTTATGTCCATTATGATGAAAGGTAAATACGTGCTACATGCAAGATTCTGTACCCGTACACTTTCGTGTTGCTGTTCGCGAATACGTACGAGGAATATTCGAAAGAAATGTGTGTGAAATCTTATAGGACTTAACTGCTAAGGTCATCAGTCCCTAAGCTTACACACTACTTAACCTAAATTATCCTAAGGACAAACACATAGCCGGCCGCGGTGGCCGAGCGGTTCTAGGCGCTACAGTCTGGAGCCGTGCGAACGCTACGGTCGCAGGTTCGAATTCTGCTTCGGGCATGGATGTGTGTGATGTCCTTAGGTTAGTTAGGTTTAAGTAGTTCTAAGTTCTAGGGGACTGATGACCTAAGAAGTTAAGTCCCATAGTGCTCAGAGCCATTTGAACCATTTGACAAACACACACACACCCATGCCAGAGGGAGGACTCGAACCTCCGCCGGGACCAGCCGCACAGTCCATGACTGCAGCGTCCTAGACCGCTCGGCTAATCCCGCGCGGCGTGGAATATTCGACATCAAGTGTATCGGTCGTGGCTTGTCGTTACCATGATCCCCCCCGCCGAACGTCCCATGACTTGAACACTTTGGCTTCCTTGTGTAGGAATATTTAAAAGCTTTTGTCTATTCCACCACACAGTGGATGGTGTCGACGGACTCTGGGAACACATTGTGGACGGTTGTCGATGTTGTATTCGTAACACGCCTGTGATTCTTGAACGTGTACAGGCATTGACAAGGAGACGTGCTGAGCCCTGGCTTCAGAAGAAAGAGTGTCCGCGTGGGACACTTGTAATGTGTTTGTCCTGAAGTGCATATCTGCAGTTTGGATCCTCGGGGATTTTGTTGCGAGGTGTTCGCGTACTCATTCGTAATACGTTGTATCGGCAAAGCCTTTAGTTCTCGGATCTGTATTAACCATAGAACACTAAAGGGGAGAAGATGTCATATTGCTACTAAACTACCGTAAAGTCTGCTAATCCACATTTTATTCAAAGGACGTCATAATCTGTAGGTTAGACATTATATAATTACAGTTACATGATCTCCGACGGTATGTTGCATACCAAATTATGTACAAAATGTCCTGTTTTAAACCCCACTGCAATCATAATTTTATCTGCGTTTTGTAATATATCGTTAATTAGGTGCATTTGCGTATTTCATTGTCCCCTTCTCGCCCCTTCCGTTTGCACTAGCAATGGTGAAACGTCCTTTATAGGTCACCCGAAATACTTGTTCGAGAATAATATAGCTAGCTTCTTCCGTTACGTAAGGAATTAGTACAGAAAATTTACGTCATTGCAGGTGCATTAGAAACAACGAACAAACAATGGAATTAATGTATATTTCGAAATAACCCTTAGTTCTCTAAATAATTCAATGATTGACTAATTCATTCCTTCATTCAAACACCACGCCTTCCGTAAAATCTGAAGGCGAAGAACTTACAAGAGATATGATAAATACAATAGTTCAGAGATGTTACGGTTTCATCTATTACATTGTCGGCACTGAGCACTGTACGGTGTTCATGTATCTCTCTTTCTGTTAAAGTGAGATGATGTTTTAAAAACTATTTGCAGATAGGAGTAAAGTCACGTAATAACCGAGAGTTGTGCGACTTCTTGATCGAAATAACACAGTTAATGTATTTATACACACTAACAGACAACGACATTTGCTAATACTGATTAGAATATGGAAATCTGACCACCAGAACTGTCTGATGAAAACAACATTGTGAACAGACGTTAACCCAGTACACTGACAGAGATTCTGGGCCTTTCTCGAACCAAAGACATTTATGAATATCACCAGTGATTATACAATTCAGAATCTACTTTACCGGCGACGTGACAGGACGTAATATCCCAGACGTTATCATTACACATGCGAGAAACTATAAATCTCATCCAGTGTGACTACCGTATTCTATTTGAAGATCTAGTTGAATAGAAAAAATCGTGTATTTGTAAGACTTAAAGAGACAGTGAAGCTGAAACAGAAAAACAGTGTTACAAAAAGCAGTCAAGGTGGTTAATGTCTCATTGGTAGCTAAACAACGTTTTCTGGATACATTTTTTTTACTTTTCTTCTGGACAGAAAGTTATTCGGGATGGTCAAAATAAATGAGACCCACTCTATACAGTCGCGAGCCTCATAATGCTGTCCTTTTTGGACGACATATTCATATTATCTCATCCAATATACATCTCGCGTATTAATCATGACAGTAAAATTAGATAAATTCGAGCTTAATAAACTATTTTCGTATGCACCACCCACGAACGGAAGAGTAAGGGAGGAAAATACTTCTAAGTGCCCTCAAATGTACGTAATATGTTAGATTGTGGAGTACACATGTGTCTACAGAAATTAATTCAGTTCTCGAAAACGCTCTTACGTTTTTAAAATACACAAACACACACACACACACACACACACACACACACACACACACACACACAGTCGCGCGCATGCAAGCAGTTATCAAAATATATTACCTAAGCTAACACTCCCATTTCTTGTTTCGTATTACTCGCTGTTTTCTCTAATTTCTTGAAAAAAATATCTGTTCACTCCCATTTCTTGTTTCGTATTACTCGCTGTTTTCTCTAATTTCTTGAAAAAAATATCTGTTCACACTTTGTCCAGATACAGCTCGAAGGCTGGCTGAATTTATCAGAATGCTGTAACTGTCTGATTGCCGGCCGGAGTGTCCGAGCGGTTCTAGGCGCTACAGTCTGGAACCGCACGACCGCTACGGTCGCAGGTTCGAATCCTCCCTCGGGCATGGATGTGTGTGATGTCCTTAGGTTAGTTAGGTTTAAGTAGTTCTAAGTTCTAGGGGACTGATGACCTCAGCAGTTAAGTTCCATAGTGCTCAGAGCCATTTTTAACTGTCTGATTCAAGGGAAGCTAATGTTTACTAATACTGTATACAGTGGCAAATCGACAATCACACCGGAAAATGCAGATACTATTCTTTTCCTAGTCTGGTGAAGTAGATCTACATCTACATTTACATCCATACTCCGCAAGCCACCTGACGGTGTGTGGCGGAGGGTACCTTGAGTACCTCTATCGGTTCTCCCTTCTATTCCAGTCTCGTATTGTTCGTGGAAAGAAGGATTGTCGGTATGCCTCTGTGTGGGCTCTAATCTCTCTGATTTTATCCTCATGGTCTCTTCACGAGATATACGCAGGAGGGAGCAATATACTGCTTGACTCCTCGGTGAAGGTATGTTCTCGAAACTTCAACAAAAGCCCGTACCGAGTTACTATGCGTCTCTCCTGCAGAGTCTTTCACTGGAGTTTATTTATCATCTCCGTAACGCTTTCGCGATTACTAAATGATCCTGTGACGAAGCGCGTTGCTCTCCGTTGGATCTTCTCTATCTCTTCTATCAACCCTATCTGGTACGGATCCCACATTGCTGAGCAGTATTCAAGCAGTGGGCGAACAAGTGTACTGTAACCTACTTCCTTTGTTTTCGGATTGCATTTCCTTAGGATTTTTCCAATGAATCTCAGTCTGGCATCTGCTTTACCGACGATCAACTTTATATGATCATTCCATTTTAAATCACTCCTAATACCTACTCCCAGATAATTTATAGAATTAACTGCTTCCAGTTGCTGACCTGCTATATTGTAGCTGAATGATATGGGATCTTTCTTTCTGTCTATTCGCAGCACATTACACTTGTCTACATTGAGATTCAATTGCCATTCCCTGCACCACGCGTCAATTCGCTGCAGATCCTCCTGCATTTCAGTACAATTTTCCATTGTTACAACCTCTCGATATACTACAGCATCATCCGCAAAAAGCCTCAGTGAACTTCCGATGTCATTCACAAGGTCATTTATGTATATTGTGAATAGTAACGGTGCTACGACACTCCCCTGCGGCAGACCTGAAATCACTCTTACTTCGGAAGACTTCTCTCAATTGAGAATGACATGCTGCGTTCTGTTATCTAGGAACTCTTCAATCCAATCACACAATTGGTCTGATAGTCCATATGCTCTTACTTTGTTCATTAAACGACTGTGGGGAACTGTATCGAACGCCTTGCGGAAGTCAAGAAACACGGCATCTACCTGGGAACCCGTGTCTATGGCCCTCTGAGTCTCGTGGACGAATTGCGCGAGCTGGGTTTCACACGATCGTCTTTTTCGAAACAGAGTAGATTTCTAGTTTCCATAAAAGTCATTTTACTCGAACATAATACGTGTTCCAAAATTCTACAACTGATCGACCTTAGAGATATAGGTCTATAGTTGTGCACATCTGTTCGACGTCCCTTCTTGAAAACGGGGATGACCTGTGCCCTTTTCCAATCCTTTGGAACGTTACGCTCTTCTAGAGACCTACGGTACACCGCTGCAAGAAGGGGGCAAGTTCCTTCGCGTACTCTGTGTAAAATCGAACTGGTATCCCATCAGGCCCAGCGGCATTTCCTCTTTTGAGCGATTTTAATAGTTTCTCTATCCCTCTGTCGTCTATATCGGTATCTACCATTTTGTCATCTGTGCGACAATCTATAGAAGGAACTACAGTGCAGTCTTCCTCTGTGAAACAGCTTTGGAAAAAGACATTTATATTTCGGCCTTTAGTCTATCCTCTGTTTCAGTACCATTTTGGTCACAGAGTGTCTGGACATTTTGTTTTGCTCCACCTACCGCTTTGAGATAAGACCAAAATTTCTTAGGATTTTCTGCCAAGTCAGTACATAGAACTTTACTTTCGAATTCATTCAACGCCTCTCGCATGGACCTCATCACATTACATTTCGCTTCGCGTAATTTTTGTTTATCTGCAAGGCGTTGGCTATGTTTATGCTTGCTGTGAAGTTCCCTTTGCTTCCGCAGCAGTTTTCTAACTCGGTTGTTGTACCACGGTGGCTCTTTTCCATCTCTTACGATCTTGCTTGGCACATACTCATCTAACGCATATTGTACGATGGTTTTGAACTTTGTCCACTGATCCTTAACACTATCTGTACTTAAAACAAAACTTTTGTGTTGAGCCGTCAGGTACTCTGAAATGTGATTTTTGTCACTTTTGATAAACAGAAAACTCTTCCTACCTTTTTTAGTATTTCTATTTACGGCTGAAATCATCGATGCAGTAACCGCTTTATGATCGCTGATTCCCTGTCCTGTGTTAACTGTTTCAAATAGTTCGGGTCTGTTTGTCACCAGAAGGTCTAATATGTTATCGCCACGAGTCAGTTCTCTGTTTAACTGCTCAGGGTAGTTTTCAGATAAAGCACTCCCTGCCACCCGTTATGAACGTTTGAGTCTCCCAGTCTATATCCGGCAAATTAAAATCTCCACCCAAAACTATAACATGGTGGGGAAATCTAAAGTGTAGTGAATTTGGAATGTATTATTACGTGGAGAGTCAGACTGTATTCCTGTGCTTCCAGACCAGACGAATTAACTTACAACTAAAGTTCATGGCTAAGACAAGTTAACATCGGCATGAAATTTATGCGTTATTTGATATTTTTTTTTGATTTACGTTCCGATTTATGCTATAATTTTACATATTTTATTTTGTAGGAAGCAAGTAAGTTGACAAATGAGTTGGGTGACGAATGTGAGATTACGTCTGTTGTCTACATGCGCAGTTAATAGTTTGTTGACAATTTGCGTTACTTTAAATTTTTTATAAAGGCGTGGGACCCAACGAGTATTAGTCAGTTCATAAGTGATTTTCGACGACAAGTTTCTAGCCATCTTTAAGAAGAAATATTAGGAACTATATCTTCTGCAACTGTCACAGTGGTATCGCATTTATAAAAATCAGTTCTGATAACGTAAGTGACAGAACATACGACCCATTTATCGTTGTCCTAAAATATCTCTTCAGTATGATTGAAAGCATGCCTTAGACAAGTTTCTACCAACCGCTAATGGGACCGTTGTATACAGCCGAAGACAGTATTTGTGATAACAAAATGGCATATGTCTACAAGATATAGATAACTGGCATCATACTTCAGAAATTTCCCACGAAAGTAACAGGTTTCTCGAAACATTTAGCAGTTTCAGTTTAAATTTTCGTCGAAGTATCTTCCATGTTTTACCTAAACATCATCATTTTCTCGTTTATCATCACATTTGCCAAGATACGTTAATGACGATCGATAGCCCACTCGTAATTTCTCAGTTTCGATTTGCGTCATGTCAGTTTCGGTAACGGAAGGGGACTCGTGTCCGTGACTCGCACAAGCCTTGATACGCATGCGTGTGTGTATGTATGTATGTCCACTACGTGATCAAAAGTACACGTTTTTCATATTAGGTGCACTGTGCTGCCACCTGCTGCCTGGTACTCCATATCAGCGATCTCAGTAGTCATTAGACATCGTGAGAAGGCAGAATGGGGCGAGCCGCGGATCTCACGGACTTCGAGCGTGGTCAGGTGATTTTGTGTCACATGTGTTATACGTCTGTACGCGAGATTTCCACACTCCTAAACATCCCTAAGTCCACTGTTTCCGATGTGATAGTGAAGTGGAATCGTGAAGGGATACGTACAGCACAAAAGAGTACAGGCAGACCTCGTCTGTTGACAGACTTAGACCACTGACAGTTGAAGAGGGTGGTAATGTGTAACAGGCAGACATCTATCCAGTCCATCACACAGGAATTTCAAAATGTAGCAGGATCCACTGCAAGAACTATGACAGTTAGGTGGGAGGTGAGAAAACTTGGATTTCATGGTCAAGCGGCTGCTCGTAAGTCACACATCACGCCGGTAAATGCCAAACGACGCCTCGCTTGGTGTGAGGAGCCTAAACATTGGACGATTGAACAGTGGAAAAACGTTGTGTGGAGTGACGAATCACGGTACACAATGTGGCCATCCGATGGCAGGGTGTGGTGGGTAAAGCAAATGCCCAGTGAACGTCATCTGCCAACGTGTGTAGTGCCAACATTAAAAGTCGGAAGCGGTGGTGTTATGGTGTTGTGGTCGTGTTTTTCGTGGAGGGGGCTTCCACCCCTTGTTGTTTTGCGTGGCACTATAACAGCACAGGCCTACTCTGATGTTTTAAGCGCCCGCTTGTTTCCCACTGTTGAAGAGCAATTCGGGAATGGCGATTGCATCTTTCAGCACGATCGAGCACTTGTTCATAATGCACGACCTGTGATGTAGTGTTTACGCGACAATGACATCCCTGTAATGGACTGACCTGCACAGAGTCCTGACCTGAATACTGTAGAACACCTTTGGGATGTTTTGGAACACCGACTTTGTACCAGGCCTCACCGACCGACATCGATGCCTCTCCTCATTGCAGCACTCAGTGAAGAATGGGCTGCCAGTCCCCAAGGAACGTTCCAGCACTTGATTGAACGTATGCTGGCGTGAGTGGAAGCCGTCATTAAGGCTAAGTGAGGGCCAACACCATACTGAATTCCAGCATTACCGATGGGGGGTGCCACGAAATTCTGTCATTTTCAGCCAGGTGTCCGGATGTATGTATTCCTAGCGTAACCGTTCACCCGCAAGGTTCTGAAGCGAATGTAGGGTAAGCAGAGTGGTTTTTGCAGAATAAGTGTGGAAAACGGATAAACTGAAAATTCGATATGGCTCCGCCAACTCACAGCCATACTGCCGCCTCCCTACCTAATCTAAACCTTGGCCACGCTGCAGATCAATCTGTTAGCACAATGTACGTTCCAAAATATAATCTGGACGCAAAGAAATATCCTCGGTGTTAACTTCTCTTACTGTCTGTGCAGATATGATGTCACACGCTACATCATCATTACGTTACGCAATGAAGCTCACATCCGCGTATTTGCTTGACATTATTCAAGTATGGGGGCGCTCTCGAATAATATGAAATATAGAAGTAAAAACCTCAAACAGCTAAGATCGCTAAGTACAACTTCATTTTGAAGACCGAATTCGGGAGTCTGAGTTGCCATCATCGGATCTTATGCAAATATGCCTCAACATATCTCCATCATATCTACAATATGTCGTGGCACATCATAAAAAGTCATTCCAGGAATGTGAATCTTGTTTTACACTTGAAATGCCTATATATCAAGTTCTTCATGTTCCATGAATGAGTTTTTATGATCTGACACTATGTACTATACATATTATTGAGATGAGCTGAAGTATATTTGCACACTATCCGATGATGGCAACTTGGACTGCCAGAACGGATCATCAAAATAAAGTTGTATGTAGCGAGCTTGGTTGTTTGAAATTCTTACGTATATATTTTACATTATCAGCAGATTCAGATGTTACAAGAAAACAGCCTAAAAGCCACTCTCAAGTGGATCAGTGGGCCAGATTAAAGATCGATAGTCCGGCTCGCGGGACAATTCAAGTCGGGCTCGCTTCCCTGCCGTACATCAACGGCAGTTGTACGATAGTTTTCACATATTTGTGTGTAAGCCCATATAACAAGAATAATAGTTTCTAGAATGAAATTTTCACTCTACAGCGGAGTGTGCGCTGGTAGAGCACTTGCCCGCGAAGGCAAAGGTGCTGAGTTCGAGTCTCGGTCCGGCACACAGTTTTAATCTGTCAGGAAGTTTCAAGAATAATAGTGTTAAGCAGCTCACAGACTGGTGCAAGCCCTCCATTCCACAGGTAGCCTGACGATTCTGAGTGATCCCCCGCTACACTACTTCCCAAAATACTGTATGATATGATGTGGCCGTCGGAAATCACACCTGGGACCTCCAAGCCAAGAGTCAGAGACCCTCCTCACCCGTACATCGGTTTTGCCCGTGGGCATACCGCGTTGTAAAAAGCCCCAAACCGCATTCTGGAATGAACAAGCATCAGTCTCCTTTCTACAGGACAAACTTTATTTTATTTTATTTATTTTATTTTTTTTAGAATTTGCCAGAATACAGGCCACTAATAGACTTACAGCCAGTTGGTTCTACGAGTAACTCGAAAATGTAGTGAAGCTCAGCATTTTAATAACATCGTTGCCAAGAGTGTTATAAAACTGCAAAAGAAAGTACTGTGATACTATATGTAAGTGTCTGTTTCAGAGGAACGAGTTACGAGAAGAATGTTAACACCCAATGGGTATCGCTTGCGATTCATGCGGAATAATACCAGTGATCGGCGAAAATAATTGTGTACAGGCGTCGTCTGGCTGGTACAGAACCATAAAGGTAGGATACGATAAGCGCTGCAGTAAGATATGTGTGCCAAATAAAATAAGGTCTTTGTGACTTAACAACATAACAGAGACGTTTGTTCAAAATATATTTACAGAAAGCAGAAAACAAGAATCCATTTAAGTAATCAACTTACTGAAAAATAACATAAGAAATATACAAAATTTATGTCTCATATTCAGTGGTGATTATAAACGAAGGATTAAACTTCTTTCCATTTTTCAGCAGGATGCAGGCATTTTATTAACTGCTGTCAGATAAAATACGTATGTTGGACCAGTATTGAAATCTGTGTCCTTATCTGTCATCACAAGCATTCCTTAATATCGGGCCCTTTGTAAGATCAATATCGGTATGATATTTCTTTTTCCAAGCTATGTATGGTATGATGTTTCAGAATATTTGTTATTCATTCTTAAAAGTCCTAAACAAATTCTGCAAATAAAGATGAGGTGACGTATGTCTTGCATTTGAACCGTCGGCAATCAATTTAAGGAAATAGGTAAACATGTTATATTACGTACGTGTCGTTGCCTTCAAAACCTTTGTCAATAGGCGTTCTGTTGGATGTGGATGTCCATTGTTACAATTTCGCGGTTCCCTAGGGATGGAGGGTAATTGTGATGAAAGCGGGCGAGCAATACGTGTCGATAGGGTAATGATTTATATTTCTATAACTGTCAGACTGTAATGAGTTTTCTTAGTAGTAAGGCAATGGCTTAACGATGATGATGATGATGGCAGATTGGTTGGGGAGTTCAGCGATTAAACAGTGAGATTATCTTTCTCTTGCTCAGGAGATGGATCATCTGCAATTACTGACCACAGCCAGAAATCTGATCAACTTATCGAACCATTGAAGACAATATCAATGCCAGAACTGAGAAATAGTTTAAAGAGATGTAACCGTATTTGGGTTGGGCCAGTACTCAGGTCAGAGAGCAGAGGGTGGCTCCCTCAGTGCTCTGCCATGGTGTGAGAAACCTCACCCGCATCTGATTCGCGAAAAGCTGGTGGTTATGCGGGAAATGGGCCTTCCAACCGGGAGTACAAGCGAGAGGATTAAAAATAAAGTAAAAATCAATTGGATCGACAATAATAAAATAAGATTACAGAAATAATCGGTTAAGTAGGCTGGTGGGGCCACTCAAGTGTCTCGTGGGGTTCTGTGTGTGATGGGCACTGTCCCTCCTACAGCCGTTACACCCCGCTGTGTTATAATCAAAGTGGTCAATAAGGGAATGGCATCCACTGTCTCAGAGGAAGCAAAAAAATTGTTCATCTCAAACCCTTAGGTGTTACTTTCATCAGAGTGCTACCCCTAGAATGTAAAGTAGGGTGGAGCTCCCTGCATCTAAAAGCAATTGAAACAGAATAAATAAGGGATGGACGAGGCAACTGGCAGAGGAGTTAGGATCTAGATTCGCCCAGACCAATTATGAGGCGGGAAACTCCCCAATCCCAAATATCCTGCACCCACTCCAAAGGTAGTTTAAAACTTTATATCTGAGCATAAAAACCATTTCAGCCGAGAAAAATCAAGAAGCAGTTCAACCATCTGTACGTCATCTGTCAATATTAGAGACAAAGAAACTGGAAGTCCATGGCTAGCATGGGGAGCCAAAAGAAGGGAGAATACCACCAGAATATGAACTACTGCATTTGAGGGTCTGTACCAGAGACCAGTAAATGTGGTTTACAGTAGCGCGATCGCCACCCTAAGAGGTTTGGGGATGGAAGCTATTCTTTAGTTGACGAAAAATATGGGGCAGCCATGTCACCTTTTTATCAAAGAGGATGCAAACAATGGGGACTGTGCAACAATTTCTAAGTGCTGGACGCCGAAATAGAATTCTGGGTATGGATGGACCTTAGTATGTGACAGAAATTCATGACTCACGATTTCGTGGAAAAGAATTGGAAGCCATTGTGAAAGGTTCCAAAGGCCTTCCGGATGGTATCTTTGAGCTGGAACTGCTCGACATACATTGCGTGGATGACCACTGGTCTGATAGAGGTAACTAGCCCAATTATGGCCATGAGGGAAGAACACTCTGCAGGGAGCCTTGCAGAATGCTGTTACCTTGGATCCATGGGGCTGAGTGGTGAACCACCTCTAACCTGAAAGAACCAGTACACGAATACAAATCGTTACAGAGCCCCATTTTTGGAAGGTAAGGAAACAGTCATGTCACCAAGGAGCGTCCTGCACTTCATGTAAGTAAAAAAAGACTGCAATGAAACGCCGGCGTTTAAAAAAAGCTTGTTGTATTGCTGTTTCGAACCTAACGAAGTGGCCGATTGTTGATCGTCAGTCATGGAAACCATACTGATAGAGAGACAAAAGGCCCAATGATTCAAGATCCCAGCATAATGTTATGGCTACCATACTTTCAAACAGTTTGAAGAGCGTTTAGATTAGGCTAATCGATCGGTAAATATCGCCGGAGTTCTTGCTTTGTTTAAGGATTTTGTCGCGCTATTGCAAAGGGAAAACACCTACTGGCCAAGTATAGTTGAAGATGCTGAGTAGTCGGCCGGGGTGGCCGAGCAGTTCTAGGCGCTACAGTCTGGAACCGCGCGACCACTACGGTCGCAGGTTCGAATCCTGCCTCGGGCATGGATGTGTGTGACGTCCTTAGGTTAGTTAGCTTTAAGTAGTTGTAAGTTCTTGGGGACTGATGACCTCAGAAGTTAAGTCCCATAGTGCTCAGGGAAATTTGAACCATTTTGATGCTGAGTAGATGGAATATTTGAGTAACACTCAAGTGTTGGATCGTCTGATTATGAAACGAATCAGCAACTGGGGCAGTTTTGCGTGACGAGTGAAGAGCCTGAACGTTCATTCTATAACTTAGTGTAACAGAGAGTAAATGATAGGGAGATGTATTGAACTTGTATTTTTTGCATTCAAATGGTAACCAGATAAGAACAGTATCTAAAGCCATCGCTAATTGAGCTACTTATGCATCAGCAGAAATATCTCCATGCAGGTGGAGACCCAGAACCCACACGTCGGATCAAGAGGCGTAGTGCCAAGGAGGAAAGGTAGAACATCCATAATTCTTTCTTACTGTGTCTGATTAGATAGCAAGCTTTTGAATCTAAAAACTGGTGATGCTTGTCAGTGATGGGTGTCATCTGAGACCTTGCAGGGCACTTTGACGATCCTGAATAGGTGTTGTAATGTCTTTTGTCCACTATGGCATCGGATGGCGGTAGAGGTGGACTGTGTGAAGGGGAATAGCACTTACAGTATCGTAGGTGATCTTGTTGAAAATGACTCTCACAACTTCATAGACGCATTCTGGCAGACGAGGGGGTGGGATAGGGTGGGGGGGATGGACGAAAGTGACAACAGAGGTATACAGCTGCCACTTGGCTCTTCGAAGACCCGGAAGTGGTAACTGGTCCAAAGGTAGGCACAAGGCACTGGAAGGGTACCGGAAAGTCGTCACTGTCACAAAGATCTTTATATAGCAACCATTGTAGCAAAGTGATGAGACTGGGCGGATAGGTCATAATGTCGACCGCCGAAGAGTTGCCATGGGCGGCACTGAAGTACATAGGAGCAGCGTCGCTAAGGAGCCACAGATTAAGATCAGAAAGGAACTGGACAGTCAGAACGCCCGTACCATACGGCATGACAGTTCCCCACACAGGGCACTGTTCATAGGAATCCTCTAGTCGGAAAGGGGGAGGGAGTTGTTGGAATAAAGTGGTAATCTCCTGGTATTTAATTGTCCTATCTGGGGGTAAAGAAACGTTACAAGTGGTGGCCATTGGGATCACTCACACTAGCACTGCTGTTGCTTCCAATCTGGTATGGTTAGGAATCGAGTCGTTGAAAAAATCTTATTTCGACCAACGTTCAAAGCACTTTAGATGCTCCCTCAGGACCAGTGTGGTTCCGATAGTTGCTTGGAGGTTGACTCAGATCGAAGAACAGGAGAGAATTAGTTATTGTAATTCCGGCAGGTGACAGTAATATCCATCCCAGCCACATTGAATAATCACTCTGAGGATGTCCTGGTTAGGCGTGGAGGGTCCAAGGGGACAGCTCAACCCCAGAATCTGTCTGACATCTGTGTGGGTGGAATAGCATCAGTGAACTCGATTCAGAGTCCAATAGCCTTGGAGAATCTGCTGCATCCTGGGCGTACTGCAGTTAGCTTTCTGCAGATACTTCTTTTTCTCTTTCACTCCTTTTGGCAGTCGAGTATCTTATGAGGGCTCAGGGGTCTTCAGCCACTGGCTGGTGGCGGTCCACTGGTCTGCACATCTCCTAGGAGAGTGTTCCTGAAAGTATGCTCCATCATCAACAGACGCAGGAAGAGGATGCTGCTTCTCTGGCCAGGTGCAGGGAATGGTTGCAGAAGATGGTGCAGCGGGAACCATCGAGGTCTAATTTATTTCCACGATTGCTGGGGGTCGACGTCGATGGAGTAAATACGCCAGATACTGCCGACGACCTGGCCACAGTAGTTGTAGTAGTCAATATTATGGATACAGAATATAAAGTTTCATTAATTTTCTAAGCTTCGAAATATGAGAAGAGATCGGATACTTTAAGTTCCTTTAGTTTTCGTTACTTTATAGGTGTAACACAGAGTTTGGAGAGTATGCTCGATCGCGCAATTGACGTAGACAAATGGTAGTGCACACGGTGAATTTTCAGAAGTGGCCAGTCACAGTACAATGGAAATACATATGCTCGATACGCTGGTATTTAAAGGACGACTTTGGGGATGGGAAATATGGTTTCACACTGCAGCGGTAAACCGTATTGTTGACATTTTCTGCAAGCAAATCTCCTCAATAGCGACGATAAATGCTCTAGTGTCAACCTTGTTTGACAGGCCACGATCTACGAAGTGGATCCCTCGCTTCTCCAATTGTGCGCTTAGGTCTTCATCCATCTCCAGCATTATGTTGGTGAAAAATTAAACCCTGCTCTATGTTTAGATTCTTAGGGGGTGTTACAGTAACAGGTACATCACCACGTTGATTAGAAGAGAGTAAGGCCCGGGACTGCGTATCATTTGGTATCTTAATGAACATGGAATCACTTTGTGATTTACTAAGGGGAAGAGAGTTCACGAAATACATTTTCAATATTCTTCACAAAGGACAATGGCTTAGAAGTGAGAAGGCACCCGCCCAGCCAAATGGTGAGTCTTAATGGAAAGTTCTGTCGAAGATTTTTGACAAGCTTACTATATACTTTCGATGGTGCTGAATCCGAATTTTCAAAGTCCCTCCAAAATTTGGGCCTGTAAATGAGTCAAAAAGAGAATAAAATTTCCCGCAAAATAGATCTTAGTTACTTTTTTCGTCAGACAAACCGTATGGCTTGTAGAGCGTTTTTAAGTTGGCGTAACTTCGGGCATCACCAAAACCCAAATCCACATCCCTCAATATCCTATGATGTTTGTCCAAAGAATAAAATGAAAGCTCTACCACGCCCACAGTTAAAAGAAGTGCAAATAACTAAACTGAAGGAAGTTACATCCCCTTTGCGCTTCTTGCAGCTCTACTCTTGCCTTTACTTGACTCGTCTGCAAAATGGAAATATACATGGGAATGGTACAGCTAAGCAAGACAGCGGATGTCTAATTTCACTGTCAAAGGAAATTGAAACCAATGTACAGCGTTTGTTACAAAATGAGGACGTGAGATTAACTGCGGGGAAATTACAATAGCAACAATGTGAAATATACCTTACCTTCGTTTGTAGCAATATGTGGCGAGTAATATTTTAAGAATTTTAAGAAAATTTAATGAAGTTTCACCCTCTTCGCGCTTCGTGCTCCACTGCCCTCATATTCACTTGATGCGCCTGCAAAATGGAACATCATACATGGGCATATTACAGCGAAGTAAGATAGTAAATGATAAACTTCATTTCATACCAGATAATAGGTAAATAATTATTTACCTACTATAATTATAAATACTTATAATAAGTTAGAGCTGAAACCAGTATACATTGTTTTTTACAATTAATTAGGTCATGAGATTTCGAAACGGGAAATTGCAATAACAACAGTGTGAAATATAGCTTACCTCCTCCATTTGTAGTAGTCTCTTGTCCCTATTGTAATTCCATCCTTGCTTCGAACAGTGGAGACCTCTTTTTTGGCAGCTACAAATGTAGTCACGGGACCCATTTCGCATCTGCATGTGGTATGTGTTAGAATAACATCGGGTTCTGGCGGCTGAAGTATAGTGATCGGAAGCAGGAGGTCCTTGGACCTTCTCTAGCACCATTCTTCAGGATTTTTATTTTTGCCCAACCACTGTTGTACCTGCTTTTATGCCCGGAGAATATGCTGGCAAACAACATCTTTGGCTGGTGGCGGAGAAGTTATTGTGGTAGTTGTTCCGGACGCCGATGGGGTGAAGTTTCTATATCTGAGATGGTTCAGAGACTCTCTACCTATACATCCATGAAGACTGATAAGGAATCGCTTATAGCACTCCACTACTGACTACTTTTCCTCGTTCGGATCTTTGCATGTGTGCTATTGCAATTCAGGGTTTCTCTTCATTGTAGTGATGCATTTCACTACTCCCAGATTGCAAAGTGTCACAGCCACTGACTGTACGCTAAAACAAAGTTCTCTCAAGCATTGTGGTCAATTCTTTGAAGAGAGGAAAACTGCTGGGAGGTTGTCTATCTTTCTCTCTCTCTGGTTTCATCAATGATACATTACTTGTTGATTGAGGCTTGTCAGAACGACGAGAAAGTCAACTCCAGTAACAACGATCGTTGAATATATGGGGCCCAAAGACGATGCGGGGTCCATAATGATGTTATAAGAATCTTCCACAGCTTTCTTGGAAGCTATGCCTGTTTTGGGGAATTTGTCCGTTATCACTTCCTTGATATGCGAATTAGAAAGTTTTCTTGAGTGATACGAGATACCATTGTTTCGCTGAAGATTGTTTCTACAGAGCTGTATTTGTGAAACCTTCTCGCTACTAGGTGCTGGTAGCCAACTTGTCAGGGTAACCATCTAGCACTGCAATTGATCTTGAACTGTGCTTTGATTGAACGAGGGAAACGTATTTCTCACAGATATCTGAAAATGACTGCCCACTGTCGATAAGCAAATGGGTGCTACTGGAATCCCCCCATCAGGTGGGGGAAGTCGGTGATATGTCACGAAAGTCTTACCCCTTCACCACGGAAAGCATCACCTAACCACCATTCTAATAAGATCGAGACACTGCTGGAGGGCGAAATTGGGCAATAAACGTGCAACAAAGTACGCTAAGGGCACGGAAGGAAAGAGCCTGAGGTGGCCCATCTCAGTTTTGAAGTAGCGCTAAATTCAAC
This sequence comes from Schistocerca piceifrons, assembly GCF_021461385.2. Lineage (NCBI taxonomy): Eukaryota > Metazoa > Arthropoda > Insecta > Orthoptera > Acrididae > Schistocerca > Schistocerca piceifrons. Next base: position 420,251,514 of record NC_060142.1, on the reverse strand, counting down.
AAGCGCTACACGTCATACGGTTGATTTGACGAAAAAAAGGCATTGAGATATATTTTGTGGGAAATTTTAAAGTATTTTTATAAATAGCTTGCCGAAAATTGCGTGGTTCCTGAAATACAAGCGAAAAATCCAAAAACGTTTCTCATTTCGAGGCCGAAATTTTGAATGGACATTGAAAATTCGGATTCAGTACCCTCGAAAACATAGGGAGTGCTTGTCAATAAATTTTCACAAAACTTTCCACTATTTGACCTTTCTGAGCACCATATAACCAGACTATGTTTTTTCGTGACGCCAGATATCCTCCAAGGTACCACCTACTCGGAACGAGTCTCAGCCCACGGGCGACACCCAGCCAGAGCAAAGGCCACCTTGTGTGATGCCCGGTGCCCCAAGTAGACTGGCGCTTCCTCCTGAGCGTGTGTGGGGAGGCGACAGCTGGTGCATCAGTAGTGAGATCCGCGCATGTACGACCCGGGTACCGACACTCCTCTCCATCCCCAAGGATCTGCTGTCATGCTGGGTATTGGGCTACCTTCCCAGCTCGGCCCACATTTCCGTAAAAAATTTTGGAAGGGTAGAATCAGACCCACATATGGGGACTGAAAATAAATTAAATATGGTGTTAAATAAAGAAACAAAGTGGTGGAAGTAATAACCTACGCTCCAAGTGCGAGATGGGTTGTCAGTATTGAATCTGTCCCAGAAAATAATTCTGAGAAAAGATGTAGTCAGAGAATAAAACTGCAGCACAGGAAAGGACTGCAATAGCTCGGGACGCCATGCTTGCCATGCTTATTGACAAAAGAGTCGTGAGCCCCATGAGGGGTGGTGATGATGATGATGATGATGATGATGATGATGATGACGACGACGATACTTTCCGAAATGTGCTTTGGTTATCAACAAACCTAGCTCGTCTTGATGGCGGCCAACGGACTTTTTCGCTTAACATTGCATTTAAACTAAACGTAGTAACAAGTCCATCTATTATTGAGTAGTAGTAGCATGTTTGTTTCAGAAAATTACACTACTGCTTTACCTTAACGTTTGAAACACAATAGGCTAACGGCATCTGAGTAGAGGAAAAGGAAGCACAAATCTTTATTTGCTCTAGATTTACTGTCTCACAGGCAGCATGGACTCGAAACAAATGGTAACTTGAGTCGGTTGTGCCTTTTACTGATTGTTAAATTTGAGTCATCTACTTCCCAAAACGGCATTTCTCCGTCATATTATTATATTATACAGCATAATACGCGGATGAAAGTCGATAAATAAAAGAAATTTGAAATAAAACTGATGTTGACATATTATTTAGCACTGCCACATCTAACAGTGGATATATAATCTAAGAAATGAATCTAGAGCTGTTCAAAATTGCATTATTTTTAATCTTTTCTTATCTTAATTATAGGAAAGGGTCTTCTTTGTAACTGAATATTTAACAAAGGAAGCAAATTCTTCCTTCTGTATCTGTTTTCTTAAACGTTGTCGCTCAGTCAACTAGAATTAAGCTCATGTCCACTAAATGAGCGGTGATACTGGGAACGAAAGAAATGAACGTGCGATGATATGGCATGATATCAGCAAGCAAAGCTCAGCTATGCTGAACGCCAGTATAGTGTAGACCTACATGTCGTGACTAATGAAAATTTGTGCAACACTAGGGCTGGAACACGGATTTCCTGCTCAGGAAAAGTAGGAAATCCGGATCTTGACTACCGATGCGGTATACGTTTTCATTACCAGTAGTCACGACACGTTCTCCTTTAATTTGACACGTGTTTTCGTCCGTGCTGTTTGTGTCCACATCGTCGTAGACACTAATGACGGCAACATAATACTCCTGTTAATTTTTTCTAAATTTCAACATTCACCATGTTAGTAAAATAATGCGGTGTGTACCTAATAAAATCCATCGTTGCTTCTTTTGTAAAGTTATTTGTCGTTTGCTTCTGCAACTGAGCGATGAAATTCTGATTTTTATCGGATTCATTCTGGGTTCGGGTCATCTGTCGATAAGTACACTTAACCTCTCACTTCGGTATAAGGTTGCGGATAAAAATTACTTTCAGTGATTTCTTTTCAGAAAAGATAGCTTTTATACACACATTTTTCATAATGAATCACTAAATGTTGTGTGATGCTTTAGTTGGTTGATATGAGTTCACTTACTATTATTAGCAAGAGCATACCCAGATTCCGACTAAAAGTTTCGCGTTGATTGGCGAAATAATTAAGAATTCCAGAAGAAATGGCCCTGGATGCAAATGCTAATAGTGATTATCCATTAAATGTACCACCTTTGTTCAACTTGATACTGAAATGCTTCGTCTGTCTGTGCGGCGAGGCAATGTAAGAGTTCAGTTTGTGAAGATCTTAACTATGAAGGTGGGGTTTTGGGGGTTGGGGAAGAGGTATGGAGAAGAATCAATTTGTCTCCCCCCCCCCCCTTCCGCGAGACCCACTCCCGCCCCTTCAACTTGCCCCATACCCACCCCCACCCCCTCTGGGTGTGCTCATGATTATTAGCACAAATTATTGCGAAATCCAATATTCTTAACGATAAATGTTACGAGTATATCATTCTGTTAATTTACGAGAGGCTGTTCTTAAAACAGCGAGAGCTAAAACTAAACTAGGCCCGAACAGGTCTCGGAAGACCCTAATGGTGCTGACTGACCGCCGTGTCACTCTCAGCCTATAGGCGTCACTTGATGCGGATATAGAGGGGCATGTGGTCAGTACACCGCTCTCCCGGCCGTTATCAGTTCTCGTGATCGGAGCAGCTACTTCTCACTCAAGTAGCTCCCATCCAAGTGCTAGCCAAGCCCGACAGCGCTTAACTTCGGTGATCTGACGGGAAACGGTGTTACCACTGCAGCAAGTCGTTGGCGAAACAGTGAGAACTAACAACGGAAAAAACACCAACGGTCTTCACTTTTCTGTGTTCGTAGTTGACTGTGAGCATGTTAGTTCTTGTAGGTCGTGGAAAAATTTCACTGTAGAATCATTCGTTGTCCACGCTTGTCACATGTTTTGCATAACTATATCCACTTCCAGTACATGCCGCAACCATTTTCTCTCGCTCTTGCCGCCTTCTCGAACTGATGCACTCCAAAGATATTATTTAATCGACAGCTTTGCTATTTTTGTCGTATTGAATCTATAGTCACTTATGGCACTCGCAAAGACACAGAAAGAAAACATATACAATAAATGAAAAGTGCTAGTTGGTTTTGTTCTAGTGTAGAACAAAAGCAAACTAGCGCTTTTCGTTTATTATAATGTTGTTCTACCAAGAACCGACGGAAGATTCAGGTAACATGAAAACACATACAGTTCATTTCAAATTAATAATTCTTAACAAAACCAAAAAAAGTTGCATTTGCATCAAGTAAAATATTTCGCCTCAACTCTCAATATGTCTCGGTAGAAATCAAATGGTTATCGAATTTTAATGTAAGACAAAATGTATTTTACTATCAGTGCAAAATTATTCAAATTTAGCTCACACTGTTGAATATAAAACACGTATACAAACTTGAAACTTTTTATGATTGCACAGAAAGCCTGTATTTATAAAAAAGGTAGATATTTTCCGTTTTTGTTTCACTAGAAATCCATTCATGTAAGTATACAGTGCGTCTTACGATGATTATACGTAAGTTCCTTCGTGTTATGAGTCTTCTGTGGTTTACTAATATCGTTACCATCATTGTACTACACGTGCTATAATTGCGATTCACATCTTTTCATTGTGACCCTTTCAAAAGATTTCGCTAAAAACATGCTTATCTGAGTGAACATTCGCAGCGACTTGCTACGGTTCACTACAGCCCAGACAGCATGCCCACTTTTACAGTTAGTGATAATTAGCAATGTCTACAGTCAAGATAAAAAAGCAGTTTTCTGTATCATAAACGATCATTCAAATTATATAGTTGCGGTAGTACGTAGTTCTATAAACAGCATTATCAACAAGTATTTGCAATTTTATGGAACTGAATACACAATTCCTCTCGAACGTAGTACCTAAAAAATGATTTTTGTGATCCTTCTCCCTTTTCGTCTTGTCTTACAAGGACGTAGCTCTATGGCAATAAAAATGTTTTTCAAGATTCTGCCTTATACAAAACAGTTTTCTTTTACTTTCTCCACCCATACGTGTTTCGGTTTGTTTTCACTGTCTACAGTGGATTTTATGTAATTTTATATCTAAGAATGTTGCCTAAGAATATATACAGTTTTTCAATTACGCCATTACATTACCTTAACAGCACATGATACTCGCGAAAAGTAGGAAATTAAATTTCATGTCCTTAGTTTAAAAACTGTACATACATGTATGGATTTTTTCACCAGTGTTACGCTCTACAAAATGGTGATTCAGAACTTCCTTCTTCAGTTAAGCAACTAATAAAAATGTGAAAAATAATCTTGCCAAACAACTATTTACAGTGAAAGATTATAGAAAACGAAACAAAACAGTATGGAATTTACACAGTTAAGGTGTAAACTTCCGCGAACTAATCCACCGATGATGAGAGTGTGCTAGAAATAAGAAGTCTAACCGCATGACTGTAAGTGATGTACCCATAGGAATATGCCACCTCTACATCTCAGAGTAACACTTGCATCCAATATTCTCAATTACTTGTTACTTGTAGTCCAATTTTTGTCTTCCTCTACACTTTTTACTCTCTATAGCACCCTCTCGAGCCGTGAGACTCATTCCTTGTTGTCGTGACACATGTCCTATCATCCTGATCTTCTTGTCAGTGTTTTCCGTACCTTCCCTTCTTCGTCCATTCTGTGGAGACCCTCTTCATTCCTAATCATGTCAGTCTAGTTAATTTTCAACATGTTTCTATAGCATCAGGTCTCGAACGCTTCGAGTATCTTTTGTATTCGGTTTTCCTACAGCAATGATTCACATCCGTACAATGCTTAGCTCCAAATGTACATTCTCAAAAATTTCGTGGCCACATTTCGGCCGATGTTTCACACTAGCAGATCTCTTTTGGTCAGGAACGCTTCCTTCCTGCTTTTTATATTCTCCTTGCTTCGTCCGTAATATATTATTTTGCTTCCAATGTCGCAGGAGTCCTTACTTCCGCTACTATGTGGCCAAGAGTTTTGATGTTAAATTTACGGCTAATCTCATTTCTGCTGTCTGTCATTGGTTTCATCTTTCTGCGGCTTACTCTCAACCTGTATTCTGTACTCATCAGACCATGCAACACGTTTCGTAATTCTTGTTCACTTTCATTGTTGATAGCGTCAGCAGCTAATCTTATCATATATACCCTTTCACCTGAAATTTCATTCCGAGTCTTGAGCCCTTCTTTGATTCCGTCATTCCTTCTTTGATATATGGATCGAACAGTAGAGCGAAAGACTGCAGCCATGTCTCACACGCCTTTTGATCCGAGCACTCGGTTCTGGGTCACCCGTTTTTATTGTTCCCTCTTGGTTCTTGTGCATATTATGTATCATCTGTCTTTCCCTGCATCTTACTCCTATGTTTTTCAGAATTGCTAACATCTTGTGTTTGTCGAACGCTTTTCCTAAGTTGACAAATTTTGATTTTTCTGAAGTCTTAGTTTCATTATCAAGTACGACCTCCGATATGCAGCACTTCACCCGTGCTAAGGCAAAAGTGACCGTCATCTAACGGTTCATCAGTTTTATTTTCCGTTTTTCTGTATATTATTCTTGTCAGCAGCTTGGGTGTTTGAGCTGTTAAGCTGATTATGCGATAGGTCTCGTGCTTATCTTACCACTACCACCCGCACATTCCACCGCAATCTGCGACTTTCCTCATGGTACCAGTACTACAGTTCCTTCTAAAACTAAGCACAGTTCGAAAACTACAGATTTAAACGCTACTTCCGATATGAAAGTTAGGATCGATGCTGACAATCATGACTGTTACCGCAGCTATCTGCGTAACCCGCAGCTGGAGCGTGGTGGGCGACGGCTTCGATGGAGCGGATGCTGCTTAACATCCGTGACCTGAGATGTAGAGGGCGTTAACTGATACAACCTACATCTAACACGTGTCACTATCAAACGCATCACTGCTGCTGCTGCTGTCGAATTCACTTTCACCAGTTCTGTTCATACGTAGTCCAAGTGAATGGTCACGTCGATGCATAGATACAATGAAGGAAAAGAATCGTAACACCAAAAAATAATTAATATAGAATAACGAAATTTCGGGGATACATTTGTCTAGGTAACCCACACAGGTGATTAACACTGCAAGATCATATGTAAATGCAGGCGCGAGATAAGTCATTGCAGATGTGAAATGCTGGAACATTAATAACTGATGTAACCATCAGAATGTTGAATGCAGGCATGCAAACGAGCATGCATTGTGTTGTACAGGTGCTGGGTGTCAGTTTGTGAGGTGAAGATCCACGCCTGTTGCAATTCAGGGACAGTTAATACTGTTTGTGGATGATGCTCGCGTTGTCGTCCAATGAAGTCCCGTATGTGGTCGCTTGGAGACAGAGACAGTGATCGGGCAGGCCGAGGCAACATGTCAAAACTCTGTAGAGCATGATGGATTACAACAGCGGTTTGTGGAAAGGCGTTATCCTGTTGGAAACCGTTTCCTGGAATACTGTGCATGAATGGCCGCACTACAGATCGAATCACCAGACTGACGTACAAATTTGCAGCCGGGGTGCGGGGGATGGTCACGAGAGTGCCCCTGATCGCACGCCAGACCGTAACTCCAGCCAGGCTTAGGTCCGCAGCACGCACACAGGTTGGTTGCACGCCCTCAACTGGAACTCCGTCTAGCAGATGGCCATCACTGGGGCCGAGTCAGAGCCAGCTTTCATCAGTAAACAAGACAGACCTCCACCCTTCCCCACAATGAACTCTCGCTTGACACCACTGAAGTCGCAAATGACGGTAGTTTAAAATCAGTGGAATGCACGCTACCGTGCATCTGGCTCGGAGTTAACCTTGAAGTAACCGATTTGTAACGCTTCATTATGTCACTGTGGAGCTAACTGCTGCTCAAATTGCTGCTGCAGATGCAGTCTGATGCTCCAGAGCCACACGCCGAACACGATGCTCTTCGATCTCGGTAGCGTCACTTGGTTGTCCGGAGCCCCGTCTTCTTGCAATCGTACATTCTCGTGACCACTGCTGCCAGCATTATGTATATTGGCTACATTCCTGCCAAGTCTTTTTGCTCTATTGCAGAAGAGACGTGTTTCTCGACCTCGTTCAACGTCAGTGAGGTGTGGATAACGGCGTTTTTGTTGCCTTAAAGGCATTCTTGACTAACATCAACTCACCACATACAGTACAGTCTCAAAGGTAACTAACGCTCACAACCGTTTGCAGCGCGTGTTTAAAGCAAATCTGATTTGCATCCTCATAGTGACGTTACTATCGCCACTTGTATGCGACTGATCCGAAATCTGAACAGATATCATCTTTCTGATATAGAAACACGCCTGCCAACTTTCGTTTATGTCGCACATCTCCTTCTTGGTGTTGCGATTCTTTCCGTCACTGTTTACATTACTGACCATTAAAATTGCTACACCAAGAAGAAATGCAGATGGTAAACAGGTATTCACTGGACAAATATATTACATTAGAACTGACATGTGATTACATTTTCACGCAATTTGGGTGCATAGATCCTGAGAAATCAGTACCCAGAACAACCACCTCTGGCCGTAATAACGGCCTTGATACGCCTGGGTCTTGAGTCAAACAGAGCTTGAATGGCATGTACAGGTACAGCTACCCATGCAGCTTCAACACGATACCACAGTTCATCAAGTGACTGGCGTATTGTGACGAGCCATTTGCTCGACCACCATTGATCAGACGTTTTCAATTGGTGAGAGATCTGGAGAATGTGCTGACCAGGGCACCAGTTGAACATTTTCTGTATCCAGAAAGGCCCGTACAGGACCTGAAACATGCGGTCGTGCATTATCCTGCTGAAATGTAGGGTTTCGCAGGGATCGAATGAAGGGTAGAGCCACGGGTCGTAACACATCTGAAATGTAACGTCCACTGTTCAAAGTGCCGTCAATGCGAACAAGAGGTGACCGAGATGTAAGCAATGGCACCCCATACCATCACGCCGGGTGATACGCCAGTATGGAGATGACGAATACACGCTTCCAATGTGCGTTCACCGCGATGTCGCCAAACACGGATGCGACCATCATGATGCTATAAACAGAACCTGGATTAATCCGAAAAAATGTCGTTTTGCCATTCGTGCACCCAGGTTCGTCGTTGAGTACACCATCGCAGGCGCTCCTGTCTGTGATGCAGCGTATCGGGTAACCGCAGCCATGGTCTCCGAGCTGATAGTCCATGCTGCTGCAAACTTCGTCGAACTGTTCGTGCAGATGGTTGCTGTCTTGCAGACGTCCCCTTCTGTTGATTCAGGGATCGATACGTGGCTTCACGTTCCGTTACAGCCATGCGGATAAGATAACTGTCATCTCGACTGCTAGTGATACGAGGCCGTTGCGATCCAGCACGGCGTTCCGTATTACCCTCCTGAACCCACTGATTCCATATTCTGCTAACAGCCATTAGATCTCGACCAATGCGAGCAGCAATGTCGAGATACGATAAAGCGCAATCGCGATAGGCTACAATCCGACCTTTATCAAAGTCGGAAACGTGATGGTACACATTTCTCCTCCTTACACGAGACATCACAGCAACGTTTCACCAGGCAACGCCGGTCAAATGCTGTTTTTGTAAGAGAAATCGGTTGGAAACTTTCCTCATGTCAGCACGTTGTAGGTGTCGCCACCGGCGCCAACCTTGTGTGAATACTCTGAAAAGCTAATCATTTGCATATCACAGCATCTTCTTCCTGTCGGTTAAATTTCGTGTCTGTAGCACGTCATCCTCGTGGTGTAGCAATTTTAATGGCCAATAGTGTATATTCAGTACAAAAATGTTACGACATTGCATTAGTTAAGACTTCTTGTGACTTTTCATGCAATATGGTTTACAAAGGGAATTACAAAGTAGTGTGGTAGGAGGGATCTTGTACACCACAGTCGCATGTTCATTGCTTTTCTAAAGACAGCATTGTTCCTTTCGACCGTAAAAATTATTCATGAATAAAGTCACATATTGCGGTTTTCACTTTTGGCCATTTTCAAGTGTATCCCGGCTTTAGTACATATCAAAATCTGAAACTATTTGACATGCATCCATTACTGCTTGATCTATCTCCTATTACTCTGTGTGTATAACATATTTGACATTATTTTCATAAATAACATCAAAGAATTGTACCTATTCAATCCCTGATATTCGTACATACTGACCTTGCAATACTATCTAATAACCAAATTTTGACAGGAGCAAAAGTACGAAGTTCACAATTTTCCAGTCGAACATGGGCAAAGGTCGAATTTGTCTTTGTGAACTTTGTAAAAGAAAGATTTTAACAGTAGAAGGCGACAATCATGTATTTTAAAAGGTTTTATATAACTTTTGGCGCTGGATCCTATAGAGATAAGGGGAATAATGACTGTGTCCTGTTAAATAGTGAATCATACTGTGAAGACATGATGCAGTGTAAATCTTTCTCCTACGTTCAGTAAAATGTGAACCCGACCACACTTAAAAGAAGCATCACAGTCTCCCAGCTGGGACTTGTGATTTAACTATTTCGCGGGAGCATTTTTTGTAGCAACACAGCGAAGTGAATTATTTTGTCATATCAGAATTGTGATCAACTGACTACATTAGTGTGTGATAATTTCATTTTTGTGATTTAGCACCAAAAACTACCGTCCTTTAGTAAGCTACTATGGGTTGCCGTTTCACAAATTTCAAAATGCCCTTAATGGCGTTGAACATCTGTGAAATCTGACTAGCACTGCGCCGGATTTGCCTGTTCGGTCCTACCAGTGTATCAACGAGCAGCAAGTCACAATTGTTGAAGCGACCTCACAAGTGATAACAACAGTCTTCCCACGACACTGATTGATGTGGCAGTTCTTATGATTTTGATACAGCGGGCTACCACAATATGTTAGGCACATCCAGAGGAGGTAAGATATAACTCCATGAATGTAGTAAAACAATTAAATTGGTGGTAAGTATGATTCTCGCAGCCCACCAAAAGAAATATTAGTTTTGTGGTAAGTATATCTCTCATTTTTCGAAGAAAAATTACTTTGTTGGTTAGCATTATTCCCATTGGCCTTATAAACAACATTATTTTGAAGTATGTACATTTCATACGCCCCCCTGAGAGGCGTAAGAGACATTTCACGACAGTTAAAAGCCCATGTTTCACAACAAACAAAATACAGCTGGTGCAGCAAACAACCACTAGATGTCAAGAGCGCAGTAAAGAAATAGAGTTGGTGGTAAGTATGCTTCCCGCTGATAGAAAAACTGGATTTTATTTTTAATTCCACCATCTAAAACCTACAGTTGTACTGTGTGAATTATTCTGAACTGCATGCTGAGAGTATTTTTTGTTGTAATGCGTATTAAGGTTTTTTTACCGCTTCATTCACGAATTGAAAATTCGACTGCTTGTACACCTCTATGAGAGCTGTTATTTTATCCTGTCGACTTCCACGAAATAGATACATAGCAGTCTGAAGAACGTTCTTCGTTTAGAACGTGAACGACGGTTCGTGATGGTTTGGAAGCAGGTTCTCGTGAGATGTATGGCATTATTCTTCGAATGTCGGCCAGTTAAAATATTTCAGCATTTCCTTTACACTGCCTCGACATTGAAACAAACTTGTGGCTGGTCGCATCGTTTTTCTTTACGTACGGTTGATAGCTTCCTGGGCCTGCCATTGCGTAAACTGCCGACCCCCTAGAAAGACTTCGAAAATCCGGACTTTTGGGTCACATCGGATTATTTTCCCAGACACATACAGTATGTTGATAATACGGTGGTCGATGGGCACAGTGTTTGGCTATCGGGAGGGGACGTGACACAGGGGATGTTTCCTCGTTTGTCTTGCAGTGCTGACAACGCCAGCGTGAGCGCGCCTCGACCTATCAGGGGGTGTGAAATAAATTGCACACGGAAGTAACAAGGAATTGTGAAAATGCATCGAAGATACGTTTATGTTCAAATGTAGTACTTTCTTATAGTAATTAATATGAACTTAAAGTAAGTCAATTGTAATACAAATCTGTGAGTAGAACACAAATGACGTTTAACATTTAAAGCCACGTGAAACCTGAATTTCTCCAGTCGCATTAAGTGTTCAGATAACTTACGGGAATATAACTGGGTGACGTGTTGGACAACCACCGATATATAAACGGGTGTACACCCTGCCATTTCCAGGGCACAAATGCAACAAGGAAGCGCTGTGCAAAGGGATTTAAAACATCGGTTTGCAGAGCATAACCAGGAATAGACTCATACGCAGACACATGCACGCGCACTTACAGACACACCCACACACACGCGCACACACACACACACACACACACACACACACACACACACACGAACGCACGCACGCACGCACGCACGCACACATCCATACAAACACACACGGTGTTTAATGATATTGGCAACGGCCGAGGAGTCTAAGTATTTGGGCTGGTTGCCACTAAATGCCGGCCGCGGTGACCGAGCGGTTCTAGGCGCTTCAGTCCGGAACCGCAGGACTGCTACGGTCGCAGGTTCGAATCCTGCCTCGGGCATGGATGTGTGTGATGTCCTTAGGTTAGTTAAGTTTAAGTAGTTCTAAGTTCTAGGCGACTGATGACCTCCGATGTTAAGTCCCATAGTGCTCAGAGCCTTTCTTTTTTTTTTTTTTTTTTTTTTTTTTTTTTGCCACTAAATCTGCAGAACTGGGAAGGATAGCAAATAACGAAATTACCTTCACTGTTCGTTTTCAGGATAACAGGATTAAATTTCTGGCTTACCTGGGGCGTACAAGGTGGGCTGGTATTTCAGACTACAAGATGGCTCCACTCTAACTCGGAAGGGCATCGAGTCTTCGATGTTTTCAGTGACCAAGAGATCTGGGGAGCGTGCTGCCCAAGGCAACAGTAGAACAGTGTCTCTATCAGTGGAGGTCAGGGTAGCGCAGGCAACACGCAGTGATGCATGGTCTTGTTGAAAGATGTTTCGGAGAGACCTTGATGGTAGGTCACAGTCTCCGTCCTTAGCACATCAAGAATAATATAATGGCCGCTGCCAGTGTGTATACTCGTGTTGCAGCCTATTTCCTGATCCAAGGAATGTAACCGACAATATGGTTGTCTTCTAGGGCACTGTAGTCGAGACGGTGTAACAAGATCCCTAATACACTCCTGGAAATTGAAATAAGAACACCGTGAATTCATTGTCCCAGGAAGGGGAAACTTTATTGACACATTCCTGGGGTCAGATACATCACATGATCACACTGACAGAACCACAGGCACATAGACACAGGCAACAGAGCATGCACAATGTCGGCACTAGTACAGTGTATATCCACCTTTCGCAGCAATGCAGGCTGCTATTCTCCCATGGAGACGATCGTAGAGATGCTGGATGTAGTCCTGTGGAACGGCTTGCCATGCCATTTCCACCTGGCGCCTCAGTTGGACCAGCGTTCGTGCTGGACGTGCAGACCGCGTGAGACGACGCTTCATCCAGTCCCAAACATGCTCAATGGGGGACAGATCCGGAGATCTTGCTGGCCAAGGTAGTTGACTTACACCTTCTAGAGCACGTTGGGTGGCACGGGATACATGCGGACGTGCATTGTCCTGTTGGAACAGCAAGTTCCCTTGCCGGTCTAGGAATGGTAGAACGATGGGTTCGATGACGGTTTGGATGTACCGTGCACTATTCAGTGTCCCCTCGACGATCACCAGTGGTGTACGGCCAGTGTAGGAGATCGCTCCCCACACCATGATGCCGGGTGTTGGCCCTGTGTGCCTTGGTCGTATGCAGTCCTGATTGTGGCGCTCACCTGCACGGCGCCAAACACGCATACGACCATCATTGGCACCAAGGCGGAAGCGACTCTCATCGCTGAAGACGACACGTCTCCATTCGTCCCTCCATTCACGCCTGTCGCGACACCACTGGAGGCGGGCTGCACGATGTTGGGGCGTGAGCGGAAGACGGCCTAACGGTGTGCGGGACCGTAGCCCAGCTTCATGGAGACGGTTGCGAATGGTCCTCGCCGATACCCCAGGAGCAACAGTGTCCCTAATTTGCTGGGAAATGGCGGTGCGGTCCCCTACGGCACTGCGTAGGATCCTACGGTCTTAGCGTGCATCCGTGCGTCGCTGCGGTCCGGTCCCAGGTCGACGGGCACGTGCACCTTCCGCCGACCACTGGCGACAACATCGATGTACTGTGGAGACCTCACGCCCCACGTGTTGAGCAATTCGGCGGTACGTCCACCCGGCCTCCCGCATGCCCACTATACGCCCTCGCTCAAAGTCCGTCAACTGCACATATGGTTCACGTCCACGCTGTCGCGGCATGCTACCAGTGTTAAAGACTGCGATGGAGCTCCGTATGCCACGGCAAACTGGCTGACACTGAGGGCGGCGGTGCACAAATGCTGCGCAGCTAGCGCCATTCGACGGCCAACACCGCGGTTCCTGGTGTGTCCGCTGTGCCGTGCGTGTGATCATTGCTTGTACAGCCCTCTCGCAGTGTCCGGAGCAAGTATGGTGGGTCTGACACACCGGTGTCAATGTGTTCTTTTTTCCATTTCCAGGAGTGTAGTTCGCAGCACTGTTGCCAGTTTCAAACTGCAAAGTGTAAACGGCTGCAGACGAAAACAGTAGCCGTCTGTAGCTCGTTGATAACAATGAGCCGTTGCCATAGAGACGTTTAGCAAATCGCGTAACGTTTTTGTTGAGGTAGGGGTGCGAAGCGGCCGCGCCCAGCCCACAGCAGCTGACACGGATCGGCTTGCGTCGTCTCAGCTACAAAAAAATGTTCAAATGTGTTTGAAATCTTATGTGACTTAACTGCTATGGTCATCAGTCCCTAAGCGTACACATTACTTAACCTCAATTATCCTGAGGACTAACACACACACCCACTCCCGAGGGAGGACTCGAACCTCCGCCGGGACCAGCCGGTCTCAGCTACAGTTCCATGGAAGCGTTGAGAACCGGCACGGCTTTAAATATGGCCGCCCTGCACCCATGGATTCCATATTAGTATGACAGTCATGGGGTGCTGTCTACTGCGATCAGCAATGTCATTGAACGATAAACTGCAGACTCGAAAGGGCAATATCTGCTACTGTAGATTTCCAACATGTGATGGCAGGCGTTTCTCCTTCTTACACAAGGCATATCACAGTATTCTCATAGACAACCAACAATGAAATGTCATTTCTGCATAAGAAACCAGTTGCTTCCGCCGTTTGCCGATACGTGGCGACAACGGTAAGTAGCGGTCGAAAGAAACAGATCCCAGACGTGAGGCAGTTGGTTTGGACCTCGGTCAACATAACCTCATTCAAACATAAGTCGATTTGTGTCCGAATCATAAAGTTGTTCTTGGTTGAAAATGTCACTTTACGAGCCTAATTCGCGTCATTTGCTGGAGATGTTATTGTTTTGTTTCAGTATGAAGAAAACAGCGACTGAGTCTCATCGAATGCTCTCAAGTACGGATGGTAAGGACGCTGTTAGTGAAAGAACGTGTCGTGAGTTGTTTCAGTGCTTCAAGAACAGTGATTTTAACGTAGTAGACCGGCTTAGTGATGGAAGACAGAATGTTTTCGAAGATGCAGAATTGGAGACATTTCTGAGTGAAGACTCGCGTCAAACTCAAGAAGAATTGGCACGATTAGTGGGAGTGACACACCGAGGCATTTCCAAATGTCTCAAGGCTATGGCTATGATTCAGAAAGAAGGAACTTGGGTACCGTGTGAGCTGAAACCAAGAGACGTTGAACAGCGTCTGTGTGTTTATGAACAGTTGCTTCAGAGGCAAAAACGTAAGGGATTTCTGCATTGCATTGTGACCGGGAACGAAAAATGGGTTCATTACGGTAACCCTAAACGCAAAACGTCATGGGGATATCCCGTCCATGCTTCCACGTCGACGGCCAAACCGAATATTCACGGCTCCAGTATCTTGCTCTCCATTTGGTGGGACCAGCTCGGCGTCGTGTACTATGAGGCGTTAAAACCAAGTGAAACAATCACAGGTGCTCGTTATCGAACGTAGTTAACGCGTCTGAGAAGAGCATTAGACAAACGGCCGCAATACAGCGAGTGTTACGATAAAGTGGTTTTGCAGCACGACAACGCTCGACCCCACGTTGCAAAAGAGGCAAAAACGTACTTGGAAACGTTGAAATTGGAAGTCCTACCCCACCCGCCATATTCTCTAGACATTGCTCCCTCTGACTATCACCTGTTTAGATCAATGGCGCTTGGCCTGGCTGACCAACACCTCCGATCTTATGAAGAAGTCAGAAATTGGATCGATTCGTGGATCGCCTCAAAAGATGAACAATTTTTTCGAAGCGAGGTTCATACACTGTACGAAAGATGGGAGGAACTAGTGGCCAGCGATGGAAAATACTTTGAATGATACATGTGTAACCAATTTGTTTCATTAAAGCCTCAAATGTTGGGGGAAAAGCGGCGGAAGCAAAGTTATGATTTTAATGGGGAGTGGTGTACGTCAGTTGCCAGACAGTTGAACGGTTTGTGTTTCTGTCGTTCGTACAGCCATTTCTAGCCATAGAATCCGCATACAGAACGAGTAGCAGTGACCTGCCAAAGACAATAAGATGCATCGATGACTAATACACATTTGTGTTGTTACTCACGCCGAAAAATGGCGCCGCGACCACATGGCTACCGCTACTTGTCTTTGGCTGGGCCACCAGTACGAGTGACAGCAATCATTACTGTGTGCAGGTTTTGGCAGGATGGCATGTATTCGGGGCCGACAGCCGGCAGATCACAACCACTCGTCGCTGAGCAGAGCGGTTTGTCTGCGGTGGGCACCTAAGTACTCGACAATGGAAAGTGTGTTGTTGTGCTCTTCAGACTCAAGTCTCATTTGGGGTAGTACTCTATGTTAGTCTGTCCTGTACATTTGTCTCTATGTCTGTATGGTTACTGCAACCTACATACTTACTGTTGCCAAGCCTTGCTCTATATCTGCAATTTTTACGCCCCGGACTGGTCCTCGCGACCATCACTGCCATATGATAATCTCATTTCTCTCGTGTGGAAACCACGAATACCTCCCAGATTGCATCCAATGAAGCTAAGCAACCGCATGCAACACTACATTTGATTTCATCTCCGATTCTGCTTCTCCTAACGGTAAGAGACTTTCCATCGAGCGCAGCCATTCCATCTCTTTCTTTAACTTTTACATGTCTTAATTTAAGTGAGACAAACTCTTCTGATTCTGCAATTCGAACTGACTTTGTCGCTTTGTGCAAGACCTGAGTTTTGAGTTCTCAATCTTTTTCACTCTGTTTTTCGGCCTGGCAAAGTCATTCTACTCCGATCTGAGCTGTTTTTTCTGTGCGCTTCTCAAAGGTTTTGAATGTGAGTTCTAGATCAGCCATCTTCTGCAAAAATTCCTTTTTAGTTTACTGCATTTCGAAACTATCTCCGTCTGCCTTCTTTCCATCAGCTTCTGCTGTCTTTCTATCAGCTTCTAGTTCCTTTCTATTGGTTTCCGCTTTCTTCCTGTCGGCTTTTTTCCTTTTCTAACATCATTCTAACCCATGGCGATACATCATCCGTCTTCAAATATGGGCTGACTGGATGCCACATTTTAAGGCGCTGCAGTCATGGACTGTGCGGCTGCCTCGCCCGTTATCAGCTAAGTTCTATAATTAACAAATCATTTAGCGAGGTGCGCCTCGGGCGGCTCGTAAGTTATGTGCTTATAGCCGCCCCGCCTCGCCGTTTCCGTCCGCCGAATCAGTGAAGCCTCGTTTACACTTCTTGTTCAGTGTCGTCTACATCAATTTATCAACATGCGTACTACTCAAGTCATCGTAGAATATACAGGGTGAAAAGTATTTAAACCGACAAACTCTGGGAGGTTGTAGAGGACTTCAAAACAAATTTTTTTCCCTAATGTCATTTTTTCCTATGAGGATTATTTAAACCGGTGGAGGCCGTGTTACGCTCTTCAGTTTTTAGAGGCCGTATTACGATATTCAGTTGTTAGAGGGCATATTACGCTCTTCAATTGCAAGCAACTGCTGTCCACCAGTGTAGTAGTGCATTGTCTCTGTTTACTAATGGAACGATACACCTGGAGTGAGTACACTGATATGCTGCACAGCGGGTTTATCAACAACAATATCCTAATCGGCGTATCCCGCATCATACGACCTTTGCTGATGAGTACCAACGTCTGAGTGAGAGCAGGTCATTTAGCAGATTACCTGGACAGGGACGCCGTCGCACGGTAAGAACGCTGCAATTTGAGGAAGCTGTCTTGCAGCATGTGGAGCGGGATCCTTCAATCAACACTCGTGCAATTGCACGTAACATGGGGACGAACGTAAGAACAGTTCTTCGAGAGCAATTGTTACGTCCATTTCACTTACAGCGCGTCCACAACCTCGAACCAGTTGATTATCCACCCAGAGCACAGTTTTCGCCTGTGCGGCTGGTCCCAACGGAGGTTCGAGTCCTCCCTCGGGCATGGGTGTGTGTGTTTGTCCTTAGGATAATTTAGGTTAAGTAGTGTGTAAGCTTAGGGACTGATGACCTTAGCAGTTAAGTGTCATAAGATTTCACACACATTTGAACATTTGGCTGCCACATTGGAAGATTCTAGAAAACTTGTCTCAGGTTCTAACAGAGTTTTATGCTGTGTGATCTTTCTCGCTTCACGAGATCGAGCTCCGTTACACTGAGGCTAAACTGACCTATTGCTCACTAAGTCCGCAGCTCGTGGTCGTGCGGTAGCGTTCTCGCTTCCCGTGCCCGGGTTCCCGGGTTCGATTCCCGGCGGGGTCAGGGTTTTTCTCTGCCTCGTGATGACTGGGTGTTGTGTGATATCCTTAGGTTAGTTAGGTGTAAGTAGTTCTAAGTTCTAGGGGACTGATGACCATAGATGTTAAGTCCCATAGTGCTCAGAGCCCTCTGAACCTCCCCCCCCCCTATTGCTCACTAAATATCTAAGCGAAAACAATATAATCCGCAAACAAAATAACATAAACATTTGGAAAGTCTTCACACACTGACTGCTTACTCATCACATGCGACGTAAAACGACTTACTAAGATCTTAAAAATGCACAAACATCTATAACTAATAAAGTTGCCACTGCTGAAAATTTACAATCAAGCAAGGCAATAGGCACCAAGGGGTCACTAAAGCTCAATTCTACAAGCTGAACGGTGTCTCATTGTGCTGTTCTGCCTGTGTCGAAAAAGATAAACCAAAGAAACGTATGCTGGCAGGGCCGCCATGTAATATTTGCTGTTTTTTTTCCGTATTGTTTGTGGTGGTGCACGTGCATCGATCGGGGTTCGGAGCAGTAAGTGCAAGCTAGCTGCCTGCTAACAATACAACAGAATGATATTGGCAATGATGATCACTCACGATGGTCATTGCAAATGCAGGTGCAGTTTGATTACCAAAAATAAAAAAAGATAAAAAAATCATAAAAGAAAAAAGGGAAGAAATGAAACAATTTTCCTGGTTAATCAAAACTGTTCCTAGCAACGACACCTGTTTTACACCGGAACATCATCACAGTAGACCACAATTCAGTCATGCAGATCCGATTGACGATATTTATTATGATTATAGGATCATCATATCGGACAGTTTTAGGACGAAAATGATGATATTGAAGCCGTTGAAATTAAACAGTAATTTATTTACCTTCAAAATTCTGCTTGGATCAAAGTAAACTACGGTTATAATTCTCTTTATCAAGGCCAAAAGTTCATGAGGGTGGAAATACAAATTTATTTTAATGACAGTGAATGACAATTTTCAAACCAATTCTGAAAACACTATATAAATGCAGAAAGCACCTGAATGCTAAGCTGAAAGACTATTACTCGAGATGTAACTGGCGTTGGCGTTTCAAAGCCTGAGCAGCTCGCAGATGCAAGGATACTGGAGACGATCGCCTCCAGAGCTTCTTTTTTTTTTCAAAAAAATCCAGATTGCGGGAGAAACTTGCTAATCATGAATTCTGCGGAGTAAAAGCAGTGCAGATGAAATTACTCAAAAAGCCGCGGAAGACACCCCTAGGCTGGGGCCGGACATCTCTCGATATCTCTGCGATATACTGTTGCCGCACGATCCAAAACACCGAGTGTCGTCTCCTGTCTGCGATCCATCCTTCTCCTAAACGACATTGGTTGAAGAGAAAGATTGACGAGTTTTGCTACCGTGGGAACGAAGAATTTCACAGCACCTTCCAAAATGCAGGGGCAAGCCAGCAGAATTTTTTGAACAAGCCCTACTTGTACTCGTTTATCCGTAAACTGACTAGGAGTTGGCACTGGATGAGTTCTCACCTTCATTGGCTAAAAATTTGTCTGGGTACAAAATGTAGCCAGTTTCCCACGCTGTGTATAGTGAAATGTCTGTGTCTCATTGTCTGTATACGCTTTTGGCTACTTCCCAAGGACCTCTTTTAGTTCGCACAGCTCTGAAAAGTCGCTTTGCCGTACCCAAGCCTGAGATCCTCGTTACGTGCTGCGGTTTTCTCGCATAGCTGCAAAGTTCTTGGGGGAATTCGGTGAAACCTCCCGAATATCTGCTACTTGACCACCTAATGCCTAAAGCCTGCAGCTGACCTCTCTCATCATGTTGCAGCTACAGGGAATTTTACAAGTTCAATCTGCAGACTTCACAAGCCCTGTTCCTCCACCCAGGAAATTTGGGAGAATGCAACACCAGTGAATTTATTTATCGCTTAGCGACAATTGGCTAGTCAGCTACATCACGAAAGAAATAAACGGTAAAAATTTAAGTTTTTATGTTGGCTGTTTTGTCCAACACAACCATAAATTGCTTAATTCCGATATAACCCGAAGAAATGATAATTATAATTGCGTAGGCTTCCGCGGCCAGAGTCAGTCGACATAAAAGTTTTCTGGGTTTGGCAGCAGTAGTTTTTTACATTATGACGCGGTACCAAACCCAGAAAACTTTTATGTCAAATGATAATTAATTGAAACCATCAGCTGCAGACAGGTATGTAGATTGTGGACAGTTGGGAATGTGGGTCTCACGGGAAGCGTGCAAGGGATAAGTCCCTGCAGTCGCGCTATTCATCTGTGTCCTCGGTGGTTCAGATGGACAGAGCATCTGCCATGTAAGCAGGAGATCCCGGATTCGAGTCCCGGTCGGGGCACACATTTTCAGCTGTCCCCATCGAGGTATAGCAACACCTGTCGGCAGCTGAGGGTTTCAATTAATTATCATTTATTCTAGAGAAGCTGCACGGTCATCAATGGTATCTGTTCTTTCGAGATCAGTTACAATCTTCACATATGTAGCTCTTGGTAGTTTGCGTTTCCATTGTTATTACATTGGCTATTCATTGTCACAACGTATAATACAGAGAATAGTACCACTTGTATCTAAAGATAGAATAAAAATGCATGCGTTCTTGCTTGCAATCTAAACAAAATATTCCAAAGTTTAGTTCGTTCAGTGCAAAGCTCACGAGGTACGGATAAGTTGCTGCCATTCTGCAATGCACAGTATTCTGATATAAAGTCGCATGAATGGACGTGTTGCCACGCACTTCGCGCTGGTTCTGTCATTAGCACTAGAGTTGTCCGATACAATCCACTGTCCAATACTATCCTACCGTCCGGCAACTTTCGTAGACGCTAATCGACTTTGTGAACCATACGTAGCCAACCAGCGACTATAACAGGTACTTATATGGATGAGTAGTTTGTGTTCTTTCGGGCAGCGCGGAGTGGCCGCGCGGTTTGAGGTGCCATGTCACGAATTGCGCGGTCCCTCCCGCCGGAGGTTCGAGTCCTTCCTGGGGCACGGATGTGAGTGTTGTTCTTAGCGCACGTTAGTTTAAGCTAGTTAAAGTAGTGTGTAAGTTTAGGGACCTATGATCCCAGTAGTTTGGTCTCTTAGGAATTCACAAACATCTGAACATTTGTTCTTTCGGGCATGTCCGAAAGAACAGAAACCAAGCGTTCATGTAACACATTCGTCTCGGTGGACAATGAATCCACAACCTTCACTGACGATGGACATAGACTTTCGACCTCGGGCGGGAATCTAAAATTAGCAAGCACGGAGGACAGGGACTGGGATTGCGCGTAGGTGTCGCTAGTTGCCGGCCGCAGTGGCCGAGCGGTTCTAGGCGCTACAGTCTGGAACAGCGCAGCCGCTACGGTCGCAGGTTCGAATCCTGCCTCGGGCATGGATGTGTGTGACGACCTTAGGTTAGTTAGGTTTAAGTAGTTCTAAGTTCTAGGGGACTGATGACCTCAGATGTTGAGTCCCATAGTGCTCAGAGCCATTTGAACCATTTTGTCGCTAGTTGGGAATGTGACTCGGCCGAGCAGCATGCATAAACCGTCCACGCATTTGCGATAAACACTGTGTCCGGATGGTGCGCAATAATCTGGAGATCCCGGGTTCGAGTCCTGGTCCGACAGACGTTTTCACTCGTCGCCGCTGATTCCTCCTGAAGTCCATATGCGACTGATATTGCTATTTCCTTCCCTATCCTTACGTTTCTTCCTCCTCCACCTTCAATTTACGTAATATGTAACATGTTCACTACTGCGAACGACAAGCAGGACACCGCTGTATCAGCTGCAGGGGTGGAGGGTTAATCCATTACTTAATGCTTTTCACATGGGAGCAGTCAGTACTGACGAGGTGTATGACAGAATTATTCACTGTCAAAGCTAATTTTTAAGTTATATATCAAAGAGACAGTGAAGGAATTATATATCTCGACTTTAGAATTACTTGTCACTGATAGAAAATCAGTAGAAATGGTTCGCCGATGACATAAACATGAATACGGTCACCGAAAGTGATCAGCAATGAAGTGTGTGTTTAACGAAATGAAAAGTGTGCTGGTCCTTGGCTGTAAAATGAGTCATTAAAACTAAAACGACGCTAATGATGTACACAGCAAGAGGACATTCGGGATGGCTAATCATTAAACTTAGTCAAAAGAATCTTGAAGAAATGACGGAATAACTCAACTTTCATGTCCAGGATCGGTGAGCCACGAACCTCTTAGCACAATGGGACTAGCACCACACACTCCGACACGGCATAGAGGCCGCCAGCGGGTCCGGCCAAACTACGTGCCGCGGAGATTTCCTCGCTGCTCCACGCCAACCGACCAACTGCCCAGGCCCGGAAACGGTGAAAGGACCAAGAATACTTCGGCCGATGAGCGACCAACCGGACGACCAACCAACGGTCGTCCCGCACCAGTCTCCCTCCGTCGGACAAATCTTGTGTGTCGCCAGCGGTCGGTGACCACTGGCTGTCGGAGCCTCGCCGGCGCTCCGTCCCCGACTTCACAGCTGCTGCGTCCCGACTGCACTGCTGGTCCGTCCCGAACTGACTGCCAGACACACGCCGACCATCCAGAGATGGTACGACAGTGCACTTATCGATACGCGCTGCTGCTGCCGCTCACGGGCAAGTAAGGCAGGAAGTTAGTGACGCCAGTAAATGGAATAAGAAAACGAGGCGGCAGCACCGTAATAGAAGATGACAATAAAAGGAATAAAGTCGAGCCGTGCACGGCTCACTGCTGTTGTTCATTCATTTTCGTTTCCAAACCAAAATCACGAGGAGTCGACTAGAGAAGCTTTAGAAGGGTTGAAATGTCGTTGATGGATTTGTTACTCAGGTGACATCCAACGAGAAGCCACAAAACTGCCTGGCCGACGCCTTCTACTGTTCTGCTTCGCTACGGACAAAATAATACTCCCTGCTTCCTTTTATACTGGTCGGTCCGCCTCTCTTGACATCTAATGGTCAATTCCGTATTACAGTGGGGCGTTCGGATACTTTTGATCAGACAGTGTATTTAAGGAAGACGCGAGAAGGATGAATAGCAAGGATTACTCTCATCGAAAATATTTCCTGGAAGAAGCAATGACGGACATAACGGAACTGTTGAGGACTAGGATTAGAATTCGGCGTGAAAGGATATTACTGATAAGATTTGCTGATAACATTCAAGTCATCAGTGAAAGTGAGGAAAATTGGAGGACCTATTGAATGGAACGAACAGTCTAATGAGCGCAGGCTATGGATTGATAATAAACTGAAGTAAGGCGAAATTAATGAGGAGCAGCCGAAATGACATTATCTGTGAACTTAACTTCAAAATTGGGAATTACGAAACAGACGAAGTGAAGGAATTCAGCTACGTTGGAAGCAAAATAACACATAACGAAAGATGCACGGAAGACATAGAAGCCAGACTAGCACAGGACATTCCAGATCAAAACAAGTCTACTAGCATCAAACATCGGCCTTAATTTGAGGGTGAAATGTGTGAGAATGTACGTCTGGAGCTCAGTGTTGCCTGTAAGTGAATCGCGGACTGAGCGAAAAACCCGAAAAGAAGAGAGATGAGCCGTTTGGGATGTAGTGCTACAGAAGGATGTTGAAAATTAGATAAGGGAAGAAATGAGAAAAGTGTCCACAGAATCGGCGAGGAAATGAATATATAGTATACACCTACAAGAAGAAGGGGCAGGATGACAGGACATCTGCTAAGACATCAGTGAGGGAGCTGCAGAGGGTAAAAACTGTAAAGGAAGACAGTGACTGGAATACAACCAACAAATAATTGAGAACGTTTATGCAAGCGTGACCTTGAAATGAAAAGATTCGCACAGTAGAGGGGACGAAAAAGAAAACGGCTTTATTAGTCGGCTGGAAGTTTGAGGAACGGGAAAATATAGACGTATCTGCTGAGTTACAGTCCTGACATCACTTGGAGTTTGACTAATGCGTGGCGCGGCTTGTTGCCTTGCTTTTATTGCCACCGCATCCTTGCACTCTCTCTACACTGCAACACGGACAGCAAAGTCGTAAAACACGATGAGAAGCGGTAAAGAAGACGAAATGCCTGCAGTCACGAACGGCACAAGTGTGGCGAAATATCGGCGCAGAGGCGACCGCAGGCTTCCATTAATAACAATAATTTCTGTCCACAGCAACCTGTTGGGCACGAGTTATAAATCGAGGAGGTGCCGTTGGCAGTGTCTCGTTTCCTCTAGCTCCAGACGAGGCCTACAACAGAGGTTTGAAACACTCCGTGACGGATTCAGTTGGTACAGATCTCTGTTCATTGCGTACACGTCGAAGAAATGATTCTTGGCGAAAATTGATTGCAGAGGTTAAAAGGTGCATGACGTGTGAAATGTTCTTGAACCTACGAACACAATTTTGACTTTATTTAAGTAATTTTATACTCTTACGTAGTTCCTTTGTCAAATGGTGAGACCTCGAAGCCAGACAATACGATGGTTAAGACACTAATGCTTGGCTTTGAATACCCTGATTCACTTTATTCTTAGTTCCTAAAACAACTTACAGCGAATGTTACGATAGTTCCTTTGAAAGGATGGCAACTGATTTCATTTCCATTTTTCTCGTTTTGGTCATCAATGGTAAGGTTGGCTCGATGTGTATCTACATTCCTGTCGCTTGCCAACCATCCGCTTTGCGTCAGCATAACTGCTGCCTTCTACATCATCAACAGCGTGTCTTATGGAGGGTGATTCGTATTAAAATTCAAAAATACCCGAAGCGACGTAGATGGCGCTGAGACAAATAATTTAATATAAGACACAGCGGGTCGCAAATAATGGATAAGAAGTGTTGAACGTGTGACATCACCAGATGACGTACCTAGCTGCATGTGCAGCGGTTGGGCTTGGTAGTGAAGCGATGATTGAGCGCCGCAATCCCTTCTTTCGACCAAACAGGGCAAATTTCGAACAACTCTTGTAATAATTATCTGTTGTAAATTCAGAAGTTGCAGAATTATTGTCCTCGCTGTAACCAAGCAAAACCTGTTCTTATTTTCTGTTTCTTTCCTTTTGACTCTTCCTTTTCTTGTCAACAGGCATTATTTAGTAAAGAAAACGTACGTCATTTACTGGTAACAACGCAATACGGAAGTTTACACTCATTTCATTGACACAATAAGGTAGGTTTTTGGTGTATTGTACTTTGCAATAAACCAGCGGAGACCGCGAGACCGGTAAATAAAGTAATAAAACTTCCCTCAGTGTAAGGAAATAACTGTCTAACGCAATGAAAAAAATACTATAAAATTTTATCAGCGATCTTATATAATATATACAATTAAAAAACAGTCTTGATCACAAATTTCTTTTAATCGGAGTGACCGGTTTCAATCCTTAAGGATCATCTTCAGACTCCAGAACGGCAGTTAGTTCAGCATCGTAGATCGGCGCAGCTTGGTCCATGGAAATCCACCTGGCGTTCTGGAGTCTGAAGATGATCCTTAAGGATTGAAACCGGTCGCTCCGACTAAAAGAAATTTGCGATCAAGACTTTTTTAATTATATATGAAAAAATACTGCTTGCCAGACGTAAGACTCGAACCCTGAGCCCCACGCTCTTAACACGCGAACGTGGGCCCAGAGCCACTCCAAAGTAAATACTTGACTTGTGTTGGGACGATCAGGTGCGGCAGACTAGCAGGCTCAACTGCCGCACGTGGGGCGAGGTACTTCATCTGGTGACGTCAAATTTCAACATTTGTTATGCACGTGTGTGGTATTCTCCATCATTTGCGACCGCATGTGTCTTACATTATATTACTTGTCTCAGCCTCATCTACGTCGCTCCGATTTCCATCACCGACTCATTTCGTAATATGTCCTCAACTACTGTACATCGACAATTCGTTACGGTATTTTTCCTGGTTGTTTCTTGCATGATGATTTCTCTTCTTACTCAACCAATCCATCTGGTCTTCAACAGTCTCTGGTGACACGACATTTCTGTTTTCCCGAATGCCCACGTTTCACAATAATATAGAGCTGTGGTCCAGACGAAGGTTTTCAAGGAACTATGTCTGTTCTCAAGATTTATGTTTTTTAAGGCAGATGTTTCTTTTTAAGGAAAGGGTCTCCAAGTGAAACGTATGCGGTTTAGTCGAAACAATCTTGGCAACATGTGGGCGGGAATTTTATGGGGAGGTTGTTTCGACTATGCTGCAGAAATTTGCAGTGAAGCCCTTGAAGAAACGCATTCATGGCAGTCGATCTTCTTCGAACGAAGGGGTGCACCGCCCATCATTCAACCGTCAACAAAAAATTTAGGAAGGCGTTGACAGTCTTGTCCCACAGTGGGTTAAATGTATTAACAGTTACGGAGACTACTACGTAAATAATAAAGAGTTTACTTACTTTCTTCCACCTGTTTCGTTTTCATTTGGCTGCCCTTTATAGACAACTGCATAATATGCAAAGAATCTGAAGATATCATTAAAATTGTTTCCAAGGTCATTATTGCCACATGCACAGGAAGAATTGTAACAGACTTCCCTGATGCACACCGGAAGTTGTTTCTACACCTGTCTGTTAATCTCCATCCATGATAACATGCTGTGTGCTCCGTACTAAGAAATTCTTAAACCAGTCACAAATTTCATTGATACCCGGTACGATCGTGCTTTTGATAATGAGCGCAGGTATGGTATTGAATCAAACGTTTTTCGAAAATCGAAAAATACTACATCTACTGGACTGCCTTGATCCATAGATTTCAGGAAGTCACGTGAGAAAAGTGTAAGTTTGATTTCACATTACCGATGTTTTCGGAATCCATGCTGGTTGACATGGAGGAGGTAATTTTGTTCGAGATACCTCATTACTCACACAACAGAAAACATACATGTACAGTACTTACATGCATACAAATTTGCATATTTCAGGTAAAACAGATAACATTAATTAAAAATAAACAAATAAAACCAGGAAGAAAATTACCGCCACACGTTTAACTACTGAGAGGCGATATAAAAGTCACCAGTCTGATAAAATGATCACTGCCCTATAAGAATTATCTCGTGTCCCGGGTGCGTTTAGTGACATCTCTGAACAGTCAAAGGGACTGTGTCTGTGATAGAATATCCACAGTCAACGTCTATCTGCAGGAGTTATAGGAACCGTGGTGACGCAAAACTTTTTTTGATGTGTGTGGATGCTAATGCTGGATCTTCGGGAGCCTTCATTGTGTAATGTTTAATTTCTTTCTTCTGCGGCCATGATATACATTTAGAACTTTGTTAGCAGAAATTTTGAGGTAACTCCTTTCGCTCCTCTTTCATGTAGCCCTAGTCACGATCTGTTCGCATTGACTGTCTATGCCATAGCTACTTGGACGTAGCTTTATAAAGATAACGGTTACGTACCTGGTGATTCAAAAATAAAGAGCAAGTTTCAGTTGTTATTTACGGACAAAATTTCAAAGACAGAAACACATTGCCCATGGTATTGGATAGAGAAAGGTCCAAAGTTTTGAACAGCTGCATTGCTGTTTGTTTGTAGCAACTTCTTTTTAATAACCTTGGTAGTAACATGGTCACTACATCATAAGAGAACTCATTTTATGTGTTGGAATTTGCACGAACTCAATCCGTTGTTCAAGCGCAAAGTGTGTTCCGTCGTCTGTTCAGCAAGAAGCCGTCTCTGTAGAAGCAGAGTTATAGCTGGCATACAAAATTCTTGGAATTTGGTTGAATATGCAAAGGGAGGAGCATTGGTCGGCCACACACGTCTGATGAAAATGTCGAGCGTATCCGAGGTGCGTTCACACGGAGCTGTCGCAAGTCACAAGACGGGCGGGCCAGGAACTTCGAATTCCTCAGACAGCTGTGTGGCGTGTTTTGAAACGACGCCTGCGTACGAAGTTCTACAGGTTGCAGTTACCGCAGTAATCACGTTCCGGCAACCATGGCAGAAGGTCCGAATTTTGCATGTCAGTTCTCCAGGGTGTGACAGTGGACACTTTTTCCGAACGACTCATCTTTTCGGAGGAATCGACATTTCATCTATCAAGTCTCTGTATGTCCATATTTGTAGAGATGATTGCGGGATTCAGCTGTTCGATTCAGGATGTCAAATTAAACACCTTTCAGCCGTCTAGTTTCCAACCTTATTTTATTTGGCGACAAGTTTCAGCGTTTTACTACGTCATCTTCAGGCCCCTAACCGACGTGTAGGCAGATTCTACCTCGATTGTGATCAAAACAGGGGCCAGCAATACTGTTACTGAAACTTCCTGGCAGATTAAAACTGTGTGCCCGACCGAGACTCGAACTGGTCCCGAGTTCGAGTGTCGGTAGGGCACACAGTTTTAATCCGCCAGGAAGTTTCATATCAGCGCACACTCCGCTGCAGACTGAAAATCTCATTCTCGAATACTGGTACTAGTAGATTTTTGCTACAGCGATCACTTCAACTATCATCTGACGATAACCGAGGTTCAAATTGTTCAAATGGCTCTGAACACTATGGGAGGTCATGTCCCCTAGACTTAGAACTACTTAAACCTAACCTAAGGACATCACACACATCCATGCCCGAGGCAGTATTCGAACCTGCGACCGTAGTGGTCGCGCGGTTCCAGAAGCGCCTAGAACCGCTCGGCCACAGCGGCCGGCGATAATCGAGGTAGAATCTTCCTACACGTCGGTCAGGGTCCTGAAGATGGCGTAGTAAAACGCTGAAACTGGTTGCCAAATATAATAAGACTGGAAATTAGACGGATGAAAAGTGTATCGAACAGCCGAGTCCCGCAACCATCTCTAAAAAGATGGAATGCAGAGAAACTGCATGTGTTTAGTGCCGTTTCTGTTTATAAAGATTATGGACATTTCTTATTTGCAGAGGAAACTATGACAAATTTCATACCTGTACGTGCTGCAAAAACGGTTGTTTCCTCAACTTCACGAAGATTCCACTGTTTTCATTTTTATGCACTGCGGCTCCCCGCCTCTCTTTCACCTTGAGGTGATTACCTTAACATCATCCCACAACGTTGGATTGAAACAGATGGGCAACAAGATCTTGTTCATTGCTTTTGGCCTCCAAGACCACCAGACACATTGCGATTTCTTTTTCATTGTGGTGGGGCTCACCTATGACAGCTACTCTTGCTCTTCAAGAGCTGAGAAATCGAATTATTCAAGCTGTCAGTTCAGTAAACGGGGGCCTTTTGGTTCGTGTGTGGAATGAAATGGACTACAGTTTCGAAGTTTCTCGAGCAACGCGTGGTGCTCATGTTCAGAGTATAGTGTCTAGGCAAACATAAAGCTTTGAACCTTTCTCTGTCCAGTGACATATGCAATGTGTTTCTGTCTTTCAAGGTTTGGCTGTAATAAACAACTGAAATCTTTTATTCCTTTTTGAATCAGCCTGTACTTGTCAGATATGCCGAGAGTTTTGTTTTAGCTAACTCCAGTGTTACAAATTCGAGTCGCCTGAAAGATTGCCAAACCCCCAAAGACTGAGTACGTTCATTTCGTTATTGGAGACGGGACTAGTGACAAACGGTAGAGCAACAAATAAACACGAATTGCCACGGGAAAAAGCACTAACGAGAGGAACATAAAGTATTTCCTCCAGTCCTGTGGTGTAACGATTAGGGACTCCTCTGGTCCCCGCTACAGGCGTCCACGCTCTGCGGCCACGACATTCAATAAACAACGACCGGAAAGGCACTAGATGAGAAGAGTCCATGTCTCCTCCCCTTCTCCAGCCACCAGTCAACGCCCCCACAACCGTGTCGAGGGGCCCAGCAACGCTAATTTTAGACGCTCATCGGGAGTGGCGCAATGGGTGGAAATAACTTAGTTAAGCCCAGCGCCGCCTTATCGCGCTGGCATCGTCTGCTGACTCCGCCGTAACCCACCGGGCGTCCTTGGTTCGAACACTGACAACACGTCGTGTTTCCGATATGCATCCGGCGACGGCTCTTTGATGCTAGTTTTTCCACTTATTTTTCCACTGGCAACTGCTGAGAGACATGTTCAAGCGCAAGAGCTAAACTCTGTTGGGCGAACGGTTAAAGGGAAGACTTACTACTTCCAGAGCGGCACTTAATGGCAATGTGTACGGCGGAATACATAGCGTATAGGGCTAAAGAGAAACTTTACTGCTGTGGAACAGAAATGACAACAATATCAATAAAATTTTGTTTGTTACATAGTTTATCCATTTTAGTTTGCACGGCATGAGCAATTTAACATCCATTGCGTGACGATTTCCTCCTTTAAACTTCTCTGTTCATTACAATCTTTAGCTATGCACATCCATATTACTCCTCTATGTTTTCTAATGTCATCTACCCATCTTCTATCAGGTCGTTGCCTTTGTCTTCTCTTATCTTCTTGAATCCATCAAACCATTTTTTCTTTGTTTTACCATTCAATCATTTTGCTACCTGACTCACCACATTCATTTAGTTTCACAGTACGGGCACAATTCTGCCCTCCACTCCTGTCTGTTGCTTGTTCCATTTCATTACTTCCCCACCTCTCCTAGTAATCTCCAACATACATCTGTCATCGCTTGCTGAGTAAACCTGTTTTAGAATGAAACTTCCGGGCAGATTAAAACTGTGTGCCCGACCGAGACTCGAACTCGGGACCTTTGCCTTTCGCGGGCAAGTGCTCTACCATCTGAGCTACCCAAGCACGACTCACGCCTCGTCCTCACAGCTCTACTTCTGCTAGTATCTCGTCTCCTACCTTCCAAACTTTACAGAAGCTCTCCTGCGAACCTTGCAGAACTAGCCCTCCTGAAAGAAAGAATATTGCAGAGACATGACTTAGTCACAGCCTGGGGGATGTTTCCAGAATGAGATTTTCACTCTGCAGCGGAGTGTGCGCTGATATGAAACTTCTTAGCAGATTAAAACTGTGTGCCGGACCGACACTCGAACTCGGGACCTTTGCCTTTCGCGGGCAAGTGCTCTACCATCTGAGCTACCCAAGCACGACTCACGCCCCGTCCTCACAGCTCTACTTCTGCTAGTATCTCGTCTCCTACCTTCCAAACTTTACAGAAGCTCTCCTGCGAACCATGCAGAACTAGCCCTCCTGAAAGAAAGGATATTGCAGAGACATGGCTTAGCCACAGCCTGGGGGATGTTTCCAGAATGAGATTTTCACTCTGCAGTGGAGTGTGCGCTGATATGAAACTTCCTAGCAGATTAAAACTGTGTGCCGGACCGAGACTCGAACTCGTGACCTTTGCCTTTCGTGGGCAAGTGCTCTACCACAGGTAGAGCACTTGCAAAAGTCCCGAGTTCGAGTCTCGGTCCGGCACACAGTTTTAATCCGCTAGGAAGTTTCATTTCAGCGCACACTCCGCTGCAGAGTGAAAATCTCATTCTGTTTTAGAGTGATTTTCGCATGAAAAGTCTATGTCTCAGTCTGATAGTAAAACGTGATAATACCCAACGGCCTAAGCTTTTCTTCTTTTTCTGTTCGTTTCTTTTGCTGTCAAACCAGTTACTCCCTCCAAATGCCCCGCATATGAACTGAATTGGTTCTGCGTTTTATAATTCATACCATTAATTTATACATTTTTATTTATCGTCGTTGTGGATGATTTGAATCTTGTTGTAGCTGATTTAGACTTACTGTTACACTTGCTCTACAGCATTAGATTCTTTCATTAGTTCTGGAGGCAATCAGTACAATGTCACTTACATCATCATCGTCATCTTGGACAGTTTCCAGCCACGGGCTGGGTCTGTCGGGAACACAAGCCTCTCCATCGTGTTCTGTCTTTCCACCATTCCCCCTCTTCCACCTTCGTCCAGTTCTCTCCTCTTCTCGTCACACATTCCTTCACTCCCTTCACCCATCTATCTCTTGGTCTTCCTCTGGGCCTCTTCCCCTCCAGTTGCAGATCAAACATCCTCTTTGGAATTCTTCCCTCATCCATTCTCTTCATGTGTCCATACCACTGCAGTCTTGATTTTTCTATCCTGTCCTGTACTGGTTCCTCCTTTAGTCTTTCCCTCACATACACATTTCGCAATCTGTCTCGTCTTGTTACACTCAACCTGCTCCTCTGGAACTTCATTTCACTAGCCTGTATTCTACTTTTGTCGCTTTTGTGCATTACCCATGTCTCACTTCCGTATGCCAATATGGGGACAAAGTAGGTTCGGTATATAATTCCCTTGGATTTCTGTGGCACCTCCTTGCTCCAAATAAGCCCCCTAATGCATTTGTAGAACTGCCCTGCTTTTCTGCACCTTTCGTTTATTTCCATTGCGTTTCCCCCCTTACTTTCAATCATGCTTCCCAGGTACTTGAAGTTCTCTACCACTTGTAGTTTTTCCCCTCCACATGTTATATCCACATTTGGCCTATTCTTCTTCCTTGTTGTGACAATTATTTCACTTTTCTTTGCAGAGAAATGCATTCCATATTGTGCTGCCGTTGCCTCCCATACATCTAACTGCTCTTGCACCTCCTTCTCGCAATTTCCCCATAACATCAGGTCATCGGCAAAAAGCACTGCTTTTATTTTATGATCTCCAATTGCATCTGATACTTGCTGTGGGATTTCATCCATAACAATAATAAATAAAGGCGAAAGTGCACTTCCCTGTCGCAGCCCATTTTCCAGCTTGAACCATGCAGCACGTTCCCTCCCCACTTTCACACAACTCACAATTCCCTCATACATTTTTCTGACTTTTCGTGTTATCTCTTCATCTATCCCTTTTGCGTTCAGCACATCCCAGAGCTTGTCCCTACAGATACTGTCATACGCCTTCTCAATATCTAAAAAGGCCATGATTAAGTCCTTCCCGTACTCATAGTGCCTTTCCTGCAGTTGCCTTACCGCAAATATGAGGTCCGTTGTTGATCTTCCCGGTCTGAAACCATACTGCTCCTCTTGCAGTCTACTTTCAATACTGCTTCTTATTCTCTTCTCCAGGATCTTTTCATAGATTTTTCCACAGTGGCATAGCAGGGTGATTCCTCTGTAGTTCTCACATCTCCCCCTCGTCCAAGTCGTGGGAGATGGGCAACGGCACAAAGTAGGGGACTGCCTATAGGGGCGATGTACAGCGGGGACTTCGTGTGCCCCAGGACCGCTACGGTAGCTGGGAAGGCCCTATGGGAACCCTGAAACGTGACGGCTAACGGGGCTCTGGTGAAGCTGCGATAGGCCTAGCAAGCCAGTAGTGGATAAATCAACTGCTTTTAAAAAGGGAACATGCCTCGGATCACGGAACGGATTTAAAGGAAACCGACCAAGCAATGGAAAAGGATTACGAGATGGTTTACGACTGGGCACCTTAAACGTAAGGACTCTAACTGGGAAGTTAGAAGAAATTGTAGAAATTATGGAAAGGAGGAAATTGGACATCTTGGGACTTGTTGAGACTAGGTGGAGAGGAGTTGGTGAAAAACCACTAAGTAAAGGATGTAAACTGTACTGGATAGGGAATGAGGGGTGAAGAAATGGAGTGGCAATAGTGGTCAGAGAGGGTCTGCAGGAGGAGGTGGAAGGTATCAATGATCGAATGATAAAAGCCAGAGTACGAGTGAAAGGAAAAAGCATTGATATCATCCAAGCATATGCCCCACAGGTGGGGTGTACAAAAAAGGAGAAGGAGGAATTTGAAGATGACATGCAAAAGCAGCTAAATGGAGGTAATCAGATTATAATAGGGGACCTCAATGCACATGTTGGCACAGACAGGAAAGGATTCGAGGAGATAATGGGACCAGAGGGCTGGGGGAACCGAAATAGAGAAGGAACATTGTTGCTGGAATTCTGCAAGAGGAATGGGCTGGCGATCGCAAATTCCTGGTACAAGAAGAGAAGTAGCCACAAAATAACTTGGTACAGTGGAGACTGGTCCCAAACTTCAGTAGTAGACTATGTACTAGTGGATAGGCAGATGATGAGCAGCCTCACAGATGTTAAGGTCATTCCATCTGAGGCCTTAGACAGTGACCATCGGCTGTTGGTAGCCACCCTGAGAGAGAAAAAAGATAGGAGGGCAACAGATATACAGGAGAAAAGGTTGAAGACATGGATGCTGAAAGAGGATGAACGGAGGACCCAGTACCAGACACTGATCAGGAAGAAGCTGCCAAAGGAAGATCAGAGAACAGTGGAAGAAGAATAGGGAGATTTTAAGAGCGCTCTAGTTGAGGCAGCTGAGACTGTGTGCGGAAGAACTAGCACAAAGAGGAGAAGTAAGGAAACCCCATGGTGGAACAACATATGTAAAGAGGCAGTACTTCGAAAGAACAAAGCCTTCAGAGAATGGTTCCAGACCCGAACAGAGGAAGCTAGGGTAAAATATAAGGAAAGCAAGAAAGCGGCACAGACCATAGTAAGGGCGGAAAAGAAGAAGTGGATGGAAAAATGGACAAGAATGTTAGAAGAGGACAGTGAAGGAAACAAAAAAGTACTTTACACCATGGTAAGAAATAAGAGGAACGACAGAAGCGAGTGCCTGAGGATCATGGATAATAATGGAAGAGTTGTGGAGGAAATGCATGAGCTCAAAAAGATTTGGAAGGAGTACTTTGAAGATCTGTTGAATGCCGCCAAGCAGGTAACTAACAGCGATGGAGAGCCTAAGGCAGCAGACGATTATAATAGTGGGGAAATTGATGATCTAACTTGGAATGAAGTGGAAGAAGCCTTAAAGAGGATGAAAGGGGGCAAGGCACCAGGTTGGGACGAAGTAACAGTGGATATGATACGAGCAGCAGGAGAAGTAGGAACCCAGTGGCTATACAGAGTGCTGAGGGTGGTGTGGAAGGAGAACAGAATTCCTGAGGATTGGAAGAAAGGAATTATAGTCCCGACCTTCAAGAAAGGAGACAATGTCTTTTGTGGCGGCGTTCGTAGCGACAAGTAATTCGCTGTAGAAACGGCTTACCGCATCTCGTGGTCGTGCGGTAGCGTTCTCGCTCCCACGCCCGGGTTCCCGGGTTCGATTCCCGGCGGGGTCAGGGATTTTCTCTGCCTCGTGATGGCTGGGTGTTGTGTGCTGTCTTTAGGTTAGTTAGGTTTAATTAGTTCTAAGTTCTAGGCGACTGATGACCTCAGCAGTTGAGTCGCATAGTGCTCAGAGCCATTTGAACCATTAGAAACGGCTTACGAAGTCACCGCCACACTTTTAATAGCGGGCCGACCGGTCCGCTGGAACAGTAAACAGAAAGATGAAAACCCAAACACTCTGATTAAATAAAAGTCAGTACTTATCTTTATTAACGAAGATACAGAAATCTGTCTAGTTCGAGTCGGAGCGGCTAGGTCAGCGTCGGCTGACGACAAGCAACAACTCTGCTGCGATGAATACACAACTGACTAGCAAGTACACAATTCGGTGACGAGTATACAACTGAGCGGCGAATACAGAACTGTCCTAGCGCTCGCGACTCCAGCGCTTAAGAAGCCAGAAGCCAGCGGTGGCGCGCGCAGACTTGCGGCGATTTCCTGTCTCGCTGGCGCTGCTTATGCGGACGGCGTCCGGACTTTGATGCTGCCAACCTTTTGGCAGCGGGCTTGGGTGGCATTACTGGCTAGGATATAACACGCCTCCCCCCCCAAATCGCCGCACCGTCGTTGAATAATGACGTGGCGAGCGTCGACGGCGGGGGAGGGGTCTGGCCGCAGGCGTAGCAGAGGAGACCGGGGCGGAGACTTTTGTCGGTGGCAGTCCCCGGTCCGCACCCCAGCATTGGCTGCGCGGGGCCTCGGGAAACACCGACGGAAAACCGAGGTCAGGGTGCACGCCTGTGACCACGGGCGCAGCTTCTGGTACTGGACGCGACGGGGCGTCGGGACCCACGAAGAGAGGCAGGGGCTCCTGACGCTGCGTCGACGGCTGCTGAGTGGGCGCCGGACAAGGCGCTGCGGTGTCAGACTCCTTGGGGGTGCCCAAGGAAAGCGGCTGCAGGACAGGCTGCACAGCCAACGCTTGGGAAGGCGGCCCGGCTGAGGGGTCGACGTCCATCAGCTCCGAAGGCGGTGGCGACTGAAGAGGGACCGCAGGCGCCGGAGCGACCACCTGGGGCGCTCCCGGATGAAGCTGCGCGGGAGGCATCAACGGGACGGGCTGTCGGCGTGGTAGCGGCGACGGCTGCTGCTGCTGCCCTGGGGGCGGCAGCGAAGTCGGAAGGCGCGGCTGGAACCCGCCGCGGACCAAATCTGTGGACAAAGAACGAGCGGCAGAATCCGGGCGGCCAGCGCGGCGCAACTGGTTCTGATGCCTCCTGTGCACCCCAGTAGCACCTTGAACAGTATAAAACCGCGACCCTGGACACTTATCACGGTACCACGTTCCCAACGACGGCGACCGTGATAAACTCTGAAAAAAACGGCGTCGTTGCGCTGAAAACGCGTGCGATGCTCAGAAGCGGGGGGTCAATCCGGGGGGTGCAACAACCGTAGTAGGGTGCGATGACGACGGCCGTGGAGAAGCTCCGCAGGCGAAGGGCCGTCGCGTGGCGTGGTCCGGTACGACGACAGGAACGTGATGAGGGCCTGCTGACGAGAGTGCGTAGCACGAAGGCGGTCCATATGATCCTTGAATGTGCGTACAAAACGTTCCGCTGCACCATTCGGTTGAGGGTGGAACGGCGGAGTAAGAACATGGCGAATGCCATTGGCAGAACAAAAACTTTCAAATTCAGCAGAGGTAAATTGTGGACCATTGTCAGACACTAAAACTTCTGGAAGACCCTCAATACAAAAAATTGAAGTCAACGCCTGTATAGTTTGTGCAGACGTTGTAGACTGCATGGGCACAACAAACGGAAAATTACTAAATGCATCTATCACGATGAGCCAACGAGAATTCCAATATGGACCAGCGAAATCAATATGTACTCGCTGCCAGGGACCGGCAGGGCGTGCCCACTCAAAATAGCGTTGAGGCGGAGCAGCTTGGTGTTCGGCACACGTCGAACAATCTGTAGACATCTGCGTAATCTGCTTATCAATGCCGATCCATGTACAATGACGGCGGGCAAGCTGCTTGGTGCGGACCACTCCCCAATGACCTTGATGCAACAAGTCGAGGACCTTGGATTGGAGCACTTGGGGAACCACTACACGAAGCTGGTCATTCTCGGTGCGTAACAGCAAAACTCCGTGCGAAACAGACAACAGATGACGTTGCGGATAATAGCGACGAACCACAGGATCCGATATGTCCTTTGCCTTGGACGGCCAACCACGTTGAACAAAACGTAATAGTAAACTCAGATGAGGATCCGTAGCTGTCTCACGTGCCACCTGACGATAATCAATCGGAAAATCCCGGAGGGATTGATGCTCATCGGCGTCAATCTGATGGCAAGAGTCGTCAGAGGAATCGAAGACATCATCCGCAGCAATCGGCAATCTAGAAAGCGCGTCAGCGTTTGCATGCTGAGCTGTAGGGCGATACAGTATCTCATACTGGTATTGTGATAACAAAAGAGCCCAACGTTGTAGTCTCTGAGCTGTCCGCTGAGGAACTGGTTTAGACGGATGAAACAGTGACGTCAGGGGCTTGTGATCTGTTACTAAATAGAATGGTCTACCATAGAGGTAGTGATGGAATTTTGTGACACCGAACACAATAGCCAACGCTTCCTTGTCCAATTGGCTATAATTACACTGAGCTTTGTTTAGCAATTTAGATGCGAACGCAATAGGACGTTCGGTGTTACCGACTCGGTGAGACAACACAGCACCGAGGCCGAAAGAAGAGGCATCACAAGCTAACACCAGAGGCTTGTTAGGGTCGTAATGGACCAGACAACGATCATTCAATAAAGCCTCTTTAAGCTGCTGAAAGGCTGATTGGCAATCAGCTGACCACACAAACGGAACATTCTTGCGGCGGAGACGATGCAACGGTGCAGCAATCTGTGATGCATTAGGTATAAACCTAATATAATACGTCAATTTGCCAAGAACTGCTTGCAATTCATGCAGATTGCGAGGGGCGGGCAAATCACGAATAGCTGCTAAATGTGACTGGGAGGGATGAATGCCTTGAGCATTAATAACATGTCCCAGATACTCCATCTCCGTAAGGAAAAATGAACATTTATCGATGTTGCAACGTAGGCCTGCCTGAGACAACACTTTAAACAAACACTCCAAATTACGGAAATGTTCAGCAGGCGTCCGACCGGACACAACAATATCGTCTAAATAGTTGCAACACGATGGCACATTAGCCAGAAGTTGTGACAAAAAACGCTGAAAAACAGCTGGAGCTGACGCACAACCAAAAGGCAAACGCAGAAAACGGAACAACCCCAACGACGTGTTTATGACAAAATACTGTTGTGATTGCTCGTCGAGGGGCAATTGCAAATATGCTTCACGGAGATCAATTTTGGAAAAGAAACGAGCTTCCCCTAACTTATCCATCAGCTCGTCCGGTCTAGGCAAAGGAAAAGAATCAATGACAGTCTGAGGATTAACTGTCGACTTAAAATCAGCACACAAACGTAACTTGCCAGACGGTTTCTTTATAATAACTAAGGGAGAAGCCCACTGGCTCGCTGAAACGGGTTGAATAACACCGTTGTTTTGCCAACGACGAAGTTCATCTGCTACAGGTGCCCGGAGGGCGTGAGGCACTGGACGAGCACGAAAAAATCGAGGCTGAGCATTATCTTTTAACGTAATATGAGCGGCAAAGTTCGCAGCACAACCTAGTTCGTCTTTAAATATGTCACTGTATTGTTTACACAAATCGGTTATGCTGTCTTGAGGAACAACAACAGAATTAATTTGCAACACATTGTCTTGGATAGACAGGCCAAACAAGTCAAAACAGTCTAATCCGAAAATGTTTACACTGTCTGTAGCGCGGAGCACTGAATGAAACTGTTTTTGTATTGCCACGGAATGTGGCTGGCACGCTACATACACCTAACACAGGAATTTGTTCTCCACTATAAGTAGCCAAAGAATGTTTTGCCGCTGAAAGTTTAGGCCGGCCGATAGCCGCATACGTAGCACTATTTATGAGAGTCACCGACGCACCAGTGTCTAATTGAAAATTGATGGTCTTATCCTGGATGCGTAGCTTCACAAATAGTTTATTACACTGTCTCTGGATCGGTGCAGTGGAGGCGGAAGACACAAAATCAGCGCGTTGAGCGCGTGTTCGCTGCTTACGACAACACGTGGGTTGGGCGGGTGGAACAACAACTCCCGCTTCACTGGCAGTCTGTACATTACTTTTTACAGCGTCTGAATTACGCCTGGGTCGCATAGCAGAGGGCTGGGTGGGTGGCTTATTGCGAACAAGTTTATTACCCACACGAACCGTGGAAGAGTCTTGAAACGCGACCTTCTGGGCGGGCTGGCTTTGAAGAACATGAATATCCATGGGCTGGGCAGCACTAGAATTGTTCTTGCGTTTACGCAAACAAACAGTCTGGATGTGTCCTTTCCTTTGACAAAAGTGACAAACCGCTTTTCTTAACGGGCAACGTTCACGAGGATGAGCAAGAACACACTTAGGGCAAGACTTAACTCTATCATTTTGCACACGCGGCTGACGAATGTGTTTAACATGACGCGGCCGGCTAGTGTTTACAGTCTGACTCTGCCGGTGGGGCCGCGGGCGTGACATAACTTGCTTAGCACAGGCAATTTGAGAAATACATGGCTGATCTAACTCACACTCAGCATAGTCAAAAGTATCTTGGGCTTCAATGATGTTCATCACAGTCTCTAATGACGGGTCAGGCAACTTTAAGATAGCAGCACGAATACGAGAATCTGCAATGTTTTGAGTAATAGCGTCTCGTAGCATGACATCACTGTAGGAAGCTCCACACACACAATTAAATCGGCACTGACGGGTGAGGCCCGGTAAATCTGTTAACCACTGTTTATTAGATTGATGTGGCAGTTTCTTTAATCTGAAGAACTTTAATCTGGCTGCTGCCACATGAACTCGCGACTCGAAATACTCAGCAAGCTTGTTAACAACAACGTCATAGTCTAAAGCTTCTGGCTGGGATTCCGGGAACAACTTACAAAGTAGTCGATAGACTTCCACGCCTGCAGTGGAAATTAAATAAAGCTGCCGCTCAGTACCTGTGATTTTGTAGACTGTCATGTGCGCCTGCAACTGCGCGAAATATTCTCGCCATTCTTCTCTTGATGCATCAAAAGCACGGAAAGGTGGTGCTGCCTGTGCTTGTTCCTTTTGTGCTGGAGGATTAGCCGCTTGTTTGGCGATTGCTTCCACCAGACTTTGTTTTTGCTGACTCTGTAACAAGATCAACTGTTGTAATTCGGCAGACATAGTGAACACAAATTAAACAGCCCCCAAAATTTTATCGCTATAATTAGTATAACCAGAAACAAGTTGAACCAGCCCTGCACACGAGTTCGGCAGTCCTCGTCGCCAGTTTTGTGCCGGCGTTCGTAGCGACAAGCAATTCGCTGTAGAAACGGCTTACGAAGTCACCGCCACACTTTTAATAGCGGGCCGACCGGTCCGCTGGAACAGTAAACAGAAAGATGAAAACCCAAACACTCTGATTAAATAAAAGTCGGTACTTATCTTTATTAACGAAGATACAGAAATCTGTCTAGTTCGAGTCGGAGCGGCTAGGTCAGCGTCGGCTGACGACAAACAACAACTCTGCTGCGATGAATACACAACTGACTAGCAAGTACACAATTCGGTGACGAGTATACAACTGAGCGGCGAATACAGAACTGTCCTAGCGCTCGCGACTCCAGCGCTTAAGAAGCCAGAAGCCAGCGGTGGCGCGCGCAGACTTGCGGCGATTTCCTGTCTCGCTGGCGCTGCTTATGCGGACGGCGTCCGGACTTTGATGCTGCCAACCTTTTGGCAGCGGGCTCGGGTGGCATTACTGGCTAGGATATAACAATGTCACTTACAGAACAAACATATTTTGATTGTTCACATTCTTTCTTCTTTTCCATGTTTCAAAAATCTGATGACTTTGCTCTGCAATTTCTGAGAAACTTGTTGGTAATATGAATCTCCTTGCTTGATTCCTATTTTAGTTCCAAATTTCTCACAGTCAGTATTAAGTACAACAGAAGTATTTAAATCTCCAACACTTCTTGAGTACACAAATGTTAGTATATTGAAGAATGTACATATACTTCAACGTACGTATCTCAGAGAATCAGGCAGTATTATAACTATTTCATCCATAATTTTTCTATTCTATCTCGTTATTTTCAGTGGAACCTTGGTTTACATAAAGAATGTTGTCACATGAAGCATGTCAGTCAACAAAACAATTGAAACATCCCCTTAAAAAAATTTATGAATGACTGTGCTGATAAGCCTCTTACATTATTTGCTTTTCAAACAGCTGAGCAAAACTGAACGTACTCAGACATTACTCTCTTTACTTATTTTGATCAACACTAAACTGACACACAGTATTTTTAGCGCAACGCAATCTGACTTTCAATAATCCCTACAAAAGAATGGCCCTGACTAACAATAACCTATACCTTTCATGAATCACTTACCTCACAAAAATCTTCGTTACTCAAACTACTGCAATACAGCGAGCGCCAATACTGCCAGCTAAATAAAAGATTCTAACTACTGAAGTCATTAACTACTGATAGGCATAGTTAGCAAATGAAAGATTTTGATAGAGAACAAACAATGTATTTACCTTAATAGTGTTCAAAAGTCATTATATACAGGGTGTTACAAAAAGGTACGGCCAGACTTTCAGGAAGCATTCCTCACACACAAATAAAGAAAATATGTTATGTGGACATGTGTCCAGAAACGCTTAATTTCCATGTTAGAGCTCATTTTAGTTTGTTCTTCCACCTACGCTCAATGGAGCACGTTATCATGATTTCATACGGGATACTCTACCTATGCTGCTAGAACATGTGCCTTTACAAGTACGACACAACATGTGGTTCATGCACGATGGAGCTCCTGCACATTTCAGTCGAAGTGTTCGTACGCTTCTCAACAACAGATTTGGTGACCGATGGATTGGTAGAGGCGAACCAATTCCATGGCCTCCACGCTCTCCTGACCTCAACCCTCATGACTTTCATTTATGGGGGCAGTTGAAAGCTCTTGTCTACGCAACCCCGGTACCAAACGTAGAGACTCTTCGTGCTCGTATTGTGGACGGCTGTGATACAATACGCCATTCTCCAGGGCTGCATCAGCGCATCAGGGATTCCATGCGATGGAGGGTGGATGCATGTATCCCCGCTAACGGAGGACATATTGAACATTTCCTGTAACAAAGTGTTTGACGTCACGCTGGTACGTTCTGTTGCTGTGTGTTTCCATTCCATGATTAATGTGATTTGAAGGGAAGTAATAAAATGAGCTCTAACATGGAAAGTAAGCGTTTCCGGACACATGTCCACATAACATATTTTCTTTCTTTGTGTGTGAGGAATGTTTCCTGAAAGTTTGGCCGTACCTTATTGTAACACCCTGTATATCAATCCATGATATCCAATATTACAAATTTACTCTGTCTGTCTAGATCGTCCGCTCTCAAAATTCCACCATCTCTCTCCCCACATCCACCACTGCTGGCGGCTCACCTCCAACTGCGCAACGCTACGCGCTGTTAACAGCCAACTGGCCAACACTACAATAGCCAACAACAATTCAACCAGCCACAGACTCCACACAGCACAGCCAGTGATTTTCATACAGAGTGCTACGTGGCGTTACCAATATAAAAACCTAAACAGCCTACTTACACAACTAATTGGATTTAAATGCCATGGTAACACACAATATAGCCTTTCATTTCACACTGATTCCTCGTTGACACGCTTTATTTGCCTCATGCATATTTCATGCATGTAGTGTTTCATATGTACAACTGAAAATGAGCTGTTTTCTAGAAACGTGAATGACGATAAATATATTAATTGCGTCTGAGATAGTTTTTATTCTAAGCGGTTCTCTGCAAGTTGAGCATTAGCTTATGTCGCTCGTCAGCATGATATGTGGCATAATTTTACTTATGCCTTTTTAAAGTTTCTGTACGTTGAAATGGGTGAAATTAAGGATCGTGCCGTACAGAAAATCTTTGTTTAGGACGGCTCATCGTCAAAGAAAATTCATCCAATGTTGTTAAAGGGTTTACAAAATCTGTTACCTCAGTCTGAACACTTAGAAATGTACGACAAAGTTCAATGCTGAAGGTGAAGGTGATCCTCGTGAAGGACGCCATAAAATTGTAACTACTGATGAATACATCGAGGAAGTATAACAAAAACAATACAGAATTGGAAAATCAGCTATAAAGCAATATCTGCTGGCGTCTATATATCAGTTGGCAGAGTCCCATAATTTGGCACGATTAATTAGTTACGAGAACGCTACGCTGAATAATGACGCTGAATAAATATAAATGTTGGTACGAATTTCTCAGAAATGGTTGATAATCTTTCTTCAAAAAGGACGAAACTGAGTTTATCTGTTTGAAAGCTATTTATCAGCATGCAAAAAGATTCTTTTCATGAATCATCTTTTTAAGGAAAAATTAAAAACAGATTAATTAATAACAGATTAATGCTTTTCAAGTCTTCTCGAGCAAATGGATGAAAAAATACTCAAAGGAAAAAAAACGTCTTTCAGCAAGACAATTCACCTGGTCAAATCCAGTGAACAGGATATGGCAGCGTGGTAGAACGAAATTAAAATT
This sequence comes from Schistocerca piceifrons, assembly GCF_021461385.2. Taxonomy (NCBI): domain Eukaryota; kingdom Metazoa; phylum Arthropoda; class Insecta; order Orthoptera; family Acrididae; genus Schistocerca; species Schistocerca piceifrons. The sequence continues at coordinate 420,207,800 of NC_060142.1, read as the reverse complement.
TAGGAAAACTAAATATTGACTCTACAAATATTCGTTTTATCAAGTTTAAAACTTTTATTTGGAGCACCGCAAGGTTTTTGCGATTCACTCGAGCCCATCCTTTTCATCTAGATAGTACTGCGGCGTACGTTTCTGACTTCGCTCAATGAAAAGTATATTTCTGAATTAATCTTGCACTCTAAAGCTTAGCGAACACCGCGTGAAATTTCCTGACGGATGAATCTGAGTGTTGAACCGGTTCTGAAACTCAGACCTGTGTCACCTGCTAGCAATGCTCTTACCAAGCGAGCTGTCCAGGCTTGACTCATAATCCGTCTTCACTACTTCAGTTCTGAAAATTAGTCTCTCTCTGATTTCAGATTGTTACAGAATTAAGAGCAATGCAGAAGATCTTCAGTTGAGTTGGTTGAAAATACCACCAACTCGAGAAACAGAGATCCAGGCGACTGTCTATGATTATAATACAAATTTATTTCCATTCACATAACTGCTATCAATTGCAAAATCTGTTCTTCTTAATTAATTGTGATGGTTTTAATCCTCTCAGAGTTCCTCCCCAGGCAGTGCAGACAGGGCACAGTAATGCTTAACTAAAGAAATACAGTAACACAATTGAGGATCCTAGTGCAGAGGTAGCTATCCGCAAGTAACTAAATTTGATAAAAGTAATATTTTACTAGATATTGTTTTTATCGAAAGGAGGCTTATTGTTACCCAACTATCCTTCACATATTACACATACGTTGAAGCGCCAAAGAAACTAGTATAGCCATGCGTATTCAAGTACAGAGATACGTAAACAGGCAGAATACGGCGCTGCGGTCGGCAATGCCTATATAAGACAAGTGTGTGGGCTAGTTGTTAGACCGGTTACTGCTGCTACTGTGGCAGGGTATCAAGAGTTAAGTGAGTTTGGACGTGGTGTTATAGTCGGCGCACGAGCGATGGGGTACCATCTCCGATGTAGCGATGAAGTGCGGATTTTCCTGTACGACCTTTCAAAAGTGTACCGCACGTATCAGTAATCCAGTAAAACATCAAATCTCCGACATTGCTGCGGCCGGCAAAAGATACTGCAGGAACGGGACTATGATGACTGAAGAGAATCGTTCAACGTGACAGAAGTGCAACCTTTCCGCAGACCGCTGCAGATTTCAATGCTGGGCCATTAACAAGTGGCAGTGTACAAACCATTCAGCGAAACAACATCGCTATGGGCTTTCGTAGCCGAAGGCCCACCCCTGTATCCTTGAGAAGTTCACGACTGTTGATGACTGGAAACATGTTGCCTGGTCGGACGAATCTGGTTTCAAATTGTATCGAGCGGAGGGACGTGTACTGGTATGGAGACAACCTCATGAATCCATGAACCCTGCATTTCAGCAAGGGGAATGTTCAAGCTGGTAGAGGCTCTGTAATGGTGTGGGGCGTGTGCAGTTGGAGTGATATGGGACCCCTGATACGTCTAGATATGACTCTGACGGTGACATGTACGTAAGCATCCATTCACGTCCATTGTGCATTCCGACGGACTAAGACAATTCCAGCAGGACAATGCGACACCACACACGTCCAGAATTGCTACAGAGTGGCCCCAGAAACATTCTTCTGAGTTTAAACACTTCAACTGGCCACAAAACTCCACACGAATGAACATTATTGAGCATATCTGGGATGCCTTGCAACGTGTTGTTACGAAGAGATCTCTTCCCACTCGTACTCGTACGGATTTACGGACAGCCCTGCAGGATTCGTGGTGCCAGTTCCCTCCAGCACTACTTCAGACATTGCTCGAGTCCATGCTACGCCTGTTGCAGCACTTCTGCGTGCTCTCTGGGACCCTACACGATATTAGGCAGGTACGCCAGTTCCTTTGGCTCTTCAGCGTAACTGGAAAATATATGGAAAAATAAGAGGGTTATTCGGAAAGTAAGGAACGATCGGTTGCTAAACGGAAACCACAGTGAAAATCCACTGAAGTTTGGACAGGTGTGTTGGGCAGTGTCTCTAGCATGCCTGTCAATCGCGTTACGTCGTTTTTTTAGTTCTGAGCGCACAGGAAGCACTTAAAGATACCTAGAACAATAATGTCTCCTGCCAAGTACTAGGGTCTGGTGAGAAATTTCGCCTGAAGCTAAGCAGCCAACAGTACATAACTGTCGTGCGTTTTCTTCTTCAAGACAATGCTCAGCCGCATTCTGCAGAGGCAATGAAGATGCTTCTGCATCGTTTTCAATTGGAAATGCTTGATTACCCACAATACAGCTCGTGATTGTCTCCCTCTGAGTTTCATCTCTGCTCACATGAGCCGCCAACTATGAAGACAATATTTTGGCACAGGCAACGAGCTGTAGGCCAGCGTAGAGAATTGGCGGAAAGCAATGGCGGCTGCCTTCTATAGCGAGGGTATCGGGAAGTTAGTACAGCGCTACGATAAACGCCTAAGTCGCATCGGCGACTATGGAGATAAGTACCTGGAAGTTCTAGTTAATTGTTGCAATAAATCAGTTTTAATTTTTACTGTGGTTTCCATTTCGCGACCTATCGTTCCTTACTTTCCGAATAGGTGTATTTATTATTATTTTTGCACGAACTCTGTGTTTAAGAACATATTATTTCTTTAGAGTATGATGTAGTACATCATATGAATTTGAGTGGCCGTGCGGTTCTGGGCGTGCAGTCTGGCGCCGAGCGACCGCTACGCTCGCAGGTTCGAATCATGCCTCGGGCATGGATGTGTGTGATGTCCTTAGGTTAGTTAGGTTTAATTAGTTCTAAGTTCTAGGCGACTGATGACCTCAGAAGTTAAGTCGCATAGTGCTCAGAACCATTTTGAACCATCATATGAATTAATTATATATAAATAGCCTACAGAACAAACACTAAGTTTACTTATAAAACATAGAATTCGTAGAGAAGATGGATAGCTACAAATCACATAAAATATATAAAACCACAAAATGTACCGAAATACGACTACAGCTGAATGTCCATATTGTTGATTACTGGCTTCTGGTAGCATACAGGAATTCACAGTGGTCGCCTGTCAAGGCTGTCAATGGGTAATCTTCTACTATATGTTTTACGATTTGCCCAGCTCCTCCACAGTCACATTTGGGAGAAACTATTTTTCCTCGTCTGCATGTGTGGAGTGAGTAATCACATCTACCAAGTTAATTCGAATTCTCTTGAGGGTAGACCACATTTTGCGAGGTCTGTCAAATCCGCTTGGTGTGGTGGTGAGGCAAGGTGAACTATGAAAGGCAAGGGGTGTATGTGCAGTCCACTCCTTTTTCCAGCGATCTGCCATGCTGAATCCAATTTTATCCAAAATAGTTGGACACTTTAGTGGTGGCTGTCTAGAACGCAGTCTGGTTCAGTCATAGTTGGCTATGTCTCTTGGATTTATGGAAGAGGGTACATCTATTTATTTAATGAGCGATTTCTCTCGTCAAAGATGGGGAGAAGCTGTATAGCTTAGTGCGGGTAGCCAACAAGCTGGGATCGTCTTTATTGTGCCTGTTATAAGGACGTAGTTTTAGTTAATCGGACATCGATGTGACTAGGGTGAGTATCACTAAGCCAAACCGGTGCACGGCATTTCGCTACCAGAGAGACTACACCTAAAGGTGATGTCCGTAGCGTGTCACTAGAAGACCGCCATGAAGTACAAGCAAGTTCCCGCGAAATGTTGTTGCGAGTTCTAAGTGTGGTTGTTGTATTTCATGCTCAATGATGTATCCAGAGTAGCACCTAGATATTTTCGATGGAGCGGTAGTTTGTAATCAAAGTAAGCACTGAGCTCTGTTTAAACAAGTAAATCAGTGTTACAGATAAACAGCTTCAAAGTAAAACCACTAAAACGTCTGCTGTGCTTAGAAAATACACTGTATCCATTGGATTTGCTCTTATAGATGTTGTTAAATCACTACAAGAATAGTAACAGATTGAGATAAAAGATATCGTGGACCGCATATCTCGTAGTTTTAGTATAGTAGTGTCTTTTGCTTCAGGAAATAACAAAGGGTACTCAGGATCATCATTGCATTTATCCTTATTAATCAGTTTTTTTCCAATACTAGCTGTAGCATATACTACAATTTTAAATTCTCATGAGGGTCAACTTTATATTTCTAACGGTTGCGTATTCTTTCATTAATATGATTAACAAAGGCATTACATTATTTTCAGATTATATGATCCTAAAATAACGTTCAAATCAAGAAAGCGTATTGTTGTTGTTGTTGTCTTCAGTCCTGAGACTGGTTTGATGCAGCTCTCCATGCTACTCTATCCTGTGGAAGCTGCTTCATCTCCTAGTACTACTGCAGCCTACATCCTTCTGAATCTGCTTAGTGTATTCCTCTCTTGGTCTCCCTCTACGATTTTTATCCTCCACGCTGCCCTCTAATACTAAATTGGTGATCCCTTGATGCCTCAGAACATGTTCTACCAACCGATCCTTTCTTCTAGTCAAGTTGTGCCACAAACTTCTCTTCTCCCCACTTCTATTCAATGCCTTCTCATTAGTTATGTGATCTACCCACCTAATCTTCAGCATTCTTCTGAAGCATCACATTTCGAAAGCTTCTATTCTCTTCTTGTCCAAACTATTTATCGTCCATGATTCACTACCATACATGGCTACAGTCCATACAAATACTTTCAGAAACGACTTCCTGACACTTAAATCAATATTCGATGTTAACAAAATTATCTTCTTCAGAAATGTTTTCCTTGCCATTGCCAGCCAACACTTTATATCCTCTCTACTTCGACCATCATCAGTTATTTTGCTCCCCAAATAGCAAAACTCCTTTACTACTATAAGTGTCTCATTTCCTAATCTAATTTCCTCAGCATCACCCGACTTAATTCGACTACATTCCATTATCATCGTTTTGCTTTTGTTGATGTTCATCTTATATCCTCCTTTCAAGACACTGTCCATTCCGTTCAAATGCTCTTCCAAGTCCTTTGCTGTCTCTGACCGTACAATGTCATCGGCGAACCTCAAAGTTTTTATTTCTTCTCCATGGGTTTTAATACCTACTCCGAATTTTTTCTTTTGTATCCTTCACTGCTTGCTCAATATACAGATTGAATAGTATCGGGGAGAGGCTACAACCCTATCTCACTCCCTTCCCAACCACTGCTTCCTTTCATGTCCCTCGGCTCTTATAATTGCCATCTGGTTTCTGTACAAATTGTAAATAGCCTTTCGCTCCCTGTATTTTACCCCTGCCACCTTCAGAATTTGAAAGCGAGCATTCCAATCAACATAGTCAAAAGCTTTCTCTAAGTCTACCAATGCTGGAAACGTAGGTTTGCCCTTTCTTAATCTAGCCTCTACGATAAGTCGTAGGGTTAGTATTGCCTCATGTGTTACAATATTTCTACGGAATCCAAACTGATCTTCCCCGAGGTCGGCTCTACCAGTTTTTCCATTCGTCTGTAAAGAATTTGCGTCAGTATTTTGCAGCCGTGACTTATTAAACTGATAGTTTGGTAATGTTCACATGTGTCAACACCTGCTTTCTTTGGGATTGGAATTATTATATTCTTCTTGAAGTCTGAGGGTATTTCGCCTGTCTCATACATCTTGTTCACCAGATGGTAGAGTTTTGTCAGGAATGGTTCTCCCAAGGCTATCAGTAGTTCTAATGGAATGTTGTCTATTCCCGGGGCCTTGTTTCGACTTAGGTCTTTCAGTGCGCTGTCAAATTCTTCACGCAGTATCATATCTCCCATTTCATCTTCAGCTACATGCTCTTCCATTTCCATAATATTGTCAAGTACATCGCCCTCGTATAGACTCTCTATACAGGGCTATTACCAATGATTGAAGCGATTTCATAAATTCACTGTAGCTCCATTCATTGACATATGGTCACGACACACTACAGATACGTAGAAAAACTCATAAAGTTTTGTTCGGCTGAAGCCGCACTTCAGGTTTCTGCCGTCAGAGCGCTCGAGAGCGCAGTGAGACAAAATGGCGACAGGAGCCGAGAAAGCGTATGTCGTGCTTGAAATGCTCTCACATCAGTCAGTCATAACAGTGCAACGACACTTCAGGACAAAGTTCAACAAAGATCCACCAACTGCTAACTCCATTCGGCGATGGTATGCGCAGTTTAAAGCTTCTGGATGCCTCACGGTTTAAACTTTACGGCCCCTTTTTCTTCTGCGAAAAAAACGTTACAGGACACGTGTATCTGGACATGCTGGAAAATTAGCGCATGCCACAACTGGAGACAGACAGCGTCGACTTCATCTTTCAACAGGATGGTGCTCCACCGCACTTCCATCATGATGTTCGGCATTTCTTAAACAGGAGATTGGAAAACCGATGGATTGGTCTTGGTGGAGATCATGATCAGTAATTCATGTCATGGCCTCCACGCTCTTCCGACTTAACCCCATGCGATTTCTTTTTGTGGGGTTATATGAAAGATTCAGTGTTTAAACCTCCTCTACCAAGAAACGTGCCAGAACTGCGAGCTCGCATCAACGATGCTTTCGAACTCATTGAGTGTGGGAGGAACTTGATTATCGGCTTGATGTCTGCCGAATCACTAAAGGGGCACATATCGAACATTTTTGAATGCCTAAAAAAAATTTTTGAGTTTTTGTATGTGTGTGCAAAGCATTGTGAAAATATCTCAAATAATAAAATTATTGTAGAGCTGTGAAATCGCTTCAATCATTTGTAATAACCCTGTATATTCCTTCCACCTTTCTGCTTTCGCTTCTTTGCTTACAACTGGATTTCCATCTGAGCTCTTAATATTCATACAAGTGGTTCTCTTTCCTCCAAAGATCTCTTTAATTTTCCTGTAGGCTGTATCTATCTTACCCCTAGTGAGATAAGCCTCTACATCATTACATTTGTCCTCTATCCATCCCTGCTTAGCCATTTTGCGCTTTCTGTCGATTTCCTTTTTGAGACATTTGTATTCCTCTTTGCCTGCTTCATTTACTGCATTTTTATATTTTGTCCTTTCATCAATTAAATTCAGTATTTCTTCTGTTACCCAAGGATTTCTACTAGCCCTCGTCTTTTTACCTACTTGATCCTCCGCTGCCTTCACTACTTCATCCCTCAAAGCTACCCATTCTTCTTCTACTATATTTCTTTCCTCCATTCTTGTCGATTATTCCCTTATGCTGTCCCTGAAACTCTGTACAAGCTCTGGTTTAGTCAGTTTATCCAGGTCCCATCTCATTAAATTCCCACCTTTTTGCAGGAAGTGTAACAAAATGCATAAATATTGGTGTCACAGAACTGAAAACACTGTAAATGCTTATAAACGGCAGTTTTTTAGCAGCAAACAAATTCTCAGTCCAACTTGAAGCTGGTATAACTCCATCCACCACATAGAGTCTTAACCAACTCAAACTAAGCGACTTTGTATAAACTTTTGTGGGATGCAGGTTGGGTCTACAACTCACTGGAGATTTTAACACTTCTTAACCGACGGTAGGAGCTATATGAACGCACCAGAAGCTCATTTTTTCCGTATATGCGAGATAGTGTAGCTCCCTCTCCCTGGGCCTCACGACTGTTAGGAACGGCATTTTGTGGTGGAAATAATGTCGTCCAGTAATCAGCTGAATGTTGTCACATATTCAGAAGAAACACAAAACAGTTTTAGAATAATTTAATTATCCGGCACAGTCATAATTATTTCTAACGAAATAACCCTTCTCGACCGACGCTAGCCATCCTCAGATCATAAAATACAGGTTGTGGTTCAGTCCTCCACTGTGCAAACCACTTAGTCTCTCTAATGTCGGGCGAAAACAGTCTTTCGCTAGAAATGCACCATCTGTCCAAAAATTTCCGAGACTATTTTTAGGCTTTATTCCTGGCGTACAAAGTCAGCGCTTAACAACAGGGGTAGCTTGAATTACTCAGCTGTGAGAAGGCAATGTTTTGTACAGGAGGTGCAGCCGTAGTGTGTCAACGTTGTTGTTGTAATAAAGAGCAACAACAACTCTGTATCAAGAGTTCAAAACGTTCTCCAGAATGTTTTCAAGAAGAAAAGTGTACGCAAAGTTTGTCTCGCACCCAGTGACTCCCGGAAAAAAAAAACCGGTGATGCCTGTCCAACTTGGTTTAAATACCAAAGGGGGACAGTTCTTTTACGAAAAAAAAATCACGCCTAACGAAACTTGTTGGGACCTACCCGAAAACGATAATGTGCAGAAGTTCACACGAAATGTAAACGGTTTGACAATATAACCGACATTCAAGCAAATGTGACGCGCGAGTTGAACAATACCGCAAAGAAGGACTTTTCCGACACTTTCATATGTTTACATGAACGTTATGTACGTTCTGCTGAAGTGAAGGTAGGCTATGTCGAACACCTGAAGCATTAAAACTATTTTTTATGAATTCAGTCTCGGAATTTTTTTGACTGATGAGATGCAAAAGATTTTCCCAGACGTAACCTAAACTACAACGGATAACTGTCGCCATTATCTGCAATGATACAATAACATCTAACATTTCTTTAAACAACTAACAGTTTTATTTCGCTGATATTGTCTCACTTCCCAATGCGCTGAAAATAAATAGTTAAACAGAGTAACAACTGTGACTTCTAACTGTTGCTGAACTGAAATATAATTAATTTAATCTGCATTAGTAAGTGGTCTGAACTGTGACAGCACAAGTATAATACATTTAAATGTTATATACCATTCCACTCACACAACGGCAACACCATTACAATGAAACAACTACTTAGTGTACTACCGATTATAATTATTAAATAACGGTCGCTTAATCACGGAAGAAGTTGTACGAAGTAGGAGTCATTAATGGAAGTCGATTTCACAATAACTAAACTTTCATTAGTATTTAAAAACCAACATGTAATATCTCTGCAGTGTTTCTCTGATACTTGTGCCTTTTCCATACACGTCCTACCGTGTAAACCTCATCTCATCTTTCCTGCAAAATGTAACGAAAGCCCTTTTATCGTATTTTGTACTTAAATACCGTTTAATATAACCAGTTGGTAATCCTAGCAAAGAGTTTAATAACAGCTGATGCTGGGAAGAAAACAAGTGTTTGTAAGCTAGATACATAACAGGAAATTTGTAATACGTAACCCTATAGTTCATTTACTCTCTGAAAACTGCAAAATTATGTCAATGCAGTGTTTTAGAGTTACGTTTTACTATGAGCAAAAATTTTAATCTTTCCTTTAAACTTTACTTTATTTGAAATGCTACGCCCAAACGAGAACATGCATAGCATGACATCTTTGTCAATGGTGCTCTTTCACTTGTTTGCCCCTGTAATTATGTTGCTCAGATATGCGATTTGAGCAGCAAGCTTGTGCCTGGTGCCGAAATTACGGCATAAACGAATTATCTCCTGCTGACAGTTTAGTAACTGCTCAAACTGGCACTGAGAAATATGTAGACCCCACACATACCAAAATCGTCCTGAACTTCCTTGGCAAATTGGCATCTGGTAAAATTATCACATTTTGTCCCACAACTTCTGTCCCACACCCCAGCACATTTACTTGTTACCAGTGGCAAGGCATATGAGAAAAAAGTCTACAGTACGTCATATGACCACCCAGATGATCTAAAAAAAATCTACAAATGTTGCACGTGGCTTACACTGCGACCGTACACCTCATACATCAGTGAATCTTGCCTCACCAATCAAAACTTTCAAGTAACCAGGGGAAGCCATGGTCTTCACAATACTTAAGTATTTCGCAAAATACGGAATTCTTAATGTTGCTGGACTAGACACAAACGAAACTTTCTACAGTTTCGGAAATAAAGAGGAACGATACCTGTCTTTTGTTACCTTTCCCTGTGTATTGCTACAGGGCTCAAAGAAAATAAACTGATGGGTTCTGCCGACATTTCTCGTTGACCGTTGCCGTAGCGTTTTATCTAGAAAGTTTGAGAAAAAAATGCATTAGATCCTTGCACTACACGATCACCTAGCCTTTCGCTTACTAATTGAGAAAAACGAGAGGCACCTACTCACTGGCGCAACAATCTCACTCGGTCCGTACAGTAGGCACGCCTGCTTCGGGCGCCCTACACACGACTTCCAATACAAAATTAAGAATATGCTTTGTACATGATCGCTGACTGCAGGAGCACCTGTCAACAACACCCTCCTGAGTACTTCACATGTTTCTTCAGTACCACAAAACATAATACTGTTTCGTGAGCACATGAATAAATACTTTTTTCAGATCCAAACAGCTGAGTACTTACATTTACACAACACCAAAAAGAAACCTTATGACTAACTCCTGGGCCAGGTATGCCTATTTCCAACACCTAACACTTTTACATCTTAGATATGGCACATAAACATAAATGCTTATTGGCTAGTTTTATCCTTATGACAGAATACAGCGCTGCTGTTAACGTTGTTTATCTTGGGCAGAAGGCCATTCTTTATCTGTTGATATTTCAATGTAATTAAGGTATGAACCTGGCACTTATTTACACCTATTTCTCGCTCGTATGTAACTCAGGCCTGACGATTCCTTTCTGGAGATGGATTCCAGATTTCCACGATTTTCACCTCTTCATTATTCCGCACTCTTCATTGGTCTTGTTCAAAACCTGGACGACAGGATCTGTCGTCAATATTTCGATGTCTCTGATGGCGCCGATTGTTTATGTGGTCTTGGAATCTGTTACTGCCGTTTCTCTCATCAAAATTTCTGTTTTTGCACTCATCGCCTTTTGAATTTTCGTACTAGTTTCTTCTGGGCGCAAAATTTTGCTTCCTGTTCCCCCTTACGTATTCGTACAGGTCAGATTAAAATTAACCTGGAACCTTCTAAATCAGGGATGGTCTAGGTGCTTGTCATGGAAAGTTTTTCCGGTGGCTAACACAACTCCCGAAGCAATATGCGTTTCTGTCACAGTAGGTCTTTCTTGTACTTTCAAAAACGTGTAACTTACCTGAGAACATTGAGAAATGCATTGCTCGATACATGCCCACGGTATGTCTCGTATATCTCACACTGTCAGCGCCATGATTTGTGGTCCTTGTCATTCCGGTTTTGGTTTATCAAAGGTTCGTCTGAACGTGATGAACTCCTCAGAATCAAAGAATTGTACGGTCTCAGTTACCTCTGACACAATTCGCTCTTCCAGTGCCAGAATCCTGTGAGAAAGTGAATTGTTTACTTCTTGTACCTTTTTCCATGTTAGATTCAGCTTCTTTTGAGGCTAAACACATTGCCCTCAGCCGGTTTGGTCATGCTACCCAATTTTTTAATGATTAAGTATGACTCGGAAGCAAAAGGTTTTGAACAGTACCTACAGGGTGTTTCAAAAATGACCGGTATGTTTGAAACGGCAATAAAAACTAAACGAGCAGCGATAGAAATACACCGTTTGTTGCAAAATGCTTGGGACAACAGTACATTTTTAGGCAGACAAACTTTCGAAATTACAGTAGTTACAATTTTCAACAACAGATGGCGCTGCAAGTGATGTGAAAGATATAGAAGACAACGCAGTCTGTGGGTGCGCCATTCTGTACGTCGTCTTTCTGCTGTAAGCGTGTGCTGTTCACAACGTGCAAGTGTGCTGTGGACAACATGGTTTATTCCTTAGAACAGAGGATTTTTCTGGTGTTGGAATTCCACCGCCTAGAACACAGTGTTGTTGCAACAAGACGAAGTTTTCAACGGAGGTTTAATGTAACCAAAGGACCGAAAAGCGATACAATAAAGGATCTGTTTGAAAAATTTCAACGGACTGGGAACGTGACAGATGAACGTGCTGGAAAGGTAGGGCGACCGCGTACGGCAACCGCAGAGGGCAACGCGCAGCTAGTGCAGCAGGTGATCCAACAGCGGCCTCGGGTTTCCATTCGCTGTGTTGCAGCTGCGGTCCAAATGACGCCAACGTCCACGTATCGTCTCATGCGCCAGAGTTTACACCTCTATCCATACAAAATTCAAACGCGGCAACCCCTCAGCGCCGCTACCATTGCTGCACGAGAGACATTCGCTAACGATATAGTGCACAGGATTGATGACGGCGATATGCATGTGGGCAGCGTTTGGTTTACTGACGAAGCTTATTTTTACCTGGACGGCTTCGTCAATAAACAGAACTGGCGCATATGGGGAACCGAAAAGCCCCATGTTGCAGTCTCATCGTCCCTGCATCCTCAAAAAGTACTGGTCTGGGCCGCCATTTCTTCCAAAGGAATCATTGGCCCATTTTTCAGATCCGAAACGATTACTGCATTGCGCTATCTGGACATTCTTCGTGAATTTGTGGCGGTACAAACTGCCTTAGACGACACTGCGAACACCTCGTGGTTTATGCAAGATGGTGTCCGGCCACATCGCACGGCCGACGTCTTTAATTTTCTGAATGAATATTTCGATGATCGTGTGATTGCTTTGGGCTATCCGAAACATACAGGAGGCGGCGTGGATTGGCCTCCCTATTCGCCAGACATGAACCCCTGTGACTTCTTTCTGTGGGGACACTTGAAAGACCAGGTGTACCGCCAGAATCCAGAAACAATTGAACAGCTGAAGCAGTGCATCTCA